>NC_081420.1:54982601-55582601 GCF_949786415.1 Peromyscus eremicus | reverse complement strand
ATTTTTCTGTGGGATCTCGATCTTCGTGCTTGTGTGACTAATACTCTAACCACTGAGCCATCTCTTCAGTACTCAACCTCAACTTTCTTTATTCATTTTTATTTTTTTTAAGATTTATTTTTATTTTTAAGTGTGTGTTTGTGAGTGCACGTGCCTTCAGGTACCTGCAGAGGTCAGAGGTTTTGGATCCCCCAGAACTGTATTTACAGACTGGTGCAATCTACCTCACCAAGGTACTGGGAACCTAACTCTGGTCCTCTGAACAGTGTGCATTCTTAACCATTGAAGCCTATCTCCAGCACCATCACCCCCTTGAAAAATTTTAGAGTGTGTGTATGTGTGGTATATGCACATGTGTGGAGGACATTCCTCTATCACTTTATTCCTTTAGTTTTTTGTTTTTGAGGTGGAGTCTCTTGCCTCAAATTTTCAGGTACGCTGGCAGGCAAGCAAGCCCCGGCGGCCCTCCTGTCTCCACCCTTCTCAGGGCATGGGATCGTACCCAGCTGGCTGCCAGCTTGTGATGTGGGTGCTGGTATCTGAACTCTCATCCTTATGCTTGAACAGCAATCTCTCTGCCTGTTGAGCCGGCTCTCCAGCCCCCACACTCCCCTCTTGCTCTTCATTTTCCTTCGTTGCTTCCTTCCTGTAGGCTCAGAGAAATCTTTCTCCAGGGCCAGTCCTTCTCCCCTCAAGGTTGTTCATGCTTCTCTCTCTCTCTCTCTCTCTCTCTCTCTCTCTCTCTCTCTCTCTCTCTCTCTTCCTTACTCTGCCTCTCCATTTCTCTCAAGGGCTTAAGGCTTTAGCGATCAAAAGCTAGAAAAACATGGAGGCTGTTCCTCCCCTGCCTCTTGCCTCCCTTGGGATTAAATGAGTTTATACTGAACGTGTCTGGAACACTGAGGTACCCAGTAAAGGCTGATGTTCATATTCCAGCTGTTTTTAGTCAAGGATTAAATCAAGGCACAGCATTTGAAGGGAAAGAGAACAGTCTCCAGAGCAGAGTTTCTACATTTCTCATGAAAATGGCAGCAGGCTCCTTTTCAGTGACTGTCTGAAGCTGTCTGTCAGCACTCCTGGGGAAGAAACAGAAGCGGCCCCCTATTCCTACCTCCCCCTCAGCTGCTCTCTGTTCCCAGTGCACGGGAGTATTGTATCGGAAGACATCCCCTCTGAGGTTGCTTAGTAGGCCTAGTGGGTGGTGCCTCCATTGTGGGGACTCAGTGTGTGAAGGTCTTTGGAAGGGAAGCCCCTGAGTCTAAGCTTCTGACATGGCTTTATATAACTTATCCAGCCTCTGCTCAGACTCCCCTTCCTCTGGGATGGGCAGATAGACTTTTCCCCTCAGCTCCACTGAGTCCTCCTACAGTGACTCAGCCTTGGCCCAAGAGTTTTCAGTGATGTTAGCTAGTATGTCCTTGCTTCTCTAGAACTTGGTTCGCTCTGAGGGAGCTCTCAGTCATTTCAGGGCCATTTCTGTGGGATACACAGACCATGGCAGGCACACCTTGTGGACAGTCAGAAAGGGAAATATGTTTGTGTATGGAGGTGTGTGTGTGTGTGTGTGTGTGTGTGTGTGTGTGTGTGTGTGTGTATGTGTGTGTATGACCCTATATAAACATACATTCCATAAATAGAAAGGCACAGTGTGGAAGAATCTTCTCTTTCCTTTGAAGACTGTAAGGCCTCTGACGGGTAAGTCTAGAAGACATATGGTATCTGAATAATTAAAAGCTTTTTTTTTTGGATAAAAAGCACACCATGTGCCACTGCTGGTATATTTTCTTAAGGTGTGATATTTGTGGCTGACTGTAGCCTGGAGAAAGCTGCTGTTGCACTGTGCACCATGCTGATGTTTTCTTGTGTGGCGATCAGAAGTGTGAACAGCTTCCACTGGACCCTACAGCTAGACACTGAACTCTGGTGAGTCTGGGTAGCATAATCCCCCAGTTCCTGTGGAGCAGAAATTTAAGCTGGATGGAATTTGTTGCAGAGAACAGGATTAGGACTCAGCTTCAGCTTGGGCTTCCTGTACAAGCCACAGTACTTGTGAGTCAAGAAGCCACGGTATATTACAACTCAGAAAAACCAATCTCTGGGTTGTCTGCTCAGGAGCAGACTCATAGGTGAATTAGAGGTGAGTCAAGAGCCTTCAGAGGAGGAAATGACTTATCAGGCTCAACTTCCTGGCAAGTGTGTCCATCAATCATTTGCAGAAAACAGAGGAGCCAGAAAGCACTTTGCAAAGTCCCATTACAAATTCCCCTTTTCTCCATGCTCCATGGAACTGTCATGGCCTGTGAGTTGCCTCAAGGGGGCTCAGGAGTCCTTGCACAGTGTTAGGATGTTCAGGAGTTCTCTGTACGACCAAAGTCTGTGTTTCATGTGCTGTTAGGATCCCCTGCTCTACAGTATCACCAGTTAAGTCTTTTCTTCTGGAGGAGTCTGTCATGGAGACTGATACTGCAGTTGAAGGCCTGCAGCACCATTACAGCACCATTGAACAGCTCCCAAGATGCCTTCACAATGTGGTTTGGAACCCAAATTTAGTCCTTCTCCCAAGGATGCTTGTGATCCCATCTAGGGTTATCATTGACCTTGTTTTAGGGAGATCCAGGCCTTTCTAACTAGAGTCCTATGCTTTACACAGCATCTCTACTAATTGAATTTAATGATTTCCACAAGTTACACATCATGACTTCCTCTCCTCCTCCTCTTCTTCTTTAGATAGAGGGTTTTATGTAGCCCAGCCTGGCCTCCAAGTCACTATGTAGTTGAGAATGACCCTGGACATCTGATTCTCCTGCATCCATCTCCTGAGTGCTTGATTAACAAGTGCATGCGACCACACCCAGTTTATGTGGTGTTGGGGATTGTACCTCTGAGGTAGCTGTGGCTTGTTCTGCTTCTCTGATCTTCCAGCATTCACCCCAATACCTGGCTCAGGTTTGATTTTATTAATAAGAACTTTTTAAGATTCATGCTATATCTCCTGGGACTGCCGGGCACTCTACTGCCTGAACCACATTCCTAGCCCCATAACTTTATGTTCTGATGATTCTATTTCTATACTTTATAAAGGTGCCAAGAGTCCCCTGGAGTTAGAGAATGATGGGAATTCAGATACCCCCTGACCTGACAGGAGAAGAAACTGAGGCTCAATCTGGATTCCACATCCAAGAACAGGGGAAAAAAATTCAGGGAAGAACCAGGATAAAAATCCTGCTTGGATGGTCCAATGTGTTGTATACATGCCTCTGTGACTAGCTAAGACAATATGCCCCCTCCAGAAGCCAATAACCCTATTGCAACATGCCTGGAGAAATGAAAGTTAGTTGAAGCACAACTTTAAAACAACTATTTGTGAATATGTTCAAGAACCTTATAGAGAATATGAATAAATGCATTAATGAAGATTGAAAACACAAACAGTTAAGTGAAAGAATGGAAACATTTCAAGACATGAAAGTGGGAATAGACTAACTAAAGAAAACCCAAACTGAAATAAAACTGGAGATGAAAAACTTAGGATATCAAACAAAAAACCTCAAAGAAAAGCCTAACCAATGGACTACAGGACATGGAAAAAAGAATTTCAGGCCTTGAAAAGAAGGTAGAAGAAATGGATAGTTCAGGCAAAGAAAATGTTAAATCTAAAAAATATCCAGGCACAAAGCATCAGTGATATCTGAAATACCATGAGAAGACCACACCTATGAAAAACAAGGGTAGAGGAAGGAAAAGAAACCCAGGTCAAACCACAGAAAACATGTGACAAAAACCCCACACCGTAACAATACGATAACAAGAATCAATAAATATGACTCATTGACAACTTCCAATATTAATGGTCTCAATTCCCCAATAAAAAGACACATTAATGGATTGGATTAGAAAAACAGGATCCATCTTTCAGCTGCAACCAAGGCAGATGTTAACTCAGGGTATAAGGATGGAAAAAGTTATTCCAAGCAAGTGGACCCAAGAAGCAAGCAGGGGTAGCCATTTTAATATCTGACAAAATAGACTTCAAACTAAAACTAATCAGAAGAGATAGTGAAGGACACTGCATATTTATTAAAGGAAAATCCACCAAGAAGATATTGCAATTCTGAACATTTATGCACCAAACACAGGGGAACCAAGTTTATAAAGGAAACACTACTACAGCTAAAATCACAGACTGACTTTCACCCAGTGATGGTAGGAGGCTTCAGCACCCCATTCTCACCAATAGACAGATCATCCCCACAAAAACTAAACAGAGAGATACTGGAACTAAATAACATCATATGTCAAATGAACCTAGCAGACACTACAGATCATGCCACCCAAACATTAAAGAGTATATGTTCTTTTTAGCAGCTCACGGAACTTTCTCCAAAATTGACCACATACTAGGACACAAAGTAAGTCTCAACAGTTATAAGAAAACTGAAAGTAAGCAAACCAACCAACCAACCAACCCCCAAACCCTGCATCCCATCTGACCTCCATGGATTAAAACTGGTTATCAACAACAACAGAAGCAGATAAAGTATACAAACTCATAGAAACTGAACAACTCACTACTAAATAAAACAACCAATCAATAAAGACAAAAATCCAAAAGGAAATTAAAATGTTTTAGAAATGAATGAGAATGAATATATAACCTACGGAACACAATGAAGGCCATTCTAAGAGGCAAGTTCATGGTATGAAGTGCCCGACAGCATGAAAAACCTGGGAAGAGTAGAGGGCAAA
Organism: Peromyscus eremicus; assembly: GCF_949786415.1. Lineage (NCBI taxonomy): Eukaryota > Metazoa > Chordata > Mammalia > Rodentia > Cricetidae > Peromyscus > Peromyscus eremicus. The sequence continues at coordinate 55,577,855 of NC_081420.1, read as the reverse complement.
AAGTAAACAAGCTCAGGGCTGAAATCAATGAAATAGAAACAAATACAAAGAATCAATGAAATGGAGAGCTGGTTCTTTGAGAAAACCAACAAGATTAACAAAACCTTAGTCAAATGTAGTGGGTAGCCATTCCAGCTTTGATCTGGAAGTTCCAACCCCCATTGAGACTTCGGCAACTGTCACGCCTACAAGGCAGGGCCAAGGGACCCGAGATCTGGATCGGCGGGCGATCGCTCCGTTCCAGGACCCTGGATGGTGGAGGTGGATCAAGCAGAGCTCCAGAGAACACCGTTGGACTGTGATACACCTTCCCCAGACCCCGCCACCTACCTATCCCTTAATTTGTAAGTTACGCCATTAAATAAATCTCCTTTTAACTACGTGGAGTGGCCTTAATATTTACACCAATAGTCAAATTCACTAAAATAAAGATGGCGAGAAAAGATACAAATTAATAAAATTAAAGATGAAAAGGGGACATTACTACAGACATTGAGAAAATTCAGAGAATCATAAGGACATACTCTAAATTCTGTATTCCCCCAAACTGCAAAACCTAAAAGAAATGTGTGCATTTCTTGATATATACAACCTACAAAGTTAAGTCAGTATCTAATAGGCAGACCCATAACCCCTATTTAAAGAGAAGCAGTCATTTTTTTTCTCCAAACTGGGAGGCGGGAGAGAGAGAGAGAGAGGATGGTCAGGGAGAGCCCAGAGCCAGATGGATTCAGTACAGAATTCTACTTGACCTTCAAATAAAAATTAACTCTAACACTCTTCAAATTATTCTGCAAAAAAGAAACAGAAGAAACATTTCCTATTCTTTCTATGAAGCCGCAATTACTCTGACACCAAACCATACAAAGACCCAACCAAAAAATAGAAAATTATAGGCCAATATCCCTTATGAATATAGATGCAAAAATTCTCAATAAACTATTTGGAAGCCATATCCAAGAGTACATCAAAAACATTATCTACCATGATCAGGTTGGCTTCACTCTAGAGATGCAGAGATGATTCTACATACAAACCAACAAATCTAATTTACCACATAAACAGATTGAAAGACAAAAACCACATGGTCATCACACTAGATACAGAAGATGCCTTTGACAAAATCTGACATCCGGAAGTCCTAGAGAGACTAGGGATACAAGGGAGATACTGCAACATAACAAAGGATATTGATGGCAAACCCACAGCTAACATCAACTTAAAAGAAAAGAGTCTCAAGGCATTTCCATTAAGATCAGCAATGAGATAAGGATGCCCCCACTCTCTCCACACCTATTTAATACAGTACTTGAAGTCTTAGCTAGAGCAAAAACAAAAACAAAAACAAAACCCAAAAAAACAAAAACAAAATAAAACAACAGAAAAAAAAGAACCTGCCGGAGATCAAGGGGGAAACAAACAGGAAAGGAAGAAGTCAAAGTATCCCTATTTACAGATGATATGATTTTACACATAAAAGACCCTAAAGACTCCACTAGGGAACTCCTAAAGCCAACAAACACTTTCATCAAAGTAGCAAGACACAAAATTAACACACAAAAATTAGTAGCCTTCCTACACACAAATCACAAACTGACTGAGAAAGAAATTAGGGAAATAGTACCTTTCACAAAAGCCTCAAAAATATTTTGGAATAACTAACTAAACGATTGAAAGATTTGTATAAAAAAAGTTTAAGACAACGAAGAAATAAATTGAAGAAGACACCAGAAAATGGATCGTCCAGGTTCATGGATTAGTAGGATTAATATTGTGAAAATGGCTATCTTGACCAAAGGCAATCTACAGATTCAGTGCAATCCTCAACAAAATTGCACACAATTCTTCACAGAAATTGAAAAAAAAATCTTCAAACTTTTTTTTTTTTTTTTTTTTTTTTTTTTGGTTTTTCGAGACAGGGTTTCTCTGTGTAGCTTTGCGCCTCTCCTGGAACTCACTTGGTAGCCCAGGCTGGCCTCGAACTCACAGAGATCCGCCTGGCTCTGCCTCCCAAGTGCTGGGATTAAAGGCGTGCGCCACCACCGCCCGGCTGTCTTCAAACTTTTTATGGAAACTCAAAAAGCCAAAGTAGCTAAAGCAATCCTGAATAATAAAATATCTGCTGGAGGTGTCACCATTCCTGCTTTCAAGTTTTACTAAAGAGCTATAGCAATAAAAACAGAATGATATTGTCATAAAAACAGACCTATTGATAAAAGGAATTGAGTTGAAGACCCAGACATAAGTCCACACCTCTAGGGTCACCTGCTTCTTGACAAAGAAGCCAAAAAATACAACCTATAGAAAAGTCAGCATCTTCAGCAAATGGTGCTGGTCAAATTGGATGGCTGCATGTAGAAAAGTGCAAATAGATCCATACCTACAACATTTCACAAAACTCAACTCCAAATAGACCGAAGGTCTCAACCTAAGACCAGATACCCTGGATCTGGTAGAAGAGAAACTGGAGACTAGTTTTGAACTCATTGGCATAGGAGAAGACTTTCTGAATAGGATGCTGTCAGCACGGGCACTGGAAACAACAATTAAAAAAGGCACATCACTAAGCTGAAAAGCTTCTGTATGCAAAGGACACCTGAGGTAAGGAGGCATCCTACAGAATGGCAGAAAAAGGTCTTCATTAATAATACATCGGACAGAGGATTAGGATCTGAAATATATAAAGAGCTAAAAAACAAAATTAAAACCAAAACCACCACCACCAACAAAAAGCTGAATATAAGAAAGCAAATATCCTAATTAAAATTGGGGTATAGAACTCAGCAGAGAGTTCTCAAAAGATGAAACACGAGTGGCTGAGAAACACTTAAAGAAATGTTCAACATCCTTAGTCATCAGGCAAATGCAAATCGAAACTGCCTTGGGATTTCCATTTACACCAATCAGAATGGCCAAGGTTAAAAATAAAAAAAACAATTACAACACATGCTGATGAAGACACAAGGAACGGGGAACACCTGCTCATTGTTGGTAGGAGTGCAAACTTGTACGGCCACTGTGGAAATCAGCGTGGTGGTTTCTCAGGAAGCTGGGACTAGATCTACCTCAAGATTCAGCTGTACTAACCTTGGGCATACACCCACAGGATTCTTCATCTTGCTACAGATATACATGCTCATCCAAGAGATACGTGTTCATTGCTACTCTATTCATAACAGCCAGAAACTGGAAACAGCCTAGATTTCCATCAACTGATGAATGGATAATGAAAATGGGGTACAATTACATAATGAAGTATTATTCAACTGTTAAAAAATTTTGGAACTATGAAATGTGTGGGTAAATGGATGGAGCTAGAAAAAAAAATTATCCTGAGTGAGGTAACACAGACCCCAAAGGACAAATATTTTATGTTCTCTCTCTCTCTCTTTTTTTCCAGAGACAGGGTTTCTCTGTGTAGTTTTTGTGCCTGTCCTGGATCTCACTCTGTAGACCAGGCTGGCCTCGAACTCACAGAGATCCACCTGGCTCTGCCTCCCGAGTGCTGGGATTAAATGCATGCGCCACTGCTGCCCAACCCTCTCTTTCTGTTTTTTGAGACAGGGTTTCTCTGTGTAGCCCTGGCTGTCCTGGAACTAGCTTTGTAGAACAGGCTGGCCTCGAACTCACAGAGATCTCCCTGTCTAGTCTCCAGAGTACTGGGATTAAAGGTATGGGTCCTGCTAGCATTTTTTCTCCTTAATTGGTCTTTTGCTTGTTTGTTTAATTTTCATTTTGGGGGTTCTTTCATGTCTCTTGTTTTTTGTTTGTTTGTTTGAGAGAAAGAGAGCAGGGGAGAGAGAGAGAGAGAGAGAGAGAGAGAGAGAGAGAGAGAGAGAGAGAGAGAGAGAACATAACTTGGGTGGGTAGGGATCTGGGAGGAATTGCAGAAAGGGAAAAACATTATTAAAATACATTTCACAAAAAAACTTTTACCAAGTCTCTGTGAGATTAACAAATAGCCACTCAATATTCCATGTACCACTGCTAATAATAATAATAACAATGCTATTATATTCACTTCTATAACCATGGAAATTACTCTTTAGGTTTGAATTCAAGGACTCACTTGCCCAAAGTTTACAAAGTTAGGTTTGAATGCAGCCAAAAGTCTCCACTCAATTCGACAATTTACTGATTTTTTTAGGGGGTGGGTATTTGTGTTTTGAGGGAGTTGGTTTGTCTTTTTAGCCTAAAGTCCATAGTTATAATTTTTCTTCCTTTAGTCTCACAACGAACACAGTATTCATCTCCACACAATCTGTGAACTGCTTCACAGAACAAAGCTGTCATCATTTCATTTCACACTCATCCAATGGTAACACAAAGGGCTGTAATTGATGTGGTTGAGAGACCAACATCCAAGCAATAAAAATGAGTTCCGTATGATGGTCTCAGCAATACAAACGGAGCCAGGGTCTGGGCTTAATGGGAGTGGAGAAATCGATCCCAGATGACTGTAGTGTTCACAGAGACAGTCTCTGGCTTTCCAGCTGAAACCATTTCTGATGGCAGCTCGTCTCCAACATGTGTTGTACAGACCCGGGTTATTTACGGGATGCCCCCGGAGCAGCCAGGCTCCAGGTATAACAGCAGGGCCTGCATGCGTGAAGGCTGAGGTCATGTAGTTATTCATTTCAAGCTGTAAAGACATTTGGTTTAAAGAGCCCACGAGACTCCACAGGGATTGGTTTTCAGAGAAGAAAAACAGCCCTGAGTTCTTTTCCTGTCCAGGCAGCCGTGGGCTCTCCCTGACATCACCAGCCCCCTCTTAACTCTTTGGGGCTGGTAAAGTTCCTAAGTCTTGTCACTTTCTCTTGGTGATTTTTTACTTTTGGAGGAAGATAGTGTAAGCACAATGATTTACAATGGGGCTGGGGCTGTATCTCAGTTGGTAGAATGCTTGCCTAGCATGCACAACGTTCTGTGTTCCATCCTCAGCACTGCATGAGCTTGATTGTGCTGCTGGGTACTTATAATCCGGGAGGCAGGAGGATCAGAAGTTCAGGGTCATCCTTGGTCACAAGTTTGAGGTCAGCCTGGGCTACGTAAAAAACTACCTCCAGCCAGGCATGGTGGTGTACACCTTTAGTCCCAGAACTCGGGATGCAGAGCTAGGTGGATCTCTGTGTTTGAGGCTAGTTTGGTCTACTTAGTGAGTTCCAGAACAGTCAGGACTACATAGAGAGACCATGTCTCACCTTTTCACCCTCTTTCCCCCAAGGAAGGTCAATTCCCCAAAATAAAGTGATTTAATGTTAACTCAATGACAACTCCAGGCATGTATCCAAATCAGAAGGTACAAAGATCACTAAGAAGTCATGCAGGGACTCAGGAACAAACATGTGGGTCTCTGAAAGAGGCCTTCGGCTCAGGCTGAGTCTGCAGACATGTCCCCATCTGTAAAGGGAAGGATGTCATGGTGGAGAAAGGTGCATACTCGTTTTTAAGTCCCCCTCCAGCTCTGTTAAAGCCTGTGAACACATCTGCTGACATGTTATATGATTGTCTCTAATCTGTGGACTCTCACGAACAACTGTTTCTCATGGCAAGGACCAGTCCTGGGCACATGGGCTGTTATATAATTTACTGCCTGTGTGGATAGATTGCTGTGAAAGTGATTCGAGTTCTAAGAAATAGTTTACACGTGCATCCGTGTACCATTATCCAATGTGCATCACAGCCGTACAGCACTGGAAGGCAAAAGGGAAAAATGATAATGTTTGGGTCCAGCAGTGTCTGGAGATGGAGCTCAATGGTAGAGTGCTTGCTCAGCATGCATAAGGCCTTGGGTTTAATTCTCAGCGCTGGAAACAAAAGAAAACAGAAGAAAAAAACCCAAACAATAACAACGAAAATTCTTAGAAGTTCTATTAAGGTAGATGATTGTATTGGGGGCTGAGAAACCAATAGGTATGGGCCCTAGCTTTCTTTGTACAAAGACGTCTGGGTTAATGACACATCCAAGAGGTAATGTGAGTCAAACGGTCATGATTCCTGTAAGGGAACTCTTTCCAGTGTGTCATTCTCATTGAGCCAGCACAGCATACGCATATGAACATGCAGAGCAAACGCAGAATCTAATAGAGATATGCCTCAAACCAATGCTACCATTCTACAAGCTACAATAACAACAGAAAGCTTAGACATTGCAGAAAAAGTGGAAGAATGACATGTCACCGGGTGAGAAGACACATTAGTTATGTTTTCTTCTTTTTGCTTATTTGTACTTTCAAAATTTCCTACCATGAATAGTAAGGAATTATTTAGACAAGAAAAATATGTTGATCACATTTAGCAACTAGATTATGAATATTAGAATGGGGGGGGTTTCTCACAGGGGCTTTCTGTGACCTCCCAGGTCAGATATCGCCAGCAAGACCCAGGAAATGATCTGATGGGCCGGCAATGGCGATGGTAGGTTCTCTTTTCCTTCTTTTCGCTGTGATCGGGACAATTTTACAAAACATTCCTCCACAAACAAGATGATTCTTAGTTTCTGGTACTATTATCAGCGCTCCACATGGAATTCCATTACTCCGTGCTTTAGAACATTCAGACTTGGCCCCAGCCCTCCTCTCCTTCGTCAGAAAGTCATGTGAAGTTGGTACTATTATCCCTTTAAATCCTCTTCCTCCCCTCCTCCCTTTCTTCCCTCTCTCCCTCCCTCCCCCTCCTCCCTCCATCCCCCTCCTCGTCCTTGTGCTCTTCCTTCTTCAATTAGACATTTTCTTGCTGTGCAGCCCATCCTGGCCCAAAACTTCCTATGTAACCCAAGCTGGACTCAAATTTACAATCCTCCTGCCTCAGGCTCCTGACTGCTGGGATTACAAGAATGCACCACTGCACCTGGATAAAAAAAAAAAATTATTTCTCTTATCTTTATTTTTCCTTTCATTGAAAATAGACTTTTTCCTCATATATCCTGATTATAGTTTCCCCTCCCGCTACACGCCCCCCCCCTTCCAAAGTTCCTCCTCACCTCACTTCCCATCTGGATCTATTCCCTTTCTGTCTCTCATTAGAAAACAAACAGGCGTCTAAGGGATAATAATAAAATAAAAGAGAACAAAAACTAACACATCTGAAAAGGACAAAACAAACCAATAGAAGGAAAAGAGCACCATAAAAGGCACAAGAAACAGATACAGATGCAGAGACCCACTCGTCTGCACACTCAGGGGTCCTATAAAAACATTAAACTGGAAGCCATAATATATACTCAAAGGACCTGTAGGGAAAAAAGAGAGGAAAAAAAACATAAGTAAAATAAGATAAAAATAAAAATAAATTAGCCAAATTTTAAAAAAAAGTCCTGATATGACATTATGAGACACAGAACCCCCAAACATGCCATTGGTTTCTTTTTCTGCCCAAATTTCTATTTCTATTTCTAATAGCCTAATCCTGTGCTTTGTGTCCACTTAGCTCTGAGAGACAGATACACAATTCAGTTGTGTTTGAACCACACAGACGGCAAGATGCTTAAATGCCGGGAATCTCTAAGGATCCCAAAGTGAATGGAGGAACAGTTTGACAAATGTGATGTATAAAGAGATTTTTGAACACCAGGGTTATATTTCTTGAGCAGGCAAATATGAAGAGGAAAGGCAAGAAATCATGGCTGCCACGGGTCACCTGGTCATGGGCCACCTGTTCGCATTTGCTCCTGGGTAGCTGAGGAAGAGTTGCCACAGAGGTGGCTCCCAGAAGTGGTACTGATGAGCTTTGCTGCCTCCTCTACACAGACTAGGTTCCTTCATCCTTAGTGATGCAAGGAGAGAAGACAGAAAAAAAAAATCCATAAAGGATGGGCCGTGAACATACGGCTCAAGATCCTGTGAACACCCTATTAAGTTTCCCTCACATGAGCTCCTAGAGGGGGTGACACTGGGGTTGGGTGGAGGGCTGAATCCTTGTACTCAGTGAAGTTTGAGTCTTTTCCACATTTTCAGGACATTTGTCATTTTGTGTGTGTGTGTGTGTGTGTGTGTGTGTGTGTGTGTGTGTGCACATGCACAGGAGCACAGAGGACACACATGGGTTGGGGGTTGATCTGGGGGCTGGAGCTAGCCTGTCCTTAGCTGCTGGCCCCAGTGTGGCTCATTCATCTCGTACAGCTGTCGGTAGTGGGGGTGGGGGACGGGGGTGGGCAACAGGTGAAAGCAGGCCCTGCTCATTTTTCCCAGGAAGCCTTTAGCTATGCCATTCCACCGTCTGCTGGCAGAGCAGACCTCCCAGCTTAGATGGAACCACTGTGGGTGGCCAGCTCTCAGAGTAAGTGGGCTGGGAAAGCCATTTTCCTGCACCCAGCCCTTGGTGGTTGCCTGAGCCTGTGCCTGGAAAGCCGACTAGATCCCTGGAAGGTTCCTTGATAAGCCAGGACAGGTGTTACAGTCCTCCTGGAAGTTTAGTCTGGAGTCCAGATAGCTGCAGGGTCGGAAGAGTGCATTTCCTCTTCAGGCATGAGCCCCCTTGTCATCCAGTGGGACAACTTCGAGCCCTGAGTGTTTCAAGTCCTGTGTATCAACCACACCTTCCAAATCTTCTAGCTAGCTCTAGATAGTTGTGACCATGTCATCTACCTCCTCAATCCCTTCTGATGTTCAAGATTGGTGTCTCATGCATATTAAGATTTGAAAAACAGATGTAAATTTAGTTGTATTTAACTTTCACAGGGTAGCATCAAGCCTAGATTCTGAGATTCTGAAGACAAGGGTCCCCAACATGTGTGTGAGATTTATCTAAAGAGATACAGAAAGAGAAAGGCTTGAACACTGGGGACTATCCACCATGTGCAGGCACACAGACAGGAAGACATAAACAGGGTGGGGAGATAAACTGAGCACGCCCCTCCCCCACTTTGTGTGTGTTTCTGTGTGTGTGCACCTGTATGCACGTGGAGGTGAGTGGTTAATGTTGGATGTCTTCTATTGCTCTCCACCTTATTTTATGAGTCAGGGTCTCTCTCTGGTCTGAAGATTGTCAATTCATTTAGACTGGCTGGCCAGCCAGCCAAAGGGACTGCCTTTCTCTTCCTCCCCAGTGCTGGGGTTCCAGGTGCATGGTCCCATGCCTGGCTTTTTACGGGTGCCTGAGACTGAACTCAGGCGCTCATGCTTGTACTGCAAGCATTTCACCAACTGAGCCATCTCCCCAGCTCTGGACAGATACTCCTTTAAAGCCCCAGTGAGGAGTCTAGTCCTCCACTGTGGTTAGAGTTTGAATCATCAGTTTGAAGAATGTCCTAAATGTTCTTCCTGACATTCTAAAGGACATGTTCTGGCTCTCCGTGACATAGAAGACTGTCACATATCTCTCATCCCCTGGGTGCCCACATACTCTCCTTACTTTGTTTCTTTTTGGAGAAGAGAAGAATGGGGGGTAGTATAAGAGTAAAAAGATACAAAACAGCAACTAGGCAGTATGGCACAATCTGGGACTGGCACACATTTTGAAGAAGGAATACAGTTATAGAGGGACTACGACTTCAGATCTTGAGAAAGTAGGAAATTCTGCCATTTAAGTATGCCATCAGTTTAAGTAAAAAATGTCACTCCTATCCAAAGGCCTAGGATTGGCTGTAATAGAGAGCAGGCTTTGCCTTTGTGTGGGGATCCAGGATAGAGCCAGGGCTCTCCAAAGGCAGGACACTGGGGAGTCCCACGCAGATGAACACCTGGGGACAAGATCCCACGCCTGGGGAGTGAAAGTTTTTGTTCCCATTCCCTGGGGTTATTTTCTGTGCAGATGGCAGTACTCCAGCTCTGTCCTAGGTAGAGAAGGTGGGTAGACAGGACAATGTGCCCCAACCTCTTCTTTGTCAGTGTCTCAATTCCTGGCATCAGCCTCACCCTTCATGGAACCCCTTAAGAAGAGGCCACTTCATCAAGCTGTTCATGACATGAACTGGGTCATTAGGCAGGTTTGGTGACCAGATTTTCTAGTACAGGGCTCTGGAGTTGACTTTTTCTCATTGGTCTTTCCACTGTGGTCTACCTTACACTATATCTACACCAACCTTTGGAAAATTCCACTTCATCTGTCCCTAGCCCCATCCCCAAAGCCTCAGACTGTACTCACAGTCTGCACTACCCCGTAGTATATGACTTGAGTTCTTGCCAGAACTTTTCAATGAATTGTGTGGTCTTCCTTACTTCTCGCGGCCCCTCTGGGTCTGCCCTCAGATTTCTGCTCCCACTCTAACACACGACAAAGTGAGTTCCCTCAGCACATGCTCCAGATCTTGCATGAACCCTTCTCGGAACAACCTTGGCAGCTGGGATGTTCTTCCTGGAATCCTTGTAGTTGCTGTGCCTGTAGCAAAGCTCATTGCTTCTGGTTTATTCCACTCTCGTGCCTCTGAAGCTTTTACTTGTATACAGATGTTCCTTGACTTATGACAGGCTGATGCACCAATAAACTCACTGCAAATTGAAAATTTCATTAAGCTGAAATTGCATTTGTGTGTGTGTGTGTGTGTGTGTGTGTGTGTGTGTGTGTGTGTGTGGTATGTGCAAGGGAGTGTGTGGGTTCATGTGCCTGTGTGTGTCCATGTAGAAACCAGAACAAGATGTTGGCCATCTTCCTCTACCACGCTCAACATTGTTGCCTTGAAACAAGGTTTCTCTCAGAACCAGAAGCTCCTCCTTTCAGCCAGACTGGGCTGGCTGTCCAGTGAGCTCCTAGGGTCTATCTATCTGTATTTACCTCCTCCCCTGAATTCTGGAGCTAGAGGCCTGCACAGCCATACTCAGCTTTCATGTAGGTGAGGGAGATTTGAACTCAGGCTCTCATGCTTGCCACTCAAGAGCTCTTACTGACTAAGCCATCTCTAGCCCCTTTAAATTACATTTAAAAATTGATTTGCATGTGTGTTTGTGCTTGTGTGGGTGTGTGTGGTGTATGTAGAGGCCAGAAGTCAACATCAGATGATAGTGTTCCTCCGGAGATGTCCAAGTTTCTATTTTTAACGTATTTAATTTTTTTAAAATGATTTTTAAAAATTAACATGCAAGGTATTAGGTATCATTATGGCATTTCTGAGCCAAGTGTGTTTTAATGAATTCTCCGTCCTCTCATTGTCCCCTGCTTGCTGCCCCCTGATTTCTCCTTATGGACTCCCCCTACCCCACCCCACTAGTTTGCTTCCGTTTCACATCTCATCTGTCTTCTTTGCCTACCCCTCATCCTTTTTTATCACTTATTTTCGCCCTCTTTTGGTTTTCTTTCTAGTTTTTAGGTTTACTCAGTCATCGAGTACGCATGAATACTTTACAGGCTAGGAGCTGCATATGAGGGGGATATGATGCTTTTGACTCTCTGAGGTTGCATTGTCTCATTTATTATACTTTCCAGATCGTCTACTTCCCTGCACATTTCATAATTTTGTTTTTCTTTAGAGATGAGTAAAATTCCCTTGTGTAGCTGCAGCACGTTTTCATTATCCATCCATCTGCTGATGGGCTTCTATGACAGCTCCATGTCCTTGTGTCACAACTAGAGCAGCGAGGGTCATGGGTGTGCAGGTATCTGTGTGGTCTGCTATGGAGTCCTCTGGGTAAATGTCCAAGAGTGGCATAGCTAGGTCATAGGTAACTCTATTTTTAATTTTTTAAATTCAAAATGCGCTGAAATTGCGTTTGAAATATCTAATCCACTGACCATCACAGTTTAGAACATAGTACAATATAGAATATGAGTTATATACCACTTGATTGTGGGATTGACTGCCAGTTGTGGCTCGCTGGAGACTGTCATACCACACTGAGCCAGCTTAGGAAATGATTAAAATTCAAAAACAGAAGCATAGTTTCCATTGAACATGACCTCTACACTGTCATAAAACTGCAAAACCACGAGCTGAATAAAAATGACTATCACTCAATACTGATTCTTAACCATGCTAGTTTGTAAGCTGTGTATAATTTCAAACTCCATGTCAAGTTTGTATTACAAAATATAGGAACTGAAATAGTTTCTAATTTATCTAAGTGCTCATATATTTTAGAGAGGTTCTTTGTAGGATTCTATATGCTATACTTTTGTTTCAATTTTTACCATAACATTGGTAATATTTTTATTATTACTTTAAATAATAATATTAATATCATTATTTTACTACTAATAAAACCTTGTCTTGGCCCTAGAGAGATGACTCAGTGGTTAAGAGCACATGCTGCTCTTGCAGGGGATCTGAGTTCTGTTCCCAGCATTCACATCTGGAAGCTTACAATTTCCAGTAACTCCAGCTTCAGGGGATCTAGTGCTCTCTTTTGGCATTGGTGGGCACTTACACAAATGCACACACACACACATACACACACACACACACACACACACACACACAGACAGAAAGAGTTAGAGAAACACATGAATAAAAAATTTAAAACTATAAAAAACTTAAAGGACTTTTTAGTTAGACTTGATCATTATTAACATTATTTTACAAAGGAAGGATCCATATACTTTTATTTAAAAAAAAAAGAATAAAGAATTATAAGTCAGATACCACAGTAGTGACCATCTGTCTTCTATCCAACAAGATCATCCATTTTGGTTAGTGATGATGTCACACACGTGAAGCTTCAGGCATGCGCATAGTAGTTTCTCAACAGATGTAAGCTGAATCTGGATCACTTCTACAAATAGCAGCTCTAGGATTGGGACACAAGCCACTGAAACCTTGATGGGTATTTCCTATTTGCATACAGGATGTTCTGAGGGCACAGTGACAACAGGAAGGCATTTGAATTTAGTGGTGAAGGAGGGCTCAAGAGGGTAACCTCCTATCTCAGGGTGTGGACTTGTGCCCAATGAGTTGGGGACAAACAGGAGTCTTGGACATTGACTCACCTGGAGCTACAGATAGGATCTCAGGGCACGGGGTCTGGGCAGCAGGAACGACTGCAGATGATAGATTGGAGAAGACAGAACCTTTGAACCTGGCTTTGCAAAGAACACTAGGGCGAGGAAACTTGGAAAATCCCCAGCAGCGCTGGGTAGTTGGCACTGCCGCAGTATTCAGCTGATGGGAAGATACCACCCACCAGCACTATGGTCATGAGTGGATAGATCCTTCTAGACAACTAGTGCCTGGTTCCTCCTGCTTCCCTCAGACACACCTTAGTCCCACCTGGGACTAGCCTGGACAGTCAGATCAGCTGCTTCCAACAAGTCACTCCTCAGCTACCTCTCTCCCTAGCCAACCCTCAAGTTGCTGGAGTGTCCCCAGGCTCCTTAGAGCCAAGAAAGTTCCCACATAGAGGCTTTCTGCTCTGGCTAAAAGCCTCCCATAAAATTCCACCCCTCCAGCCATTCGCTTGTCTGTGCTGTTTCCCCATCTTGTATTCTTACCTCTAGCTAGGTCAGCTTTGTCCTGAGCCCTACTGTCTTCATCAGCTCCCTGCACCAAGAGCCTCTGATGGTCACCGAGAAAGCATGTGGCAATCTTTGTGGCTGCCCAATAAACTGGCTTCAAAATAGCTTTGCTTAACTCCCCTGGGGACGCTCAGTCTCCTTGTCTCCTGTTCCCCCAATACTTTGCTGCACTGACTGACCCAGCTGTGCCTGGGAAGAGACTGTCACTCAGTGACTTGAAGTTCATGCTTATTTTTAGGCAGTCCCTCATCTTGGCTAGCTACCTTCCTAGACTGCAGGGGATGTCTGTCCTTTGGATTTCTTTCCTTCCTTCCTCCCTACCCCCTTTTCATCTGGATTTTTGAGATAGGGTCTCTCTATATACCCTAGGCTAGCTTTAATTAGTAGTCCTCCTGCCTCAACTTCCTAAATGCTGGTATTACAGATGTGTGCCACTATTCCTAGAGGCCCACCCTCCCACCTCCCCTTCTCCCTCTCAACAGGCTCCCACACCTTTCCTGCCTTCTAGAGCAGGGATCAAACCCAGGACCTTGTGCATGTTGAGCAAATGCTTGCCATTGAGCTCCAGGTGCTAAGAGGTTCTCATCCCCAGAGTTGTGCAAATTTCTTTTTAGTTCCTGGTAATTGCCCTTGTTTTCCCTCACCCTACATGGGTGACCGCAGCTGACAGTAACATGTTAAAGGGAAAAGTACTTACTGAAGTGAGAAAGAGTAGATGCTGTACCATCAATCACTTCTCTGGTTCTCAGTTTTTGTATCTGTATAATGGGCATAGGAAGCCTCCACCCTGCACTGGTTACTTCTCTCACTATAATGGCAGAACACTTGGCAAAAGCGATTTAAGGGAGGAAGGCTTCATCTCAGTGCATGGTTCAAGGGAATATGGTTCATCTTGGTGGGGAAGGCCTGAAAGCAGGTTGAGCTTAGTCTGTGACGGCAGAGATGAGGAAGCAGAAGGGTGTAAGCCAAAAGTCGAAGTGGAAATCATCAAGGCTGACGACTAGCTGGGCCACAGTGTTAAAGGTTGCACAACCTGCCCAAACAGTGTTCTCTGCTGGGGACCAAAGATTCAGACACACGAAGCTGTGGGGACATTTCACATCCAAATCACCGCACATCCACGATGGAGCAGTGCTCAAACAATGTGGGGGTGTTTTCTTCACCTTCGAAATGTACTCCAGTTTCCAGGGAATGATTTAGATGGAAGCAGTGCTACCACAAAGAAGCAGCCTGTTAGCCTAGCTCCTTGCCTCATTTCCCTGGGGTAGACAGACCTCAGCCTCACCTGCCAGCCTTGGAGGGGCACCCAAGGCATTTCTAGTTAGAGGGTTTCTGGCTGTCATAACCTTAAGTGAGGGCCTTGTTCTAGAGAACCTCTCAAAGCAAAACGTCCAATGTGGACGCTAAAGCCTGCTTACCCAATGGGATTGAGGAGAGAAGAGTCGGTAGCCCCGGCTGGAGAGCTGAGTCCCCTTGCCATCCTGCATGGCATAAAGCATGGGACATTCCCAAGGACAGCAGCTAGAGCCTCTTGGAGGTCCTCCTGGCTACCCTTCTGTCCGTCTCCAGCGTGGGTGGAGGCAAGGGTCAGACCAAATGGCTGAGACAGCAGCTTGGAGCCCACCAGCCCCGTGCCAGCCAGCTATTGTTCCCCTCCAGCTCAGCCTCTCCAGGTCAGGACACTGACAAAAGAGACAGGGCCACTCCCTAAGCAAGCTCTGGCAGGGACCTTAGGGGCGACTGGGGGCCTTGCAGACAGCAGCCCGCCTTTCATGTGCAGAGCTGGGGGCTGGAAGAAACATGTTCTGTGCCTCCTGCCAAGTTTCCTCAGAGAACAATGCGGGAGAAGACGGTGTTTTGCAGTCTGGGAAACTGAAAAGGGTGTGGTGGTTACAGGTCCAGGGGAGGTCATGCACACTGTTGCAGGGAAGGCACCTTCCCCTCCCCCCTCAAAGCGAGCAGACATCCTGAGATGTTGGCTCCTGTCAGGGTGCTGGAGTGGCTGCCGTTGTTTCCAAAGCATTTGAACATATCGTAGGGAGCTGATTCCTCCTGCCCAGTTAGTGTCTTAAGGTAAATGATTTGGAGCATTGCTGCTGTGAACAGCTAGCAACATCATAATGCATTTGTTGATTACCTTCAGTATCTATCACAAAATGCTCCACGAAAAAGTTATCTTTGCCTTCTGGAAGGGTCTATTCTGTCCGGAAAACACCAATGAACACAGCAGAGTCAAAGGCAGCACAGTGGGTACAGACTATACACTTTGGTTGTTGCTGTCTCCTTCCAGATGTGGCTACTTACAGCTATGCATTTGTGCCTCGGTTTCCCCTTCTGAAAATGTGGAGAAAGATCATAACAACATGCATTTATGGAGCTGGTGTGAAAGCTTAAATGAGGCATTGTTTGCAAAGCCATTAGGACAGCATCTAGTGTCCTACGCTTTGGAGTTCGTAAGATGAATGGCCTGTAAGAAGAACTGAAGATGTCAGGGTAGATGGGGAGAGAGCACATTCAAGTTTTAGGACCAGGTCTGGCAGTTTTCCAGTGTGGGTTTTGTCTTGTTTTGTTTTGTGTTGGTTGCTTCAAATTTGTTTTGAGTTTGTGAGAAAAGCAAGTGAGAAAGGATGTGCTTCTGCAATGTAGAAAATACTACAAAGCTGGATGTGAGTGTGTGTGTGCTTGTGCATGTGCATGTGTGTGTGTGCATGCATGTGCATGTGTGGTGCTGCAGGAGCGCATATGTATGCCAGTGTGGTTCTTCACACGTGTTCATGTTTGTGGAGGTTAGAAGGCAACCTCAGGGGTCATTCCTCATGTCCTTCCATCTTTTGTTTGAGACAAGGGTCTTTGGTTTGGAACATCATCATGTAGGCTAGACTAACCGGCCTCCAGGGACTTGCTTGTCTCCATTTCCCACCTCGCAGTTCCTGAGATTACAGACACACACCACTGTGCCTTCTTTTTTTTTTTTTGTTCTGGGTTCTGGGATTGAGCTGACATTCTCATGCTTGTCAGCACTTAACTGATGAACTCTATCTCCCCAGCGCCCTCCAAAGCCTCTAAAGGCTCCGGCATCTCCTGCTGGGAGCTTATTTCCTGGACAGTGACTTTGCTCTTACAAGCAATGATACAAGATTGTTCTCAGTTGAGAGGAGGTGGATGGTGTAGGTGCTTGGCTTTCCTGCCATTAAAACCACTGTGCTCATGAGGAGACTGATTTTGGTTGAGATTTGAGCATGATGATGTATTGGGCTACAAACAAATTGAGGGTTTGAACCAAAGCAAGGTTTTTCTTCTCTGGACAAATAGACATTTATAGAATGCTCCATCTTCACAGGGTAACAGCCTTTCTGCTCCTTCCCAAACCCACTGGGAAGAAAAGAAAGTGTAGCTAAGGGAGAAAGTAGAGATGCTTAATTCTCATGGCTCCACTAAGCTCTAGGTATGGAGGGTGTGTTTTCCTAGTGGCCACAGGTTCTTAGACGACAGTCTTTGAAGTCCAGCCAGTACAGGGGCAGGCCTCTCACTAGGAACCTCCAGGTCTCAGGGACAACATAAAAGCACCTGTAGTTCAAGCCGTGCTGGGGAGGGGGTGATTGGCTCTTCTCATCCCTCTCTCAGGAGCGGATCAGCACAACCTGACAACAGGGAGCAAATGGGGTTAGTGCTTGGCCGCAGACACCTGTAATCCTGGGTCCTGGCAGCTCTAATGAGCTAGATTCATCCACCTGTCCTCAACAGGCCAATTAAAGAGATAAGTCATGGTGAACTGTGGAGAAAAGAGATTTTTTTCCCCTAATGTAGCATGTTGGAAAGGGGAACAAAGAGGTCCAAAGGCCCTCAAGTCCATCTTTGGGATACTTTCATGAGGTTGAGGTTTAAACAGATGATAAGAGGTATGCATACTCATTGGTCATTGATCCTGGTCATTGAACCATCATTGTTTGAGATTCAATCTATCCTACAGGATGCAGGTTGTAAAAACTGAGTGAAATCTCCTTCCAGGAGATAAGCTCCCCATCAGGCTGGCGCTATAGTTCAGCCTTTTCCTTCTTCTAGCATGAGATCCTGGAGAAATCCCAACTTCTTATTTTAAGAGCCTCATGGCCAAAGGGAAGGACGCAATGTCTCTTTAGAGTGTCTTTACTCCTGCCAGGATGGTTACTATCCCAGCACTCAAGTAGGGGGATGGAGAGTTCAAGGCCAGCCTAGGCAATATAATGAGTTCCTGGCCAGCGTGGACTAGAGATCAACTCAGAACTGAGACCTGAGTGTATTGAGGTTGGTCAGAGTTTAGAGCCCTCCAGGCAAAATGTGTCTCCGTCTTTTGAAAGCATACACAAATCACTAAACTAAAGAAACATCACCAAGCATTTACTTCCCTTTTTAAGGCTCTTCTTTACATAACTTAACCCACTCAGTTCTAACCAAAACTCTTGGAGGGAGGTAGCCTTTTTGTCTCCATTGTGTGGATGAGGCAAGCAACACCCGCAGAGAGGTTAAGTAACTTCCTCAAAGACACACGCGTAATTCCTAGAGCTAGGCTCTGAACCTAGGTAGTTTGGTTTTAGAACTCATTTAATGGCATTGATGAGATTCTGACACATTTATATGCGTTTTTAAATACAGTACTTGAACCTAGTTCAAATTGCATTTGGCCAGCTTGACTTTTAAGACATGTACACTTGGGGGGGGGGGTCCCAGCTCCTAGGCAAAATATGAAGGGTGCAAATAATAACTAAGCAAGAACACAGGTGTATTCCAGTTGTATCTGCTTCCCAAGCCGTGAGATCCCTACTAGTATTCACTTAAGACATTTTCCACGCAGACAGTTTTCCTTATGTTTTTCTTGAACTGATGAGTCTCAGTCCATTTTCCTATCTAGATGAGTTTTTTTTTTTTTTTTTAACTGTTCTGTTTTGTTTTCTAAGTATCAGTTGTGTTATCTGAAACAGATTATCTCTCTCTCTGTGCTTTGGGTCATTCACAGATCTGAGCAGTGTGTTTTCATGCAAGTTACTGTTTAAAAACAATGAAAGAATATAGTGATGAAATGTGTGAGCGCTGGGCCTAGGGAGGTGACTTAGGAAAGCACTGGCCATGCAAGCTTGGAGACGAGGTTCAGATCCCCAGTGATCATAGAAAAAGCTAGGGGTAGCACACACACCTGTAATCGCAGCGCTTAGGAGGCAGGGGCAAAAGGATCCCTGGAGCTTGTTGGCCAGCCAGCCTCGCTGAACCAGTGAATTCTCTGGTTGGTGAGAGACCCTGTCTCAAAAGATAAGGTGGAGAACAATTGAGGAAGACACCAATGCTGACCTCTGTTCACATGCGTGTGTACATGAACACCACACACACACACACACACAGAGAGAGAGAGAGAGAGAGAGAGAGAGAGAGAGAGAGAGAGAGAGAGCGAGAGCCCAAAAGACGTCAATCTTTGTTACATAATCCCACACAGACACAGCACCCTGTAACTAGCATCGGCCCCTTTCCAGAAAGGTCGTGATGGGGAGTTTCCATATTGAGTCATGCTGCCTTCAGCTTCTGCAGCGTCCCCCTCCTCACCTCTCCTCCCAGATCCTGTTCCCTCCCTTACTTTGGTGAGTTGTGGGGAGTGTCCCGGGGACAGGTCCTGAAACCAGAGCTGTTTGGCCAGCATTCCACCCATTGTCCTCAGAACTGGTGGAGCAGAACAAACCTGCCTGAGATTCTCATTACAGTGCCTGCTTTGGGAGGCCAAGAGCCAGCTGCAGGGGTTTCCAGGGCAACCACCATTGCAGAAAAAGGTCACAAAAAAAGCCTAGAGGCTCTTGACCCGGGCTTTTAAGAGTCAAGGAGTTGAGGGGAGGGCCAGAGATTGTTGTGAGCGAAGGTGGCTATTCAGGAGTGATTGTTCCAAATGTCAGCTGTGAATCTGACCTCCCACCCTCTGGGCCTGGCTGCTCCCCAGCACAGTGCCCCTGCTGTGGACCACCAGGTTGAGCCTCTGTGTGTCCCCATCACCAGGGGTCCACTTGGTCCTGCAAAGCTCTTTCTGTTTTGTGTGCTCTGTACTAACACTTGGCTGTATTTCAATTGCTCTCCTTTCTCTCCCATCCTCTGCTGGAATTCCTTTTCCTATCCTTTCCCACACGTGAGAACATCAGTGTCAAAAGGCTAAACAAAGTACAGTATAATGGAAATAAGGTCTGAGGTAGTTCTGATCCATCATTTAAAAGGCAGAGGCAGTGTTCGTCTCGCCCTGACCACTGCGGTTGACTCATTGGGTAACTTTTGCTGCTACTGTAACTTTCCTGGCAGGAGAAAAGATATTCTAAAAAGACACTTATTCCTCTCTTTCTGACCGTCAGCAGTCCCCAAGGAACCGGAATTTCCCCAGGGATCTCTCATACTAAGAGAAGAAAAGGCTGAAGCCTGATGCCAGTCGGAGGGGGAGCTTGTCTCCAGGAACATCTTC
Source organism: Peromyscus eremicus (assembly GCF_949786415.1). Taxonomy (NCBI): domain Eukaryota; kingdom Metazoa; phylum Chordata; class Mammalia; order Rodentia; family Cricetidae; genus Peromyscus; species Peromyscus eremicus. The sequence goes on along the minus strand of NC_081420.1, from coordinate 55,558,012 downwards.
TACGCCATTCTAAAACTTGTCAGACCGTCTTGAGGGACAGACTGGAGCTGGACACTGATGGGTCAGTGACCACAGCTGGACCAGGACTGCTTATGCATCTTTCTTACCCTCCATTTAACCTAACCCTTATATCAGGATCCCAAAGACGGAAAGGGCGTACGGCATTGGGCCTTCTCCTTGTTTTTCTGTTCAATCAACCTATTGAAGACAGGTGGCCAAGCTAGCCTGTTCGGGCTGCCAAGACCCATGATCTGACTTTAGCAATTCTGGAGAATCAGAGCGGGGATGCTTTTCTTTCAAAGATGTTGAAATTCACGCCCGAGTCCTGTCTTTTCTCCATGTTGCTTCACTCCAGCCTCATCCAGTACCTCAAGGAGCCAGCCTCTCGTAGAGCCTTGCTGCCCCTCTCCAAGAGAAGCTCTTTCTACCTGTAGGTTCTTTACTAATTTACTCACCTGAGTTTAACGCATACCGCAGAGGCAATCTGTCTTGTTTCTACCCAACCTGTGAGCTTGTTTCTAATCTCAGTCTACCCAGTGCATAAGCTCCTTTCTAATCTGTTAAAGTAGCAATATCCCCACCAACTCTGTATTTCTCCAAATGTCCTAATTAGGGGATTACTCACAAACATGGGTTTAGATTATAGAACTTTGAGCCTCAGCTTAGAGGTGCTGGATAAAACTGAGCGGCTTGGGATCTCATTTGCAAAAACTGCCCTAAGTGTTGAGCATGTTTGGGCAAGTTTGGGGCAGCTAGGTACAAAGGGTACCTTCCTGTATTGGGTTTAAATTCTTATCATTCTCTCAGACTTCAAGAGGGGCATGCCTCTCCTGTGGTGAGGGCTGGTTCTCAGAGCTCTACCAATCTGCTCATGAACTTCCCCAGCCAGGGAGGCTCTATGGAAACACGTGACTGGACTCATGCTGACCCACTGGCTCTGCTTTGCTTCTCCAATATGTTGAGACCCTGGTTCTCTTCCATAGCCTGCCATGCTCAGGGATAACTGAACTTGAGCCTCAGAAGGAATAGGTGGGCCACCTGTCAGACACCTCCCTCCAATCTCCTGCCTGCAAGGCTAGGCAAGAGGCAGCACCTGTAACCCAGGCTGGCCTTTCTCTGTAGAGTTGCTCTGTGAGTTCTCATCACAGGACTCTCCAGTGCTTTGCAGTGGCTCTGGGAAGAGCCTGTGTGTTTAGAGCTCAGAGATTCTGAGTGGAATCTGGCTGCCACTTGCTACATGTGGTGTTGCATAATTCCTTGTCTGCAAAATATGGACTCTGAATGACTTCACAACGTGCTGCAGAAGTTAAGTATGGAAAATGTCCACCTAAGTGCTGTGCAGGGAGCGAGTGCTGTCCGTGTCAGCTCTGTTTCTGTTCATTCCCTCATTTGCTGCTCACACATAGGCTGACTCACTGAACCCACTCTCTCACAGCTCATTCTTTCTGGTCCATTAAAACACTTCTCACTAAAGGCCTCCATGCAAAAAAAAAAAAAAAAAAAAAAAAAAAAACACTGCATTTTTATATAGTAAAAACAATCAATTAGAAATTGGCATTTTAAAAGCCAATTCCACAGGTAAAGAAAATGCTATGTATATATGTGATGGATTTTTTTCAACCATAAGCAACAGAGTTTTATCATTTTCAGGATAAGTGCAACTAGAGGTAGTCATGTTAAGCAAAGTCATCCATTATCATAAAGACAAATAGACATTTTCTCTCAGATGTAAGTTCCCAGCTTTTTCATAGGTACATAAAAGTGTGTGTGTGTGTGTGTGTGTGTGTGTGTGTGTGTGTGTGTATGGCATGAAAGTAGATGTAAAGCTGTTTAGAGAGACAGAGGGAACTAATGGGAAGAGGAGGTCAAGAACAGGGAAGGTAGTGGGCATGGGGAGATATGCTCAACATGCAATACACACTTGTGAAAAACTAAAAAAAAAAACAAAACCATAAAAGCAGAGAGAAATAAACTAAAACCCAATTCCATTACAACACTCCAATAAATAAAATATGTTGAAATGCATTTAATGGAAGATGGAACAAATATTTTTTCAAGTACTGGAAACAAAACCCCAAAATATTGCTGAAAAATATTAAATATAGTAGAAGAACTGAAACAATTTGTAGAAAAAACTAAAGGTCAGAAGGTTGACACCACTTGACCTCAAGATTCTGAATGACCACCTACAGACAGACCAATGAAACAAAATAGAGGACCCACATTTATATGGACAATTAATCATTGACAAGATCATCAAGGCAATTGATAAAAGACAAAAGGATAGTCTTTTGATGGACAGAAAGATAGTCTTTTGTTTATTTGTTTGAGACAGAATTTTACTTCATAGCCCAAGCTAGCCTCCAGCTCACTATGTAGACCAGGCTGGCCTTAAACTCTTCCTAATCCTTCCTGTCATCTCCTCTGTGCTGGGATTATAGAAACGAGTCACAGTGTCTCTCTAAGAATAGCCTTTCTAACAAATGGTGCTGAGAGACAACTGCATATATCAATTGAAAAAAAATAACTTTTGACTATTGCTTCTCCACACGAAAATTAACTCAAGGTTTATTACCATAAACACAAATATGAAAGCAAAAGTTATAAAACTTTTAGAAGAAAATATGGGCAATGTATTCATCATCTAGGAGAGAAAGATCTATTTATTAGACTACAAAAATGATACATTAAAAAATAAACAATGAATTGGATATTACACAAACTAAAAACTTCTGATTAAAGGAAGCCCCAGAAAATTCTGGGAAATACATTTTTACAACTTTGTCTGACAAAGGTCTTGTAATAAGATTCTATAAAGAACTACTTAGGGTGGAAGAAGAGAAACCACCCAATTTTAAGATGGGAAAGACACTTAGACAATTCCAAAAGAATATAATTGATTGGTCAATGAATACATAAAAAATGCTTGAGCCATTGGCCATCAGGACAATAACTTCAAACCACAGTATGTACTGCTTCATCTACTAGACTGGCTAAAATTAAAACAAGAACATTATGTGGGACAAGGATTTGAGACATCTTGAGTCCTCTCTATGACTGGTTGGAGAGAAGATGGTGTAGTCACTACGGAAAAAAATTGGTGATTGGTTACAAAGTTAACAGATACCTTCCCTGTGACCCAGCTATAACTAAATACCTGAGGAAGCAAATTAAAAGGAAGAAAGATTAATTTGGGGGGACATTGTTTCAGAGTTTCCTTAGCCTGAATGCTTTGTTTCTGTGATCCTCTTGGAGAGGGTGGTGAAAAGTTGACCATCTCCTGGTGACCCAGAAACAAAGATACATAGTGAAAAGAATAGGGTTCCCAAGACATCCTTCAAGGGTGCATGAGCAATTATCTTCTTCTTCAATGAGGCTCTACCTGCCACTGTTTCTACTGCCTTCCAGTAGTGACATAAAATATGGACTAAACCTTCAACACACAGGCTTTTGTGAGCAGCCAGGATCAAACCATAACACCAAATCATGATCCCACTCTTAGATATCTATTGAAAATATGACTACATGTCTATAAAATATGCATACAATAATGCTCATAGCAGGGCTATTCATGATATTAGTAAAAACTGGAAGCAACACAGATATCCACACAAAAGAGAATAGAAGGTCTATAAGATGGCTCAGCAAGTAAAGGTACTTGCTATCAAGCTTCATGACCCGAGTTCAATCCCTGGGATCTACCTGGTGGGAGGCAAGAACTGATTCCTGAAAATTGTCCTAAGATCTCCACATATGTGCCACAAACATACATACCATGTGCTCACCCACACAAATAAGTAAATAAACAAACAAATGTAACTTATAAATGGAAAAGTACCACAATAAAAAGAGTTAAATTACTGATGTGTGCAATAATGTGGAAAGTTTTTATAGGCATCACTCAGAGCAAAAGAGTCCAGACAAAAAGAGTACCTCTGTGTGTGTGTGTGCGCGCACACACACATGTGCACATATGACTTCATTTTTCTTTATTAAGAAATTTTCTACTCCACGTACTATCCACAACCCCCTCTCCTCCCACTCTCATCCCTTTTTCCCAAGCCACCCCGCAACCCCACATCCCCCAAATTGAGGTCTCCCATAAGGAGTCATCAGAGCCCAGCTCACTGAGCCTAGGCAGGTCCAAGCCCTTTCTCACTGCACCAAGACTATGCAAGATGTCACACCACAGGCACCAGATTCCCAGAAGCCTGCCCGTGCACCAGGGACAGATCCCAATCCCCCTGTCCGGGTGCCCCCCAAACAGTTTGAGCCAAACAACCATCTTCCGTATCCAGAGGGCCTAGTCCAGTCCCATGGGGGATCCACAGCCACCAGTCCATGGTTCATGGGCTTCCACTAGTGTGGCCGGTCATCTCTGCACGTCCTCCCATCATGATCTTGATGCATATGACTTCATTTACATGAAGCCCCAGCTTACATAGAAATAATGCACAGTTAAAGGAATGTGTCTATGGTTGCCTTTGGTGAGGATTTGAGGTGTACAAAGGAACTGGAGTGATAGAAACGTTCTATCTACTTTGGAAAAAAATGAAAGTTTCACTAGACAAATACTTTTTTAAATCAAAACTCCTTGAGCTATATAATTAAAACTTGTCCATTTATTTTAAAAACTCTATAAAGGTATAGAGCCTAGTCAATGAATTTTTTTATCTTGGTACTATGGATTAGCAAGTTTATAAACATTTTCTGTTTATCTGGGTTCTAGCAAACAATGATAAGAACCAGTTTTCTCACAGTTGAAAAGAGAATTGAAAGTATATGGAGAAAAGTAGGATATATATTTGTGGTGTTGGATCGGTATACCAGGAGGCAGTGTTAACTTGTGGTCCTTTATCTCTGTTTTTCAGTAGACATAGAGTGTGGGCATTCTTATAGACAGAAAGAAATACGCTTATAGGTATGCACATTCCTACCTCTGTCCACTGAAAGGACCTGGAAGACCCTGCAACATGAACATGCTGTCTGTCTGTCTGTCTGTTGTCTCTGTCTCTCTCTCTGTGATAGTACAGCTATTAAAATTTAAAAAAAGTTTGACATTTATAGGGCTCTGTTATCTAATCTGTAGTCTACGTTCAAATTTCTTTTTTCTTTCTTTCTTTTTTTTTTTTTTTTTTGGTTTTTCGAGACAGGGTTTCTCTGTGTAGCTTTGCGCCTTTTCTGGGACTCACTTGGTAGCCCAGGCTGGCCTTGAACTCACAGAGATCCGCCTGGCTCTGCCTCCCGAGTGCTGGAATTAAAGGCGTGTGCCGCCATCGCCCAGCTCAAATTTCTTTAACTGTCCCAGTAATGTCTTTTAGAATTATTTTAGCTTGGTCCAGGACCCAACTTAACTTCATAGATTGCATCTAGTATTCATGACTCCTTACTCGTTGTCACAATTAAACATGGCCTCAAGTTCTTTCATGCTCCTACAGTTAAGAGTTGGGCCTAGGGCTCCTTAATCTGAATAGGCTTTTGACTGCTTTAAACTACAGTGTATGGGTCCTGAGGAGGGAAGGCTCTGGGACCTGGGAAGATGGGACACACAGCTGACTTTGATTGGTCCCCAACACTGGCCTTCAGGTCTGACTCTGGAGCCTTGTCTGAGTCCTCAACCCTGCAGAGTGTCTCCTCCAGGCCGTTCCACTGTCAAAGGAGGGCTGGGCGGCAGGGATAGTAAATGAGCAAATGCCACTGAGAGCTGTAGAAACTTTAAAACCAAGTGTGTGCTGACTTAGGAGCAGAGGACAGATGGACTACAGGAGCGACGGAGTAACCTAAGGCCTAGACCACAGCTATCTAAATTAGGTCCAATTTTTGGTTTCCTGTCATTTGCATTGTACTGCATATTTCATTATTCAGTCAGGGTGGCTTGCTGGGGTCACGCATTCCTTTAACTATGGAAATGCTAAAGCACAAAATACATGGGATAGTGTGTGTGTGTGTGTGTGTGTGTGTGTGTGTGTGTGTGTGTGTGTGTGTATAAATGTGTCTGTGTATGTTGTGTGTCAGCATGTGCCTATATGGATATATAAATATGTCTGGACACATGTGTTAGTATACACCTGTGAGTGCAATGCATGTGTGAGTGTTTTTCACTTGGATGTGTAGCTGAGCATGTGAGTATATTGGCACTTGGAGAAATGTCTAAGTGTATGAACCTGAAGGGCATGCCTACTATATTTGTGATTATATGAATATGCATGAATATGCTGTTTGTGTCAGGACACACCTGTGAGTTGTATGTATGTGTGAGTGTGCACATACTCTTGCAGGTGTCTGAGTGTGTTGTGTTTTCCTATGAACTAAACAATACTTGGATGTGTATCTGAGTGTGTGAACCTACAGTACATGCCTGTATGTTTGTGTGTGAATGTATGTGAGTGTCTAGCATGTATGTCAGCACATGCCTGTGAGTGTGTGCGTATGTGATTGTGTGAACAATTAGAAGCATGTCTAAGTGTGTAAGTCTACCAGTGTATGCTTGGATGTTTATGTGATATACATGAGTGTATTGCATATGTATCAACACATGCTTGTGAGTGTGCACATTTGTGATTGTGTGCACACTTAAAGGCATGTCTAAGTGTGTAAGTCTATCAGTGCATTCATGTATATGTGTGACTTTGGGTGGTTTGTATGTATCAGCACATGCCTGTGAGTGTGTGTGCAAGTGTTTACATTGCTGGATGTGTGTCTGGGTGTGTAACATGTTTCTATTAGTGTGTGTCTAAATATTGTGAGTATACTGGTTCATAAATGTTTGTGTACACACACTCAGTGTCTGAGTGTGTGCACATTTACAGGGGCCTTGCATGAGGGATGCAGAGGACACTGGTTGGGTTTCTGTTCTGAGTTAAAAGTCCTGACAGGCAGGCTCAGGGCCTGGGCTCTGAGAACAAGGGAGACTAGCTCTTGGCAAAAGTCCAAGGAACCCCCACCAGGAACGTGCACAATCCCCCCCTTTCCCCTCATCCTTCTGATTGCTGCTCCTTGTCCTCATTGAGGGAAAGTGGAAACAAATGTCTGGCAGGAAGCCAAGCGTGGAGTGAGGAGTGTGTGTGTGTGTGTGTGTGTGTGTGTGTGTGTGTGTGTGTGTGTGGCTGCTGTGGCCTCTTTAGAGGAGAAAGAGAGGGAGGGGTGGAAGTGACGGAGACAAAACAAAGATAAGCAAAGAAAGACACGTGGAGAAAAACAAAGAGGTAGAGATTGGGATAGAGACTGAGAGGAGAGATGTGGGCAGAGTCTGAGAGACAGACCGGAGAGAGGTTGAAGGCCTGAGGGCTGGGGTCAGACAGAGGAAGGCCACAGCAGGCAGCATGGCCGGGATAGGGAGTGGCTGGGTTCTGCTGGGAGCTGCCCTTGTTCTGAGACAGAACTGACCGCCCACGTTGGTCCCAACCCTGGGGCTTTCTGAGTGGTGAAGCGGAGGAACCAGTGGGCACAAGAGGCAAGTGACAGACAGGGAGAGTTGCCCTTCTAACCAGGCCAGCACCAGGCAGGCAGGTAGACCCTCCTCCTCAGGAGAGGCTCATGGATCAGCCACTGCTCCTAAGATCTATTGCAGGTGGAGACACGCTGGCTGGACTGGAAGCCTTGCGGGGCTGCTGCGTAGTTCCTGTGGGGGCCTTTGGTGGATGCAGACTCTTCACCTCCCTCCTGCTCCGGGTTCACTCCAGCACATGCACCAGGGCAGAGAGATGGTTTCTGTTAACTCCACAGCAAGATCAGATTAACAAAGAGAAGCCAAGGTGGTTTCTCCTTTAAGGAATTATGTGCAGAATCAATGCATGAATCATCTGCCCTGCATGTTTACAAGGGAATTGAGTAAAAGCAATCTTCTAAGGATAAACTCATACCATAAGAAATTGAAAAATCGTTTCTCTTTAGCTGTGGAATGCAGTCCATACTCTGTCTAGTTTTCTGAGTGAGACAGACTTTCATGAAGTTGTAACTGAGAAGAAATGTGTTTTGTTTTGGATTATTTAGGTTTTCCTCCCTCAGTATGAGTAATCAAGAGCATTCTCTCCACCAAAGAGACACCACTCACAGAGCACCTACTCTGTGCTGGGTGCTGGGGACACAGATGACCTGGCTCTGCCCTCTTGATGTCTTGACCATTGCTGTGCTAAATTAAGGCCAGGGGCCACCCAGACCAGAACAGGAGCAGTCATGTTGGGCTGTGGTCTATTTTACTCACACTCTGAGGGGAAACTGAGGCATGGAGCACTGAAGCACTTCACCTACTGTTCCATAGTTAGTAAACTAGATTTGAGTCAAGACACATTCTCACCATGGCCCAGTTATGTCCGTGTGGGAGGGGTCAGAGGAGGTTCTTTAGACGGAAGTGACCGAAGTGTAGGCCAAGGGAGGAGCTTTCTGGAGAAGTGGTCATGGAGGAGAGCATCATTGTTCCTGCATATGTGAGCAGTGTTTGGAAGTCTCACAGGGGCTCTCACATGCAAAAGGAGCTTGGATTCAAGGAGGGAATGTCCATATGGGTTGGCTGTGTGTCTTCAGAGTTGCCTTTTGGAGTCCAGAACCCTGTGCCCTCTTGTCATTTATGACTGTCCATAAAATAGCAGGTGCCTGGTGATCCAGCGACTGGGCACATGTTTCTGTGCCCTTTGGATCTTGTGGAATGTGCTCAATCATTAACTAGGTACTGGGAAGACAGAATATTTCCAGGAGCACGCCAGAGCAGAGGCACGGTGAGAAGAAGGGCCAGCTAGCTGACGTCACCCCAGGAAGGTCACCCTCTCTGTGACTCATGTGTTATCATCTTCTGTTTACTGTAACAAAATAATAAGATAATCAGCTATGGTATAAGGAGATCCATTTTGGATCATGGCTCCAGTCCATGATTGCTTTGGGCCTGTGTGGTAGGGGAGGACATCACAGTACGTGCAAGTGCAGAGTGTGTGAGTTGTGCTCCTCTGTGCGTGCACACGTGGGAGCTGGAGCTGGTTGCATATTCCTCTATTGCTCTTCTCCTTACTGCCTTGAAGTGGAGTCTCCCACTGAAGCAGAAGCTTGCCATTTTGTGTAGGTTAGCTGGCCAGCGAGCTCTTGGGATCATGGCGGAGAGTACTTTGTGGGGCAAAGATGTTTATGGTAGCAGGGTAGCGGGTGGCGGTGGTGGTGGTGGTGGTGGTGGTGGTGGTGGTGGTGGTGGTGGTGGTGGAGGGAGGGAGAGGAGGGGTTGGGTTCCAATGCTTTGTTCAAAGGCATTCCCCCAATGACTTAACTTCCTCTCATGAGGCCCTGCCTTTTAAGGGTGTCACTGTTTCCTAACAGCACTGGAGACTGGCCTTCGGGGACATTTACGATCCGGACGGTCACATTAGTTTCTCATCTGTGACACGAGGCCACACAAGTGGCTGTGAGGATGGAATGTTACTAGACGTGCAGGGCTTGTCCCACACGTTCTGCACGGTGTTGCTATGACTGCTGTTCTGACAAGGGTCAGAGGTAGCTGGGTTCTGACTCCCATCTAGGTGGGTGTGCCCTGCAGTGACCTCTGCACCCCACTGTTTCCTGGCATCCTCCTTGAGTCTTTACGCTGAGACTGACCGGTGGTATGGAGACGTTACACCTTCTGGCCCTTGGAGTGAGGTCAAGTTAGTGGGAAGGTCACCCGGTTTCCTACAACCTCATTCTTCCCTGTTGTCTGGCTATGCAGCAGGTGTGGGCAGTCTGGGAATGTCTTCCCCTCAGATTACTGAATGCCTTGTAAATGTGTCAGGTCCCAGGAGGCCCTGTGATGTCTCCTTAGTGGGAAACAACTAAGTGTTGTCCCCAGACTCTGTAGATTGACCTCGAGTCTGGAGGACGGTGACCAATCTTCAAGTGTGCCGTGTGGGAAGCACTAAGGGGCATAGAGTTGGGGTGCTGTTCCTAAATGCAGTGACACCCACAGAGCGAGCATCTTCGCTAGTGATGGAGTCCAAGGTGTGATGGAGGCTGGATTTGCTGCGGTGAACGATGCAATCAGCACTGGTGGGTGGGTCAGCAGAGGCACCAGGGCCTCCAACAACAATGTCCATGCGTTAGAACTCTTGTAAAGATCTTTTGAGACAGTGCACGCAATGCTCTGGACTCAAATCTTAACACATGGAGAGCTTTCAATATTTGTGTGTGTGTGTGTGTGTGTGTGTGTGTGTGTGTGTGTGTGTATTTATGTGTATGTGCCTGAGTGTTCATGTGTATGCGGGTGTAGAAGCACATGTGGAGTCCAGAGAGCATTTTGGCTGTCATTCCCCAGGCACTGCCTCCTCCTCCTTCTTCTCCCCCTACCCCTCTCTCTTGTTTGGGGGAGGATATAGACTTTCTCACTGGCTGGAGCTCACCAAGTAGGTTGCTAGGCTGACTGGCCTTTAAGTCCTAAGGATCTGATCTGCCCATCCCTGTTTCCCCAGCACTGGAACTACACATGTGTGCGACCACACCCAGCTTTCAGTTCTGGGGATTTAACTCAGGCCTTTGTGCTTATAAAGCAAGCATTGTACTGACTGAGTCCTTTGTCACACATCAGCTCTTCTATGGATGAGGTATCAAACACCCCAGTTTCTCCATCTTTCTAGCTAGACAGAGCTGACCTCACCAATGGATACTTCTACGTGTCTACTGGCCTACAAGTCCCTCTTTCCCTGCTGGTTCAGTTGTTACGCTCATTCTAGAAAATCCCAACCCAACAGCATAAACGTCTCAAATGGAGAGACTATTTCTACTCATAAAAAAGGCTTGGTCTGAGCTGTAAGTCTCTGTATTTCTTAGCTACACTTTCCTGGCATGTTGCATGGTTTCTCTTGTGTTTAATTTCTGTCAGGCTCTGGGTTCTATGTGGTTTAAATAACTTTTATGGGGCAGACTGAATGACTCAGTGGCCTGTCATTGTGTTTGTCCTTGGCAATGCATTTAATCTCTCTGAACTTTAGATTCCTTATGCTGTAACGCAGGCAGGCACAACAACGCTAATCAGCTCCAGACGCTTTTTGGGCATCAAAAGCCACGTGTGTAAATGCTTCCTGAGCATGTTCCAAGGAGAGACATAAGGAAGCATTTTGGGGCTTGTCCTAAGAGGGGATGAATGGAATTAGGGAAAATGTGTCCTAGCCCAGGGGCGTCAATCAACAAAGAAGCAAAGAGGGACTCTGTCTAACATCGGGGCTCTGAGGAACTGTGGCTTTGAGTCTGGGCTAGCTTAACCTGGAAAGCTGTTTGCATACATGCTGGGACTTGACTCCAGAACTGGCAATGGTAGAAGCAGAAAAGAGTCTGCTGACAGAACTCTGAGGAGAACATCCCCTCAACTCTGGTATGTGTAGAGCTGGAGCAACCCGGAATGCCTGAAGACACTGGAAACCTTGACTGTGGCACACTAAGGTCCTTGCTGTTAGGTTTTCTTCCCTGACTCTAATGGGTGTCCAGCTCATGCAGCCTGCTAGGCTGGATGCAGGTGGAGGAACCCGCTCCGTTGTTAAAGTCAGGAAGTGTAAGAGCGGCTCAGCGGAGGAGTTTGGAATCTTCGATATTACCAGGAATAAAGCCACCCAAACCCTTAACTGTGTAAAAGGACAGACAGACAGCATTTATCACATGGCACAGTCTTCTTGTTGGTCCTCACTAAGTCTGCAACGTAAAGCAAAAGAAAGACCCACCAATAGAACCATCTCTCAGGATCCATATTCATTACCTCCCGATCCCTGCCTGAATCGGCTGTTCAAGGCAGCAACTTTCCAACTGCAAGACTTTCTTGTGTATTGTTGAGTAAGACAGGATCTTACTATGTAGCTCAGGCTGGCCTGTAACTCGCTATGTAGCCTAAGTTGGTCTTAAGCTCATGATTCCCTTGTCTCAGCCTCTCAAATGCTGAGATTTCGGGCCTGCACTACCATGCCTGGCTCATCGGCAAGACCTTCCCCCACCCCTATTTCTCTCTCTCTCACTCTCATGAGTTTCCCTCGTAGGTCTTGGATGGACTTAAGATATGGAATCAAGTGTGGCAGGCATGTTATAGATGTCTGGGAATAGTGCTCTAGTCATAGCTAGACACTATGGGGCTTTGAGAACTGGTATCCCAGTAAAAGGCACCCCCCCCTTTTTTTTTGGTTTTTCAAGACAGGGTTTCTCTGTGTAGTTTTGGTGCCTGTCCTAGATCTCGCTCTGTAGACCAGGCTGGCCTTGAACTTACAGAGATCTGCCTTGCTTTGCCTCCTGAGTGCTGGGATTAAAGGTGTGTGCCACCACTGCCCAGCCAAAGGCCCCCTTTCCTGTCTTTGCAAAACTCAAATTGAGCTGGTATTAAATATTCACTTACTCAAATAATAAAAATGTATCAATAAATTTGATTTTTATTCACTCAAGAATGTCATTCTGGTACATTGTATATGATAGGCATTTAATAGGTATTTATGAGCTGCGTCTACTTCCCAGAATCCTTCCGTCCAACTCTACCACCAGAGGAGTGGCAGCAATCTGCCTCCCTCTGTGTCCCGAGAACAGAGGTTGTGACTGAGAAACACAGGACTCATGTTTTTGCACTGGGGGCCTGGCACTGGGCCTGGTCAGATCTTTCCAAGCTTGGAATGCTTCCATCCACACCCAAAAGACATGCTGCTTATACTCATGAACAAAGCATGTCCCACACTTGTGTGCTGATTCACGAACAAAAATGCAACAATGTCATTATGACTGAGTAGAGCTTTATTGACAAGGTGTTGAATTCTATAAACATCCTTTATACCGGTTGTGTCTCTGAGCTCTGTTCCTGAACTTCGGCCCTTCTCTCTGTTCGTAGGCCTAAGACAATCAAGGGTTCTCCGATATTGGGAGACCATAAACTTGACACCAGTGTCCCAGAGCTGAGCTGTCCCTAAACCAACATTATAATAATAGTTGCTGGGGCGTACTAGCAACTGTATATCATGTGCTTTATTTAGGAACCTTAGTCTTTCTAATTGTTCTGTGAGGTGTGTGTGTGTGTGTGTGTGTGTGTGTGTGTGTGTGTGTGCGCGCGTGTTTCTTTTTTTGCCTATTTAACAGTTAATTTGAATTCAGGTTTAGTATTTTGTCAAAGATTACCTGGCTGGTAGAACTAGGATGCCTAATGAGCTCTTTCAGGGTAGGACAGAGGCAAGCACAACTGCTCATCTTCAAACACGTTTACATTTAGAGCAGAAATGGAAGGGAAGGTGGAGGTGGAAGGCTACGGGTATCGTGGTAGAGTATCTTGTACTAAAGGTGGCAGTTAAGTCCACCTGGATACACAAACCAAACCAACACCCACATAAATGAAAGCAGCTAGATGCTCATTCTATACCAACCAATCAAGCAAATGCTAAATTCTTCCAGCATGCACATTAGTGGTGTGTGTGTGTGTGTGTGTGTGTGTGTGTGTGTGTGTGTGTGTGTGTGCTTGTAGAGACCAGAGGTTGACACTGGAGTTTTTCTTGATCACTTTCTCAGCCTTCTTTTTTGAGATGGGGTCTCATACTGGTTGTTATGCTCACTAATTTGGCCAGATTGGTTGGCCAGTGAGCTCTAGGGATCTTCCTATTTTCATGTCCCCAGCAGTACAAATTATAGGTGCATGTTGCTGTGCCTAATTTTTATTTTTTTTTAAGATTTATTTATGGGTGCTAGAGAGATGGCTTAGCAGTTAAGAGCACTGGCTGCTCTTCCAAAGAATCCAGGTTCAATTCCCAGCACCCACATGGTCACTAACAATAGTCTGTAACTCCAGTTCCAGGGGAATCTGATGCCCTCTTCTGGCCTCCACACATGGTGCATAAGCATACATGCAAGCAAAACATCTACACACATACCTAAAAAAATATCTTCCATATATGTATGCAACTAAGCGAATGTGTTTGTACCGTGTGCATGTAGTCGCCTGTTGAAGCCACATGAGTGTGTCAGATCCTGTAGAGCTGGAGCTACAGGCAGTTGTGAGGCACTAGGTGGGAAGCCAAGTTCTCTCTCTGCAAGTGCACTTCATCCTTGAATCCTCAGCTTTTTCATATGGGCACTGGGGATCTGAACTTGGGTCCTTATGCTTAGGAGGCAAGCGATTTACTAGCTGAGCCATTTTTCCAGTTTCTGTGTGCAGGTTATTGAAGAGACTTCAGTATTTCTTTTAGCCAAACCCTCAACATATGATATGAATATAGAATGATGGAGATAGATGGACCTTGAAGTCATGTGAAAAGGAAAATTCAGCTCAGATAAATACTTATCACATACTTTTTGTGATCCAGGCTTGATATTAGGCATGGGTCCTTTAGAAAGTAAGGTCAGGTACTGGTCCCAGTACTGCTGCAGGCTTATAATTTTAGCTACTCAAGAGGCTGATAGAGGAGAATCCCAAGTTTAAGGCTAGGGAGACACTGTCTTAAAAATTAAACAAACAAGTAAACAAACAAAAAAAGATCTTGGGGTATAGGGCAATGATAGGGTGTTTATCTATCATGTGCAAGTTTCCTGGGTTCAATCCTTAGCACAGGAAAAAAAATGAAAATAAAAAAGTAAGGCAGGGACCTGTCTCTGAGTGGTTAGTAAGAAGCAAGGCAGTTGGCAAGGTCAGGGATAAGGAATCAGCGCACAAAGCTCTGAAGTGTTGATGTGCTTGTAACGTGGCTCTCCAGGTCTCCTTGTGACAAGTGGGTTCTGCACCCTGCTGTGAGCATACCCTAAAAGTCCTCACAGAGGCCCAGGCTATGCTCCTGGCTCTGCTGTATGTGATACACACATCGAGGTGAGCCAGACTCTGTCTCGTGTCCCTGTGGCCTGTCCAGGGCACTCCGTCGTTATGGGAGGAAGTATGCCCCAATGGCTTCAAAGTGGGGACCCACCCTTTCCTCCAAGGCCAGCCAGCTGTGTGGTGCTACCAGGTGACCTGGCACTGGGCACACCAGGTCTGAGCTTGCTGTTGGAACAATGTGGCCTCTCTTCCCTTGGCCCTCTGTGTTCATGGCAGGGAACAGCCTCCCCCAACGGGACACAGTGCACTTATCCTGTAAAGCTTGACCTCCCATGTGCCACGGCTCTCCTCATTCTTCTCATTGTGGTTCCTAGTCAGTGCTCTGCTCTCCATACGCTCCTTCCTCTCCAGCACCCCTTCCTGCCCTGGGCTCTTGGCTGAGATTCCACACTTGACTCATCTTTAGATTTATATGTGGGCCTCTTAAAAACACCTGCTTCTGCTCACGTTTTAATGAAGGTTCAGAAGGAGGCCTGGAAGTCTGTTTTATTGAGGGCTTCTCAGGAGATTCCTGAAACAGTCCAGGCTTGAACCCAGTACTATAGAAGACAGGCCGTATTCTGGGATCCTGAAGTGTACCTGTCTTGTATGGCTGCACTTCTCTGGTGAAAACATTTTTCTTTTTCTTTTCTTTCTTTCTTTTTTTTTTTTTTAAAGACCAGGTATCTAGGGTGGCCTGGGGTTCTGTATGTACCAAGGATGAGCCTGAGTTTCTGGTCATTCTGTCTTGACCATCTGAGTACAAGGACTACAGGATGTGCCACCAGACCCCGTTTACGCAGTACTGGGGATCAAAACCCCAACTTCCTACATGTTAGGCAGGCACTCTACCAACAGAATCCCACACCTAGCCCTAACCTGAATTTGAATGCAGGCTTGTGTGTGTGTGTGTGTGTGTGTGTGTGTGTGTGTGTGTGTGTGTGTGTAAAGCTCTCAACCTTCACAGGTTTCCTTACTCAAGATTGTTACCTGGGTTAAACAAGAGAACAAATATAAAATGCTCAGAAAAGGACCCATGTGTGCTAAAGGCTCAAGAAACGTCAGCCACTGTTAGGAGCAGATTGTTGTTCTAAGAATGTGGAATTACAAGGATTTGGGACCGTTTGTACTGGTGGTCAGGTTGTGGCGCTCAGAACACAGGGGCCCTGTGGTGAAAAACACATTTGCTCTTGAGGTCACAAGCCAGGGACTGAGGCCACAAGCCTGGGACCCGGGCCAGGTTCTGGCAGCAGCCACTCACTTGCTGAGCGGCCTGAGCAAATCATTTGACCCCTCAGGGCTTCCATTTCCTCCTCTGCACAACCAAGATTAAGTCCTTTCTTGTTTACTTCACACTTGATTGCAAGAATAAATGAAGAGGGTAATGGTTCTCCTTATCTTGCCTTTGCTGCAGCCCAAAGTGGCCGGGAGAGACAGGCGCAGGCAGGAGTAAGCATGGGCCTGCACTTCCAGAGAGCTCTTGCCAGAGACTCAGGGAAGCTGGTGTGAGGAGGGCTGGGGGAGAGTCCAACCACCAGGAGGGCTTTCGCCCTTTGTTCTGTCTTTAGCCTCTTCCTTTCTTACTTTTTGCTGTATTACAGTTTCTCCTCCCTTCCTCCTCAATCCTCTCTCTCGATCTCTGTTTCTGTCTCTGTCTCTCTGTCTCTGTCTGTCTGTCTGTCTCTTTCTCCACAGCTTCATACATAGCTCAGACTGGCCTCAAACTTGCTGTGTAGCTGAGGATGACCTTGAACTCCCGATCCTTCTGCCTCCCACCCCTGAATGTTTAGATTATAGGTGTGTGCCACCATGCTGGGTTTGATTGGTGATGGGGATCAAGCTTCGGGGAGTCCTGCATTCTAGGCAAATACTCTACCAACTGAATACAGTCTCAGCCCTGAACTACCCATTTTTCACACCCTGGGAGCTTTTCTGTTTAAACTTGGTTAGAGTTCATCTCAACGCTTCCCTAGGAACCCTCTGAGAGTCTCAGCAGTGGTGGGATGGGCTCCATTTTGCAGGGGCTGAGGGTCTGCTTGAGGAGAGGGAGGCAGAACAAGGAAATGTGGGCTTTTCTTTATAATCCCACCTGAATCCAAAGACGATTAAGTACATCAGATCTACTGTATAAACTGATGACATGACTGCTCCATGGTATGGTTAAGGGGAAGGTTTTTATTGTAGAAATGAGAGAGAGAACAGCCAGAGGCATCTGGAAGAGTCCAGAGCACAGAGAGGGAAAGAAGTAGACTGGACATGACTAGCGGACTGGCACAGTCAGGGATAACTGCAAGAGACGGGAGAATAGCAGGGGATAGAGAATAGAGAAAACATAGCAAGAGAAGCAGAAGCAGAGAGAGAGAGAGAGACAGAGAGAGAGACAGAGAAACAGAGAGACAAAGAGAGACACAGAGACACACGGAGAGAGACAGAAACAGAGAGAGACAGAGACAGAGACACAGAGAGAGACAAAGAGAGAAGAGAGACAGAGAGAGACAGAGACAGAGAGACAGAGACAGAGAGATAGACACACAGAGTGAGACAGAGAGAGAGAAAGCATAACAAGAATAGCAGGGTTATAAGGAGGATGCATAGCTGTGGGGAGGGAAGCTCACAAGCTAGAGGGAGCTTATGGTATGTATGGGAGGAAGTGTGAAGGGCTAGGATGCTAGCATGGACTTTGACACGTGTGACAGGTACTTGTGATACTAAGGGATCCTAGAGGTCAGCATGAGCTTTGATATGCTAATAGGCACTACAGGTAGCCATATGTCACTTCTGCCAGAGATAAGGGAAATGATTCCTTTTAGTAGGTGGGATCTAGTCTGACAAGTTCCTGAGGAATGCTGGTTTTTATCTAACTGCTGGAAATCCTCCTAGAGTCCAGGTTGAGCTCAATGGACTGCCTTTTGGAGCTTGGGGAATTGGGGTTTCATTTGGACCTGACAGCTACCATTCTGGACTCAAATTCGAGGCCATTCTGAGAGATCTGCTCTCCCACCAGGCTTCAGGGGAATTTGCAAGTCTATCTTCTAGCTACTCTGGGTAAAATTTTACACCTCTTAGCCTCTTTACCTACCGTCAACTCTTAGAACGAAGTGTTCTACCTTTACCTTCAGAATACATTCTGAATCTGACCACCTATTTCCATCTCCACCATGCTTGTGTGAACCACCATCCTAGGCTCCCAATGGATCCCTCTGCCTCCACGTTGTCCCTTCTCTTCATGGCAGCCCAGGAGATCCTCTTACAACATAAGTTAGGGTCTGGGAAGATGGTTCAGTGGCTAAAATGCTTGTGGTTTGAGCATAAGGACTTGAGTTTGGAACCCGTCACCCATGTGAAAACTAGGTGTGACAAAGCGTGCTTGTCACTCCAGTGCTGTGGGTATGGAAACAGGAGGATCCTAGGGCATATTGGCTAGCCAGTTTAGTGTCAATGGTGAGCTCCGGGTTCAGTGAGAGATCTGTCAAAAAAATAATAATCAGGTGGAAAAGTTATTGAAAATGACATCTGGACATTAACCTCTGCTCTCCATGTGCACTTTATGGGTGGGCTCACCTGCACCCATCCACCCTCTCTCTCTCCTTTCCTCCCCCCTCTTCTTTCTCCTTCTCTCTCTCAAAAAACAAAAGCAAAACAAAAATTCAACAAAAGATAGTAAATCAGAACATACCACTCCTGCTCAGAGTCCACTGATGATGCTCCACTCAGCCCATTCCAAATAAAGTCCATGGTGTGGTAATAGCTTCCGATAGGGCTCCAGAGTTCTTCTTTCCTATTCTCATGTCACAGAATCTTTCACACCGAGTAGGACTCACCCGTTTTCAATGACTTCTAAAGGGAGCAGCTTCCACGTTGTTCTCTGAGAGAAAGTAGCCACCAGGACACTCACGCAACTCTAGAGTTGTACCAAGAACACGCCTGTCTTTGGATATTTACCTCATATTCCTTGTGCCTAGAAATTCATGAATTTTTACTTAATATGAAAGATCTATACTTAGTCCTTGATATATTATTATATGAAAGCTATATTAAAACAAACAAATAAACAAAAAACAAAGCAAAACAAACAAGGGCCATGGATGTAGCTTGGTGGTAGAGTACTGTGCTATCATATGCAAGGCCTGGGTTTGATACTCAGCCTCTCTCTCTCTGTTTCTCTCTCCCCTCTCAATGGCCCGATATTTTTGTCTATGTTCATACCAGCATAGGGCAATTCCTCTCCTTGGAGGGTGGGCTAGGCCTAGAGACATGACTCTGATGAACAGAATCTAGCAAAAGGGATAGGAAGGTTATAGATCAGAAGTGGATCACTCACCCCCAAACCAACGTAATAAAGATTTTAGTACAAACGGTAAAGAAGCTTATGTGGCTGCAGTATGTGGGTTGGGGGAGGGATGAGAAGGAGACAATAGAGAAAAGAACATTCTAGAAGTAATGAAAATAAAAGGACAGATTGTACAGGGTCATGAGGGACATGTGTAGTAGTCACCTACTACATAACAAATGACGCCATAACTCATGGCCATTTGCTCTTGCTTTCTCAATTGGTCACATTAATAAAAGTCAATTGCCATGTTATAGGCTGCCCCAAAAATGTCCCCTATGGAAAAGAACTGAGGTCAGCTTTTGGGTAACGGCCAGTGAGGAGCTGGGGTTCTAGGTTCCAAGGCCAACAAGGAACTGCACACTGTCAGTAATGATTGAGGTGAACCTAGACGCCCATGGCAGAGTCTCCAGCTAGGACTATTGTTCTATTTGTCACTTTGATGGTTAGTATTGATTGTCAACTTGACAGCATCTAGAATCACCTAGAACATGGCTGTGAGGAATTGTCAAGATTGGGTTAGCTTCTGGCCATGCCTGTGAGAGATTTTCTAGATTAGGTTAGTACCATTCAACGGGCGTGGGTCCTGGATTAAATACAAAGGAAAAAGTGAGTTGAGCGCACTGTTCGTCTCTCTCTGCTTCATGACTGTGGATGCCATGTGACCAGCCACCTCCTGTTCTTGGCACTATGCGTTCCCCTGAATGATGGACTGTACCTCCAACTGTGAACTGAAGTAAACCCTTCTCCCTTTATGTTTGATTGTATTTTACCGCAGCAAAAGCATAAGTTAGTAACATAGTCACCTGGATATATATATATTTTTAACGTTGCCACAGATACTGAGCTAGAAGACCTTGATGAGCCATGTCCGCATTGCTGGCTCATAGTGTCCCTGGAGCAATAAGTATTGCTGCAAAGAACTGGCCACTAACACAGTTAACACTAACACTAACGATCCTGTGGGGTGTCCTCCTTCTAATCAATGCTGTGGACAGCATCCTGACCCCCAGGATGGACCGCATTCATCTGGTTGTTGGTCAAAGCCATTGACTCTCAGCACTGTGGATTGTCATATCAACCACTGGGAGCTTTAAACGACAGCAGTGATGATGACAACCACACACAGATGCCTGGCTTCTACTCCAGAGATTCTTATTTTAACGGCTCTAGAGGAAAGTTCGGGCCATGAGGGTTTTTCAGGTTCTCCAGAAGATTCTGTCTGTGCTAACATTTGATAACCACTGACTCAGATAACAACCCTCTCACTTGGCTCCCCGCACCCCCTACAGCTAAGCTGAAAATTTCAACATACAGCTAATTCTCAGTATTCACCATTCTAGGTTTGCCATTTCACCTGCTTGCTAAAGGTTATTTGTAACCACAAAATCAGTGCACTTCCAAACTTGTTCCTAGACGAGGGCAGATAGTATCAGTATCGAGTCACTGGACATGCATATGCCCAGCTGTGGCTGAACATCGCAACACTCTGCCTTCTGGTTTCAACTCCTACACTGTAAACAACGTTCTTCGTCATGCTCTATTCAGTGTCATATTTTTCCATTTTTGTCCATTTTCACTGTTTAAAACTGGCCCCCAGATATGGGGCTAAAGAACTCCAAGCCCAGGAGTTTATGATGTGTGGTGCAGAAAAAAAAAATCCAAACCATGAGTTATATAATCTTAGTTCAGTTATGAGTTATGGTACATGGAATTCAATGTCAACAAATCAAAAATATATTTATTCAATTAGCTCTGTATAAACAAGGCTATATACTAACTGGATGGTAAAAATGTACCCAGATGCTCACAAGAACCTAAGCTTACACTTTCCCCCAGGAGTAATGGCTTAGCATTTGCTAATTCAGTGTTCTTGGCAACTTTAAAGAACATAACAAGAATCAACTGTGAATAACAAGAATCAACTGTACCTTATTTAATACCAAGAGACAACAAAGGGGGATAAGTGTAGAGAATTCAAAAAGTACAAACAATTTGCAAAGTCAGAGATAGATAAATGAACATCTCGTGGATCTTGGTTCTTAAATAGGTGGTGAAAGTTCACAGATTCGTTGCCTGAGTCCCTATTAGCCTCCTGCTTGCCACAGTTTGGGAGGTATTGTGATGCTTCTGGGGTCAAATCCAAGAGAAACTGAGCTCTTCTCTGATGTTGACTTCAGTAACAGTATTCTATTTTTTTCAAATAGGTATATGTCACAATATAGCAATATGTAACAATCCACAGAGTCTGATGAATCTTTCTGTATGTATTCACCTACAGAATCACCATCTAGGCCAAGGATTAGGGGATCTCACAATCCTTTCAGGTTTGAGACACACCTTATTACACCTGGTGAGTGATCAATGACCTCACCCTTATGAGAACTATCTCCTCCAACCCCCATAGTCCTGGTATGACTTGCTGGGTTTTTTTTTCTTTTTTCTTTTCTTTTTCATGTTGGGAATAGAACCCAGGGCTGTGCATGTTAAATCCAAGGTCAGACTTCTCCTACTGAGCTATACCTTCAAGTCTAAGAACACAGTTTTTCTTTCTTTTTACCCTCATTAATATGGCCATATTGAGCTGGGTGTGGTAGCTCACACCTGTAATACTAGCCCTTGGAAGGTCAATGCAGAAAGGCTGCTGTGAGTTTGAGGTCAGACTGAGTTCCCAGCTTAACTCAGGCTGTAGAAAGAGACCTTATTTCAAAACAAACAAACAAACAAACCAATAGCAAACAAACAAAACCATAGCCATATAGGAATGAAACATACACGATGACATTCAATTTTAAAACTTGTAAAAGAAAAGTAGAGTTTTTCCTGTCTACTAGGGTGAAAACAACAATAATATTACCAAATTAGCTGACCGTTTACAAATCATTAGTTTGGAATCCAAGTTTTGAAGAAGGCTGTGTCTTCTTTTATCACTGGAAAAACATATTCATGGACAGTCACCCCAACAAATTTCAAGTCAATGTCTTCTGATACTGTTTTGGCTTGCCAATATTATATCTTTAGGAATCAAATGTGCCTAGTATAAGTGCTTTCTCCAAGACAAACCAGATTTGCAAGGTGATTTTCATTGAGGCTTGTTTTCTTCACTCAGTTTTCAGAACTGCTTTTGAGCCCAAGTCACCTGCCAAAGTAATTTAATCATGAGTGTGAGTAAAACCTTTAAAGTAGACATTTGCTTTAAATGTTTTTTGAAAAAAAAAAACCTACGACATTATTTTTATTTTTATTAAAACCACTATGCTGTGATGAACGCACATATCAACCAGTCCTTCCTTCTACCCTATGGGTTCCAGGGATCAAACTCAGGTTGTTAGGCTTAGCATAAATACCTTTATCTGATGAGCTGTCTCAATGCCCCTGCTCCTTTTAGACAATTTACTTATTTTTATAGGTGAGTGAGTGTTTTGCCTACATGTATGTGTGCGCACTACTTGCATGCAGTGCCCAAGGAGGCCAGAAGAGGGCATTGGAGCTCCCAGAACTAGAAGTGGTTGTGAGGCTCCATGTGGGTGCCTGGCTCAGAACCCACAAGAGCAGCAAGTGCTCTTAACCACTGAATCATCTCTTTAGGCCCCTTGTTTTGTGTTTTGTTTTGTTTGTTTGTTTGTTGAGACATTCTTACTGTGTAGCCCAGGATGGTGTTAAACTTGCAAGCTTTTTGCTGTAGGTTCTCAAGTGCTAACGTTACAAGCGTGTACTACCACACCCAGTGGTGATGTGTGTGTGTATGTGTGTGTGTGTGTGTGTGTGTGTGTGTGTATGTGTGTGTGTGATCTTTCTCTCCTATCTGTGTTTCTGTGTGTGTTATAGATAGTATATAAAGTTACAAAAAACAGTTTTTTTTACCTTACATTATGGGCTGTTTGCTTGAGCTGCTTCCCTGTTTTATCCGTCGGCAAACACGTTTCTAAATGCAGGTAATTCATTTCCTCATCTTAGGGAGGGGTTCTCGCCCCTATCCACAACCCAGTAATCACAGAGCTGCCATAGCTACAAAGCAACAAATCAGGATTACGCATCGATAGCCTGGAGGGGAGGGTACACTTCTCACTACTTTGACTAGTAGAGGATCGGGACAAGCCCTTGCATGTGGGCCCATTGCTAAGAGGGCATTTGGGATGTGAACGGTTGTCATGGTGATGACCAGTCAACATAAAGATGGAGGAAAAAAGTGGAAATTTAGTTGAAGATGAATATTTGAAAGGAGAGAGGACTGACAAAGGAAAAGAAACCCATGTAAGTATTTGAGAGCCTGGAGATCAGGTTTGAGACATTTGGCCTTTAAACTGACTTGTTGTCAGCCAGAAATGACAGCCAGTTACTGTGCCTGTCAAAGTGATTAAAGTGAAACGGTGCCCGAGCTGGAGGAGGCACTGGTTGGTAGGTTCCCCACATATGTATGAGGGACCTCAACACATTTTGTCAGGTTGCGTTTCAGTGTGTGTGTGTGTGTGTGTGTGTGTGTGTGTGTGTGTGTGTGTGTTCATTTTCACCTTGTGACTTTGTGGCTTTTCTGGAGAGATGATAAAGGATGGGTCATCTAGGGCAGTGGTTCTCTCTCATCCTAGATTCTCATGAGCAGAGGGTTTGGCTGGGCCTCCATGTCTTCCAAAGCTTGAGAGACAAGTAAGACAACCATCTGCATTCCCATACCAAAGAGAATCTTCTGGCCGGGTTTGGCTTCCTTTTCCACTCCTCTCTGGAGGAGCTGAGGAGTGAGAAACAGACATAAGAAGCACCCAGCTGGGGTGTCAGGAAACCATTGGATGCAGGCCACCAGGAAATTGAGGGAGTAGGAAGACAGAGTGCAGTATCTCATGAGCATGGAGCTGGGGGAAAGAGGTTGGCTGCTCCAAGGGCCAGTTGGCATGCAGCAACTGGTCTCTTGTGCCATCTTAAGAAGAGGATCTCTCAGATCAACAAGAGAGGATATTAGGGTTGAATGGGTAGCCAAGCCAGGAGCCTATGGTTCTCACAGAAAGGCTCATCATCGTTGAGACAAACATCTCAGAAATGATTAAATACCAGTGTATGGTAAGGATGTGGTTCCTCAAGAGCATTCTACTGTGTCTCTGGGTTTCCTCTTGGTGCCAATCATCTGTAAGCAAATGCTATACTTGGTTTATATGTTGGAGCCTGAGTCTGAATCCATCATCTGTCTTCATTCTCACGATCTTCTCTAGCATGCTTAAGTATGTCCAGGCTTCTTGCCTGTTCCCTCCCAGGTGTCTCATCACACTTGCCTCAGAAAGCCTGTCTGAACAGCTGACTTCCTTCTGAACCACGCCACCTCAGAGAAGTCATTCCATGTCCACAGGAAGTCATTCCATGTCCACAGGAAGTCATTCCATGTCCACAGGAAGACTCCTCAAACCTCTTTTATTTGTAAACAGAAAACTCAGAAGTTGAGTCATTCCAAGCCATTCCTCTTCCAGACAAGGGTGTGATGTATGCTTGGGGTTGGTATCTGTGATGGTGGCAGTTGGGAGACATGTTTGTCTTCATGCCTAGCATACAGCTTTCCAAATGTTCTGGCTAACCAAGGTGACTTCCCTTGGTTCTCTAACGACTAAGCTGTGTCTATCAACATACATAACAAATGGAGAGAGACTCATCAAAAATACTGAGTCCTGTGTGGAGTAACAATGTGCGGGGGAAGCCTTTAAAGGCAATTGGAAAGGACAGAAGGAGTGGTTCTGAAGTAATTATCCTTGGCTATCCGGACAAGAACAAGGCTGGGGTCAGACAGGCAGTTTCTAGACAGATGTACTCACAGACTATGCTTTGTGTAAAGTAGCTGTGGCCTTTGCTAGGATTTGACACAAGCAACTCCATTTCTCTCTCTCTCTCTCTCTCTCTCTCTCTCTCTCTCTCTCTCTCTCTCTCTCTCTGTGTGTGTTCACACATGTTCATGAGTGTGTGTGCAAGTGTGGAGTGTGTGTGTGCTCATATGTGTGCAAGTATGTCTGTGTGTAGATCAGAGTTTGACAATGGTTGTGTTCCTCATTACTGTCTCCCTTACTCCCTTAATTTTCAAGACAGGGTCTCTCACTAAAATGGAGCTCAGTAAGCCTCAATAATCCTCTTGTCTCCACCTCCTTATTAATAGGATTCAGGGGCATGCTGCCATGCTCAACTTTCTATGTGGATGCTGGGGATTGGAACTCAGGCCCTCATGCTTGTGAAGCAAGTACTTTAGCAACTAAGCTATCTCCTCAGCATCTTCATTTTTTATTCTGACTACTTTCATATGCCTCAAAGGTTTTATCAGCATGTGCTAAAAAAAGGTGAACAAAGATGACACTAACAGACATGTCAAAGTGGACAGGGAATAGCCAATGAGGCCTTAATCATACTCAAAGAACTACAGCAACTAAGGAATGCTGAGAGTTAGAGAGATGGCCTTTCCTAGGGAAGAGCACACCAATTGGTTGTCTAATACCAAATGGTCAGCCCTGAAAACATACATACAAGGAAAATTATATAGACTGAGCATATGTGTGTGTGTGTTCATACATATACATGTAATAACAATAAATGAAAAAGAGATCATGATTTTGAAAGATAATGTGTATGTGGGAAGGTTGGAGGGAGGAAAGGGAAGGGAAATGCCAAAATTACATTATAATCTAAAACAAAACAAAAACTCAAGGATCATGTATATATAGAGATCTTTCTAGAAACTTTCCAGTCATACCGATCACCAAAGGCAAAGACAAGAAGGAAGCTGTTATGATTCTAGCATTCCTTTTGGACCAGGGCCTTGTTGTGATGACCAGGAAACACAGCAGCTTTGTAGGGCAGGTGTGATAGAAGCAATGTCTCACGTTTTTCAGAACAGTTGTGTTTTCTACATTTTCTATCTCTCTTCTCCAGTGTGTGTGTGTGGAGGGCACTAGATGTGGGTTGGAAAATGCACACAGATTCCCATGCTTTCCTGAGCAATCTTCTACAACTTCTCACTTTGTCTGCTGGCTGCTATAGTAATATGATATGATGGGGAAATGCAAAACTGTGGGGCTCAATGGAACCATGGCTAGTCAAAGTGTGCATGGTGGGCTTGGAGAAGCCCACCCAAGAGAACTGTGTGGAGTATGTGCTTGACTACATGGAGGTGTTTGTTCTAGCAGCTAGGGTGGAGTGCACTAGGTATAGCTATTCCACATATGGTCACAACAGAAAAAAGAGAGGTAAAGACAGTGCTTAAACTAAAGTCTTCCACATTTCAAAGTTTATACAGTTTTAGGAAATCTTAAGTGACTATATTAGATATTCTTTATGTTCAATGAGGAAACTACTACACATACTGGCTTTTGTCTAGATCCAACAGTTCCTAAGGTCCAGTGTTTGTCTATGGGACCATGAGGGTGGTTGTTCTATTTTCATGTCTGTTGTTGCACTAAAATACTCAGACAAAAAAACCACAAAGGGGAAAAAAGGATTTATTTGACTTATAATTCTAGGTTATGGTAGTCCATCATTGTGGGGAAGTCAAGGCAGGAATTCAAGGCAGCTAGTTACATCACATTTGAGAGTAGAGAGAATAAATGCATATGTCCTTACTGCTCAGCTTGCTTTTTTCACTCTTACACAGTTTGGGACCCCTGTCTAGGGAATGGTGCCACCCACAATAGTCTAGGTCTTCTACCATCATTTAACTTAGTTACTAATCCCCCATAGACATGCCTACAGGCCAACCCAATGTAAATAATCTTTCACTGAGACTCTCTTCCTAGGTGACTCTAGGTTGTGTCACGTTGAAGATAAAAGCTAACCATCACAGTGGCTTTTATACTGCCCACTTGTATTCTATCTTTGGATAGTCTTACCCTTTTATAAGAACATCCAGTAGAGAGGCATTCTGAAGACAGTGATGGAGGCAGAGGGCAGCGGCTCTTTGTAATTACTCTGCTATTTTAAGGAAGAAGGTATCAAGCGAGCATAATGAAAAAATCATTTGTGGGCAGGCATTCTCAACTGAACAGGAATGTTCTAAGTGCTGCCCTCTGGGTTTGAGTACTTTCTGTGTGGTAGGCACAGTGCTGGGAGCACAGTTCAAGCCCTCTGAGTTCAGTTGGGGTGATCAGGGAAGGAAGCCAGCAGTCACCCCACAGTATGATGAATGTTGAACAAGTTGCCATCGAATCTGCCACAGAGCCAGGCTGTGGGGTTTGGGGAACCCTGCAGGGGTCACAGAAACATCTCAGGAACCATGACTCAGGCTGGCAAGCCAAGGGTGTGCCAGGGTGGATGGCGAGAGATGGGCGTGGAGAGTGGGGTGACAGGCCATTGCACTGGGTTAGGACATTGAAGACGACGGGCCATCACCCACGGACTGTAGCACGGGATGGTGTAACCTGATTGATATTTAAGAGCAGTGACTGTGGCTACTGTGTGAGTGGAGGTGTGAAGGCTCATAGACCAAATATTAGCATGAGTTCTCTAGAGAAACAGAACTGATGGAGTGTGTGTGTGTGTGTGTGTGTGTGTGTGTGTGTGTATACACATATACATACACAAACACACACATCTACATAAAATAAAAGAGGATTATTAGATTGGTTGTACAATAAGGGCAGAGTAGTCCAACAATGGCCATCTTTATGCTGGGGAGGCCAAAAGCATGGTCACTGCTCAATTCATGAAGCTGGTTGCCTCAGCAGTCCCAATCTGTCACTGAAGGCCTGGAAAGCTCCTGGAGAGTTGCTTGTCTTTAGTTCATATTGGAAGGCTGAGGAAGATGGGTTGCTATATCATCAAAGGATGACAGCACAAGTGACAGCCACAGTTAGGTTGCTACAGTAACTGGCAGGGGTGGAAGGTGAGCAGGCAAGCAACACTGGTTTTTCCCTTGGACCTTGTTATATTTGGGTTACCTCTAGAAGAGTCCATCTACTCTAGGGGAGTGTCATCTCCCTTCAGTTAATCTGTCCTAGCTATGAACTCACAGACCTGCCAGTGATATGCTTCTTAGTCGATTCCGAGATTCAATCAAGTCAACAACTGAGATTAACCATCGCAGGTCATTTCACTGATCATGGCCGTAGACAACAGTGGGGTGGGAAAGATGACAGAGGGAAATGGTTAGAATTGTTGCACTCACATCCCTGCTCAGAAAGTACCCCAGAGCACCAGCTAGAGCATGAGCCTGCTTCAGGCTGTTCTCCTCAACTCTCACATATCTTCCAGCCTCTGTGGGAATGGAAAAGGATAGCTGGGATCCTTTCTTTTGGATGTCATTGCAGAAGTGCAGCCATATTTCTGAAACTCCCTGATAAAGCAAAGGCTCCTGCCTGGCTTGGTGCAGTCATTAGGAAGGAAGGTGAATGTTAATTGCCAACTTAACAGAATCTCAAATCACCTGAGAGATGGGTTTGGGGGCATGCCAACAGCAGTTAAGGGTAAACTATCTCGATTGAATTAAGTGGAAAGATGACCCCACCATGGGTGACACATTCCCTAGCCAGGATCCTGAACTGTACAAGTGGAGAAAGGGAGCTGAGCAGCAGCATTCCTTGCTCTCTGCTTCCTAATTGTGGATGTGATGTGATCAGCTACTTCAAACTCTCAGCATCTTGGCTTTATGCATGATCTGCTACATCCTTAGACTATGGGCCAGAGTAAGCCTTTTCTTCCTAAAGTTGCTTTTGTGAAGGCCTTTTATCGCAGTAACAGAAGAAGAAATGAAGACGGCGGGCTTTAGCTCCAGGAACTTTGTACTGCAGACCTGGAACTCTCCAGGGAGCTGAGCTTCGAATGATGGTCTACTGAGTGGGGCTGAAGGAAAGGGGAGGCTCCCAAATCAGCTGGCTGCCCAGGAAGACTATGAACACTTGATCCCCAGAGTCAAACAATCTTTATCCACTCCTGAGTTTGCTCGAGGGCAGCCGTGCCTCACAGATTTATGAACAAGACAGCACATGCTGCAGAATTACAATGCGTTACCTTCATCAGGGAGCCTGGAATTCCTTCAGAACTAAGACCCTGGACATCCCTTTGCAGGGCTGATGCTTTCAAGGCCCAGGAGAGAATTCCTATGACGGTGTTTCTTCAGCATCCCATCTCAACACCCTCCAGCATTCTGTTATTTCTGGCATCTCTACTTGGCAGGATACTTCCTCTGAGCTGCACAGCAGATTTCACTGTTGACCACAGCATTTCATTGACTCAGAGGTAGCTGGGGCCATGACACTTCAAGCGGTGTCTAGATGCAGGACAGTGACTTTGACAAAGGTGATGTTGAAGTGATGTTCATGGGACAGTCCTGGCTAGGATGTCCTGTGACTAACCTTCAATTCCGACTATCTGAATTTGTAGAAGTAGGAAAACACAGTCAGTCATTGGATGCTGAAGAGCATGTGGAGAAAGGAATAATAACAATAACAACAAAAGGCAAAATAGCATTATGGTTTTAAGACGAAACTTTTTTTTTTTCATTTTTGAAGCAGGGTCTCTCGTAGTTCAGTCTGGTCTTGAATTCACTGTGTAGCCAAGGTTGACCTTGAACTATCTGAACTATCTGATCCTCCTGATTCTGCTTCACCAGAGCTGGGATTACAGAAGTGCACCACCACACTCAGGCCTCACATTGAAGCCTCTTGCCTGCTTGGCATGCATCCTACCAAACAAGCCACATCCCCAGCCCCGTCTTCTACATTTTTATTGGAAACTCTCACACATTCATAAAAGGAAACAGACTATGGTAAGAATCCCCTACCATCATTGCCAAACATTGTCATAGCCAACTCTATTTACACCAGAGGGCAGGGTCTCGTTCTGTAACCCAAGCTGGGCTGGAAATCCTTAAGGGCCCAGGCTGGCCTTGGACTCATGGCAGTGTTTCTTTCTCAGCTTCCCAAGTGTTGAGATTACAGGGGTGAGTCACCACACCTGGCTTTTGATTCCCCTATTTTTTCTCTATACAATTTTAAGCAAATACATTTGTTTGTTTTTAAATTTTATTTATTTGTGTACATGTATGTGTGTGTATGTACACATATGCATGGATGTGCAGACCGTAGCACATGTGTGAAGTTCAGAGGACAGTTTTTAGGAGCCAGTTCTTTCCATGTGGGTTAATTAACTCAGGTCATTAAAGTTGGTGGCAAGAGCCTTTACCCACCGGGACATCTCACTGGCCCCAAGGAATTATTTTCTATGGGCATCCCTGGAAGTCATCTTTTTATTGGAATTCCCGGGATGCACCATTTGTGCACCCTCTCTTGAATGAACACAGCATCCTGTTCTAGAATCTACTGTGTTGGAGATATGAAGGAAGGAGATGGAGAAAGTGACTATGACGGTACAACCTATTTATCATGTCACATGTTGCTTGGGGTTGTATTGTACAGTTAATAGTAATAATATAATAGATTATACACAGTAGAACTATAATAGTAATAATGTAATAGGTTATACACAGTAGAACTAATGTTATATATTAGGTCCTTTATGAATTTTATTTAACTTTCACACAATAGGTGAAGGTTAAATAATTATGAGGCAAGAACCATTCTTATACCCATGTCCCAGACGAGGAAACAGAAACTTTAGGGCTGAAGAGATAGCTCAGTGGTTAAGAACACTGACTGTTTTTCCAGAGGACCTGCATTTAGTTCTAAGTACTCATACTAGGAGGCTCACAATTGCCCATAACTCCTCTGGACCCTGCAGGCATGTGGTACACATACCCCATCACACACACATAAAATAAATAAATACACCTCAAAATGGAAAAAGTCTTTAGGAGGTAATAAGTTGCCCAAAGTTATCCAGCTGGTAGCAAGAGTAGATCCAGACCTTGAACCCCCATCTGTCATGAGCTAGTGACTTTGGCCCCTCATCTCGAGAAACCACAGTGTAATGTCTCTACTATTCTCAACCAATGGCACTGACTGATTCCTTTGATCCTCAAGGTTGCTTTAAACAAAATAGATGGTGTTTCTTTTAAGGACTTCATAAACCTCAGAGCATCCTTTCCAGTTTTTGAACAACATCAACTCTCTTCTCCCTGATCCTGCCGTCACCTCCCTTGATTACTGTTTCCTACCATCTGAGTACTAAGCTAAGGGCCAAATGACCAAGAGAAAGTCAGACTCTTAGATCTACTGCAGACAAGAGCCTAAAGCAATTGAATTGAAGTTTTACAAAAAGTGCTGAGTTGCGTCTTAGTTAGGAAGGAAAATGCACACAGACACACGGCTACCCCCGTAAGTTTGTTTGTTTTTGGTTTTGTGTCATTGTTCAAACATTCTTTGCACCCCCAACCCCGACAAAGGCTGTAGTTAAATTAGAAACTGGCTTAAATGCCAGGTTATTTATGTGTGTGTGTGCCTACTGATAATGGTTGGCTGGCTGGCTTGGGCTGTTTTTCTGAGCAACCAGGGAAGGTGAACTTTATATAGAGCAGGAGGGTATGTGTGAAATGCAAGGTGCTCAGGGTAGACTTGACTTTATTTAGACATTCAGTTTCTTCACAGTTTCCTCCCTGGAGGACTCTTGGCTCTCTCTCTAGACAGCCTGTGTGTGGTAAGAAAAACCAGAACGTGGGGGCCTGGGGGAAGGGATTAACTTCAAGATCAGGTAATAATAGATTTTTGTTATGAGAGTGATTGCCTCATTCATACTTGAGATTCCCACATAGTACAGTTCGATTAAATATTTATATGATCCGGGTTACTCTCATTTCCCCAGATGGCTGATGTTCTCCAAGGCATCATTCGTTCGAGGAAGAATAAAAATATACCCAAACCATTTGATCAAAGATGAAAATTCAGAAATAGCAGCAACTGGTACATCAAAGGTCAATGTGCAAAAATATTTGATAACATATTACCCTCAGTTTATAAAGCAATTACTGAGGCATTCTTTGGAGAGAGGTCTGCAATAAAGCTCATGCACTTTAAAAATGTTTCTAGGGCACAGTGGCACACCTGTCATCACAGTACTTGGGACAGTAGGAGGATCAAGAGTGGGTTTGAGGTCAGCCTGGGCTACATGAGCCCCATTATTTTATTTTATTGTTTTAAGTAAAACTGAGTTGTAGCTATGAGGCCTGGTCTCCTTGGCAATGATCACTTAAAAGAGAATTGTAGAATCTATTATCTATGATTTACCTAGGTCATTGTGAAAACAAGCACCATTCTTTGGCTGGGGCAGTAGCTGCATCCTCCAGCATCTCTCCCAGCCCCACGATAGAGACTCCAGACAGGATGCCTTCATCATTTGTAAACTGAAAAATAAACAGACAGCTGTTGGTTCACTCATGCTGAAAATATCGTAGCCACCTCCAGAGAGTGGGACCCTCATTTTCAACTCCGTTTAGCAACTATTTTGGAGCATTTTCCTACTTTCTGATTAGTTACTCCATCTAGATTTGTTGGGAATTTAAAGATCAGGACTAAGATGCCCGAACCTGAATCCATTAGGAAGAGTGTAGTTTTTGTGAGAGCTCCAGAGAGGATGTGGTCTCTCTGAAGAGGGTATGGGGACTCTTCAAAGAAGGGGGCCTTCAGGTGGACCAACAGGACAGGTGCACACTTTTCCTGCGTCCAGTGCAAACATGAAGATGTGGGGGCCATTTCCTTCCCTGGTCCTGTCAGACAGAAGCCTTGTCCCTCACATCAAACCAGTTTCCTTCTTCAAGTAGCTGGCCAAGCCAGAATCTTACTTCTTACAAAGGAGGAGTCTTTGTGCCTCCTTTGGGTGGGGGCACCTGTGGGTCCTCAGTACTGTGGTACTCTGTTACCAATAAACACACTCTCCACCATTTTCTCTGCCCTGGCTACATCCTCTGCACCACAGTCATGGCCACTTAATTAACTTAGTTTGCTTTTCCTCCCTTCCGCCTTCCGCTTCTCCCTCTCTCCCCCCTCAGTCTTTTCTTTCTTTCTTTCTTTCTTTCTTTCCTTTCTTTCCTTCCTTCTTTCTTTCTTTCTCTCTCCCCTCCCCCTCTTTCTTTCTTTCTTTCTTTCTTTCTTTCTTTCTTTCTTTCTTTCTTTCTTTCTTTCTTTCTTTCCTTTCTTTCCTTTCTCGATAGTTATGAGACAGAGTCTCACATACCCCAAGATGGCTTCAAACTCACTATGTAGCCAGGGATGACCTTGAACTTGTTTTATGTTTGTGTTCATGTTCTGCATGTGTGTGTACTTTCTTTTTTTTTTGTTTGTTTTTTGTTTTTTGAGACAGGGTTTCTCTGTGTAGCTTTGCGCCTTTCCTGGGACTCACTTGGTAGTCCAGGCTGGCCTCGAACTCACAGAGATCCGCCTGGCTCTGCCTCCCGAGTGCTGGGATTAAAGGCATGCGCCACCACCGCCCGGCTTTTTTTTTTTTTTTTTTTGATGTGTGTACTTTCTTGCAGAGGTCAGGACTCAACCTCAAGTGGAACCACCCACTTTTTTTTTTTTTTTTTTTTTTTTTTTGGTTTTTCGAGACAGGGTTTCTCTGTGTAGCTTTGCGCCTTTCCTGGAACTCACTTGGTAGCCCAGGCTGGCCTCGAACTCACAGAGATCCGCCTAGCTCTGCCTCCCGAGTGCTGGGATTAAAGGCGTGCGCCACCACCGCCCGGCTCCCACTTTGTTTTTGAGACAATGTCTCTCACTCGCCGGGGCTTAACAAGTCAGCTAAGCTGGCTAGCCAGTGACCCCGGAGATATGCCTGTCTCTGCTTTCCTAGTAATGGATTTCAAGTGCACCCCCATGCCTGAATTTTATATGTTGGTTCTGGGGATCAAACTTAGGTCTGCATGCTTGCACAGCAACCACTTTATGGCCCGAACCATCTCCTTAGACTGACTCTGAACTTCTGATCCCCTTGCTTGTCTCTCTAGAGTACTTGGGTTATAAGTGTATGCTGCCAAACCTAGTTTTGAGCTCCTTCCTTTCCGGATATGCCTACCCCTGGTGGCAGCATCCAGAGCCAGCTACCTCATGGGACCCTTGTGTCACTATAATAAGCTGAAAGTTGGGTATGCCATTGGACAGATGCTCCCTGTGTCTTCTGGGACACCCCAGGCAGGCACTGTTTTTGGTCTTCTTCCCCAAAGGACCCAACTTCAGGGCATGATAGGTCCAGCTGCCTTGGGTACAGCCGTAAGTCAGACTACTCAATGGGATGTCCTACAATCCTCTTCCTTAGCTTGGGGTGAGAAGAGAAGGAACTTCTTGGGGGAAAAGGAGGAGATACGCTATGAACACCTCTAAGAACAAAGATACCACAAACTGTCTTACCCACAGTTCGATGGGGTTAATGGGCAGTGAACTATGCTACCTAAGAGCTCAAGGAGAGAGAGGTCCCTTTAAGCTTGGAGTTCCTTCTGACATGTTAGGTGGACTTTGCTCCTGAATCATAACAAGACAGTCTCTACTTTCAGAAGAAACTGCCTTTGATCCATTGTTTGGCAGCTGTTCCACGACTCAGATCTGATGTGCCCACAGGCTTCCCTCGGTGAGAAAACAGGACATGCTAGGGAGACGAAATGCTCAGTGGAGCTGAGTTCCAAGGGAAGTCCTGGTCATTAGAGACAAAATGGCCCTCCGGAAAGACGCCAAGTTCCTTGTAATGTACAAAGCCTCTTTGATGTGAGTTTTTTATTGGATGCAGTGTGAAGGCACGAGGGTGGACTCGGGGAACCTGTGGGCTTCCAGTGCACACTGCCACACCAGGGTGGGCAGAGGAAGCCCAGAGGCGGCCAAGTAAATACTGCTTAATCATCAGAAGTCACCAAAGATATATCAACAGAAACACAAAGACCGAGCGACCTGGAGTCCATGCTGTCGAATCTTTCATGCATGTGACCTTTCTTGCTCGCCCTATTAGCTGCCCCTCTGTGCTAGTCATGTTAGAAGAGTGACAGTCTCTCCATGGGTGTCGAGGTAGCTGCTGCTGTGGTACAACATGAGGGGACACTGAGAGGTGGAGCATTTTCTGGGAAAGGCCAGGGAGGCCCAGGCTTAAAAGATCCGTTTGGAGGGTAAGGTGAGGCATGGTCGGGTAGGTTCTGGGTGCTGAGTGTTTCCAGTTAAGTAATATTCTAGAGTGCTGAAAGAGCTTTGTGAGCTCAAAACACTCTCTCTCTCTCTCCCTCTCTCTCTCTCTCTCTGTAGGTGGTGTGTGCACGAGTATACATGTGAGGGCTCAAAGGCCTGTGTACAGGCTCAGAGCTCAGAGGAGGACAGCGTGTGTGCTGTTCTATCCATTCCAGCCTTATTCCCTTGAGACAGGGTCTCTCACTGAACCTGGAGCTAAAGTGACACCCCACAGCCCTGGTGATCCTCCAGTCTCTGTCCTGTCCCCATATTGCTGGGGTTACAGTTGGGTAAGTGGCCATACCTGGCTGTTTACATGGGAGTTTGAATTCATGTCCTCGCTCGTATCTGTGAAGCAATTGCTCTTAACCTGCTGAGCCATCACCCCGACAATTCTGCACATAAGTGCAGAGCCAGGTAACACCTTGACTTCTCCATGACGTCTTGTCAAGGCTGGAAACTGTGGTTGTTTCTCAGCAAGCTTCAGGGAACCCACAAACTTCTTGAACTTAATCCAAAGTATGTAGTGCCTGGGTGTTGCCCTGGGTCCAGGGTCTAGTGAAAGGGATTTTATGAACAATGCGTTCTCTAAAGGATGAGGGACTATGGCAAATCTCATCACATAGAGATCTTGTGATCTGACAACTGCCGGATTCTTTAGGTAACTTCTAGGGATTGCTTTGTATTTCCTTCAGGGCAGAAACAAAAACTCTACTGGAGTCTCCAAATTTGGAATAATTTATTCTACTGCCTCTCTCTCTCTCTCTCTCTCTCTCTCTCTCTCTCTCTCTCTCTCTCTCTCTCTCTCTGTGATTTGTAGGAGGAGGGAGAAAGACTGTACTCTCTTGTGAGTGAGCAGAAATCTCTAAGCAGAGGACTTCGACTGTTAGAGCTGGCCAATGTTTTCTTCCCTTTTCCTTCTTTATGTTTGGACAGTGTCTCCACTTTGAAGACCTGCCTTGCCATTACTTCAAAAACTCTGTCTGCTGACCTCTGAGCCACACAGGCGTTCAGGGGATGGCTCCGATCCTGTGTGTGCCAGCAACTTGGGCCAATTGCAACAGTGGAAACCAAGACAGCTCTGGAAAAATATTTGTTTAATTAGCAGAAATGATCTGTGATCCGAATCCATGTTTAACTGCCTGGCCCACTGCCAAGGCTGATGAATTTTTCCTTCAGGCTGGCCTGTGTTTGGTTTTGAACTGGGTAGTGGCGTTAGGCTCTGTGACTTGTACCCTGGGGTAGGGAGATGCTTGGCTCTGCTCAGATATGAGATGTTTTCCTGACAGGCAGTGCCAGGCACACATGGGGAAAAGCAGACGGGTGGGCTAGTTAGT
Organism: Peromyscus eremicus; assembly: GCF_949786415.1. Classification (NCBI taxonomy): domain Eukaryota; kingdom Metazoa; phylum Chordata; class Mammalia; order Rodentia; family Cricetidae; genus Peromyscus; species Peromyscus eremicus. The sequence goes on along the minus strand of NC_081420.1, from coordinate 55,521,559 downwards.
GTCAGCTCCCTACAGTGCCATGAGGATTTAGTTCTGCCATGACGGGTAATTCCTCACGAGGGCGCAGACATGTTGCGTTGTGGGTGTGAGAGGGGCTCTTGGGAAGAATGGAGCATCTGAGACAAATGGCTTGTGGGAGTGCTTAGTCCTTAGTTGTGTGACTTCTGTCTCTGCATGTGTTATAGGAGAGGGGACCCTTTGGACCCTTAGAGAAGGAGTCACTCGTGTAACTGTGTGGCGGAGTGAGAAGAGAGGATGGTCTCAGGGAAACACCTCAGACTTGACTGTAAACCAAAATGAGCTATGGAAATACCAAGGCTGAGCCAAGAATATCTCAGAGACGGGGAGGACAAGCCCAGAGCAGCCCTGGGTTGTTCCCTGCGGAGGGTTGCTCTGAGGAGTGTTAGCTTCAGAGATATCCCTACCTACTCCCAGCTTCTGCAAACTGGCCAGTACCCTGGAATTTTCCTCGGGAATCCTGGGCTGCACCTGGGTCTCCTCAGGTCATTGTGGGTAGGCGTTCCTTGGGTACCTTTGAAGGTAGAATTCCCACTTTCCCAGGGACTTCTCTTGTAAAAGGCAGGATCTTCCGTGGCCAGCTGGGAGCTGCCCCAGGTATCCTGGGAGCCCTCCTGTTGCTCCCCAATGTTATCTGTTCTCCTCCCTCCTTCTGCAGTGTGGCCCTTGGCATGCATCTGGCACACTCTGACTGTGCTTGGGGAAGCCCATGCAGGAAGCTCCCCTGGGGAGAGCGGAGTCTGGGTGCAGATGTCTACCTGTCCTCTTCCTTCCCAGGCTCTCTGCATCTCCCTTCTCTTCCACATTTGTAGACTACTCCTTTCCCGCGTTCCTTTGGGTCTCTGACTTCAATACGGGCAGGGGCCGGAGGCCCTCCTGCTTTCCCTGCATTCCGTCCCCCTCATTGCAGACCACTCTTTGATCCCCCGTTTTGCATGACCCCGAGGAGACTTTCTGTTTGACTGACAAGCAGAAACTGCTTTTCTGGCTTCTTTATAAAGTTTCAACAGTTTTATTCGCTGAGATTAGAGTTCCCCAAAGATATATGCTAAAGAGCAAAAGTTTGATAGGGAAGGGGAAAAAAAAATCTCAGAGTACAAATGTCTGTTTGAATGTATGTGAATGCACATACGGGCGGGGATGTGCGTGCACATACATGTGCATGTGTGTAGAGGCCTACGGTTGACATCAGCTGTCTTTCTCCATCACTCTCAACTTTATGTACTTAGGCGGGCTCTCTCAATTGAACCAAAGCTCAGTGATTTGGCGGATACAGCTAAATCAGCTTGGTCTCTCTCCTAGGTTTGCAGATGGACCACCATGCTCACCCGGCTTTTATGTGGGTGCTGGGGATTTCCACTCCAGTCTCCATGCTTTCACTGCAAGGGCCGACCTGCTGAGCCCTTTCCCCAGCCCCCAGTGTGTTTTCTGAGACAGCCTCTCCTAGTCCTGGAGCTTGGCTAGGCTCAGGGGCAGGCCAGCAAAGCTCAGGGATGGCCCCGTCTCTGCCCCCCAGCTCTGAGATGACAAGAGAGTCACCGCTGTGCCAGCCTGCTTTCCATGGGTTCTGGGGGTGAGCTACAGGTCCCTATACTTGCAAGGCAGACACTTGGCTGACTGAGCCAACTCTCCAAGTGTTCTAATTTTAATATTCATAGTTTCTCCCCTTAGCTCTCTCAATCTTGGGGTCTTTTTGTTTCAAATCTTTTCAATTACAAGTACCAATTTTCTACCCATGCCAAGGTTTATATGAAATCCTCTTGGCTCAATGGGGGTGGCTTTGTCTTCCATCTGGACTGTTTCACTCCTCTGCTTCTGCCTTTCCTGTACTGACAGGAGGATTGGGTAGGGGAGAGAGAGAGAGAGAAGGAGGAAGAGACAGAGAGAGAAGGAGGAAGAGACAGAGAGAGAAAGAGGAAGAGACAGAGAGAGAGACAATTGGGGGTTAGCACATGGAGGCAGGGAGCTGTGATCAGCAAAGGGGCCAATGAGGAGGAGGCATGTGTGGGTGGTGGGGAGGTGGCCCACAGGGATGGGACTGTAAGAACAGCTCTGAGTCACTTGCTGCCTTGAGAATTTGCCCTGGGGCCAGGGTGTACATCAGGGAATGTGGGTAAGGGTGGGGGGCAGAGGAATCAAGGAGAGGATCTTCTAGGATTGTGGAGTCCTGGAGAATGCTGTTCACAGGTGCATGCTTGTCTCTCCAGCTCCAGCTTGCTAAAGCCCCTGCACGGTGCCATCCTTCTCCCATTTATAGAGTCCTAGGCAGTTTCTTACAGGATGTTTCCCCTCTGTTGCAAGGCACCACTATTGTCTGTTTCTTGTCAGGAGAAACTGAGGTGACTCATCCCAGGCCTGACTGATTTCCTCACCACCTGTGTCCTGCTGCCCTTAGGCTAAGTCCTCTTGCAGAGATCCTCAGTCTCTCCAGCTGAATCATGAGGCAAGCCTAAACTTCTTCTACTGGACTGTGGGTGCTTAGGCTCAAGCTGTAACCCCTGTCCCTAATCCTCACCAGGAAGTCCAGAAGTTGCTAGGAAAAAACTAGGGTCTTCTAATTACAAGGCTGGTGTGTAGACCTTGGTCATGGGTTTCGGTGACCTTTTGATATTGCAAAATGATGTTATTATCTACAAAGATCACTCTGGAGAACCTAGCAATTGAGTTATAAAAATTAACAACCCCCCCCCACATATATTCATTCATACATGTGTTTTAAGTACATTTAGGATTTCATGTTAGGCTGTAGTTAGAACTCACCTGGAAACCATGCTCCCACTCCCAGTTCATAATGTGAAGCCTGGAGTCCTAACCCCCGTACTTGGAACACGAGTATGTGGGACACAGGTTCTTTATAGAGGTAAATGCAGTCAGAATGAGGTCAGATGAATGGGCCCTAGTCCAGTCTGACGGTGTCTCCTTCAGAAGAGATTAGGGTAGCCTGCCGTGGCAGCTGTGTGGAGCAACAACCACGTGAGGAGAAGCAAGACTGGCTGTCCGCAAACCAAGGGCGGAAGTCGTAGAGGAACCTCATCCTGTCAGTCCTTGGTCTAGGATCCCAACGTCCTCAATCATGAAAACAGAAACCTCTGCTGTCTAAGGCCCCCAGTCTAGGCTATTTTGCTATGGCTGACCTAGATGATGAACACGGCCCCAACACCTTCTCTGGGTCACTGGATCCTGCTCTTCTGATTTGCTCAACCATACAATTATTGGCTTAACGCAATCCAAATGTATCTTTTTATAGTCTGAAGGTCAGAAGTCCCAAGCCAAGGGGGATGGCAAGATGGCTTAGTGGTTAAAGCTGTTTGTCAGGCAAGCCTAGCTATCTGAGTTCAATTCCCAGAACCCATGTATAGGTGGAAGAAGAGAACTAACTCCACGTTGCTCTCTGACCTCCACATGTGCACTGTGGCATGTGCACACCCATACCTGAATACATAGTAATGATGATGATGATGATGATAACATATAATAAATTTAATAGAAGAAGCCCTATATCAGGGTACGGGCAGGATCGTATTTGGAGATAGGTTCGTTGGAGGCTTCAGAGGTGAATCTGTTCTTGTTTAGCTTCTAGAAGCTACTCACTTCTTGGCTATGAGCTTTTCTTCAAATTTCTCCCCTCTGCACTCATCCCTGCTTCTAACTCTGATCCCTACCTGTACTTCACGAGGATCCCTGATCATTCAGGGTCATGTGCATGTCTCTAGAGCCTTCACTTAATGCCATCCTCAGTTACTTGACTCAGTTTCTTTAGCCATGGGAGGACACATTCTTCCAGATCTGGAGGATGATGTCAATCACACCCTTCTCCACTCACTAGTGCGTATACCTTTCAGATTCCCAGGGACTACTTGGGAAATGAGAGACCAGCTAGGAGAGAAGTCTGTTTTCTTCTGCCTCCCATCCTGCCACTGCTGCCCAGTGCAACAGCACAGTGCCAACAGTAACCTGTGGAGGCCAGATCAGAAGGAAAAGGAGAAGGGAATGGGGCAGGGATGGGCTCCAGTTTGGGCCCAGACAAGGCCAGATTGAGAGCATTAACTCCAGAATATGAGGGGAACTGTAGTGTCACAGTAGACAGTGGTAAAGGCTTTGTGGCAAGGGAGAGAGCTGCTTTTGGTTTTGGCTCTTGGCTTGCTCTGGAAACATGTCGATCTCAGCTTTAATTTTCTCATCTGGAAAATGGGGGTGATGGTGCTTTAAATTAAACATAATTGGACAGAAAGACCCATGCTTCCACATTCTGAGTCCCTCCATAAGGAGCTGAAACCAAATTTGATAAGAAGTCAACCAAAGCCTAATGTGGGAGTTTCCTTTGGTAGCAAGTAGCCGAGTCTTAGCCAATCACAGTAGCTGAGCTTCAGCCACACACAACAGGCAACTGATCCAACTATGTTCAAATAAGGCAAAGATGGAGCCAGAACCAATTAAGCTGCTTCTGCGCCTTGCTTCTGCCTTGTCTCCACTCCCATTTCCTGCCCACGTGGCCAGCAGAGCCTCTTCTGGTTCTGTGCTGTCTGATTCAACCGTCTGTCTTTGCTCAACTTGAGCTCTTTTAAACTGAATTCTACGGTTTTCATTGTTAGCAGGCTCTACCTTGTTGGGTTGTGAAATTAAGCAGAAATTTTCGATTTTGCTGTGGAAAGACATCAGTATGATATTAGGTGTTCTGTAGATGCTGGTTGTCATGACAGCAGTGTCTCTATTGTCTGTCTCTTCAGTATTATGGTGACTAGGAGCCTCAAGTCAGTGCTGCTGCTAGCGTGTGTGTGTGTGTGTGTGTGTGTGTGTGTGTGTGTGTGTGTGTGTGTGTGCGCGCGGTTACGGTGTAGTGTGGCTATGAAATTGGTGGGTCTGATGGAGGTTGATACAGCTGACAGCTACCAACCAAGGAAAAGTCAGAAAACACTACATCAAACATGAGCATAAAGACCATCCTTCCTGGGATGGAGAGATTGCTCAGTGGTTAGGAGTACTTGCTTCTCTTGCAGAGGACCTAGGTTCAGTTTCCCAGCACCCATATGGAGGCTTACAACTGTCTGTAACTCCAATTCCAGGTCTTCAACCTTTCGGCACCAGACAAGCATGAGGTACACATACATGCATGTCAATAATACACTTATACTCATAAAACAATATCAATAAATCTAAAAAAATACTGTCCTTCCTGCCTCCTTATTTCTAGGTAACCTACTGATTGATAGGAAATTTCATTAAACTGACTTCATGCCTCCACCTTAACACCCCGATTCACCCTCAGAGTTTACACCCATCATTACTCACCCTGAATGAACTGGGAGTTGTGTATAGACCAGATGTCACCCTAAGATAGAACTCTTTGGCTCCTGGGAGGTGCTTATGTGGGTTTTTATCTCCTTCACATGAAGAGGCAAGAATGTATGTCTGCATGAGTGTGTCTGTATGGCAGTGTGTGTGTGTGTGTGTGTGCATGCCTGTGTAGACTAGGGGTGGGGAAGAAGGGATTGAGGTCTCTTTCTAGCCTCTTGGAATGAGTCCTACAGCATGGAGTGGAGGTATGACCTGAGGTCACAGAGCTGATTCCTGCTTCAGTTGGAGATGTCAGCCTGCCCATGGTGATTGAACTGGGACCTCAGGCCTGGCTGTTCAACTGCTTACTTGACAGATCTTGATTCTGGAGGACAGGAAAAGGAAACATGGAGGTGGGGACATCTTGGAGAAGAAGGCAGAAGAAGACAGAAGGGCAAAGGCTTTGCAGGATTTTCCTTGTTTGTGTGGCCTTAGGCGCAGTCCTCAGGTCGTCTCCATTTCCTCATCCGGAAAAGGGGGCAGGGTCTTTTCCTCCTTGGGCAGAAGGCTGTGAGTAAACTTAATAAACTAATGGAGCAAAGGGCGATGAGCAGGACCGGTGCCTCCCTGACACCTAGTATAGTCAGCCACAGCAAATGCCACGTGAGTGCTAGGTGTGGCCCCGTCACACCTGCTCTCCTTCCTTTCCCATTCTACACTTCCCTCTTCCTCCTGCCTCTCCTCTTCCTGCACTTAGAGCAGACCTGGTTGAGGGGAGGTCTTCAGAAAGCTACTTTACCAGAGTAGTGCTAGTCAGGTTCCAGTTTGCCAAAACCAAGGCTGTGAACCCTTCAAAGGAACTTGACAACCCTAGACAGAAAGGTATCTCTCCCTACCCCTTTATCTTTCTTCTCATACAGAAGAAGGAGATAGAAAAATTGGCTGAGTCAGGTCCCATTAAACTCACAACAACCTGTTTGTTCTGATGTAGAGTGGACAAAAAGAAAAACAAAACAGAACAGTACCCAGAAGCAGAAGGGTGTGTATTTGCCTCCCTGTTCTTAAAGAGTTTGGGTGAGGCTCGCTCAACATGTATCTTCCTTTCCCATTCCCATCACTCGAGGACCCACCAGGCCCAGTCCTAACCTTTATACCAGAGACTCATGGAATGAATGTCCAGCCAGAGGGGAATTCTACAGTCCTCGATTCCAGTCAATTTTTAAGCTTTTAAAATAGCGATTCAAGAGGTTGGGGAGATGACTCAGTCAATAAAGTGCTTGCTATGAAAGCAGCAGGCCCCAGCTTTGGCTCCCCAGCACTCAGGTAAGAACTTGGATGTGGTCCATGGTCTTGTGGTCTTTGTGCTGGGGAGATGAAGATGGTTGGGGCTCCCTGGTCAGCCAGCCTAGCCTAGTGAGTTAGTGAGTTTCAGGCCAGTGAGAGACCCTGACTCAAAAAACAAGGTGAATGGTATTTGAGGTATGACACATGAGTCTGTCTTCTACCTGAACATATGCATACATGCCTGCATGTGCATCTACATGAACACACACAAATATTGATTCACAGTACTTTAGTTATATGCATTAAATCTCCAAAGTACTTCTAGCTATGTGATATACGATGGTGGGAAGGTGTGACTAAGGATCTGGCCAAAGGCCAAACAGCAAGTTACTGGCTGAGCCGGACCTAGAACTAGGCCACTTACTTCTCAGGTCAAGCTTGAACTGGTTGCCACACATTGTCGTCTCTGGCACTGGCTATGGATAAGTCCGTATGTTTCTCTCCTTTTGTCTATAATGTGAAGAGATTTCTGCTAAGGCCTGTTTATCCTATAAATCATTAAGGTCACAGTGACTCTCCAGGCAGAGATCTGTGGGACTGTAAAGCTGTGCAGCGCATACCCTGTGACATGGAACATGACAACCTTGTTTCCAGAGTTAACCCAGGGTTATTGATTCATTCCTCCAGAAAGAATGATGAAATGGTGCCGCTAGGGAGAAATTGTGTCTCTACTTCCAAACTTGGTGGTCCTAGGTGGATGAGAAGGCTCTAAGGATAAAGACACTTGCTGTCAAACCCGAGGATCTGAGTTTGATCTCGGGGATGGAAGGAGAGAACCAACTCCAGAATTGGGGCCAATAATCTGATATAACCAAGTCCAGAAAGCAGTAACTATTAAAAAAAAAAAGTTAGACACAGTAGCTGCAGGCAGAGGCCTGTGTGTTGTCATGAGGATGGTGGCTGTGGGCACACAGGCAGGGGACTGGGTCCTCACACAAGTGTTTCTGGGGTGCTTCATTAGAGCATCATTAACTCACCAGGCCAGTCCCTAGACCTTAGGCAGCTAGAGGGGGACAAACGTCAGGTACATGTTTCTGCCTTGACTCAGCAGTGACGTTATGAAAGTTTACCAGCCTTTCTCTCTGGCTCTGTTTCCTTATCTGTATAAGAAAAAACAGGCCGAGCAGGCCCAGCCTGTACCTGCTTATAAGGACAGATAGAACAAAAGGGGGCAGAGCGATTGTGAAATATCTCTGGGGGCATTGTGTGATGTCAAGACCAAGGGGTGGCATGATGCCAGGCGCCTCTGTGAGGGCAGCTGGTGTGAGAAAAAATGAAGGAAAAGGCTCTCCCTGCCCTCCGCCACCAGAGGCCTGTTACCAAGCTGGGCGCTCTGCACATACCATTCATTTGGAGATACATTGTTGATGATGACTTTGTGAGTAAGAAAGCCCTGGGTTAGAATCCATTCTCCCTCCCTCCCTCCCCACTTCCTTCCTTCCTTCCTTCCTTCCTTCCTTCCTTCCTTCCTTCCTTCCTTCCTTCTCTCCTTCCTTTTTCTTTCTTTTGGAAAACACCTCTGTTGAATTATCATATAATAAATGGTCTATATTAGTTACTTTTCTCACAGCTATGACAAAATGCCTGATGAGAGCCACTTAAGGAAGGATGGGTCTATTCTGGTTCACACAGGAGTCCGAGGCAGCTGGTGGCCTTGTGTCTGTAGTTAGGAACCAGAGAAGGAGGAGTACTGGCGCTCCATTCACCTTGTCTTCTTTGTTCAGTTTAGGACCTCAGTCTGTGATGGTGGTGCCACCCACATTTAGGGTAAGACTTCTTATCCCAGTTAGCCCAGTCTAGAAACTCCTCACAGACATGCACAGAGGTTTATCACCTAGGTGATTAAAGATCCTGTCAAGTTGACAGTGTTTATCATCAAATGGCTCAAATTTAAATTTGACAATTTAGGAGCCTCTTCAGCGAAGTAGGCAGTGAGTCAGTCTCTTAAAAGCTGATAATTTGATAAACTTCCGTGTGTGAAAACACACTAGAACCATCAGGGACATGTGACAAGGAGTGACATCACCCCAAGAAGATTCCTCTTTGCCTTTGCAGCCCTTGCTCTGTCGTCTCCCACCGCCAGACCCAGTCACACCATGGCTAGTGTTACTTTAAAGACATTTTCTTCAAGGTCTAGGGAGCTGGAAGCAGGAGGATCACAAGTTCCTGGTGAGTCTGAGCTGCATCCTGGGAGGGAGGGCATGGCACCCAGTGAATAGGAGGCTGGCTTGTGCGACATAGCAAGATGCTCTTTCAGACAGCAGCAACAAGCAACAAGCAACCTCCTCCAATATAAAAATAAAAGCAAATAAAGATAGTTCCAATCTTTAGATCGCAGTGTCTGAGTTTTTACTTCTGTTGTTTATTTTTTTGGTAAAGAGTCTCATGCAGATCAGGTCAGCTTCAAACTTGAGGATGACCTTGAATTTCTGAACATTGCATGCCCCACCATACCTGGTTTTATTTGGTTTTATAGGGTCCGGGGCTTTGTGCATGTGCTACTCTACCAACTGAGCTACATCCCCCAGTTTTTTTTTTTTAAGATATTTATTTTTGTTTTGTGCACAAGTGTCTGTCATCTGCATGCATGTATGTGCACCACATGCGTGCTCAAACAGGACAGAAGAGGTCATTGTATCCTCTAGAACTTGAGTTCCAGAAAGTTGTGAGCTATGATGTGGGTGCTGGGAACTGAACCAGGGTCTTCTATAAGAGCAGGGAGTGCTCTTTACTGCCGAGGTATCTCTCCAGCCCCAGGCCACAGATTTTTTTTTTTAATATGAAAAGTAAAAAGTATATTTTAGAACCCACAAGACAGGTCCTCTCAGGGCTTCCTGTGAGCAGGTGTAGCTTGTGCCTAGGGACTAAGAGTCCAGGCTGACAGGATGATGGCACAGGCCAGAGAAAGTTGCTAGCTGGGGCAGAGCTAAGGTTCGAGTTCAAGCTTTGTGGGTTCCATGGTCCCTGCTCAGGTGACCACCTCAAACTATTTTTGTTAACCAGGTACAGTGAAGTTGTAGACTAGCCTATTCTTTCAAGGGGCTGACCTGGGTCTCTGAATGAGAATGATGAGAGGCAGGATCAGCATCCAGAGCCATTCTGGGATGTTTCTGGAGCCTCAGCTTGTCCCTGACTAGAAAAAGAGTCCTAGGGTAAGACGTGAGAGGAGCGGGAGCCTGCCAAAACAGCTTTGTTGTGCAGCTGGAGTTAGGCACCAGGACATAAGCTCCATGAGGGCAGATTTGCTTTGTCCCTTCTACTATCTTGGTGCACAGCATGGTGCCTTGCATGAGAGAGAGGTTGAAAAGGATGTATGCCATGGACAATGAATGCTCAACTGTGACACACACAGCTCTGTCTTCTTAAAGTTTGTGCAGACTTTGGTGTGCCCTCCAAGGACACTCGGAGCTAAAGTTGCTTTAACTTTTCCAGCCTTGAAAAAGGTCTTGAGGCTCAGCCCATGAGCAGCTTTTCTGGTCATCCTTCACCTGTCCTGGGCTCTGGCCATTAGGCAGTGTCTTTTGGCTATGCCGTATTTGACTTCAAGGAATGAGACTCTGATTACTTGTTCCCGCCTGTAGTCCTCATTTTTGTTCAGCTTGTGGTCCAACTTGAGCCTCCTTCTCTGGGTGCTAACCTTCTAGTACCACAAAAAAGGGTGATTTGGCCCAGATGGACCAGACATTCCTGTGAAGAAGGTTCTGGCTGGTGACCCCAGAGCTGCCATGGTTCTCTGGAATGACCCCAGACGCTGCCAGATCTGCAGAGCTCTCTCCTGACGTGTCTTCCCTGCTCTCTGAGACACTGCTTTGAGGGAATAATGACTCATAACTAATTCTTCCTGTCAACAAAAACAAATGCCCAGAGAGATCCCCATGGGCCCTCATCAGTGACACCATTCTCGAAGTTGAACTAGAAGGGAAACCCTCTTACACAAAGGCCTGTGTGGGGAAATTGAGAAGGAGAGGAGCCAGAATAAACACAGGATGATCCAAGTGACTTGGGTCTGGGGGAGGGACTTTCCCCTGGCTCACGAAGCAGAGCTTGCTTCTTTCCTACGATGACCGTTGGAGTCTGTGCTTTGGGCGTAGAGATGAGTAGGGTCCTTCCTTGGCCCAGAAGCACACTTCCTTTTTTTGCATTACTGCCTAGACGGTCTTGGGTCTAGGATTCCAGGCCACATACTGATGTCATCATGAAGAGGATGTAGCCTTCAGAATTGACCAGATCTGACAGCTTTGCCTTGTCTGTGTATTTTAAACACATGGAACCACCTAGTATGTGGCCTTTTATGACAGGTTTCTTTCTCTAGCCTAGTTTTTTTAAGCATTATTCATGTTGTAGCATCTTATTAATAGTCATTCTTTTTTTATTGTCAGTTGATATGTATGCATGAATATGCCATATTTTATTTATTCAGTGATGGATAAATAATGTGTTGAATTTGGGTTTTGGTTTTATGGCTCAGGCAACTTTCTTAGAATTACTGAATCTCAAGCAAGTCCCAGCAACCATTCTGTTTCTGCCTCCATAACTGGGGTCATAGACATGCACCCAACACCCAGCTTGTTATATGAACACTGTGAACCAAGCTTCAGCCCTCTTGATTAGTAGTAAGTGCTCTTAACCACTGAGTTCTCTCTCTAGCTCCCTCAGTTCTTTATCTGTAACTTGATTACAAAGTTCACCTGGAAGATTGCCATAGGATTTAACATAAATATATAGTTCAAAAATATAGGAAGTCTCTTCATGGGATGGCTAATTCGACTTAGTTTAATATCACCATCTTTCAAATGAGCCTTCTGGGTCTAGTGAAAGGAAGGTGAGTAGAATCCAGGTTTTCCCCATGGATACCATGTCTTCTCTAGGGCAGAGAGAACATCTGTCTAGCCTCATCTGTCCAGTAGCCCCATGACCTGGTTTCATAAGCCATCCTCCTTTGATTGAGTCTCATTTCCAGGTCAGCGGCCAGATGCTCACCAGAATGGAGCAGGCCCATGCTGCCACTCCCAGGCCCCAGCTAATTTGTCATCACAGCAATGACTGTTGTCCACACCACCTTAAAGCCACTCAGGCCCACCCACCAACCATTGGGTAAGTTTCCAGAAGTCTGGACACTGGCGTGCTGTCCCAGGTACAGACACTGTTCCCCTCATGCATAGTGCGAGGGCAGTCAGCTGTCCAGGCAGAGAATCAGAACCCAGTCTCCCCTGGGACTCAAAGGATAGTGCTGCTCTTATAAAAAGAGTTTCAAATAGGAATCTGGGACTATGGTGGCACATGCCTGTAATCCCAACTCCTAAGGGGATGAGGCAAGAGGGTTACAACTTCTTGGCCAGCTTTGACTAGGTTGCCAAGAGCCCGTCCTCCCACCTTCCCACAAGAACAGAGAAAGAAAAGACATCTTGTTATGGGTCTGTCTGTCTGCTGCAGGGTAGACAACTGAATCTAGAGAGGCACATTCCATTTTAGTGAGATGGAGAACCTCTCCCATCCTCAGGAACAAAACCCTCACTACTGAAGTGCGCATGTGCAGTGCCTACTCTTGCCTCTCATCCTTACTTGGCCACAGGTGGAAGAGAGTGAAGAGAGAAAGATAGATAAATAGATAGATAGATAGATAGATAGATAGATAGATAGATAGATAGATAGACAGACAGGAAGACAGACAGAGATTTTGATAGTACACCAAAATCATGCAGTACGATAAAATCTGTGTTAGAAAGACATAGGTTGTTGGTCTTAAGTTCTGTTGCTGTAATGAAATCCGAATCAACCACTGGTGATATACTGAGCTCATCCCCAAAACAGTGATGCCTGACAGATAAACCCGTAAAGCAGTGCTTCTGAAAAGGGGAGTTCCTTGGACAAGACCTATTTCTGTCTGGGTGTGTCTACATTATAAAAGTCTCCAGACAGAACAACACAATACTGATCTTTAGGGTTACCTAACTGGGGACAGCAGAATGAGTTTCACCTTCTTTTTGCTGGCCTTTAGCTCCTTATGTAGCCAAGAGTGACTTTGTGCTCCTAATCCTTCTGCCTCCACTTCCTGGACACTGAGGTTACAGAAATGTGTCACCACCACGCTTGATTTATATTGTGTGGCAATTAGGGCCTTATACATGCGAGGTAGTGCCATACCAACAACTGTATTCTGAACCTGGTATCTCCATAGAAACTCTCCCCTTCCTGTTGGGCTTATAATTACTGCTCAATGCAGTTGATTATAATGAGTTCCCAAGAAGTAGGCCACCCATTGTATAACCCCAATTTCTCCATTGTAGGAAAGGAGTTGGGCCTGCAGGGTGTTTTCAGGAAAAGGGGGTTTCGAGGTGACTTCAGAGTCATTTTCTTTCCTAGTCTGTGATTCTTATCTGTTGCTTGGCTGGCTTCTAGGATCTGGGCAATCTCCCCCATCCAGCATGGTTAGTCTGCAGTTTCCCTCTGGGTCATCTGCTCTTCCTTCACCAGCAACCACACTCATGGTTTCAGGCAATGCCCTCGCTTTCAACTGTGATATTCTCCTCCAAATCCACCTTCTCCTCTGTGGATTGGGCCATCTTGACCAGAAAAGGCATGGTGCAAGGTCTTCTAAGGTAATACCAGGGATGCCCAGGATCTGTCAATGAACTCTTGGCCACACTTAAGGACTCAGTGTAACAACACCATCTCTCTCAGGGTTCCCTATTTGTTTCATATGCAGCATTAATTAACAAGTTAGCATTTGATACCAGCTAGTTGCTTCTTCTGTGATCTTAGGGGGCTTAAATACACCCTCCATCTTGTGTAACCATCACCTGGTCAACCATTCATTTCCAGAATTTTTCTGTCCCCCTACACAGGAAAGCTCTACACATTAAACCCATAGTCCCGTCCGTCTCTTGTATTTGAAGACCGTTGCTTTACAGAAATCTAGGCAGCACACAATGTTAAGATGCCCTTGGAAGTATATAAGGTATTGGCCATGTTCCTATCAACTTTGATGACATTTTCATAGAATAAATATTCTTTAAAGCTAAAACAACCAGAAGACTAGATGTTAAGGTGTACTTTAAAGTTCTTGGGTTAAACAATGCTCAAGAATGAAATTCTGTCCTTCTCATGAACATGGTCAGAACTTGAGGTCATTGGTTAAATTTGATAAGCCAGGCATGGAAGATAAATACCACATACTCTCACTTATTTGTGTATCTTGATCTTGCAGAGGAATGGGATGGAACAGTGGGCATCAGAGCCTTGGAAGACTGTGAGACTGATGGGACAACAAAGAGAAATTCAATTAAGAGGAAGAAAAGAGGAAAAATTATGTTTTGTATATACCATGGTAGGTTAACAATTAGTTAAAACATTCTTTAATATATTTCAGAATGACTAAGAAAGTATGAATTTCCCCACAACTAAAAACAGTGTTTAAACAGATAGAAATGCTTATTATCTTGATTTGATTATCACACATGACTTGCATATATCAAATCATCATAAGGTACCCCATAAAGATGTATAAACATATCTCAATTTTTTAAAAAGAGATACCATAATTTTCACTGTGAGGAGATCACTTTTTCCTGGACTATAAGTTATATAATCTATGACATAAATTCTGATAAAATTAATTTATTCTACTAATATGTATAGTCATGTGAATGAAGTGAAAGCTAAAGCAGTGGGTTCCTTCTCCTGAGAGTGCCCATAACCTAGTGTAGGGCTGAGAGGAATGTCCTTATGTAACACGTCTTTGTAGCTCTTTGCAATCATGGTTTTTAATTATGGTGAGCAGAGCAAAGGAACTTTATGCTTGGATCTTCTTAAAGTCTGATCCAGAAAGCTCATTGAGAGAGAGACATGAGGAGCTACAGAACTCTCAATGCAAAACACATACTAGCTGTCTTAGAACAGTAAGGGCGGGTCTCTGAATATCAAATGGGCAGGGGCCATCTTCCATCTACTTGGAGGTAATCATTTATGATTTAGAATCTTGAGAGAGGCTTGATTAGGTACATGTAATTCAAGGTCTGATGAATTTTCAATCAAGTTATCATCAAGAGCTAACATCACATGAAGGGCACTTACGTGATTGCTGGCAGGTGTGAGCTACCGATGGCTGTTAGTCAGTGAGCTTTGCTCCTTACCAATGACCTCTTCAGAATCTGCTGGAAGTTCTCACCAGTATGGCACTTGGCTTTCCCCAGAGCAAAGGATCCAAGAGAAAGAGGAAGAGCACAAAACAGAAGCCACACTCTTTATAACCCAGCCTTGGAAGCGACATATCACAGTACTGTTACATTCTGTTGGTGACATGCATAAACTCTGGTCCACGTGGAAAAGGGCTACAAAAGGGTTTGAATACCAGGAGGCTGAGATCACTGGACACCATCCTGGAGGCTGCCTATCATAGACCTTAGCTTCCTAGCCCCCATCAAATCTTCCCTCGTCAAGGTCATCAACAGCCCTCATGTGTCAAAGTCCACTGGCTTATTCTCAGACTTCAGTTTAGAAGACCCTTTGAAGGCTGTTTAAAGACTGTTTTCTTTTTTTTATTAAGAGATTTTGTGTTCATTTTACATACCAACCACAGATTCCCCTGTCCTCCCTTCTCCTGTGTCGTCCGTCCCCACCCCCACTTCCTCCCAACCCACCCCTTATTCCCACCTCCTCCAAGGCAAGGTCTCCCATGGGGAGTCAGCAGAGCCTGGTACATTCAATTGAGGCAGGTCATAAAGACTGTTTTCTCAGTGCCTTGGTTGCAATGCTCTCTCTAAAGTCCATGTTGAAATTTAACTGCCTGTATGGCAGGAGTAGGAGGCTGGGCATCAGATGGCAGTTAGGTCTTGGGGCACTGTTCTCCTGAAAGGACTAAGGTCATTATGGTGGGACAGAATTAGTTATTGTGCAAGTGGCAAGCTCCTGATAAAATCCTCATTAAAAGGATGACTCTGTTTTGATTCCCTTTATCTTGGTGCGTATTGCCTTCTTTGTTGCCCTGTTATGACACAGCACAAAGGGCCTCACCAGACACCGGCACCATATTCTTATACTTCCTGATCATCAGAACCATGAGCCAAGTAAATTATATTGCTTATAAACTCCCCAGTCTTAGTTATTTTGCTACAGAAATGAAAAATAGACACTAGATTTCCAATGTTCTTCTGGCTTATTTCTTCTTTTGTCTTACCGCCACCAACCTCCTATGTATTTTAATTTATTTATGCTAATTATCTCACTTGTAGCTAAATTCCGTGAGTGCATGGATTCTTTCTGTTTTCTCTGCTATTACAGCGATCCTTGAGAAGGTTGGTACCAGCCATAGTAGGCTGGAATCCCTCCAGGAAAATAAGGCAGTTCTAAGCCTTCCTGGAACAAACACCGGAACTTGAGAAAGGGCTCTTTTGGACAATGTGATTTTATTTACAGTTTTGTGTGGCTATACTTTGGATATTCTGTGTCTGAGTCTGAAAGTTTACAAGTAATCTGCCCCACTCCTGGGAGGGGCAGAAAATCACACTCAGCTGAGCCCTTACCCCAGTGAGATAGCTTTTAGAGGCCTCAGTGCAGGCTGGGTTTTGCTCTTGATGTTCTCATCAACTAGACTAGGGTGCTTCAGCCATACAGGACCTGGACTGCCTACATTTTTAACCCCAAGAGACCCAAGGAAATCCCAGGTAGTGAGAAATCTTCCTCTTGGGTATAGGCTAGAGGTGAGATCTGAGTGTCCCCAGAAAGTGTATGTGTGAGGGGAGTGCATTCACGGGAGTGAGTGCATGTACGGGTGTGTATACAGTTGTGTGGAGACCAGAGGTCAGCATGAGGCATTGGCACTCAGGTGTCATCTACCTTGATTTCTGAGTTAGGGTCTCTCTCTTGGTTTGGAATTTGGCAGTTTGGCTAGGTTGGATGGCCAGCGAGCCCCAAAGAATGCTGTATTCAGTTCTCCTGAGCGTGAATTACAATGTGCACCACCATGTCTGCCTTTTTCTTTTGGGCTTCTGACGTCAAACCCAGGCCTTGGGTCTGCTTTGCAAACACTTCATAGGCTGAACTCTCTTCGTAACCTCAACTTCTTAACTTTGTGAGGTGATGGGGCTCTGCTGTGAATTGAACGTTACGTTTCCCTAACTTCACGTATTTTAGCCCTAACTCCATTGTGACTGTACTTAATGCCTTTAAAGAGGTAATTAAGGTTCATTGGCAATGATAAGGATGGGGCTCTAATCCAAAAAGATTAATGACCTTATTAAAAAGAGACAAAAGAGACTTTGTTTTCTCTCTGCCCCTTGAAAGCAAGGTCAAACAACAGTGGCCTGCAAGTCAGGAAGGCGGTTTTTACAAGAAATCAAATCCTGCTGGTACGTTAACCTTGGACGTGTCAACCTTCCCCATTGTGAGAAATGGCACGTCTGCTGTTTAAGCTTCCTGCTCCAAGGTATTTAGTATGGCAACTTGTGCATAATGAGACAGGCCTCCATCCCTGCCACCTACCTGTCCTGGCTGACTATCAGTATCTGGATCAAATGGTCTCCTCACTCTCCTTAGATCCTTTTGGCCTGTGTTCCAGGTTCTGGCTTTGCTCTGCTCGCTATTTTTAAGATGTTCTCTTTCTCTCCTGGTTCTGTAAGCCCACTCTCCCTCCACTGACAGCCCAGCCTGCTCTTCTGCAAAGAATTCAGTGGCCCTAGGCTCTCCCTCCTCTGATCTGGCACGTTCACCATAGTAAACATCATCTGTTTTATTACTTGCATGTGATCTCTTATCTGCAACGATGGCTTTACGTCCATAAACCCCAGAGAAAGGGTTTGTTTGAGGACAAGTTCTTTGCTTTATTCTTTATAGTCAATCAAAGTTATGTAGAAGTCATTAATGCCAAAGGACCTGCCCTTCAAGAGCACTACCTGTGTGTGACCTGGAACTCTTGGACAAGTTACCACTGTTCTGGCCTTGTGCCCTGGTCAGCATCATGAAGGGAAAGGGTCCACAAAAGCTTTTCAAAGTTATGGAAGGCACTGGGAACAGACAGAGAATCAGAGGAAAGGGAAGTTAACAAGGAGACACAGCGGGGTGGTGGTGGTGGTGGTGGTGGTGATGATGGTGGCGGTGTGGGAGGGGTGGGGGAGGAGCAAGAGAGTGAGAAGGGAGTGAGTGAGAGAGAGGCAGAGATTCTGATATAAAAAGGCAGAGAGAAGGAGAGAAAGAGGGAGAGGAAAGATATGGATGAGGAGGAAGGAGAGGAAGATGGGAGAGGGGAATCACAGGGAAAATGAAGCATGAATAGAAAGCTCTGGGAGGACTTAGTTGAAGATGATGAGACTCTGAAAAGGACAACACGAAAAGGCAGCAGAGGACACTCCCAACAATAAGGAACATGGGGAGGACCATGCGAAGGAGGGCAGAAAGGAGGGCAGGCCTAAAGATGGAAGAAAGGGCTCATCATCATCTTAGCATCTTTTACTGGAACTCCTGAAGAAGCCTGTTTATGAGTCTCGGACATAAATCTGCTCCAGCCTCGAGAGCTTGGCATCTAGGCAACTGGAAGACTTCTCTGTTCCCCCAAGGGGAAAAAAATTATTCAAGGCTATGCAAAGGGCTGAGACTAGTTAGAATGTCATAGCATTCAGGCTTTCTCAGACATGCACTGAAATCTCAGCCTGGGAGCAGAGGAAGAAGGTGCCTCCCAAGGCCATGGGAGGGGTTTGCATATGCTCACTCACACACTTTTCAATGTTTGGGAAACCAATCCATTTTAGCTGCTATCATCACAAGGGACTGCTGTCCCCTTCCCTTTCTTAGGTACTTTGACCTAGTGTAGACATGGCTTCCTTCTGAGCTACAGCAACTGCCATCTGACATTGTGACTTGAGGGTTCAGAGCTTTGTGTCTTGTTACCTTGTGGATGTTCCCCATGGTTCTGACTTCAGGAGGATGAAGAAGCAGAAGAGAAGATGTTTGTAATGTACAGAGCTAGAAGCTGGCCTGTAGGAAACACAATCATCAGGTGTATAAGAGTGGAGAATTTCCTTCCTAAGGAGGCCCAATGGTGAATGTAGCTCTTGTTTAACAGTAATGTGAATGATAATGAGGCTTAGACAATTAATTACAAATGTGCCATATGTCTTTTTCTTCCTCTTTTGAATTTTACATCCAGTATTAGAGATTTCCTCCCCCCTTCCTCCTTTTCTCCCTCCCTTTCCTTCTCTCCTTTCTTTTTTGTGTATGTGTGTTTGTGTTCATGTATGTATAGGTACGTGTGTGTGTGTGTGTGTGTGTGTGTGTGTGTGTGTGTGTACGCCTATGTGTGTGGGTGCTTGCCTCAAGTGTATGTGTGGAGGTCAGATGACAGTTTATGTGGGTCAGTTCTCTGCTTCCACCATGTGGGTTTGAGGACGGAGGAGCTCAGATAGTCAGACTTGGTGGCAAGCACCTTTATCTCACGAGCCCAAGGGTTTTGTTTGATTGCTTTTGGTTTTGTTTGAGATAGGTTCTTCCAGTGGTCTGAAGCTTGCTAAATAAGCCATGTCTACCTGTGCCACAAGGATCCACCTGTCTCCACCTCCCCATTCTTGGGATTGTAAGCATGTGTCATGCCTGGCTTTTCATACATGGGCTCAGCAGCTCTAAGTCAGTCTAAGGCAAGCACTTGCCGATGGAGCTATCACTCTAATCCAGTGCTGGAGATATTTTAGTTATGAGATGTGTTTGGCACATCTCTGTGTGTTTATCTGGACTAAACATTAGGACATTAGCTGTCTGAAAGTAGGGGACTCTCTGTCCTTAGTGCCTGACACGTATCAGGCATTCAACAAGTAACTGTAAGGAATGAATGAAACACATATTGAAACGAATATCTGATTTTTCATTTTCTGAACACCATCAACATAGCATTGTCTTCACTATAGTAAAGGAAAACGTGACAGACTGAGAAATGTCTTTTTCCCATCTCTTACCCAGGTCAGTGCAGGATGGCGATGTGTAAGGTATGAACAGTATGTTCTATGAGTCTTGTAGATCCCTATGTTCTAGGTTGGAGAAATGTGTCTTAGCTATCCTTTCAGCTTTCCTGGTATCTCCAAAGCTTTTTTTTTTTTTTTTTTTTTTTTTTTTTTTAACATGGGGCTTGGTCATTGCCAAACCTCTCTGCATGTTTTTGTTCCTTTTCAGTGGAAACTTCAATTTGTCTGCAGAGCTGAAGTTTCCTCACAGGCTTCAGATTACAAATAAAGGCTTACTCTGTCCCCTCAAGTCTCCTTTGGGAATACTTGCCTTATTTTACTTTTTAAAAGTTGTCACTGTGCCAAATTGGGACTTGCACAAGGCTACCAAGACTCCAGACTGAAAGCCGAATAATTTCCTTTTAAATTTAGGTAGAGAAGTTTGACCCAGGATTTTTATTTGGATAGCCTAGTTCTTGGAAATGCAGCTGGTATCTCTTGGGACCATTCCCACTCAAAACAGCTTCCCTGTATAACTCTCCTGTAAACCTTGCTAGAAAGGACTTTCCATGCAAAGTCCTTCGGTAGGGATGTCAGGAAGCACAAAGGTGCTTTTATTGCATCCAGGCAAGGCCCCCATGCGGGGTAATTTGCTCTGGTTTGGTTTTCCCAATAGCTGTCTCCAAATTCAATCTTTTGTGAAATTCTTCTGCATGTCTAATCTAAATCTCGCCTGTTTCAGACAACTTTTTTTGTTTAAGACCATTTAGTTCTTTCTGGGAAAGAAGTATTCCTCACCTTCCACCTAATCTTTCTTTCTGAATTTAAAGATCCTAGTCTAATCACTATAAAGTATTTTTGTACTTGTCCTGGAAGAAGTGGAGACATCCTGTACTTGATCTTGGCCAAAAGGTGGAGAAGTGGTAAGGATGAAGATAGTTTCCACAGACACTGTGCCTTCTCCTGTTGTCTACCAGACCATTGAAACAACGGACTCCAAGAAATTGAAGTTTTCCCCATGGTTCTTCCATGCTGGGAGAAAGAAAAAGGTGTGAGGGAGCCTGGTGCTCATCACAAGGGAACCTTGTCTTCCAGGAAGAGATTGACGGCTTGGCAGGCAGACTAGATTCAGACAACAATGGGTCAATGACAGGCAAGATCACATTTTGCCCAGGACTGTTTAGTTAAGTATACCTCTTGCTCTCTACTTGAAGAGTTATTTATTAGTTTGTTTATTGGATGGGTCTTACTATGTAGCTCTGGATGGCCTGAAACTTGCTGTGTAGACCAGACTGGCATCAAACAGAGGATCTACCTGCCTCTGCCTCCTGAGGGCTGGGTTTAAAGGCATGTGCTAGGCGTTTTTTTTTTTTTTTTTTTTTTTTTTTTTTTTTTTTTGGTTTTTCGAGACTAGGTTTCTCTGTGTAGCTTTGCGCCTTTCCTGAAACTCACTTGGTAGCCCAGGCTGGCCTCGAACTCACAGAGATCCGCCTGGCTCTGCCTCCCGAGTGCTGGGATTAAAGGCGTGCGCCACCACCGCCCGGCTTATTTTTATTTTTAACACCTCTCTGCGTGCGTGTGCATGTGTGTGTGCTTGTGTATGCATATACACATGTAAGTACAGATGTCAAAGGAGGCCAGAAGAGAACACTGTGTCCCCTAGAACTGGGGTTGTGGGTGGTTGCCACTTGATGTGGATGTTATGAGTGTAACCTTTGAGTCACCTCTCCCCCCCCAGTAATGCTGTCTATTTAAATATAAATTTTATGTCAGTACCCAAAAGCACTTGGGATTGGAGTAAGGTCAATGGACTTCTTTGTTCCTCTTTCAAATCTGGCTGCATTGAAACCCCTTTTTTACATTTCACTATAACTTGTCTCTTTAATTGGCATACAGAGTACAGGTGGTCCAGACAATGCTATTAGGACTCAGGTGCTGACACTAACAGCTTTAGTAACATTTTCTTCCCTGAGTAATTTAACCAACTTTAACCTGAGCTCCTGCTTGCTCCCTTTCTTGGTGGTGTTGAAAATGGAAGATGCAGTATGCTAGGAGAGGGATTACAGTCTCTGGCCAGGTGGATTTCATAGTCTGGGTTGTTAGGACTTTGTTCCCAACCATATCTGTATTCTTGTCTGTAGTAGTCTAGGGAGAAGTATGTGGTTCCAAGCCTGCTATGATCAGGGACACCCTGAGGACCAGGCATGACTGTGTCTAGTCTGACCAACCAGTCCTGTAGGTATTGGAAAGTGTGGCATGGTACTTGGATTCTCTCAAGTTCCCAGATGACGTGAATAGTCATCTGCTCTTCCCATTCAGAGCGTGATGTGTCTGTGCTTTCTGGACAAAAGAAAAGGTTGAAGCTGCGTCCACATTCTGGGTAGAAATAAAGACTGGCTCATCGGCAAAGGTCTGGTGGAGAATGGAGAACTCTGGTGGAGACAGACATTCACTGGTGTGGAATGTCCTCATGGTAGGATCTTTCTAGAGCTAAAGCTACAAGAGTGAGCAGGAACAGCTGCATATCTCATTGAGTCCAGTGCAAAAAGCAACTGCAGTGTCCATTGTTTGAGACAATAACAGCAGAGTCTTAAAAGAAGCACGGACTTTTCTGCAAATGGCTCTATGTCTGCAGGTATACAAGGCAGAAGAACTCAGGTTATAGTTTTGCTTTGCTTCCTCTACACCCTCCCTGGCATACCTTGTTGGTTCTTGAAGCTTTGTATACACTGATGTTTCCCCAGATCCCCAGTCAGGACCTTGCACTTCATCTGTAAGTGCTAGCACCTAAAATCAACAAGACTGAAAACCAATTTATCATCTTGTCCTTCCTTCCAGGTCTTCAATCACCAAAACACTCGTCCCTTTCTCAACTTTCACTTTCAGAGATTAACAAAAACTATCAAGACATTTGCCTGAGTCTTTCTTGCCTCTTCTCTCCTTGAATTCTCTGTGACATTCTAGCTTTTAATGTATTTGGATAATGTCTCTCTTTCTGGCATTAATCACCTATTGCTTCGTCCTTGCTCCAAATCCACTGAGATTTGCCTTTTACTTGGGTTAGTTCTATCTAGTCTCCTTGTCTCCCCCAACCTCTACTATTTATCTTCCAATAGCTATCGTTGTATTTTTTCTTCCTCCTAGATCAATCCAAGACTCCCCATTGCCTGCAGTATGGACCTCTGAGTCCTGCAAATGGCAGGGCAAGCTCTTCCTGAGCTTTCACATGCCCATCTTGCCATCATCACCACTGACATCTCTAAATAGATCATACTTGGGTGTTCCATTTGCCCCAATCAACTTACTTATTTTTTAATAACAACTCTAAGCTGGGTTCTTTGCTGCTTATTTGGCTGTGAAGAAGACTAAGCAGAGAAGTAAATGATTTAGAGGAAAGGAAGATGTTAAACATACAGATCATAGAAATGGAATAGAGTGTGGAGTTTATGAAAAGTATGAAAATGTAGGGAGGGTCTCTTATCTACCCTGGGGCTGAAGCTGGGGCCATTGGAAAGTCAACTGAAGTTTTCAGTACTTCCAACATCAGAATTAGATGCATAAGGATTCGGAGAAAGTGACCACCAAAAAGACAGCTCTGTACCTCTGAATTTTCATGTCTTATTTGTTTTGCTTAGACCATCCCTGACTACCTTATCTGCTTGGCTGCCTTCAAGACAGAGGTTTAGAATCACCTCTTGAGAGACCTTCTCATTTTGTGAGCTGGCACATCTTCCTCTCTGCTTCCAATGCATTCCTCCTTCCTTCTTGCTTCTTACAGCTACTTTCCTATTGCGCTTTCCATTGTATCTTGTATATTTTTTATTGTTTGAATATGAAATGTCCCATCACAGGTCGATGTGCTTAAACAGTTGGTCCCTATATCGTGGCACTGTTTGGGGAAGGCTGTGGAACCTTTGGTAAATGGGGCTGGCTGGCAGAGGTGAGTCATTGGGGGAAAGTCTTTAAGGGTAATAGCTGGATTCTACTTCTGATCCTGTTCTCTGTATCGAGGCCTCAATTAAAAGATGAACAAGTCTCTGCCACAGAGCCTTTCTGCCATGCCTTCCCCACCATGATGGACTGAAATCCCCTGAAACCACGAGGCAAAATAGACTTTTCATCCATTGAATTCCTTTGTTGGCTCTTCCATGACAGCAGTGAGAAGACTGATGATAGGATCTTATCTTCATGTCTTCTAAAAACCTAGCATGTGTATGCATACAGTGCTTGACAATATTTGCTGAGTAAATGCCATATCATTTGAGCACAAGTCTGTGTTGAACCAGTAGTCTTATTCTTTAAAGTACTATGTTCAGGACACAGAGGAGATGTTCTTTCACTATGGATATTGATTGGATTTTGCTGGGTATCTGGCATCTATCATCATGGAAGATTTTGGAAAGCTGACAGTGTACAGAGCTGAGCAATTAGCATAGTGAGAGGGCCTGAGGATGGGTTGTATAAGACAGTCTTGAGGGACTGAATGCTCTTCAGCCTGGAGAAAATGGAGTGGGAGGCACAGCATCATCCACAATACTAGAGATGCTGTCGTATGGCTAAGGAGTTCTTCTCTTTTTGGATGCTCTACATTCTATCTAGAAAGTGGAAAGAAGGAAAAGTTGGCTAGGTGAAGTCACATGAAGGCATATTTCAGACTAATCAAGGGAAAAGCTTTCTAAGGATAAGAATTATCCACCACTGGGATGGACACTTGATATCACTGAACTCTATAATGGTTAGATGAATTCTCTCTCAAGGATATTGTTGCTCTTAAGCTTTTTTTTTTATCTACGGTGGGAAATTGAACCAAATGACCTTTATAATGTACAGTTCTAAGACTCTATAAGCCTGAATTTTAAATCTCAACCCGATTTTCATCCAAGCTCAGGTTCTGTGATCATAAGGCCAAGGTGCCTGTTTGTGTGAGGAAGAAGAGTGTGTCCCCAACTGCTGCACTCTGTATGCTCAGCAGACTTGACTACGCTGGCGCTCCCTCAGAAGCAATGATGAAGGGAGAGCTCAGGTTCTCTCACGGTTGCTAAATGAGTCCTCAGTGCAGTCTTTGGATACTCTCTGAAATCGAGAGCCTGGAGAATTTCATAGAGGTTATCCCAAGTTTCTTCCTGCACAGCAAGGTAAGTCTTTCTTCCCTTCCCTTTGGATAGTCTCTGGAGCCTCGAAGCTATGAATCTCTGCATTATTCATATGAAACCAGAGCTGGACAAAGAAGGACAGCTTCCAAAGAGTCTCCAGTCACCCCTGTGGGCCTGGGAGTAAAGAAAAATAGACTATGAATATCTCTCAACTCCTCTTGGAGTGAATGTTTTTTTTCTGAGGCTGCTGTATCAAAGTGCTGTAGGTTGGGCTTCTTAAAAAAAGAAAGGAAAAATGTCCTTTTACAGTTCTAGAGTCTAGATGTCTGAGATTCCTTGGGGAGGGGCTTCCTCCTGGGGGCTGTAAGGGAGAATCTACTATAAGCTTTTCTCTTTGCCTTTAGATAGTCAACTTCTTGCATCTTTGTAATGTCTTCTCGGAATGCATGCATTTGTCTAAATTTCTCTTGTTTATACGGACTCCATTAATATCGGATTAGGACTAATTCTAATGACTTCATTTCATTACTTCTGCACAGACCCTACCACCAAAGGCACTCACACTCTACAGTGTTGTCAATAGAACTCCAACATACAATGTTTGGAGAGCAGCTCCATTGAAATGGGAACAGGCCCATTATCTGGACCCCCATGATGTATATTTTGTGGGAGTCAGATTCTTCTTTCTGCTGTGGATGCTGAGAAGCTAAGAAGCCTCCCAGTTGCTTGGCAACAACGACAATGGCTTATATTTTTCTCTAGCTCTTCTCTGCTCTCTGATCACAGACCTTTCTGTGGAGGTCTCCTCTGTGGTACTCTTATTTGAGCTCACAGCCTCTGTTAGATCTGATACACTTGCTCTCGGGCTGCTTGTTCTCAGAACTTCTTTTTGTCACAATGGGTAGGATATGAACATGGGAACCAGTCTGATGTAGGGTCAATCGCTAGCTGAAGCTGCTCGACTTTTATGAAACTTATTTAAAGTCTTGAAGTCTCAATCTTCTATAAAATGAGTGACTGAAAGTAGCTGCCATATCAAGTTATTTGAGGATTTGGTGGTGAGTGGTTTGTGTCAGTGTGCCCCAGTAAAAGCTCAACTTCTATCATGGGAGACTGTAGGCCAGAGTCTTTGGGGCTTTTTGTGGGCTATAAATGACATTAGTGACTATGGGAGGTGAGTGTCTCCTGTGGACTGGTACAGCTACACATGGTCGGATTTCCATAGCCCATCTCCAGATAACCAGCCCCTCTGGTGTGCAGCCTGGGCTGTAAAACATGCCGGGCCTACCTCATATTTAGTTTTCAGACACTTACCTCCTTAACTTACTGTATAACACTCACCTCCTTCGCCTAAGTGGGCAGTACTAAGTGGTCTAGGAAGAAGTGAAGGATCTGGTGAGGGTGTGTAGGAACCATTGATTGTTTCCATATTATTTCTTCTGATATGGAAGCTCTGTCATCATTCCTAGGCCCACTTCAAGGCCCTTCTCTTCCATGCAGGAGCTGAGCTAGCCTATCCCACACTCAGAACCTGTCAACCAGACTTGTACTTCATTACAGAGTGGATTAGAGGAGTTTTCCAGGCTCCATGATCAACCCCCTGCCTTCCCTTGTCCAGTTCAGATTCCTAGCTGAGGACTTGCTCCGGAAACAGTTATCAGAAAAGCAGAATGATGGAGAGGTTGACATGTGGGTTGGGTCCCAAACCTTTCTCAGAAACAGTTTTAAATTTTGTATTGTTTTATTTTGCCTTTCTTCTCTCTTTTCTACCTCCCTCCCTCCCCCTCTGCCTCTCCCTTCCTTAAAACAAACAAACAAACAAAAACAAACAAACAAGACATCATTTTCATCCATTGCTTCATTCTACATAGAACTCTTTCATCCAGTATGTGAGTTTTCATGTTTTATTTCTCTAGCAGGAACAATGGGCCATTTTTAGCTGGCTGGTTCTTAGAGTCTTTGAACTGGCCTCTGGAATCTGTAAGGATAAACAGGAGCCAGTGAGGCTGGCCTGTGTTTGATTTAAAATTGGAAACCCGGCAGTCAGAGGCGAGCTTTATATATCTGGGAGTGTGGGAGCCTGGAGTCCTGATTTATGAGGGAGCTCAGTGAAAGCACATGAAAGTCGAGGTAATATTTATAAATTCTTTCCTCCAAAGATAGATGGAATGTTCTGCCAAGCTGGAGTTATAGAGCACCTTTTTGGGGGGGGGGTGAAGGGAGGTTGTTTAAGTCTGATTATTCAATGTCTGAAAGGAAAGGGGCATGTCAGAGGCATGGCACCTGCTTCAGAGTCTGTAAAGAAGAAACAGGACCGAGCCCTCCCTTGCTCCTTGCACGCTAGCAACATTTGGTGGCTCCTTCCTGCTGCTCCAGACACTGACCTCTCTTTGCCTTTACTCAGTGGGCAAAATCCTACTCTCAATTTACTGATCACACTGCAGTAAAATAAGTAAAAAGAACTGTGTTGTCTTGTTTCCTTAAACAAACAACAAACAGCATTCCCCTCATTGCTATGTGTAATTAGACAGGATTCTTTGGGGGTCCTAGCCATGGTGAGGAGGAAGAGGGGGAATAGAAGATGAAGTTGTGGAAGTGAGGAGAAGGATGATGATGGGCCTTGGGTGCCTTAGATGCTAAGGTTACCGTGTTATGGGTACATTATTCTGGATAAACTGAGTCAGAGTAGCTGATGCCTAGCTGTAGAGATTAGCATTACCAGGCCTGGTAAGAGGCTTGGGATCCACCAGCCAGTTCAGGGGAGTCACAAGCTATCAGGGCTCTTTCAGTGAGGGGCAGACCAGAGCAGCAGCCTGGGCTTTGTCTATCTGTTGTGGAATTCTGTCCTCTGAGTATAACAGCCATCGAGATGATGTTGGTGTCTGCAAGAAACCTTCAAGACTGGATCCGGTGGTGTTTCTCATTGAAGTGTGTGTGTGTGTGTGTGTGTGTGTGTGTGTGTGTGTGTGTGTGTGTAGGGGTGCAGGAGTGTCAATAAACCCTCTTCTGAAATCTCAGCAACTCCTTCTTGCATCCATCTCCTAGCTGTATGTAATTCTGTCTCACTGCACATAGTCCTAGGAGGTGCTGGAGTATATAGAAGGAGGACCTCTGTGTATGTAGCTAAGGGGAAATGTTATTTATGCTGGGTCGCAACTTTTCAGAGACGTGCCTGAAAGGTTTGGGGTCCCGCATGCTCCTTTAAGTAATCCCTCACCCATGCTCCTATCAGCCCAATAACCTCATTGGTTCACCAAGCCAGACTTGGGTGAAATTGTTAATTGGTCTGTCATTGGTGCCCTATCTGGAGTGAGTAGACTTTGGTCACCTCTTCCCAGGAAATGTAGATGCAACACTATTTCTCACTCTAAACTCAACAGGTTAGAAAGCGAGGCCAGCCATATGCTCAAGGAGCAGGTGCTCACTGCTAAATAACCCTGAGTCTCCAAGACAGGAGGCTGCAAAAACAGTTTTAGTACATTGTATTTGGGAAAGTAAATATGAATCGGGCAGGACCAGGCACAGCTAGCTTGTCATAGGGCTAGCTGGCTTTGACCTTGATGCCTCAGAGCTTCCAGGACAGGAGGAAGCAACACCCCCCCCCCCGCCACTCTCCCCCCACAATTTTAATTACCACTCTGCTTCTAAGGGATCCGCCTGCTGGGAAGCTCTGGGCCTGTCAGTTCTTGGCTGAGAGCAAGCAGGGGCCTTTCTATTTTACCTGCCAGCTCCTGCCCTAGCAAAAGAGTTCTACATGAAAGGCTCCGAGGCCCGAAAAACGTAAGCATGAGTAGTTTCAGGGCGGTGCGTGGATCACAAATAGAAGGGTTGCTTTAGCTGCCTTGCCAGGAACCGGCACAGAAATACAAAAAGAGCCCCTCCTAGCTGAATTCTTAGCGGCGTGTTTTAAGTACCTCACATTACTTACAACGCAGGGTGTTAGGATTCTATGTCAGTGCCCCAGCCAGGTTATCTACAGGGCACAGAAAGAGGACCCCTGGAGACCTCTATTTCTCCCGTGCCTCCTGCAGAACGTAGGAGATACCTGACAGAATACTTGGAGATCTGCGTTATGTTCGCCTCTGCAGGGGATGTTGCTTTCTTTGGCAGATGGCTCTGGGATCCATATCCACACATTCAGTCTCAGCTCTCCTGTTTGGGTGACTCCAGGGAGCTGCTATCCAGCCACCTCTGGATGCTGGGTCCCTGGTGCTTCTGAGACTCATCCCCAAATCCCTACATGGAAATGTGCAGCCACACCTGACTCTTAGCAAAGTTAGAGGTTAGTCAGCCCAGTCCGAAACTTTCTCCTGCTCTACCGATGGGTGGATTGACAGTGATCCCGGTACCACCACCAATTCTTACCTGAGATTCAGCAAGATGGCCCAGAAAGTCTTTTCTTGCCTTTTCTCAGCCTTTGTCCCTTGGGGCACTTTGAGGGAGGCAAGCCTTGTTGACTATTGCTAGAAGAGACCCTTAATTGTGGTAGCAACAGTACCTAAGTTTATCAAGGGGCCTCCACTCGTACTTAGGGACCTACTCCATGACAGGTGTGTTGAGAATATTGTTATTGGCCAATGAGATGGCTCAGCAAGTAAAGGGCTTACCCTGTGGTCCTGACGACCTGAGTTCCATCCCTAGAGAATGAGAGAAATGACTCCATAGAGCTGTCCTCTGACCTCCACATGCGCACTGTGACACATGTACTATAAACATCATGCACACAGAAGAACAACAAAATTTAAAAATAGTATTTGTGTGCTGAGAACATAGCTCAGTGGTAGAGTGCTTGCTTAGCATGTATAAGGCTGGTTCAATCACCAGTATAGAAAGAAAGAAAGAAAGAAAGAAAGAAAGAAAGAAAGAAAGAAAGAAAGACAGAAAGAAAAGAAAGGAAGGAAGGAAGAGAATCCCATTCTTATAATCCTTGCCAATGTGGAGAAAGGCCACTATTGTTGTCAAGTGGAGGCAATGGGGTCGTGCCCAGCCAAGAAGGAGATCAAGCCTAAGATGTGCACTCAGTTGTAAGATGAGAAGCCAAGAACAGTGGGTGCCCCACAGGATGGTAGCGAGTTCCTATACAGACTCAGCACCGTCACTTAGCAAAGACAGTGTGTGGGTCCCGATGTCATGAAGGGCACAGCCATGGAGATAATAGAAGGGCAGGGTTGCAGCCCTAGGCTGTCACACTGCAGAGCACACCCTCACTGTTTTACAAATGAGGAAACAATGGGGGGAGTGGGGGGCCAAGGAAGAGCAACCTCTTTGATGAGCCCCAGTCCAGGATCCACCTCACAAAACATTAAAACTTCTACTTCCCTTGACACTCAAGTGTGGACTGAAGAGGCTCCTCAGTCTCTGGACAACCTGATCCAAGATCTAGGCATGGCCGGTGTGGACAGGACTAACAGTCTGAATTGCTATCGAACCTTGGCTGGAGCCATCTTGCAGTTAGAATCTCTAACCCTTCCAAACCTTCTAATTACCGGATACTTGACAACAGAGTGGCCGTAGGGGACTAGGAGTCAATAACTGGAGATCCTTCTCTGCTGTGATTGACGCAGGCCTTTTAGCAGCTTTACATATATTTCTTCCTTTTTCTAAAACTAGGGTTTCCAGCACAGGTTGGCCTCTGACTCCTAAGGACAACCTTGAACTGCTGATCCTGCTGCCTCTACCGCCTGAATGCTGGCATCATGCCACTAGGCCCAGTTAACATGGTATTTCTTGAGAACCCAGGGCCTCATGCATGTTAGGCAAGCATTCTATCAGCCATCTCTCTATGTCCAGCCCTTTACTGAGATGTCTCATTGTTCTTTGCTACCAACTTGGTCATTACACTGGAAGACATGTATCCAAACTTGTTCTATATGCACCAATGCAAGAATTTATTGCGTTTACACAAAACAAACAAAAAAATGACAGTTGTAGAAAATAGTGTTTTGTTAGAAGCAGAAAAGGCAACAAAATAGGAACATGGGTGACTTATTCATTCCCTCTCTCTTTCATTCAAATTTCTCCCGTTCTCCTTCTAGATGGATACAAACATGTTACAACTGACCCCCAGCTTTACACCCAGCTCCCCCGCCCCCCCAAAAAAGGAATCCCAGAGAAAGAGGAACAAGCCAGAGCTTCACGGAAGGGAACTGATGTTTTCCAGATGGCCTGACCTCAGTCATTGAAGTCTCTATCACTGCCCTTCAATGTCCAGATGACATCTTCCCAGTCCAACAGCAGATGAAGTCTTTTCTTTGCTCTAAGGTGCTCCAGGAGCTATGGTGTGGACTGATGGCTACAGGCCACCTTGATGCCAAGCATTGGGTGCCTGGTAGGACCCTACCCAAGAGGTTCTGAGGTATTACTAGCTTAAGAAGACCTCTTCATTTTTGACACACACACACACACACACACACACACACACACACACACACACAAATAGAGATTCCAGCCTGGTTTAAACCATGGAGTTAATGATCATTTCTGTTGGAAACAGAAAACAAAAACAAAAAAAGGAAGAAACGAACAAATAGGAGCATGGGTCCTTGGCTCATTGTCCGTGCAGAGATGGGACATTCTGCTTCAGCTCTTGAGGCTTGGGAGGAGTTGATGCCGGTCTCAGCCTGAGGCGTTCTCTGTCAAGGGGGTGGGAGCAGGTGGGAAGCTGGCAGGAAAAGAGAGGCAGAAAGTGAAAGTGGCTACAGTCCACTTTGCCTGAGACACAACAGGGCCCAGAGGAAGCTGGGAAACAGAGAAAGACACCCAAGGCCTGGGTAGGATTCTCACCACCGTGAGGGTAGCCATTGTCCAGCAAAGCTTGCAGCCCAGGAGCCTCATGGGCACCTGGCTAGAGCAGCTTCTGGTGCAGCCTCACTTGGACACCAGCATGTGGACAAACTCCTCATAGTTCACTTGCCCATCACCGTCTATGTCTGCTGCCCGTATCATTTCCTCCACCTCCTCATCACTCAGCTTCTCCCCGAGCCTGGTCATCACGTGCCTCAGCTCAGCAGCGCTGACATAGCCGTTGCCATCCTTGTCGAACACTCGGAAGGCCTCCCGGATCTCCTCCTCGCTGTCGGTGTCTTTCATCTTCCTGGACATCATGCTCAGGAACTCGGGGAAGTCCACGGTGCCATTTCCGTCCTTGTCGATTTCATTCACCATGCCCTGGAGCTCAGCCTCCGTGGGGTTCTGACCCAGGGACCGCATGACTGTGCCCAGTTCCTGGGTGGTGATGCAGCCATCCCCATCCTTGTCAAACAGAGAGAAGGCCTCCTTGAACTCAGCGATTTGCTCCTCGGTCAGCTGGTTGGCCATGCTGGCAGGTCTTGGGTGATGTGGCAGAGGTGGCCAGGCTGGTCTCTGCTCCCCCAAGCACTCACTGTGGGCTGGGCTCCTCTCCCCAGATTTGTAAGGACAGGTGGAGACTTCAAGGGGCGGCTGTCTGTCTGGCTTTCTAGCCCTGGCTTGACTGGCTGGAGCTTAAGAAGGAGCAGGGTCCTCCCCCCGTCATTGGTCTGGCAGGATTGGGCTGCCAGCCACAGACACCCCCGCCCCTGCGGTTGCCTGAAGGCCAGGTCCTGTTTAGACAAGAGTCCAAGAGCAGCAACCAGGCTGGCCTGCTAATTGAGCTGATGCCAGCCCTTGTGTGTGAAAGGCAGCTTTCCTTGTCAAACATCATTGGGGCCGGCGGCAGCCACGGCAACACCTCCATCCAGGTGTAGGGAAAACCTTTTTGAAAAACAGACGTGGTCTTCTGCCTCGTGCTTCCCATTTCCTTTTGTTTTCTCAATTTTGCATGCCCTTCACCCCCACTCAGTCTTCTACTAGCCTCTCAATAAAATAACTATTTCTTCCATGGAGCTGAAGTTTTCTGTACACGAAAAGTAGAAATTGCCTGTACGTTCCTTGTCTTTGATTTCCAAACCTGGTGATTTCCTTGGGTTTTCAGACAGGAATGATTTTTTGTTTTTCTTCAGGTAAAAGCAGGGTTCTCTTGTCTTTGGGAATGAATGCCATGGATGGAGAAGAATTTCCTCCGAAGTGTTTATTTTCTCACTCGCAGCTATTTACTGAGTCCCTTGTGTGTGCAGATGCTGTTGGAGGGTAAGAATATGGGATGAACACAGCATGGGGTCCTGGTCTCCCTCAAGTTCATGTTCAAACTGTGACTGGGTTGTCAAGAGAACTAACAGATAAGCCCAAACAAGGTCACTGCATGGTTTTGACACTTGCTACAAAGGAAATGAAAGGCAGTGATAGAGAGGATGGGAGGGAGTGGTGGTTTGTGGTCAAGGACAAGTCTTCTGCAGAAAGACTCTTGGAAGTGACCTAGGGAAGGGGAGCGCACGGTGGGACTAAGAGAAGAAAAGGCAGTCAGTCTGACTGCGGTCTAGTGAATGAAGGGAGGCAGGCAGGAAAAACAGATGAGAACTTTTCAGGACTCAGCAAGGAATTCCTCCTTGGGAGCTATCAGCAAGCACTTGCCTGGGCACTGGATGGAATGGAGCCAGAGTAGAAGGTGGGAGAATCTCCAGGAGGCAACACAGTCAAGAAGGACCCCAGCTCCTTACCTTCTGGGGTGGGAGAGGAGGTTAGGGAAATGACCTTCCTAAGTAAGAGGGATCCAACCAGATCCCCTTTGGGAGAGAAGTACAGAGTTGGCCCTTTGTTCTGTTCCTGGATGGCCAGGCACAGGGCCAGGACTGGGCATAGAGAAGATATTACACTTATGAGGACCCACAGTTATTGAGGAGAGAACATGGCAGACCACCGCTTGGCTGTTAATCGCTCCCTCTTGTAATTTCTCTCCCTCTTCCACGCTGGTATTTATAATACCAATGCAAACGTTTTCTTTGTTCAAGTAGATGACGGCTTTGCTTTTGTTGTCTAGAGGGAGTTTGTCTTCAGGAGAGAATAGGAGTTGCCTATTTGCCAGATAATTTACTTCCTCCTCAAAGGGTCCCACTAAGCCTAGGCTTTAAATGAGTGAGAAGAAGAAAGAAGGAAGGTGTTCACCGTGGGAGAAGTGAGGAGGTAACATACTTTTTCCACATGCCATAAAGTGAACACCAGGCCAGCAGGATCTAGACATGGGGTGGCTACAGAGACCCAGGGGTGGAATGGAAGAAATAAGATGGTGGGCATCTTAGAGGCCAAGGTGTAGACAACCACTCCATCAGTGTTCAAGAACCCACTGTCCTCTCCTCCACATTCCTAAGGGATTGGTGGTATGGGAATGAGGTGCTAGCTAGGAACCCCCAGGGTACATTTTTTCTTTCTGTATTGACAGAGAAGGGCTGAACATGAAACAGAATAGAATAAAATTAGTTGGCTTAGAGACGATGAGAAGATACCATTTGTTCCTAGGCTGAAATTCATATTCTCTCCTGACAGCCTCCCTTATTGATACCCATTTTCTGCATTAGTTACTCATCTTGTTGCTATAGCAAAACAGTTGACAAAGGTAATTTGGAGGAGATGGCGCAGTGAGTAAAGGCACTTCTTGGTCAGCCTAAGGACCTGATTTCAGATCACCAGGACCCACATGATTGCTGTGGGATGTTCTGTATGGCAAATGTGTTGCTAATTAGTTAATAAATAAAACACTGATTGGCCATTGGCTAGGCAGGAAGTGTAGGCGGGACAAGGAGGAGAATAAAGCTAGGAAGTGGAAGGCTGAGTCAGAGAGACACTGCCAGCCGCCACGATGAGAAACAGCATGTGAAGATGTCAGTAAGCCACGAGCCATGTGGCAAGGTATAGATTAATGGAAATGGATTAATTTAAGCTGTAAGAACAATTAGCAAGAAGCCTGCCACGGCCATACAGTTTGTAAGCAATGTAAGTCTCTGTGTTTACTTGGTCGGGTCTGAGTGGCTGTGGGACTGGCAGGTGACAGAGATTTGCCCTGACTGTGGGCCAGGCGGGAAAACTCAAGCTACACATGATGGAAAGAGAAAATAGTCCCATAGATGTTCTCTGATCTCTACATGTGCACTACAGTGGTACACACACACACACACACACACACACACACACACACACAAAACAAAAAAATCCCCAACAAAAAACCAAAACAAAAAATCTCTGCACACTAGGAAAATGTAATAAAATTAGTATATATGTATATATTTGTACATTTAAACTTTTCATTAAACCATGTGTTTCTATTGTCAAGGGAAATGAATGAATAAAGATTGAAAAGCCATTGCTAATAAAATTTATATTTTATTTTTCATTTGTTCAAGATTTATTTAATTTTATCTATTCGAATTCATTGCATGCACATTTGTATGCACACGGGGTGTGTGCCTGAAGAAGTCAGAAGAAAGTGTCAATTCCCCTGGAACTCAGGATCTGGAGTCACAGATGCTGAGCCATCACGTGGGTTCTGGGAGCTGAACTCAAGTGTTCTTAACTGTTAAGCCATTACTCCAGACCTATTTTATTTATTTATTTATTTATTTATTTATTTATTTATTTATTTATTTATTTTTATTATTATTATTTGTGTGTGGTGGGGGGTGCACGTGCCCCATCACGTGTGTAGAGATCAGAGGACAACTTTATAGCATTGGCTCTCTCCTTTCCCCTTTATACGTGCCCCAGGGATCAAGTTCCAGTCGCTAGGCTTGCAATGCAATCGCCTTTATCCACTGACTCATCTCGCCAGTCCCACCCTTTGTTGAACTGCATATTCTCTTCTTTTTCTGAGGTTAGTTAGGAATTCAGAGAACTAGGTAATTTGAGCAACTTTCCATTTTGGAGGTTATGAGAACATGGTGAGCCGATGTTATGAAGTTGAAAAAGCAGGAAAAAATGATAATCAGTAACCTCCCTGTTCAGTTGATGGCCACGGCAAGGATCTGCTTGAAGACAGGCTGCTGAGTATCTCCCCTCCCCCATCACTACCTGGCTGCTGCAGAGGGACCAGACTGTACCTGGACATGTGGCCAACTGCCTCCTGGAGAACCAGGGCTGACATCACTGGCAGACAATTAACCCGTAGCAAACAGTCCCAGGGAAGATGGGAGTCATGGTTGGGCAGGGCAATCCTGCTCACTTCAAGAGGAAGACACAGGTAGCTGCGGGGTTCTGGTTTCTGGGGCATGTTTTTGTGGGTCAAACATCCAGTCTGCCTCCTTGTTTTACAAAAAGGCCCATTGAAAGAGAACCCAGGAAACACATTAAACAGAACTACTTGGTACTATGACTCACAAAGGGCTGCCTTGTGATGGCCACCCTGCTGCAATTCACAAATTGGGAAACTATGGCAGAGGGAACGTTTCCCATTTCATGGCTTAATTCTCTCCTTGCAGTCTCTCACCCCATACACTGGCTCCTTTCTCTCCAGAAAAAGAATTATTTGTGATGCTCTAGACCAGTAGTTCTCAACCTTCCTAATGATGCGACCCTTTAATACGGTTCCTCATCTTGTGGTGACCCCCAACCATAAAATTATTTTTGTTGCTACTTCATAGCTGTAATTTTGCTACTGTTGTGAATCATAATGTCTGTGTTTTCTGATGGTCTTAGGCCACTCCCATGAAAGGGTTGGTTGATCCCAAAGGGGTTGCAACCCAAAGGTTGAGAACCACTGCTATAGACACTTAAAAGTGACTGAGAAATGTATTATCTACATGCATGAAGATATTATTTTGGACCCCATTGTTGTGTATAATTAACATATAAATAAAATATTAAAAAGGGAGTTGGGAGACCAATTAGTGTGTAAAGTACTTGGCACTTAAGTATAAGGATCTGAGTTTGGATCTCCAGAACCCATGGAAAGCTAGATGCAGCACTGCAAGCCTATAATCCCCGCAGTCCTACGGCAAGTCGGAAGGCAGAGTGGAGACTCCAGAAGCTCGAGGGCCAGCTAGCCAGGTATATGCTACCACAAACAACAAGAAAGACCTTGTCTCAAGCAAAGTGGATCACAAGGACCAACACCTGATGTTGCCCTCTGATTTCCTCATGTATGGTCGGCATGTGTGTGTCTCACTCACAACATGAATACACACACACACACACACACACACACACACTTTTAAAAAAATTCTGTCTGTGGGTGTTTTGCCTGCATGTGTGTCTGTGTACCACATTTGTGCAGTGCCCACAGGGGCCAGAAGAGGACGTCAAGTCCCCTGGAACTGGAGTTAGAGATGGTTGTGAGTCACCATGTAGATGCTGGGAATTGAACCCAGGTCCTCTGGAAGAACAGCCAGTGCTTTTAACTGCTGAGACACCTCTCCAGCTCCAACAAAGATTTCTTTTATAAAGTATATCTAAAAAGTCATCAAGAACACCAAGGAGCTTGTGGCTATGTGTGGAGATATGTCTATCTATCTATCTATCTATCTATCTATCTATCTATCTATCTATCTACACACATACTATATTTGAAGGTAAAACTGTGAAATATTTATATATATACGACACAGAAAATTAAAATACAAAGAAAAATCCCATGACTTGTTCACATAAGTAATATCTTTTTATTAAAAAAAAAAAAACCAAAAAACTTCTTTCTCCAAGAATGAAACTAGGGAAAGGAGTGGCATTCTGAAGAGGAGTTCTATGGGGCTCATCAATGCCCGACTTTCCACAGTAGATGCCCATCTGGATCAGTCTGTGGCAAATGTTATTCTGAAGCAAGTGATGACCGAGCTTCACACAGACAGGCAGATGGGGAGGGGTGGAACATTTCAATGGCTTTTGGTTTTCTTTTCAGAAAGTTGAGTTATTTTTCTTTGATGTCATATCAAAATCTGACAACTGGCTGTTGCTTAAACATCATTTGCAGTGTGGAATCTGAGAACGCATCCATGAAATGTTCATGGTCTCACGTAAAAGTCTGTTGGTCTTGCTCACACTCTAAAATGGTACCCATATGTGATTTTATAATGCCATGCATTGGTTGCTTGGAAAATTTGGGCTCACTAGTTCTGTGGGACTTTTAAATATGAAACCACTAAGTATATAACACAAAAAACTCAGAATAATAAATGTTACCACCAACCCAATGGAAAAAATTTAAAGCATTGAAGAATCTCAAATTCACAATGGCAAATATCAACAATCCAAACTTTCAATTTTCATTTGGAAGCTCAAATTTTATTGCCAGTAAATACCACCTATTGTTTTCTTTGAAGTGGCAGGCTTACTTTTATCGCTTTTGAGAAAATGTCTGGCAAATGTCAAATCTGGTAACCTTGGCTTGCCTGCTGCTCTTCCAATAAAAATGATTCTATGAGGAGAATAGAAACATCACCTTGGACTCTTGCAGTCAACCACACAAATGTTTTCGTCATGGCAACTGTCACTCATGTTCAGCAGACACTAAAGATGTGTGTACAAAGCTGGGCAGTGTTGGCGCATGCCTTTCAATCCTGGTACTCTGGAGGCAGAGGCAGGAGGATATCTGTGTGTTCCAAGATAGCCAGAGCTACATAGAGAGACCCTGTCTCAAAACACCAAAAACAACAACAACAACAAAAAGTGTATACAAGAATATAAAGCAAATGTATAGTTATCAGCTCTTCAAATAAGACTGACTTTTCTTTCTTAATGAAACATTTAATAATCCAAAATACAGTCATTTGATTCATGGAAAGAGGCTATTTCCCCCATAATTGCTTTTGACCTCAGTGTAAATGTCAAGACATTGTAAACAGAAAGACACTGGAATTGTTAGAAAAATAGCTCCCCCATTCCACCCCAGGCACACACAGGTCTTCTCAAAGGGCTTTGAGGTCATCCCCCATGCCTTGTAAAGGTCCATGAAACCAACCTGAAGAGCCGTTGCCATGGAGTGTTGAGGAGCAGAGGTCGAAACAGTATGTCAAATCCCCTGGGCTGCAGGGTCAGATACTAAGGATCCTGCACTCACCATGGGATAATTTTGGCCATGTAGAGTATGGTATTGATGAAGACTGTCTGGGTAAGCAATCAAAGGTATTCACCTGCTGTAATTACTTCCTTTGGAGAGTAGGAATTGGAAAGTTAAGAGACTCAAGGGTGCCTTGGCAGCCTGAATTAGGATTAGAAATGACTTTTGTTAAAAAGAATGTGTTAAGTGCCTTTGTCAATGTAGCTCTCCCTTAGGGAGCTACAGAAGGAGATTTGGATCAGGAATTCGCAATTTTCAGTATTCCATTCCTGACATGGAACTAGAAAGGGTGCATAAGTGACCATGGGACTCTTCCTCCCTTTTCTTCTTCTTCTTCTTCTTCTTCTTCTTCTTCTTCTTCTTCTTCTTCTTCTTCTTCTTCTTCTTCTTCTTCATCTTCTTCTTCTTCTTCTTTTCTCCTCCTCCTCCTCCTCCTTCTCCTCCTCCTCCTTCTTCTCCTCCTCCTCCTTCTTTTTCTTCTTTTTTGGTGGGTTCATACATACATATTTATTTAAAATTTAGCTCTTATACCTGAATTAAAAAGATAGATTCATCATCATCATCTACATTAGTGTGGTGAGATAAATTTACCCCAGCTTATAGTTTTTATCTTGTTTGAATAAGGATTTTAAGAATAGCATAAGAAAATGACATATTTTCAGGTTTTTCTGACTATATATCTCATTTAATATAAACTATACAATTATGAGAAAGAGAATACTTTTTTATTTTAATGGAGTATGTGTTCTATTCCTGAATTTATACTACTGTAACAAATATAAAATGCCTTCAGCAATTTAATTCTGGTATACTCAACCTATTTCTTAAAATTTTTTTTCATTTTTCTTTATTAAGAAATTTTCTACTCACTCCACATACCATCCAAAGATCCCCCCTCCTCCTTCCTCCCATCCCCCAGCCCTCTTTCCCAAGCCACCCCACATCCCCACATCCCCCAAATCAAGGTCTCCCATGGGGAGTCAGCAGAGCCCAGCACACTGAGCCTAGGCAGGTCCAAGCCCCTTCCCACTGCACCAAGGCTATGCAAGGTGTCGCACCACAGGCACAGGATTCCCAGAAGCCTGCCCATAGTCCAGGGACAGATCCCGATCCCCCTGCCTGGGTGCCCCCCAAACAGTTTGAGCCAAACAACTGTCTTCCGTATCCAGAGGGCCTAGATGTGAGGGAAGGGATGGCCAGACTGCAACCTCCCTTTTCTTCTCAATAAAACTCCCCACCGGGTTACCATTTCTCATGGTCTTCTTTTCCTGTAACAGAAACATCAAAACCTCTATCACGAAATACTTATGGATTTACTTTCCCATCCATTGAGCAGTCACTTGTATCTGCATATTGCTATGTCTCAATATGACAGGTAAGAAGTATGAATTAGAGTTAGACAACTGGCTCGTTGAAGGCTTGGACTGGAATCGAGACCTTGTCATTCCTAACCCCCTTAGTCAGCATCCTTTCTCATTTTCTTTGTATTTATTACCAACTTCCGGCTGCAGATATTTTGCCCAGCGGCTACAAAAGACACTGATAAGCATAGCTGTCTTTGGTGCAGGTAAATGGCAAGTCATTTTTGTTAGTTCAGTATGCCTTTAGCCTATTTATCCACCAAGCAGCAGTCACCACCTTCATAGGTCCATTACTGTGTTTAATTAGCACCTAACTGTTAACATGACCGAGGGAGGAATGCCTCCTCATTCCTCACCACATCTGTTTCTTCTCCAATCTCCCAATCTCTCTTGAAAACAGTTCAGTTAGATATTCAGAGCAAAACCCAAGAGCCACATTTAATTCTTCCCTTCCTCTTATACCACATCCAGTCTTTCAGCTCTACCTCCAAGATGTGTCCCAATGCATCCAGCTCACCAGCCTCACCATCTTGAAACAACACAGATCAATATTCTTAAAGCAAATCTCCCTTCTGTTTGGCCATTTGGTGACTATCGTATCTTTTTCATATCCTTATAAAAACTTATCTTTGGCTTTCCTGTAAAATCCAAACTCCCAACAGTGGGCAGCCACCTCTGTCTTCCATGACCATTTCCTGTCTTCTTGGTTGTCTCTATATCACTGACCTCCATCACTGTATTCTAGACGCTGATCTACTTCCTGTTCCTTCAATACTTCTACCCTGATTCCTACTTTGACATCTTTGTACAATGTGTTCCATCTGTCCCCAGCCCTCAGGCAGATGGCTCCTTCTCTTCTCAGTAGAAAATCGGATGCCACTTCCAGGTGAGGGCTCCTCAGAACCTGCTTTAAACTGACCCTGACTCATCACTTCCCCCATTCACTTGTTTTCTTCAGATTTATCATTTCTTACTTTATGCTGGTCGTTTGTTTTCTTGCTTATTTTGTTTCTTCCAATAGATAAGGCTGTTGCTGATTTCTTTTCTCATGCTACTCTGTGAGGTAAGACAGGCCCTCTGCCTAGCAATGAGTCAGTCAATGTTTGCTGACTGACACAAGAAGGCTACATCATAAACAGCAACTTTGCTTCCAGCTACATGAGAAGGGTTGCTTCAGCCTTATCTTCCATTCAAGTTGTGGTTCAAAAAATCTCTGTGGTATGCCTCAAATTGTCTTTCCAAAATGTCAATTGTATTCATCTTACAAAGTCTGATAGTTTGTCCTTTTTTTTAAAAAAAAAAAAATTATTTTATAATTAATTTAATTTTACATATCAGCCACAGATTCCCCTGTCTTCCCTCCTCCCACCCCCAGCCTTCCCCTCCCAATGCACTCCCCATTCCCATCTCCTCCAGGGCAAGATCTCCCCTGGGGAGTCAGTCCAGCCTGGTAGATTCAGTTGAGGCAAGTCCAGTCCCTCCTCCCTACACCAAGGCTGAGCAAAGTGTCTCAGCATAGGCCTTAGGTTCCAAAAAGCCAGCTCATGCACCAAGGACAGGTCCTGGTTCCACTGCCTGGGGGCCTCCTAAACAGTTCAAGCTAATCAACTGTCTCACTTATCCAGAGGGCCTGGTCCAGTTCCATGGGGGCTCCTCAGCTATTGGTTCACAGCTCGTGTGTTTCCTCTAGTTTGGCTATTTGTCCCTGTGCTTTTTCCAATTATGGTCTCACTATCTCTTGCTCATATAATCCCTCCTCTCTCTCACCGATTGGACTCCTAGAGCTCCACCTGGAGCTTGTCCTCTTTTGTTTGTAAGTTTGTGTATGGCTCCATGGTAATGAGTGACCTCTGTGTCAATCCTTGGGAGCAGCTGATGATGCCGCACACCTGTACACATCTGCCCCAAGGCTTTTCCTGTTGCAAATTTCTGCAATGACGAAAGAAAACCCTTCCCCCATAGAACACATCCTACCTGCAGCCTAAACTCAAGACTTAGATTTATTCTCCCAGCTTCTTATAAGCACTCTGGTCATGTGGTTCTTTTGTTGGCCTAGCTTTTTATTCTGGTTCCTGCCCAAGTAATCTGGCATTGAGTCTCTAAGGACAGATCAGGGACAATTGAAGTGATAAGTGCTGACAGATTTATGTTTGAGGTAGGAGTTTCCTCCTTAATAAAAAAAAAAAAATCCATAGAGACGATAGAGACTCCAGGCACAAAGCAGAATTTGAAAGGTAGGATGATGGGCCAAGCGGAGTGGATGTAGAGTGCCTTGGTGGAGAGGTGGTGAGGGGGATCCAGAATTGTTGGTAAAAGAACTGAGGATCTTGCCTGGTATATATTGGTAGAGTTTTTTCCTACCATGCTTGAATCCCTGACTTTAATTCCCAGACAATAAAACTGGGCACAGTAGTGCATGCCTCTAACACCAGCATTTGGAATGTGGAGGCAGAGGGATCAAAAACTCAAGATTGTCCTCAGTAAC
Organism: Peromyscus eremicus; assembly: GCF_949786415.1. Lineage (NCBI taxonomy): Eukaryota > Metazoa > Chordata > Mammalia > Rodentia > Cricetidae > Peromyscus > Peromyscus eremicus. The sequence goes on along the minus strand of NC_081420.1, from coordinate 55,479,167 downwards.
ATTGTAAATTTGAGGCCAACCAGGGATACATAAAACTCCGTCTCAAACAGAACAAAAAGAACAACAAAGAATTGAGGGAGGAGAGGGCCTTGTGAGGTCTACAGAGCACTGGACTCCAAGCTTTACCCATAGTGAGTTGGACACTCTTGAGTGATAATGGGGAACCAGTGAGTACAGTTAAGAAGGGACTTTTCTGAGCCTCTCTGATTCTCAGCCATATGTCATAGAGTAAGTTCTTTGGTTACTTCTTGAATGGGACTGCCTTCTTACTTGGTACATGGCATGTGGAGAGCTTGAGGCTTTTTGTCTTCAGTCCTCCAAATTTTTATCAGTAACTGTCCATCAGAACATACCTATAAGTATTCCTTAAGTAATCAGGCAAGATTGAATTCAGGCAAGATTGAATTTGTAGGGGATGCATGATTTTTTTATGTTGATTTGGGTGATCTTTGGGTGGCTTTTTATCGGTCTAGTCCAAATTATCAAGACTCCTATAGGGCTGCAGGATGGGCTAAGATGGAGACCCAATGAGATCGATGTATGGAATCAAGTTGTAATGGGTGTGACTGAAATTGTATAAGTAGCCAGGTAGAGCATCTTTTAGGATTCAAAGGAGAATGGCTTCCCCATAGCTTGAAGGCTTCTGCTGGTCATAAGGTAAAGTTCACTGAGTGCAGAAGAAATAAACAACTTGGTTGTGTTAAGAGAATCCAGGTCTTCTTAGATGGAGGCCCACATGTCAAGTCCTACTGTTTTCTCCAGGAGGCTGGTTTATGTCAGCACCAGGCTGCTCTGCCTAGTACTAAGGCTACCTTCTCAGCAATCAAGTTCATTAGGCTACTGGATTGCTGAGGTTATCTCCCAGAGCACCTGAGGTGCATGTTACAGGGAGTTATAAGGGACACCAAAGTGGAATATGGCTAATTTATAAGAACAGGTTTGAATAAATCAGAAATGATCATGGATGGGTGATATTGTTCTGTATGCTGTGAATATGTATTGCTCTGATTGGTTGATAAATAAAGCTGTTTGGCCAATGGTGAGGCAGAAGAGAGTTAGGCAGGACATTCTAATTAGAGAGGAGGAAGGAGAAAGGCAGAACAGAAGGAACGCCAGCCCACCATCCAGGAAGCAGCATGTAATGGCACACAGGTAAAGCCATGGAACACATGGCAACATATAGATTAACAGAAAGTTTAAGTGTAAGAGCTAGTCAGTAGTAAGCCTGAGCTAATGGCTGAGCAGTTTTAATTAATATAAGCCTCTGTGTGTTTACTTGGGTCTGAGCGGCTGTGGACCGAGCAGGACACAGGAAAACTTTCAGCTACAGATCACTCCAAACACAAGCAAATTAGTAGTAAGTATCATGTAAAAACAGCCAAATAAGCAACAAATCTAATCTCAGACCTCTTACTTTCCCTGGAAAAGGCTGTTTCTTTTACGATATTTGTGAGAGTTGGAACTTTTTTAGGTAAATTGATATGAGCTTACTTGCTGTCTTCTTCTGGGCCGAGATGATGAATAAAAGCTGATGTGTGGACAGATGAAGGTGAAGTCAGAGGAAGCAGAGACATGGCAGGCCTTGGCAGTATTGCACATGTACTAACTACTAGCCTTTTAAAACTGATGTTGGAGATTTTGAAAAAAAGAAAAGCAAGAAAAGAAATATCAAATAGAATGATATTATTGAGCTTTGGGGCTACTACAAATCTCTTTTTACCGAAGTGTGTTCTTTCATTTGTTATAGGGTCTCATGTAGCCTAGTCAAGCTTTGAACTCTCAATAAACTGAAGATGATCTTGAACTCCTAATCCTCCTTCCTTTAATCTTCTGATTTCTAAGATTATAGGTAATACTACATCCAGGTGTTAGGGATTAACCCCAGGACTTTCTGCATGCTAGGCAAGCACTCTACCAACTGAGCTGCACGCCCAGCTCCTGATGCATTTGATAATTGGGATAAGTAGCATTGCCCATTGATGTAAGCCTCTATAGCCAAAGATAATTGCACCAAGAAAACAAGTTGATCTTCCCTGAGGCAGAGAGCTCGTTAAGAGCTCTTGGTCTAGGCTCCAAGTCTTTGAAGTTTATGGTTGTGATAAATGCTTTAGCATTTAGTTCAAGAATCTGTGTGTGTACATGAGCCTCTGGATGTGCACATGTATGCATATGTGCACGTGTATGCAATCCTGTGTGGCTCAACTATTCATTTGCAAACATGTTTCCCAGAGGTAAACATGTTGATGTAGGCATAAACCAGGAGCATGTAGGGCACAAACTCATTGCCTTGGTAAGGGGTATAAAGGAAGCGAAGTGATTCAACAAGGTGCCCCATTTTACCAGCACTCACTCTAGTCATTTATCCAGCAATTTTCAACCATGTTCTTTGACACCATGGACCTCAATAGAGATCCTTTAATAAGGACAGGAGCCAAAGGTTCACTCCACTTCTTTCCTCTCCTCACAAGCACCCCAGGGAAGCTCTGATCTTCATATGTGCCTCAGAATCCTCACATAAGTAACACAGTCACAAAGGTAGCATACAGGCCACAGGGTAATGTGTACTGAGGCAGGGAGCTCAGAAGAGCATCTGAGTTACTAGCACAGCAAGAGCTCAAGGAATATGAATTATTGTTTTCAAGTGCTATTGGTCCATTTTAACATAAAGAACTATTTTCAAAGAGCCACACTTTCCTGATCTTATCTCATCCTAATATGATTTCTCAAAGGACTCATTTGTGAATACCCTTACCTTAAGTATTAGAGTTTTGCCGTATGGTTTTATGGGAGGTACAATCTAGCCCCTAGTATCCATAGAAAACTCTTAGGAATTTCTGTATGTGTTTGTAAAGTAGAGACAGCAGACAATTTCTGACTTCATCTCTGAAGCAATATGGAGGTTATGGAAAGGGCCCCACCCAAGACTGAACATTATATGCTGACAAGAGGCCGAATTTGGTGATTCAGAGAAGGGATGCCCCTGGGGGTGCAGTTACTCAAGTGGTGGAAAGGGCAGAGGCCGGGAAGGAGGGGAAAATGGCCTGAGAAAGGCTTGGAGGCAGGAGTAGGGAGTGGACCCTAAGAGGAGAGAGTATAGAGGGAGGGAAGAGAGTAAGGGTTCAATCTCACTTCTTGGTAGTCCAAAGGAACACAGTGAAGTAATACAAGGTGATAGAGCTTGGGGGAATGAGGGTATCTGGGATGCAGACACCTGAGATGTATCCTTAGATTGGTCAAGAGCATGCCATGGTGTGTCTCAGCAGCAGGAGAGGTTGGGGAGGAGAGGTAAGATCGAATGAGAAGGAAAGGAGGAAAGAGAAAGGGAGGAAGGGAAGCAAGTTTGTCTGAAGGAGCTGTTCACACTGTCTCCTGTAATGTCTTCCTCATGGGGGCAAATGAGGAATAAAGAGAAACCACACACTGCTTTACTAAGAATAAGGAACTAGTGACATGTCCACGGAGACTCTACCATGAATTTCACTGAGATGGATCCAGGCCTAGACTCACATCACATTCTTGGAAAAGACAGAGAACTTGCTATGCACAAAGGAATTAGGTTGGGTGAAAAAGGACTCAATACATCAGAACTTCGTATTAATTCATTCATTTACTCATTCATTCATTAATTCATTCATTCACCTGTCTATCCATATTCATGGCCATTTATCAGCTCACTTTATACTGTGAGACTTTGGCCACCTTCATTTCTGTTCTCAGGATATCCAGGTGGTTTCAGCAAAGCTCCCACTATCAAGAAGCTGAGGCTAGCTAGCAGTGCCCACAGTGCCCACAAAAACTGTGGGTGCACAGGAAGGGGGCTGACACTGCGGAGGAGCAAGGAAAAGGAACTCACATTTGAGCTCTATGGAGTACTAACAGATCCCCATTCATGAGGTCTCTGTGTAACAAGATGGAATGCGTCTGCTGGAAGCTGGTGTGTCTTCCCCACACGCTCTGCAGAGCAGCCTATGAAGCTGGCCTGTGCTCAGCTCCTGACTCCTCCACGAGACAGGGAGAAGCAGTTACTGTCTCTTCCAGAGGAAGGACTCACAGAGATGATCCTGATGCTATCGTCAGGAGATGACATGGAAAATGTAGGACAGGTCAAAGCTGGGTTTGAGCTCATTATACTGCCCTTCCCTCCAAATGCCTTTCATTAAGCAAGTAGGAACCTGCAAGCCTGGGGATCCTATCTCTATAAAGAACACTTCGAGGAAGGCATTTCACATGCTTCCTAGGGGGGAAACCTCATGACCGTGAATCCACATATTTCAAATTGATTTGGAAGACTCACGTTGTAAAAGCTTATTTCCCTATAAATGACAACAGCTTGGAATGCATTGGCAAAGGGGAATTGTACTGGAATGAATCATGGGGTTTATTGGGAAGAAAAAAGAATATATCAAGAGTAAAAGCAGGACATCTGTCTGATCAGGGGACAGACATAGAATGGAGCTGATGTTTAGAGTTGGGGCTAGGGTGTGGTGGGGTGGGATGGGGTTGAGGAAGATGTGAAAATTCCCATCATATTAGGAAGTTATTAAAACAGAGAACCAATTCTTCCTGAAGGAGAGCTGGGCATGACCAAGGTGGTATATACCCATGATCCTGACCCATGAGAAGCAGAGGCAGGAGCATCAAGTTCATCTGAAGCCACAGAGTAAATTCAAGGCAACCTTGGGCTATGGTACCTTGTCTCAAAGAAGAGGAGAAAGAGAAAAGTTGCCATCTTTTAAGATACAGGAAAATCTGTCTTAAAGAATAAGTTCTGGGCTGGAGAGATGGCTCAGTGGTTAAGATCAGGTGTTGCTCTTGCAGAGGACCCAGGTTTGGTTCTCAGCACCCACATGTCGGCTCACAACCATCCCTCACTGCAGTTCCAGGAGATCTGATGCCTTCTTCTGAACTCCCAAGGCACCAGGCGCTTGAGTGGTACACTTATATACATGCAGGCAAAACACGGGTACACATAAAACAAAGTAAATAAATCTAAAAAATTTCAACCGAACAAGAAAAAAGAAGTTCCAAAGATCTCCAGGAATCAATTACTATTTCCACATGTTTCACAGCACAGACACTGAGAAACAAAAGTGAAGAATCTGGAACAAAATTAAAGTGAAAAATAATAAATCAGAGTGATTTGTAACCTAGCATGGGCTAAGTTGTCAAGAAGAGAAGATCCAATAAGAATCCGAGGTAGTTTCTCACAGAATGTTCTAGATTGTATACATTCAGAGATGACAGTTGACAAAGTGATATCATAAACTTTTTATTTCTCAAAAAAACTATTTTAGGAGACAAGCTCTCCCTATGTAATACTGGCAGGCCTGGAATTCATTATATAGACCGAGCTGGCCTCAGGCACACAGGGATTTGCCTGCCTCCACCTCCTAGTGCTGGGACTAAAGGCATGTGCCATGGCATCCAGACAATGATAAAGATCTTGATGATAATGCCTCCAAAGACTGTATAGAGATGTTTTGAGAACCTTCTATCTAAGGACTATATTTGCCAGCTCATTGAATTTAAACTATGAAACTGGCTCTAAGCATTAATTACGTTGCCAAAGCCATGTATGTAGTGGTCAGGAGTCAAAGCTGAGACCACATGGCCATCTCCACATCTTAACATCTTACCATCAATCAACAACCATCTTCTGCAAGTTTCTGACCAGTGCCAGGACCCTGATTAGAACTATGGAGGTGTATTGACTAAGGGACAGTATCCACTGTGTGTCAGGTCAGGAAGCTCTGTTGCCAAGTCTTATCAAGTCTCCAGGTGTGTCTTGCCTGTCTTCAGTGGGCTAGGAAGGAAGCTGAAGTTATAAGATGAACAGGTTATGCTGCCCCACACAAGAGATTGGATTCAGTTCCCCAGGTTACCACAAACTAGTTTTGTGACATCAGTAAGCCTCAATAGCTTAGCCTGTAAAACAAGAATAAATGAGGAGGACACAGTGGGGTCATACATAAAGTGCTTAGCATGGCAGCTGGCACAGAGAGGGTGCATTCATTTCACCCCTCTCTCAGGTAAATGGGACAGCAGTGACATCAGTGTGGCCCTGCCCAGCTCAGTCAATGAGGTGTTGCCAGGCTGGAATGGATGTTTGGGTAAAGGATAAAGCTGGTGGCAGTTCATATTCTGGAACTCAGGCTCAAAAGATTTCCAGAAACCCCCTACAAAGGGTACTGAGAATATTAGGGACCATGTTTACATGAGGCACAGAATTGTTCTGCAGCTGGTATGAAAACATCAATGTCACTTATTTATCACAAGCTAGTTAAAGTTGACACGAAGCTCCAGAGCAGGCAAGAGTCACTTCCCCCAAGAAGGAAGCCGGGAAGGAGAACAACTGATTGGGGCTGGCTCGGCAAAACTGTGGGGTGACAGGGAGGCGAGCCAAGGAGTCACAGCAAGAGCTTTGAGTTTTATCATGTGGGAAAAGGAAAAAGGCAATCTGATCAACTTCGCCAATAAAGTTCAGATCCTCTGGGCAGAAGACATGAGAACAGTCTTGAAAGTGTAAACTGGTTAAGAAGAGAAACAGGAGCCAGGTGGTGGTGGCGGCAGCAGCAGCAGCAGCAGCAGCAGCAGCAGCAGCAGCAGCAGCAGCAGCGGCACACGCCTTTAATCCCAGCACTCGGGAGGCAGAGCCAGGCAGATCTCTATGAGTTCGAGGCCAGCCTGGGCTACCAAGTGAGTTCTAGGAAAGGTGCAAAGCTACACAGAGAAACCTTGTCTGGAAAAACAAAAAAAAAAACAAAAACAAAAAAAAAAAAAGAAGAGAAGCAAGCAAAGTGTGGGGGTGTGGGGGTGTGTGGGTGGCAAGCAAGGACAAAACGGATGGATGGTGACAATGGACATTTGGATTTTTTAAAAGATTTTTTTAAATTATTATTTGTAGTGTGGTAGTGTGTGTGTGTGTGTGTGTGTGTGTGTGTGTGTTCAGGCGTCCATGGAGCCAGAAGAAAGCATTGCATCACCTGGAGCTGGAGTCACAGGGGGCTGTGAGTTGCCTGACATCATGGAGAGCAACAAGCATTCTTATCTTTGGAGCCATCTTTCCAATAACTGACATTTGGATTTGTAAGAAAGTGATACAGGGCTCTTTGGAAAATTTGAGTTGTGGGTAAAAATTGGCAAACGTGTGGCATATTGTTTATGATTGTTCTAGTTTGGTTTCTGTTGCTGTGATAAAACATGGACTACCTTGGGGAGGGGAGGTTTTATTTGGCTTACAGGTTACAGTCTATTGTCAAGGAAAACCAGGGCCAGAACTAGAGCAGAGACGACAGAGAGGTGTTTCTTACTGGCTTGCTTCTCCAAGGTGTGCTCATCCTGCTTTCTTCTACAACCCATGACCACCAGCCCAGGGTGGTCCTGCAGTGGGCTGGGCCCTCCCACATCGATCACTAATCCAGAAACTTCCCTATAGACATGGTTACAGAACACTCTGATGGAGGCACTTCCTCCTCGGTTAAGGTTCCCTCTCCCCTGGTGACTCTAGTTGGTGTCAATTTGACAAAAACTAACCAGCACAGTTATTATTAAACATCTCTCCAACACTGTGGAAAATGTAAAAGACCTGGGGGCAGAAATGTACAAAAGATTATAGTCTTCTGAAATAGTACATTACAGAAGCCCACAGCAATGGTCATTAATGTTGGGAATAATAAGTGGGGGGAGATGGGAGTCCAGAGAACCATCTAATATCTGGGTAGGGACAGGAGCCATGAGCACATGAGAAAGTTATACCCAATAGGGACTTTGGCATCTAACAAATGTAAGTTTACATCATACATATTTAAATTATGACTTCCTCGTTGAGGAGTGACTTTTTTTCCCCCAGTTTCTCAATTTTTGAAATGGGGCTAATCATAACTACCACCCTGGATCTGGAGGAAAGGCTCATTCACAAAGGGACATTAGGCATGACCTTATGAAGTTAGAGACCAAAAAACAGATTCCTCCCCTCTAACACAGCCGTTGCAAAGAGTGAAGAAAGGATGGGGATCTCGACACACCATGGATTGGGAATCCTTAGCTGTAAAGAAGAGGCCCGTTTTCTGATGGGTTTTTCTTGCTGCTAGCCCTAGAACTGAAGGCTCAGTTCCACCAAGTTGAGGTGCAGCTGCCCCTGTGAGGCTTAGGCATGTTGGCAAAGGGATGGCTCTGCCTTGAATCAGGTTAGGTTACTTGGTCAATTGACTTGATTCTCTGAGCATCATCCATGACAAGGCCAGCCCCAACTACATTAACAGGATTGCGAAGGTGGTGCCCATCTGTCACGGGTATCTTCCTGTGTACTTCACACCTTGCAATGAACACGTCTGCTCAACTCAAACCTGGTCTGTACATGGATGCTTAGACAGGAAATGGGGCAGAAATGTCTTGGGAAAGGCTTGGAAGCAGAAATAGGGTTTCAGTTCCATTGGCAGGGAGGGGATACAGGGAGGAGATGGAACAGAGGCGGGGAAGGTGATGGAGAACTGGCTTGTAGAGGCAGCAGGGTTTCTTTCTTTAGGATGGGTCTAGTCTTTGTATCCTTACAGGAGGTCATCATAGGCTTGGCCTAAGCTAGCTGGCCTCCTGTTGGAGCCCATTTTTACTCTACTTCGTGAACCTACAAACTTGTGGCCACACCTGTTAACTATCTCTGTTTCTTGGTTCTAGGCTGATCTCAGAGAGGAATCTTTAAGGCCGATGTACATCCCTTTTCTCCCTCTCCTCTGGGGTGGCTCATCTTCCCTATCTAGGGAAGACTGGGCTAGCTAGCAGTCACAGGACCTGCCCTTCTCTGAGTCCCCTAGGGAACAGACACCCAAGTTAGGAGCATGTGGTTTCTTCTGAATGGGCTCAGAAGGTTTGCATAGGAACATTTTCTATACCAGTCACTTCCTCCATTGTGGGTGCCCTGGTTATAACCACCCCGCTCCCATCCCTCTCAGATCACATGACCATGCTCTTTCTCATTTTCCTGCCAGTACCAAACCTCAGGATCAGTCTCTCTTTGCTTTGCACTGTCCATGATAGAACCCAGGACCAGGCAGAGATCACTACAGCCTCCGATACATCACTCATTCACTCCTGGTCAACTTGCAGCTCTCCTTAGCAACTGTTGAGAGGCAGGAAGGTCTACAGAGGTTTGGTCTGCAGATGAAGATGGCAAGTCACCCTTTCATTTTTGTACCATGAATTACAGCTACAAAGAGTTGCCATAGTCACCCTTCCAATTCACTTTTCACAGTGGCCCCATAATTGATAAAGGCTGGAGCTTATTGGCCTCTTTTTCAGTTGCCATAACTAAGGTTCCAAGAACTATCATTTTTCAAAAGGCCTAACTCTGCTTAGGCCTGAGGCTAAATCATCATGGAATTACTCTGCCTCTTGGTTAGGGTCTGTCTTTCTTGGAGGCTCGGGAAATGGCTCAGTAAACTGCTTGCCACACAGGCATGAAGACCTGAGTTTAAAAAAACTTCCAGAGCTGGTGGCACGTGCTTGTAATCCCAGCACTAGGGAGAGGAAGGCATACTGATCCTTGGGCAGGCTGGCTAGCCAGCCTAGCTGAATTTGCAATGAGGCTACCCCAGCCTGTCTCAGACAACAAGGTGTGATAGCTCCTGAGGAATGATACCTAAGATTTTCCTCTGGCCTCTGCATGCACACATATGTGCACGTGTACCTCCCCAACACATATATGTACTTAAATACACATATAAACATACACAAAATAACAAACATCTTTCTCTGGGACCCAAAGTTCAGGCAGTTTAGCTTCTTGGTCACCCCCTACTCTCCTTTCCCAAACTTTATTCTCTTTGGGGAAAGCCAGTAGGTACCTTCTTCGACGGTTCCTGCTGTACTTCTTTGGCTGTGAGCGAGTTTCTTGGTCAGAGGTAACGCTACGTGTAATAGCAAGCAGACCTGCCTTCAAGTGCCTGCCTTGAATTCCCCCAGTGATGTACTGTGACCTGGGACAGTAAGCTCAATGAACCCTTCCCCGCTTCAGATGCACTTTGCTCAGGGAATTTGACACTAGAATAGACATTGTCCTGTCCTCTTTTCTGGGGGACAGGGCCTGTTTCCTGTTCTTCTTGTTTGAACAAGTAAAGGTTCAGAAGTCTCCACCCCAGTTGGCCTAGGAGTATAGCAAAAGGGAAGGCCATGGAAAGGCTTCTCAGAGTCCTGTCACATCAACACTAAGGGTAAAAAAAATTAGCTGCCACCCCCCAACTTAACTGAGTTATTCTTAATATGGAGCTTTAAAAAATGCCTCATCTCTGAGGCCCCCTCTTCTTCCCACAGCTGCTCCATACCTCAACCACACAGTCTCATCTCAGCTAAGCCTTGACTCCATCCTAGCTGATACACAGCCAAGGCAGCATGGTGCCATTTTATGGAAATTTGTGTTTTTTTCTAAGCTGGGCTCATGGATTCTGAATCCTTGGGAATGTGACAAAATTGTGGGGTCACCATGTCATTACAGGCCTGGAAAGCCAGACAACTTGCCACATGCCAGTGTAGGCTACACATAGTCTATACTTTGCCCCTTTAACAGACCAAGAATTTTCCCAAAGTGAGTCTACTGTCTGACTTAACTTTTGGAACACTTTCAGGACATGCTTTGTTTTTTTTAAAATATGTAATAAAAATTGCTAAAATTGCCTTGGTATACATAGAAGATTGGTTCTGGGACTGCCTATCACAAGATACCAAAATACAACAATGATTATGTGCTATATGTAAAACGATATTGGATGCATATATAATTTAGGTGTGTCTCCTGTATTTTTGTTTAGGTTTTTGAAGAGAGGGACTTACTATGTAGCTAGAGCTGGCTCAAAACTCACTATGTAGATCAAGCTGGCTTCAAACTTGTAGGTCCTCCTGATTCTGCCTCCAAAGTGTCTGTCTGATATGACACTCCTATGCACTTCCAATCATTTCAGATTTACTTATCATACATAAGACAATGTCAACTTGCTATGGGGGCCAGCTGTGTAGAGTTAAATGTGTTAATAGTTGTTATCCCTCATTGTTTGTGGAACAAGGACAAGAGGAAAAAACATCTGGTCAGTACAGATGTGCTTTTTAAAGAAATGTTTCTTGGCCAGGGGTGGAGGTGGGTGATAAAGGATGCCTCATTCAGGGCTGAGCCCTAAGTCTTTATGTACTTTGGCCAGTTCTGTGTCTGCACTGACTATTGTCCATAGCTTCTTACAGGGAGCCAGTGGCATTTGAGAGCTGCTGGGGGAGGAAAAGTCACTCTTTTTTAATTGTGTTCCCACCGGCAGGTCCTGGGCTCCAGTCTGTGGCCCCACACCATGCATACAGGGACAGCACTATCTAGACTTAGTAGGTTATATATTTTTTCATACACACACACACACACACACACACACACACACACACACACACATAAATTTAGGAAGGAAACATGTTGAAGAGATATTGGGGAACTTTGAGGTGGGAAATGGGGGTAGTGGATATGGTCATATTTTATTGTGAATATATATAGGAAATTCTTAAGAATAAGGAAAAATTATAATTAAGAAACATTTCCTCCCTGTAGTTGGTTGACTTCTTGATCCTAGGAGCCACAGGTGAGATGAGCCAGTTAAGTAGGGCAGATGTTGTAAACTTTTCTTTTATAACTTCTAAGTTCCCGGTTACTTAAGTCTATTCCCTGCTTACACTTGACTTTAGATGTCTGTCTACTTGCATTTAGTTATTCAGATTCCAACTCCCCCAAAGGACTTTTGTGTCTATGTCGCAGTAACCAGGATGCTGTGGGCATCCCCATTTTTCTCCAGTGTGCTGGCTCATGTGTTCCTAGATGGAAGTAGCTGATGTTCAAACTGTTTACCTGGAACTTTGCTTCGAGCTCCATCACGGGAAACTGGGAACCGAAAACACAAGGCTCACAGAGAGAAGGGGAAGAGGGGCAGCTACCCTCGTGACAGCAGGTGACAACAATCACTCGGAAATAGGACAGCAGACTAGGACTGTCCCGGGTGTGGCGGAAGGACGCCGCCCAAAGTCTGTGCACAACGCTGCGGTGGGACAGGACTGAGCACGGCTTAGCTCCTGGGGTGCTGATCCACCTGATTCACTTGAAATGACAAGGAATGGAGCACAGGATCCACCTCAGAGAGTTACTCTAGATGATTAGATAAAACACTTCAGTTCTTAGGGAAAACCCTGCACTTGGGGTTGGGAGCGAGGCTCAGCTGACAGAGCATTTGCCTAGCAGTCATGAAGCTCTGAATTCAGTCCTCAGCAATGAACAGACCAGATCTGGTGGTGGAGACCTGAGACTAATATTCGGAAAGCAGAGGCAGGGGGATGAGACATTCAATGTCATTCTAGTGAGTTTGAGGCCAACCTGAGTACGCAGGATCCTGTGTCAAAATGAATAAGTAAAACTATGTAAAATATACTAACAAATAAATATATATTTTATAGATCTCTCCAGAATCTTCTCACAGAAACTCCTGGGTGATCAGGGACTGTGCTTGTGGGAGGGGAGCCGATACATGGGCCCTGGGTTTGGGACACAAAGCAGTGTGTGTCCTGCCAAGTTCCCAGGTATGTCAATGATGGTTAAGAGCGGGAAGGACTGCTCTTGCCAACTAACCCAACAAGTCCAGGCAAACCTCAAGGACTGAATAAATAGCAGCCCTTACCAGCCCAAGGCTTCTCCTCCTCACCTCAGAACCCCAGGCTTAAGCTCCGTGAGAGCAGGGCCTCAGCACTCTTCCCAGGGGACTCTAGGTGACATACTGTTGTAGCTCAAGAGTTCAATGTTGGTTGGACAGTCACCGACAATGCAGCAAGGAATCTAGCTTCTGAGTCTTCACCTTGACATCATTTCCTGTCATGTGCCCAATCCATTCAACACATACATAGCAGGACTGTGGCAGACTCTGGGAATGAGGCAGAAAGCACTATCCTTTTTTTTTTTTTTTTTTTCCAGAGCTGAGGATCAAACCCAGGGCCTTGTGCTTGCTAGGCAAGCGCTCTACCACTGAGCTAAATCCCCAACCCCCCCTTTTTTTTTAATTAAGATTTTTTAAATTCATTTTTACATACCAACCACAGACCCCCTTCTCATCCTTCCTCCCACTCACCCCCAGCCTTCCCTCACCAACCCACTCCCTCATCCCCTCCTCCAAAAAGGTAAGGCCTCCCATGGGGAGTTAGCAGAACCTGGTACATTCAGTAGAGGCAGATCCAAGCCCCTCCCCTGCATCAAGGCTGTGCAAGGTGTCCTACCATAGGGAATGGGCTCCAAAAAGCCAGCTCATGCACCAGGGATGGGTCCTGATCCCACCACCATCCTTATTATCCGTGAAATCGGTGCTTAAGAGAACTGACGGTGATTGAGCTATGGAAGCTGTGCCCAGTTCTCTCCCATAGATCACATCCCAGAGAGATGAGGTGACTCCACCCAGACTCCTTAGTTCCCTGGAAGAGAGCCTGTTGTGCCCACTCCATGGAGGCTGAGGTGTGAGGAGGGTGAAATCAGGTTCCTGAAAGTCCCAGGACACAGAGGAGTCTCTACTGTGGTCTGTGTTTCCCAACCTGTTAGACTGGTTTCTGTGGAGTGTTTCACACACAGAAGCCAAATAATCATGGAAGGATTGGGTATTTTGTGTATCTGCTCCCAGGATAAAGCCCTGTGGATGCAAGAGTCAACTTTAACCATTTGTCCTGAACACCTGAGCAGGAATAAAGCTATTCACACACCTCCTCCCAATACCTGTACACACACCACACATAAAATACAAACTCATATGTGCATGTGTAAGTAAGCACACATGTATGTATGCAAGGCACATATATGAATACATTGCGTACATACTGTTCTGGTTTGCTTTCTCTTGCTATGATAAAGACTGTGACCAAAAACAACTTGGGGAGGAAAAGATTTATTTTAGCTTATAGTTTCTAGACCACCTTGGAGGGAAGTCAGGGTGGAACTCAGGGCAGAAACTGAAGCAGAGGCCGTGGATGACAGCTGCTTACTGGCTTGCTCCCAGTGGCTTGCTCGGTTTACATCCTTATACCTCGCAGGACCACCTGCCCAGGGATGGCACTTCCCCCAGTGTGCTGGGACCTCCAACATCAACCATTCATCAAGAAAAGCCTCCCCCGCAAACACACACAGATTTGCCTGCAGGTTAATCCAGTGGAGGCTTTTCTCAACCGAGTTTCCTCTTCCCAAAAAATTCTAGTGTCAAGTTGACAACAAAACAAAACAAACCCCCAAATGAAAACTAACCCGGATGCATACCTACACATATGTACATACAGATGCAGATGCACATATAAACGAACACATGTACATACTGGCAGTCAGTGCACATATATACATCTGCATCTATACATACGAGCACAGGAACACATGCCTGTGCACAGGTACACTTACGTGCACACACAGTCTTCTTGCACAGGATTGTCCCATGGCTACTTATTCTCTCTTCCCGCCCTCAGGGCCTGGTCCAGCAGCTTTGGGGAGGTTTTCATCTTACCTCTGCCACTTGCAGAGGTCTTCTGTCAGCCTCAATGAAGGGCTCACTGCTTATCCAGGGCCATGGTCATTCTCACTTGGAAGAGTCCCTATGTTCTTGAGGCTATAAGCTGAGGGGACACGAGAGAGGACACACTTCAGGCCAGAGCTCACCTCTCATACCCAAGCCTGTCTGCACACCTGCTCCAGTCTCTCCCTCTGCTGACCACAGCCTTTCTCCTTCCTCACTTGATTCCAGATGTTTCTTATCAGCAAATCCCACTTGCTCAGGTTCAGTTCTCTCCCCCTTAATGCATGTCCTGTGTCACTCACTAGGGCCAGCCACCCACATCACTCACTCAGCCACCATACCTGGAATACCGGGGGCTAGCTTCCCTTCTCTTGATGGTGAGTCTCCTTCTCACATGTCTCCCAGCTGTGGGACAAAGAGTAAGCCTTGTAGCCTTCAGGTACTCATGAGTGAACAATTCTCATTGTTTCTTTATTACACAGGTGTCTCATGTGAGGTGCAGGTGTCTTGGCAATCTCTGAACCATGGCATTTCTAGCCTCCACTGCTCCTTCCTACAAAAATCCCACCACAGAGCCAGGTTGGCGTATTAAACCAGACAATGAAGAGTGGCCTTGATTAAAGTGGGTTTGGGCAGCAAATGACACATTGTCCCCGATCTCAATCTCTAGTTTGACTCTATGAGGTTCCTGTGGCATGGCTGTCACTGATGACTTCCACCCTTGGAAGTTAAGCCATGCAGTTGACAACTCACTGCGTCAGGAGACTGGGTGGGAAGGGGTAAAGAAACCATTTCAGTGTTTATGCACATTGAAGCATGGCCTATGAGAGGAAGCAGAGCCCTCATGGCAGAAGGAGGAGGGAGAAGCCTCCCAAGGAGTCATAGGTCCTTCTTCTAAAGATTCCATTACTTCATCTGGAATATGGAATGTGGGCTTCACGAAATGATTGCCTTTTCTGTGCTAAGGCATCACTCACTGGATTTTTTCTTTGTGTGTGTGTGTGGTAATGGGGATGGGAGTCAGGGCCTTATGCAAACTAGGTTTATCCCCAGATTTATCTACCACTGAACTTTATCCCCAGCCCAGCTAGATTCCTTCCTTCCTCCTGCCCCCAACCTCTTCTTTCTGTGTATGTTTTTTTGTGTGTGTGTGTGTGTGTGTGTGTAGTTATTCATGTGAAGTGCAGGGGTTGATGCCAAGTGTCTTCCTCTATTCTCTATTGCTTCCTCTGTTGTCTTGTTGTTCAAGGCAGGGTCTCTCGATGGACCTGGTGCTCATGGATTTGGCTATACTCACTGTTCAATGAGCCCTAGTGATGCTCTTATCCCTTCCTCTCGACAGTGGGACTAGAAACATGTACCTGGCTTTTTTTTTACAAGGGTCCTGTGCTTTCATGGCAAGCACTTTAACAATGGAGCCATCTTCCCAGCTTCGTGGATTCCTTTCTAAATAGAGTTTCCATTTTACATGAAATGGTATTGGTTAGCTGAGTGGTGGTGGCACACGCCTTTAATCCCAGCACTCAGGAAGCAGATCTCTGAGTTGGAGGCCAGCCTGGTATACAAAGCAAGTTCCAGGATAGCCAGGGCTACACAGAGAGATCCAGTCTTGAAAAACAAACAAACAAACAACAAAAAAAACACCCCAAAACAAACAGAAGAAATGGCATTGGTTGATGCTCAAAATCTGCTAACATTCAGAGACTTGGCCTGTTTGATTTATCTACAACCTCAAAGTAGATGTAAGTTTTGGCGTTTTTGTTATGGTTCAAACAAGAAAGGTCTGATGATGAAATAGAGTGAGCTCTCCATTCGAGTAGCTATTATTGGAGGCTTCCACCAAAGATAAACCAGCTTGTCCTTGAACGTGAGGTTTATCATAGAGTCAGAAGCATCTTCTGTTGGTCTGAACTTTTTACTTTGGTCTTAATTAATCCCCATATATACGGGTAGATGCATCCTCTTTGTTTATAGATGAGAACGTTGGGAGATATTTGACCAGATCAGCAATGAACCCAGAACCAGGACAGAAAATCTAACACTGAATGCAAAGTATTACTTAACCAAAGGAACATAATAATACAATAATTATTAAGTATTTGGATTTTAATCACAGGCTCTACTAAGAAGATGAGAAGAAAAAGACATTTCAAATATAGATGGATATCTTCAAATATTCTTTAAAAAAATAAACAATGGAACTGGATTGAAGCATGTTATTAAAAGCCCCACCTTTCCTGTATCTCTCACCAAGCAGGATGCCTCCTTACTCTGCTGTCCAGGTTGGAATGACATTCTCCACCCAGAACTAGTTGTCAGCTTCATTGAGAAACTGGTTGCTTAATATTTATTGAGGTCTCTGTATTTTTCCAGTACAAAGATGAGATAGCAATCCTTCAAGAGGTTTTGGGGAAATAAACTATCTATCTGAAGCCTTTCTTTTTCCTGCTCTCTCTCCATCTGAGGCTCCCTGGACATAGGGTGGGAGTTGGGACGGGGTGCCAAAGGATCTGAGTATTTGTCTGGCTTCACTTCAGAGATGAAGGGAATGCTTGGTCCATTTAACTGGTTGAACCAGAGACAAGTGGAATTTGTTAAGTTTCTCAGGAAGGAAATGATTAAGTTTGTTCCTATGGTTCAGGCAAAGGTGGAGGAGAGGAGGGGAACCTTTAGAGATCAAAAAAGGCGCTCACTTGAAATTCATCTTGGGCATTCCATGGCAAGTTTCCACTCACCTGTCCACCCACCATTGAAGAGTCTTAGGGACTACCCCACAGTGTTGAGATCTTGCTCTGAATCCTACTGCTCCAGGTTGCACGTGGATGAGTTTCCTTCCAGAAGGCAGACCATACACAGAAGGCCATGGATAGGGGTGTCCCAAGTGGATTAGTAAGCTTAGGGCTGACACAGGAAATCCCCTGGCTGGACTTTGCTGGCCACACATTGCCTTCCAGAGCCCAAGCAGCATCCCGGCAAGATGCTCCGGTCTCAGTTATTTCCCACCCTGTGCATGGAATAACTGTCTCTCATCTCCAATAGAGATGGCCCGGAGAACACTGGATTTGGCTGTGGAGTTGTAGGACTCACTAGGGGAGATAAAAAGCCTTTTCTTTCACCTCTAAAATCACATTTCACATTTTTTTTTTTAAATAAACAATGCCTCTGCAGTAGAATGCAACCCGATCAGATACTTCCCTTCTAGACGCTAATGACGGAGAGTCCCATCCTCTCTCCTTGCCCTGGACTGCTGTGGAAAGAAGGCCATGGCTAAATCTAGGGAGCCTTGGTGCTTCTACCTCCCTGTTTCCATTAACCTCACCCTTAGGACAAGCTTGAGAGGAGAAGTCCTAAGCTGAATCCCCACTAAGGACTGCTGAGCCTCTGAAGGCAGCTTCTTCAACACCTGTGCCTCTTTCCAGTAAGTCTCTGTGAAGCTGGGGAAGCATTCTTGAAACCACCAACTTGGTCAAAGCCTCTAGGGGAAGTGTGTCCTAGGCAGATGTCCATGCAGTGGGGTGGTCTGCCCTTAGGGCAAGGAGAGGCTGGTAGTCTCTGACCCGTTGCCCCCATGCCACTTCCCATCAATTTACCCATGGGTCTTCCCGTCCATCCCAATTACTTCATTCCTTGTCTGCAGCTGATCTGTCCCTCCCTGGGAGGAGCATCTTGCCTGAGGGCAGGTAGAGGGTGGGGAGCCTCCTCCCTTTGCTCCAATTGCAGAAAAGGAGGGAATTCCCATGCCAGGGCAAGGCTACCTATAGCTCAGCTCTCCAACAGACACGGCCTCAGATCCCAGCAGCAGCCCTGAACGCTGGACCACAAACCCCAGGAGCAGCAGACTGACATCTGGTTGACAGCAAGCTCAGAAGCTCTGTGAGGTACAGAGGACACAGCCATGTCTCACAGGTTTGCTAAGGAGCAGGTGGACGAGTTCCATGCAGCCTTTGATAGATTTGACAAGAATAAGGACGGCCACATCAGTGTCCAGGAACTGGGTGATGTGATGAAGCAGCTGGGTAAGAACCTCTCAGAGGAAGAACTGAAGGCGCTCATCTCCAAGGTGGACACAGACCAAGATGGCACCATCAGCTTTGACGAATTCTTGGCAGCAATGGCCAAGTATAAGAGAGGGAGCACCGAGCAGGAGCTGCGGGCTGTGTTCAGTGTCTTTGACAAGAATGGTGATGGCCACATCACTGTGGATGAGCTCAAGCAGGCCATGGATCAGCTGGGAGAGAAGCTTTCACAGGAGGAGCTGGATGCCATGATCCGTGAGGCTGATGCGGACCAGGATGGGAGGGTGAACTATGATGAGTTTGTGCGCATCTTCCTTGAGAAGTGAGACTGCCAGGCTGCAAGCCTAGCCTGGTCTCTATCTGCCTGACTCAGGCCGGACAGGCACTGTGCCTTCTTTCAGGGCTCCGCTTCTGTGTTGGGGTTATAAAGGAAAAGTCTGTGTTGGTGTATGGGAAACTACCTCATGAATGAGGAAGACTTTACTGGTCCTGGATGCTGTGCCATCCGGGGCTTCAAACTAGTCCTCCTCTCTGCCTGCTGAGACTCTGGGCAAAGGATAGTCTCCTTGGGCTGGTCCCTCCTCTTCCTCCTGCTGTGGATTGGGTGCTTTCTATCTCTCAGGGCTCTCATAATGGTTTAAATAAAAGGAATGCAAATTCTGCGTGCTTGGTGTTTGATTAACCAGGGAATTCCCAAGGGCTTCCAAAAATACATTCTTTGGAGCTACAATTCCTTTCATAGCACTGGTGGGAGAGCTGATCCGAGAAGCTTTTTGGTCTACCTCTTGCCTTGCCTAGTTCCCAAGGAGGAGGAAAGGTGAGCAGTGGCACGTGGGGGGGGGGGGGGTCAGATGGAGGAAGCAGGTGTTTTGAGCTTTAAGGTGTGCCTGAGCCCCTGGGTACCAGTGCCTGGCCTAGGATGGGCAGACCAACTGCACTCCCACCAAGGAAAGACATTCCTCTTCTCACACAGCCTGCTGTGCATTAACCTTGCATAAAAACGTGGTGAGAATTGTCTCTATATTTGTGCCTCTGTTCGTGTCTATGTCTGTCTGCATAAGCCTGTCTATGTGTAGTGTGTATGTATGTGTTTGTCTGTATTATCCATGTATGTCGACATGGGCCTTGGTGTGTGTATAAGTGTACACGTAGATGCATGCATGCATGTGTCCCTGTGTGTATCTGTATCTGCATGTGATTTTGTGTGTGCATGTATTCTGAAATACATCATCCTATAGTTATTTTTAAAAGAGGTGGCCTTAGTAATGGGATCCACTTTACAAAATCTACAAGCATGTAGCCGGATGAGAAGTGGTCAGGGCACATACACGATGGAAAGTGTGGGAAGTGGTACGGGACGGGGAGGTGATGGCAGTTCCATGCTGAAGGCAGAAATAGCACAGAGGGCTTTCCAAAGCCGACAGCAGGACATTTGTGTTTCCTCAGGAAGAAAGACTAAGGGCTGCAAGGGCTCCCTCATCCACACCTGAGACAAAGAAGGTCACTATGTGAACTTGGGTGGGGATACTGCTGCCTAGTTTGGAACACTACACTAAGAGTCCTGCTTGCTGTTTAATAAGCTGGGCGCCTGCTTCCTCCTCCATGAAATGGGATTTCTCTCTCTCTGTCTCTCTCTATCTCTCTGTCTCTCTGTCTCTGTGTGTGTGTGTGTGTGTGTGTCTGTCTGTCTGTCTGTCTGTCTCTGTCTCTGTCTCTCTCTCTCTCCTCCTTTGTCTAGTGAAATTTAAGCTCACGTCACCTATGATATTGCTCTTATCTTGTCCCAGCTGTGCCAAGTCAGTGGCTCTCATCCAGGGTGGGGAGAGAGACAGAGCTAGCTTCTCTGAAGAGCTGTTGCAAAATACTTCCGCCCAGCCCGCCCCTCCACCCCCTCACTCTGGCACACCTGTGGTGGATGTGCACCTGTGGAGAGTATGCACCTGTGGTGGTGAGTGGCCGAGCCTGTTCTTCTGTAGCCCTACTTGGGCACAGAGCTCAGTGGAGTGAGGAACTGGTCGAGTTCACTAAGGGAAGTCTGCCGTATCTGTGAGATACATTTATGTCTTCCCGGTGGGCTTACTCTGGGGTTACTCCAGTCTCTTTGGTCCTTATACATTGCTACTTTGTCCCTCACCACTCTGTCATCAGATATCTGGCCCCTTTGGATACCTTCTAGCCTGCTGGGTGGAGGCCTGGTTTGCGGGGAGGGAAAGGTCTGGGGCTGGAGTGCAGTGGTGCCCTGTGGGTGGAGTGGGCAGGAGAGGTCTGGAAACTGACTCCAGGCTCCCCCAACTGAGCACGGGAGGGAAGCAGCATGGACCGAAGGGCAGGCAGAAGCTCTAGGGGAAGGATGAGGAGATGAGGGGCGGGGGAGATAGGGCAGAGAGAGAGCCATAGGTTCGAGTGTGTAAAGTACGGATTACTCCGGGGTCAAAGATTGCAAGGTTTCTGTGGCAAGATAAAAATATATGTAGACAAAATAGGCTGCAGATGTACTTTTCAGGAAAGTACATCTGTGTAATATGTAGGAAGCATTGGTTTTGATTCCCAGCATTCAATAAAATCCTGTGTGGTGGTATAGGCTTGGGAGGCAGATGCAGGAGGATTAGAAATTCAGAGTCAGTGGGGGCGGTGGTGGCCCACACCTTTAATCCCCCCAGCACTCAGGAGGCAGAGCCAGGCGGATCTTTGTGAGTTTGAGGCCAGCCTGGTCTACAGACTGAGATCCAGGACAGGCACCAAAACAAAAAACACAGAGAAACTCTGTCTGGGGGGGGGGGGGGGGAATCAGAGTCATCCCTGGCTCCATAGTGAGTTTGAGGCCAGCTTGGGCTATATGAGACTCTGTTTCAAAATAAACAAAACAAGAAGCTGGGGAAAGACTTTACATTCCTTTTTGTTAATCTGCTACTCCTGTGCTTGCAGTGTTGAATGTCTTTCTGTCAGGAAGCTATCACGATAGCCGAGGGTCATCTGGGGTTTGGATTGGGTTTCTCGTGTCTCCAAATCTATTTTGAATGTTATTGATCCATGAAATCTAAACATCTGATAACAACTGCTTGAATCTAAGGAGGACAAAAAAAATCGATTTTCTAAAAAGAAAAAAAAAGTTCCCCTTTATCTCTCAAGTGTGAATATTTTTGTCTAGTGGGAACAATAAACACAAAATTTGGTAGCTCCTTCTAGTGGGAGGGAGTGCCTCGGAGAAGGAATGAGAGAAACCTCAAGGGTTTCCTTAATGTGCTCTCTTTTCCAGGTCTAGCTGTAGGCTACATGGATGTCAGCTGTTTTATTCTCTAGATGTTAGTTTATTTTAGACTACAAAAATACCTGCAGATTATAGAAGATTAGAAATTACAGAGGGGCGCTTAGAAGGAAATCATTCTCCAGCCTGAACCACACCCAGAAAGAATTAGATGGCATATCTTCTTTTATTTTATTTTGCTAACTATTCAAGCTCTCTCTGGCCCTCACAGTGGGAAAGCTCCGACTCTGAATTTATGACCTGTTGGATGACTGGGGATAAAAGAGATGGATTTAACCAACTAGGCATCTAATCTTTGCCAACTTTATCATTGAAGAGCTGGAGACAAAATATCAAGGCATTTTCTACAGCATTTACCAACCACAGGGCACATGTTTCCCAGGTTAAATCTAGTTTTTCTTTCCAATAGTAACCCAAGGTCCCAGCATTTTACCATGAAAACACATTGGAACTGAAATTCTTGTGTCTTGGAAGGGAGAGCCTAACCCATGCTGGAATTGTACATGTGCACCACCACACACCATTTATACAATGCTGTGGATCAAACCCTGAGCCCTGTGCATGCAAGCTAAACACTCTGCCAACTGAGTTATGCCCCCTGCCTTTCTACACTTTAACATGTAATCTGTGTTATAGAGGAGAAAACATTTCCCTTCTCAGCTTCAGCGACTGGAGTTTACAAATTAAATCAACAGAAGACAGATTAATTGGAAAGGAAGTTTATTTTGCATCTATACAGAAGAGTCACATAAAAGAAGTAAAAATCCAAAGAAATGCCTAGGCTTGAGAGCCTATATACCATCTTAACAAAGGGCTGTATATTGTGGTAAAAATGATAAGACAAAGGATACAAAGTTTGGGCTTCTGGGGACAGTAGATAGTGGGAAGGTGTGTATATGGGAGAGTCAGCTGAGGTACGTTATGCCATTCAAAGCCCACTCTTCGGCATTCTGACCTAGAGTTGGATTAGCCTGGGTCTTAGATGAGCAATGGTGAGTGTTCCTTCACAAGCCTGGAGTGACACACAAGTGATCTTTCACCATCTCTGCCTTGTGGTGAGTAAGTGCGAAGGACTAGCAGTGAGTGTTTATCTAAGCCCCTCAACTGCAATAGTGCCTTGGGTGTGGTTAGTGTTGTGATTGTAACAAAAGACCTGTGACAACCAGTTTAATGGAGACAATCGAATTAAAAGAGGAACGGTTTGTTTTGTTTATAGTTTCAGAGTTTTCAGTCCATGCTCTCTGGGCCACCTCTCTGTGGGCCTGGAGTTGCACATCACGGCCACTTCCCTTATTACAGCCTCGGAGCAAATAATGAACTAGAGGAAGAGGTGAGGGTTGAGATACCCCCTCCAGGGGCACATTCCCAGTGATCTAACTTCCTTCCTCTAAGCCCCACCTTTAAAGAGGGAACAACCTTCAGGCAGTCCCTTTAGTGCATGGATGTTTGGGGAAGACATTTAAATTCTAAACCATAAGAATGGAAGGGAGGTGTGCATAAATCCCTGATCTCTCTGTCCCTACCAGAGTGGATTGTTTCTTTTTCCTCCCTTCCTCCCTCCCTCCCTCCCTTCCTCCCTCCCTCCCTCCCTCCCTTCCTCCCTCCCTCCTTCCCTTCCTCCCTCCCTCCCTCCTTCCCTTCCTCCCTCCCTCTTTCTTTTTCATTTTTTTTCCGAGACAGGGTTTCTTTGTGTGGCACTGGCTGTCTTGGAACTCTCTCTGTTGATCAGGCTTGCGTTCAACTCACAGAGATCCTCCTGCCTCTGGCTCCTGAGTGTTGGGATCAAAGGTGTGTATCATCACCATCCAGCTCACATGGATCATTTCCTAGGAGTTAATTTGAGTGCCCAGAGCCCCAGTCTCCTCCAGTCCTCTGTCTGGTACTAGAGAGGCCTGGTGGCCACATCAAGGCTGTGTCCTTGCAGCTGGAGCAGTGGAGGGTAAGGCCCAGTTCACACTGGTTATTCCAGCACTCAGAAGGCGGAGGGAGAAGAATCGGAAGTTTGAGGTAACCTTAGCTACACAGTGACTTCAAGGCCATAAAAACAACATCCTAAACGAGGCAGTGGTGGCACACT
Organism: Peromyscus eremicus; assembly: GCF_949786415.1. Taxonomy (NCBI): domain Eukaryota; kingdom Metazoa; phylum Chordata; class Mammalia; order Rodentia; family Cricetidae; genus Peromyscus; species Peromyscus eremicus. The sequence continues at coordinate 55,455,266 of NC_081420.1, read as the reverse complement.
CCTTTAATCCCACCACTTGGGAGGCAGAGGCAGGTGGACCTTCGAGTTTGAGGCCAGCCTGGTCTACAGAGAGTTCCAGGACAGCAAGGGCTACACAGGGAAACCATGTCTTAGGGGGAAAAAAAGATATAAAGGAATGATAAAAATTCATCTTAGATGAGTAATTCTGACAGTGTTTGTAAATTTCTTTGGAGTTTTATTTATCCAGGTTAGATTTTTGGGTTGAGCTTAGTAAATTATTTTAATTGTAGTCAACTCACATAACTATTGTAGCACGACCCAACTGAAATTAAAGTTCTCTGGGTTTTTATTTGTTTTTATACTTTGGATCTATGATTTGGGCAAAGGAGAGCTGCTGGCTCATTTCAATTGATTTGCAGTCTTCCTGTCTTTGACTTCTGAATGCTGGAATTGCAGGCATGTACCAGCCTACCCAGTTCTTAGTGCTTCTCTTAGTGCAGGGTTTTTTTTTAACCTCCTTGGTCAGTAGGCATTTTTCATGCATTTTAATTATTTGGTAGGTTCTCAGTGTCTGAGATATGAATCACACATGCACCACTGACATTTAGCTGAGCAGAACTGACCTGAACATTCTACTGGAATTGTCTCTGGTGAAACAGCTGTGATGAAAACGAAACTAATTAAACTGAAAAAATTTCCCCAAATCTTCTAAGTCACTAATTAGTAAACTGATTTGAGGTGAATGATTCTGCATGTTTTGAACTCTATGTGTGCTGTTTTCATTGGATTACCCCATAATTATTTAGTTCTCATTTTTATGTTCATTCCCCTCCCCACATTCAGGGTGTTATATAGTCCAAGATGGTTTCTAATGTAGTTTAAGATAATCCTCTTGCCTCTGCCTCCCAAAGGCTAGGGCTATAGGTGTGCTACACCACACCAAGTTTATGCAGTGTTGAGATGAACCCAGGGTTTTGTGCATGCTAGGCAAGCACTCTACAACTAACTGGGCTATACCCCTAGTGTCTACATCCGTTCTTGACAGGTCTGGTGACTCAGTCCCCATTCAAAGTCCCTGTCTCACATCTCCTCCTGGCAGCCTTTCCAAGCTGCGTCTGGCACACATTCGGTCCTGAGTGAGGCCTTTCTGAATGGACTCTCTGGTTCTTTGCACACTTCTTAGCCAAGTGTACCTGTATCATAATTTCTGGTTCCTCCAAGTAAGAAAGCTCCTCAAGCCTAACCTAGATCATGAGCTCTCCAGCATGCTTGCCGTAAAGCGTAGCCTTCTCAGTACACGTACTGTTACCGCAGGTCCCCCTGGGCTCCAGTACCCATTGGCATGCTCTCTAGTCTGATAGGGATGGTTTTCAGAATCTTGTCAAGGTTAAAAGGGATGGTGACACAGCCATACTCAACAAGGAGGAGAATTTGAGGTGAGACCGGAGAAAGGGGCTTCTTTCTTACACTCTGCTCTCTGGGAACCATGGCTCTCATCCTTGTGTAAACCTCCATTTCCAGCAGGTCACTCCGCGGTTTAGAAACATGGAGATTCTCCACTATGTGGGACAGATAAGATTCAGACGTCAAACAGGCAGGATGTGGTTGTGCAAGCCTGAATTCCAGCACACTGGTAGTTGAGGCAGGAGGACTGAGAATCTGAGATCAGCCTAAGACTATACACAGGGAGTATCTAAGAAAATATAAAAGAGAGGGAGGGCCCGCCAGATGGCTCAGCGGTGGAGATGCTTGCCGGCGAGGCTGACAAGCTGAGTTAGAGCCATGGCATCTACAGAGAGGCGGGAGAACAGGTTCCTCTGTCGTCCTCTGTCCTCCACTCACATGCTGTGACACGGGGACACTCTCCTGATAAATACACGTGAACTACAAACACACATAATAAATCATACAGATTGGACTACTTGGACCGGTTTATAGAATTTCAGGCTGAGGTGTTCACCCCACCACCCCGGCGATGCTTTGTGTGTGTATGGGCATACACATGATATTTGTGTTTGTCATATATGTGCATTTGTGTGAATGTGTGTGTGAGTACCTGTGAGCTCCTGCAGAGGCCAGAGGAGGGGATCAGAAATCCCCTTCTATCATTTTCCATCTTGTCCCTCTGAGGCAGAGTCCCTCCCTGAATGTGGAGCTTTCTTTCTTTAGCTAAGCTGGCAGCCATCGAGCCCTAGTGATCTTGTCTCCACTGCCCTCAATGCTAAGGTTACAGGCAGGAGGGGGATGATGTGCAAGTTTTGTGTTGACCCTGGAGCCTGACCTCTGGTCTTCACACTTGGGCAGCAAACATTGTTAACTGCTGAGACATCTCTCCAGCCTCTGAATTACTATTTTTAAATATTTTATTTATTTATTTATCTATCTATCTATCTATCTATCTATCTATCTATCTATCTATCTATTTATTTATTATTTAGTGTGTGTGTGTGTGTGTGTGTGTGTGTGTGTGTGTGTGTGTGCATGTGTTTATGCTATGTGCAGGTGCCTGTGGGGGCCAGAAGAGAATGATGGATCCCCTGAAGTTGGAGTTACAGGCCATTGTGAGTGGCCTCTGTGGGTGCTGGGAATTCACGTGCGCTCCTCTGGAAGAGCATCACACAGTCTAACACAATCGCTCCAGCCCCTCGCCCCCAGTAGACGTTCCAGACTCTCAGAAACAACCTAAACAAAATATTTTTTTCATTTCCTCTGAAATTGTAAGGCCATTAGATGTGGCTGTCATAACCCTTCATTCGCTAAGAGCAGACTCAGTTGTCCTGTAGGGGGCGAAGATGGAGTCTTTTCCGAAGTCTCCACCCTGCTCAGCCCACAGATGACCTCACCTTGCCCCTCCCTAGGTTTCTCTCTGTCTTGACAATGATCTGGGAAAAGGTCCAAAGGCCACTTCTGCAAGCAAGTTCTTGCTTATCTATAGGTGTTTCCTATCTCCGGGATCTACAGCTGCTGCCCCACACCGACTTCTACACTGGGGATCAGCATCTGCTTCCCACTTCAGCTCTGCTTTCCCAGTGACTCCCACCACTGTGCTACATTGACTTAACAGGATCACGACGGTCTTGGTGGTCAGGGGAAGAAATCTGAAATTCTCAAATCCTGGTGAAGCTATTCCCTAGCTGGCAACTTTGAGTAAGTCTGTGAGACTTGTGTGCCTCAGTTTACTCACCTGTAAAACGGGATAAATGTCATGGGCCTTAATGTTGTGAGGACAGCAGAAGTATTTTAAGACCTGTCAGTACTGCGTACACGGAAACACCCAGAAGCTTTTGGAAATTGCCACCCGTGTGCCCACCCCTGTGCTGACCCCCCCAAACAGTGGGTATGGGAGAGGCCTGGGTGCGGTTGTCTTTTTTAACCTCCCGGGTGCTTGCTCAGCCAAGACTGAGAACCTCTGCTCTAACTTGCCCCTGGAAACTCTGACTGTACTAGGCACTCCCCCACACCCAGCCTTGCTTTCAGTCCCCTGGGCAGGTTGCCTCCAAGGGGGTGGAAAGAATCTATGGAGCAAGCATTCAGCTGCGTAGATCTCCACTAGTGGGAGGCCTGTGGGTTGGCCAAATACAAGTTTGGGAGCAGGGGGCGTTGTATGGGTGGCCCGTAGCCGATGCCCACTCACCACCTGGAGACAGGTTTGTGCCTGGCGCTTTTTACTAATCCCAGAGCTCTGTCTTCACACCCCAGCAGACTTTCTACCTAAATGGGCATTGACTCTTCCTTTATTATTGGAGCCTTAGATCATGACAGTGTGGCGGAGGTGTTGGTGACCTTCATTCACCTATTCAGTCACCCCACAGGTGATTTCTTGGGTGCTCTACATTCTTGTGGGACTTGGAGGAAGGTACAACACAAGCCTGTGCCCTTGAAGGGAGGTGGGATGATTTGTAGCTATGAACAACCACATACGGGGTGGGGGTGGGGGTGGGGGTGGGCAGGCACCTGGTTATAGAGTCTGGGGCTGGAAGACTGCTCAGTGGACAGCAGAGACTTGGAGAAGGTGACACCAGTCCTGGGACAGCACTGAGCAGGCAAGGGGCATTCTTCCAGGGTCCTGTGTGAATAAAAGCAAACACCCTTTTGAGGGGGTTTACAGGACCGGACCGAAGAGACGAGGCCCAGGGTGGAAACTACTACAGAGAGTCTCAGCGGTCAGACATAGGGAATTCTTAAATCTGGATAGAGCCATTCACTAGCTGTGTAGCCTTGTGCAGGTCAATGATATTCACATGCCTCAGTTTACTCAAATGTAAAGTAAGGGATAGGAGTCCTAACTGCCTTGACTTTATGAAGAGGAAATAAGCAAAGAGGACTGAGGGTGGTGTGTGGAACAGCAGCAGTGCATACTCCGCCATTTCCGCGTTCTGTGAAATGAGACAGTTCAGCGAGTGACGCTTGCTGCCAAGCCTGAAGACCTGAGTTCAAGCCTTAGGGCTCATACAGTGGAAGGAAAGAACTGACTTCTGCAGATTGTCCTGGGACCTCGACACCTGCACTATGGTGCATCCCCCACACACACACTGTGCACCCAAAATAAATAAATAAACATGTAATAAAAATTTATAGACGGAGTAAATAAGAAGCATATCAATCACATTTCTCGTCCTTCTGACAAAATGCACAGAAGAAACAACGTCAGTGATCAAGGATGGCTTTGGGCTCACACTTTTAGAGGGCTGCAGTCCATTATGGAGGGGAAGACAAGAGAAGACTCTGTCCTGTGGTGTGAGCCTAAGGCAGAATGTGGAAGCAGAGAACGCAGGTGGGAAGCAGGGATGTGTGAACCTCCAAAGGCCTGACCTTACAGTCTTACCTCCTAAAGGCTCCACAACCTTCAAACTAATGCTAGAAATTGAAGACTGGGGTTCAGAACGTTAGCTTTGGTGGGGAGTCTAGATTCACGCCATGGTAAAACTCAGAACCTTCTGCATGCTGGGTACATACTCTGTCATTGAACTGTATCAGCAGGGCTCAGGAGAGGCTTAAGAATACTTTTGTATTAGAAGTATTCATTTCATGTGTATGTATGTGTGTGTGTGTGTGTGTGTGTGTGTGTGTGTGAGAGAGAGAGAGAGAGAGAGAGAGAGAGAGAGAGAGAGAGAGAGAGAGAGAAAGAGAGAACATGTGTAACACAGTGCTCATGTGGAGGTCTGAGAACAACTTGGAGGAGTCGGTTCTCTCCTGTGTAGCGATCTTCCTCGGGTTGTTAGGATTGGCAGGAAGCAGCTTTATCCACTTTGCTGTCCCTCAAATAAGGTTTTTAATCAGGGATGTCTGGTCACATTTGTTCTTTCAGGGGATGATTCTGGATTGAGGTGTAGATTGGAGTAAGTAGTGAAGGTAAGCGAGGGCCCCCAGGAGGTGAATGTGATCACTTAGTGTGAACAGATAAACACCTTCTGTAGGCCAGAGGAAGTGAAATATAGCGTGAAGCTAGCCTGGAGAGGGCCTGCTTTAGCAATCTGTGGCTCTGAGAGCTGAGGGCTGAGTCAGAGGAAGGGCTTCTAGGAATGGGCTGACTTAGTAATCATCTGAGCCGAAGGAAGCCTCTGGAGTTTGGGAGGAGGTGAGTGTGGACTGGGCATTGAGGGACCAGGCTGAGCCTCAGCCCTGCACTCAGAGCCCAGGTCAGGTGTTAGTGCCGCTGTTTGCTGCCCTGGCTAACACGAGGCCATGTGGGCCTCTTGCCTCATCCGATGGTGAAAGCTTGTCAGAGTTCTCAGAATCCTGTGGCTACTGAGAAGCCAGTGGGTCTCTTGTTCAGCTTTTTGCTAGAAACAGGGCAGAACGTGCTGTTTCTAAGCCTTTGAGTCAAGCCCAGGATTTCCCTGGTGCCTGGACAATGTTGGCCAAGAGCTGAGAGCGTGGGAGGCACATGCTCCTCGTACTCAGTCCAGGGAATCTGGCTATCAGGCCAGCCTGTCTCATCTCTCCCTGCAAGCCCAGGGCTCTCCACCTCCCCATCGCATCCCACCCAAGATGAGTTCTGAATCCCACACTCTCCTCCTTCCCCCGACCAAACAGCCTTAGAAGGAAAGGGGAGTTTCTGAGATATTACAGGCAACTGTTCTGTGGCAGGCTGACCATGGAGAGCTAAGAGTGAGGGGCTTTCCCAAACATGAGGACAGAAAGGGCTGCCCAGTCCAGAGAGGTGAGCTGGTGTGGGAGGGGCAATGAGCTCGGGGGGGGGGGGGGGGGCCCTCCCCCTCCTCCTCTTCCTCCTCCTCCTCCTTCTCTTCCTTCTCCTCTTCCTCCTCCTCCTCCCTCAGTCCCTTTACTCTACTTCTTTGCTTTTCTTCCCTCAGCAAAGGCTCACCACTACCATGAAAGACAGCCACCTGGTCTTCTAAGCAGAGTGCTAGGCCCTGGGGATCAGGAAGAGCTCTCTACGGGGGAGCTGGACACAGTCCCAATGGCTGGAGCTGGGGAAAGTTACTGAGACGAAAGTTTCAAATTGACACTGCCATCGGGGTGTTGGAGACTCCAGGCGGTTCCAGGCTGGCCTCAAACTTGTCACGTAGCCCAGGATGACTTTGAGCTCCCCATCGCCACCTCTTAAGTGCTGGGATTAAGGTGCCACCATGCCAAGTTGATACAGTACTGGGGACTGAACCCGGAGCCTCACCTACGCTAGGTGAGTTCTCTAGCAACTGAACTATACGCCTCCAGCCTCTCGGCTAGTTCTTAAAGCATCTAATAGCTTTATAGACCAATTGGGCATTGTTGGCTTAGGGGAGTTGGGAGTTTCTTGGATATTTGGGGCTGCCTTGTACTTTATTTCTATCCAGTCTCTCAGAGAAGATGACCAGGCAGAATGCCGGTGACTTTGAGAAGAATCTCTGGTGGTATGTGGATGGGAACGGAGTTACACTGCCTTTAAGCTACTTAATCCTTTCTTCAAGCTCCTTGAAATTCTAGTCTGAAATTACTATCATTAATAGTATCCAGAGGGCTTTTAAAGATGAACCTCCCTTCCAGGGTGATTATCAGGGCCGGTTTGTGCCTAGCCTTCAGCCCCACCCTTCTGGGTTGATCTTGTAGGGGAGAGGCCGGGTGGGCTGACAATCTGGAGAACTCTCAGCCAGGGTGGCTCAGAGGGTGAGCTAAGTCATCAGGAGGGGAGAGGGTGGGGTGTTCCCTGATGCCTCCGGTTCTCTGTTTTAACCGGCCTCACCACCAGGCTCCTTCTTACCTCCCAGATCTCAGCATAAGTGTCAGCCCCTCTAAAAAGACCCGTTAGTCATCGTGTCACTCTTTACCACAAGGCCTTACTTAACTCTCTCCCACTCTGCTTTTCTTCCCGTTCCTCATTGACTTTGTCACTCCCACTAGTGTGGGAGCAGTCACAGCAATGGGACAGTTTGTCTTGCCCACTCAGCTTATCCCAACACCAAAATTCTGCTCTGTATGATAGTTCTCGGTTCTAGGCACAAGTGAGTCTCCCGAGTCTGCCCAGACAAGAATGACAAGAAGACCTACCACGTGAGCAGCAGGGAGATACTGAGAAGTCATTCAGCCAGCTTCGAGAAGACCTGCATAACAGTAATGGAACAGATTGAAGAGCACCTAGCTGCCCTTGAAAGTGATTCCTACCTGCTCCCAGTAGCCTGAAGGCTAAAATAAGGGCTTTGTGTGGAAGCCTCAGGACGCTGCATTTTAACTCAGCAGGACAAGGGGGGTGTGGTCTCCTTAGGAGATGGATAGGTGGGAGGGAGGGAGCACACAAAGGAGAGGAGGGGGGGCCCATGACTCAGACATCTTTCCTCCTTCTGAGATTCATAGATTATTTCAAGAGCGTTGTTTCATTGGAAATAAAGATTTTGCTCTAATTCTCAACTTTGGGCACCTGGGTATTTGCAACCATTATAGTTTCTCAGACATGGTCCTCTTCATGATTAATGGATGTTAGAATGGGGTTTTTGTAACTGAATCAATGGATTCACACCTCTTAATGGATGCAAAATCAAAATTATGCACAGTCAAGAAAAGTAGAGGGTAATTTATTACCTGTAGCAGGTAAGGAAAACATGGAGCTTATTTCCAAAGCAGTTTTCTCTTTCTCCTCCTCCCCACACCAACTCAGTATCATGTAAGTCAGGCTGTCCTTAGATGTTCTGTGTACCTGAAGATGACCTGGAATGATGAGCTTCCCACCTTTACCTTCCTAGGAGTACAGGTACAAGTTACCATGCCTGGTTCATGTGATGGTGGGGACTGAACCCAGCTGGGGCTTTGGGCATGCTAGGCAAGCACTCTACCAACTGAGCTGTATCCCCAACTGGAATTCTTAGTTTATAGATGAAATATTTTAGATTACTCAACAGATACACTATGTACTCTTTCCATTGGGACTGAAAAGTCCACATCAACTTTGAGAAATTTCAAGATGCCTGTAAACACCACTTAAGGGAATTCTCATACCAGAACAAAACAAAAAAATCATGAAGAATTTTAAATTTGCAGGGAATCTTTATAAAAGTCACATGTTTGTACGAGATGATGTTAGTTATTTTTCATGCTGTTATGGTTGGCTTTTTCTTTCATAACATCTACTCTTCCTCTGTCTAACTGAGAACTGAGCTAGACTCCACCTTGCACCCCTTGCTGATGCTCAAGAACAATCATACAGTCTGTCTGTTGTTCTACAGGTCCAATCTGGTGTGGGCAGGGAGGTGATAGAAGGAAGTGACGAGAAAGAGAAATGTTGGATGGGGATAGAGTGGGATGAGGTATCACCAGCAGACTTCAGTACAGGAGCCAGCTGCCCAGTGTGCTCGGGGCTTGATGCGCTCCAATAAACATTTCTAATGCAAAGGTGTCCAACTGCAAACATGCCCAGAAAAATGGAAGGAAAAAACATATATGTGGTGCTTATGTACCACATGCAATTCAGGGTGAAGTTTGGGGAGAAATAAACAAAAGGCAAAGGTGTGTGTTCTTTCACCAGCACTAGCTTGAAGACAGCTGGATCACCGCCATTACTAGCATGAACAAACTGGTCTTGTCATGTGGTCAGGCTCTTGTTGCCTGAGCCCTCTGGTCCAGATGAGGTGGATGATGATGGTCTCATCCTCTATGATATATCATTCCTATGTTCTTTTTGGTGAGGTCATGGATGCCGGGATAGATGTTTATACGAGTCCCTTTAATAACAACTTTGTGATTCTCATCTTTCTGGTAGTGAGACTCCCAGAGAAGTAATCATCTGCTACATTTTAGAAAGCCTCTTAGTCCATTTGATGTTGCTATCACAAAATACACGAGTGGGTTCTTTATAAGGAAGAGAGGTTTCTGGCATTCATGGATTTGATGGTTGAAAAGGCCAAAGTCAGGCAGTGACTTCTGATGAGGGCCTTGTGCTGCATCATAGTGTGGTAGATGGCATCACGTTGTGGGGGCGTGTGGGAAAGCAGTTGGTGATGCCTAAGGAAGATGCTGAACATTTTGTGAGGTAGCCTTGTTTTGTAACAACCCATTCTCAGCAACTAATCCAATCCAAGAGACATAACCCACTCCCTTAGGATGTACATTAATTCCTACTGAGCATGGTAACCCATGACCAAATCAGGCCTTAGGGCTTTCTTTTTTGTATGAGTATGTGTACATGGTATATGTACTTGTGTATATTCATGTTGGCATGTCTGTGAGCCCACATGTGTGCGGAGGCCAGAAGTTGATGTCAGATGTCTTCACCATCACTCTCTACTGTATTTATTGAAGTAGGCCTCTCACTAACCCTGGACCTCACTGTTAGCCAGCTTCCCTGGGAACTTTCTCTCTCTGTTTTCCAAGTGCTGGGATGACAGGATGTCTTCAAGCCTGCCCAGCTTTGTTCAGATTCTGGGGATCCAAATTCTGGTCCTCACACTTGCACTGCAGGAACTCTATTTACTGATCCTCCACCCCACATTTTAAAGGGCCCATCACCTCTCCACACCATTACTCTGGGGCCGTGCTTCTCCTACATGAGCTCTGGGGCATAAACTACATCCAAACCATAGTAGAAAGCACAGCAGCAACTTCCTGCATCCAAATAGGATTCTAGTCTGTGCTGATGGAAAATTTTCACTTATGGGAGCCTGGGTGGAGGCCGGTCACCTCCATTGGGTCTGTTCTGCTTCTTTCTCTGGTTTTCCATGAGGCAGAAGGGGATTTCCTATCAGGAACCACCATGGTATCTGTCTCAGCCAGCAGGAGGGGATTTTGGAAACAGGGTCCTTTATCTCTCTCAAAACACAATGCTGGTCTCTTGTGCTGTGGGCTGGCTGTGGAAAAAAAATAAAGGTTATTTAAAGCGTGCACTTGCAGACCAGGGAATTGTGTTTTTGCATGTGTTATAATTATTGCAGGAAAGTGTCAGGAGCAGCTGGGAAGGAGACCTGAGGGGTGGAATCAAGATGGCAGCTCTGGAAAAGACAGCAGAGTTGTTCAAATGCCGTGTTTTCCAAAATGGGGGACATGTTCTCCTGTGGCATCTGAGATGATTTTAGAGCTCTCGTGGGCAAACAGAAAGAGGAGCGCAGACCTTCCCTATGACGTCAACAAAAGTAGCCAGATCTCATTAACATGATTTTGCTTGCAGTAGCTTATTGTTGCTCTTTCCTTCTATTTTCAGTGAAGGAAGCTGGCTTTCCACTTATAACAATGACATCACGTGCTCATTTCAAATCCACTTCTTAAAAACGGGAAGTGTAGATTAAAAATGTCAAGGAGATAATGTATTGTAAATGTGAAAGTGTGATTGTGCCACTCCAATAAATGAGCTTTTGAAAATAACCCTAATCGCTCATGCTACTGAGAAAGATCAAGGCCATGGTCACAGTGGTGAGTGGCCAGGGTCTCCTGGAGATTCATAGTAAAGACAGGATGTAAGTGAACTGGAACAGCAAAGGTCACAAGTTCGCCATTTCTGTTCTTGGTCCTGCACACTGTACGCAGGCTTGGCTCCTGCCTCTCCTCCAGTGAGGAGGTCCCTGAAATGGAACACAACACCACGTGTTTCCCATTGGTTGCTCAAATCCAGACAAGAGGTCATGATGTGTATCAGAGGTGGAAGCTTGGCCCCAGCCACAGAAGGGACTTCCTGAAGCTTCTATAGCAAATTTCCTGATTCATTTCACCAAAGCTTTCCCAGAATTTCTTGAGGCCTTAAAATTGCTTTCTTTGCTCATCAAGAAAAGTACAGGGAGCCACTTTTTATCTGTGACGTACAGATTTTTAGCATACCCAAGGGACAAAAGGAGACTTTTGGGGCTTGACACTATGTGACCTAAATTTAAAAAGGAGAAACATTTGAGATCCAGGGAAATTTGACTTGAAGTTCAGTTTAACTAAAAGAAGAACCTGGGGTCCATGTTCAATAAATCTCAACAGCAATTGAGTCATCTAGTAATGTGTGTGGGTCCTGAAGCCAGGTGATTAGACTAAATGCCTCCTACAAATTTATTATACCCTAAAAGTCTCTCAAGAGAGAAGTTTCTGACAGAGGTGGCTGGGGAGATACATTAGTAAAGTGCTGGCCATGTCGGCATAAGGACCTGAGTTCAGTCTCCAGCCACCGTGTAGTTTAGTAAAAGGCTAGGTGTGATAATATACACATGTAACCCGTGTAGGAAAGGTAGACAGTTGATGCTTGGGGCTCCAGGTCCCAAGGAAAGACACTCTCAAAAAAACAAAGTGGATGGTTATACTAAGCACACACACACACACACACACACACACACACACACACACACACACCTCCTGTGGAAGAATGTGATTTTCCCCAAGGTCAGTCCTTCTCTCTACATCTTATTTTCTTCAGGGGGAGGACTAATAGTCACTCAAGGTATGAGGCCTAGAATAGGGTTCCCCAGGTGCCTTAAGATAACATTTGTGGCCGGGCGGTGGTGGCGCATGCCTTTAATCCCAGCACTCGGGAGGCAGAGCCAGGCGGATCTCTGTGAGTTCCAGGCCAGCCTGGGCTACCAAGTGAGTTCCAGGAAAGGCGTAAAGCTACACAGAGAAACCCTGTCTCAAAAACCAAAAAAAAAAAAAAAAAAAAAAAAAAAAAAAGATAACATTTGTGGAGGACTAATAGCCACTTTAAGGTGTGAGGCCCACACCCTCTGAAACCTTGAGCCTAGGACAGTGGTTCTCAACCTTCCTAATGCTGAGATCCTTTCATATCGTCCCTCATGTTGTGGTGGCCCTCAATCATAAAACCTCATGTGGTAACCTCCAACTATAAAATTACTTCATTGCACTTCATAGCTGTAATTTTGCTACTGTTATGAATCACAATGTAAATATGCAGGATATCTGATATGTGACCAATGTGAAAGGGGTCGGGACCTCCACCTTGACCTAGGGCCTAGTGAACTGCAAGCTTTCCCAGAGGGATCCTGAAGGACAGGCAAACACAGGGGCCATGACCTTCCCTGGAGGCCTAGGATCTTCAGATGACAGGAGTCTACAACCAAGCCAGTGTTTCAGGCCCATATTTAGTTGCATAGATTAATATCTCTCGGCAAAGAGGTCTCTCGGTCAGGGAGGTGGGAGCAGGAAGGGTGTGTGAGGTAGGGGGGAATCAGTGAGCCCAGTGAATAGAAGAAACTGAACACACCTCAGGTGATCTGGAGGGGCCAGTGTACAGGAAAAAACGACCTTGACTGAAATTCTTGCAGTCCTATCATCTCTCATATGTGACCTGAGCAGCCAGAGAATTTTGCTTAAGCTTTTGTGAATTCCCTTGGTTTTGTATATACAACTCCCTCCTTCAGATATTAAACGTTTTAGCAGTGGTTCACCTTTAAAAAAAAATCAATTAAGGTCTGGTGAGATGGCTCTGAGTAAAGACACCCATCCCCAAGCCTGATGACCTCAGTTCAATTCCCGGGACCTACACGGTGGAAGGAGAACCAATTCCTGAAGGTTGACCACTAATTGTTGTACATCTGCACCCTGCCTCCCCACAATAAGTAAAAAATGTTAAAAAAAAAAAAAATCAAATCATGTGTAGAAGGATCCGGGAAGAAATGGTTAGGGACTGGCCTAAATTTATTCCTAAAATGAACATGAACTTGGAATGAGCTGGCTTCGCTGGCCTTCTGCAGACGAGTCATCAATGAGGCTAAAGGAGTTTTCCCCACAGCTTTTCAACCTGAGGTGCCAGTAGGAACTCAGAGTCCCCTTGGCCACCCTGAGTAGAGCTCACAGCACTGGAACTTCAGATTCAAGCTTATATTTGAAGCCCCACTTTGCTATCTCTGCCTATGACATCTTGACATGTAAGTCACATGTGTCTCCATCACAGATCCTTGAGGAGGGTGGGGTATGGGGAGTCACTGCCTTTGACAGGTCCTGTAGGTACCCTCCTGGTTTCCCAAAGTACATGGCGAGAATATCTCATCTGTGAGTTTAGGTCACATTATTCCAACACTGATTTCAAAGTTCAGAGAAAATAACAACTCTCTTGTGATGTAGCAATAAGGACAATTATACTTACGGATACAAGTAGGCATTTGGGCAATGCATACAACTAAAATGAGAAATAATGAAAAGGATCACAGGCTCCTACCTGTCGTCATGCCCCCAACTTGACCCCCTATGCTCCTTCACTACTACAAATTGTGGGGGAGGGTATCCTGGCAAGCAGTCACCACATCATGGACTCCCTGAAGAGTTGGAGACTTAGTCATGTGAATTGTTGAGGCTTTGCCACAGTAGCCACTGACCATCTCAGGCCAAGACTAGCACCAAGCAGGACCTTGAAGCATCTGAGATGACACTGTTGGATCACATTTAGGGAAGCTTATTTCTAACTTCTAGAGTAAACATAGAGTGGGGTGGTTACTTTCAATTATCAACTTGATACAGCCTAGAATCACCCAGGAAGAGAGCCTCCAGAGACAAAGTCTAGTGTTGTGGGAATTTGCTCTGTTAATGACTTTGGGATATCTGACCCGACAGAGGTGTGGTTTTCTCTGGGTACATGACTGCTTAAAACTGAGGAGGGGGCACACGCTTGGTCTCTCTTGAGGTGGTCGGAAACTGGACGACTGGTTCCATTCACCCCTGGGCAGAACGAAGGACAACGATGGCTGTTTACTTTGTTCTGTATTCTTGAGTGTATTTCTCCCCATGTTATATCTTAAAAATCCATTGATACCCTTTAACAGACTCTGGTGGATTCACTTAACAGTCCAGATCAGGATGGCCTGTGAGTGTGCCTGTAGGGGATTGTCATGATGACTTTAATTGATATAGGAAGACTCTACCCTACAAATAGAAAGTGCCAGTCCCAGTTTTTTGAGTACTAAGAATGCATATATTCATTTATCTCTGTATCTGGATGTCACGTGGCTTGATTCCTTGAGTTCCCCACAATTACAGCGTATAACCTGGCATCATAAGTCAAATCAACCTTTCTCCTCCAAGTCGCTTTTTGTTAGAGTATTTTATCACAGAAATGAAACTAGAGCACACGGCTTAGTCGGGTGAGAGTAGGGGTTGATGACTGGGGATATTAGGACCTGAAGATGAACGTCAAGGATATCTCTGAGAAGAGCCTCTTCAGTCTTCCCACATGGCCATGTGGCTGCCACTGGCATGATGAGGAAAACTTTGTATTGTTGCTGTGCGTTGAGGGCTAGGATGACCAGACTGCTCTGCTTTGGGAGAGAGGTAGACAGCAAAGAAGCAGGGAGGGAGACAGAGGTCTAGGGAGGCAAGGGAGAAAGAAGGTGGGGGACAAAGAGGCTCACTGTAATAGGTCGTCGACTTGACACACAACTGAGGCGTTACCTCCGTCAGATTGCCCTGCTCCTGTGTCTGTGGGGCATTTTCTCAACTGAGGATTGATGTGGGAGGACCCAGCACACTATGGATGGTACCAACCCTGGCCAGGTGGGCCTAGAGTACACAAGAAAAGTAGCTGAACAAGCCATCGGGAGCAAGTCAGTAAGCAATGTTCCTCCATGTCCTCTGCTTCAGTTCCTGCCTCCAGGTTCCTTCCTGTCTTAAGTTCCTGTCCCGACTTCCTTTCATGATGGACTGACTCCCCAAGCTGCCTTGATCATGGTGTGTAACACAGTAACAGGAAATAGACTAGGACATCCACTCAGCAGGAGCCAGACGCAGCTCCACTGCCCCTCAGGAGCCATATGTGCAGGGACAAAGTGACTCCCTTCAAGGTCTGCTCCCTGTTATAAACTGAAGACAGACTGAGTACAATTGGGGAATTTTAGGTCAGATTAATCAGGCTTTAGGCCATGAGCAACACCCAATAGATGTGTATGCGGCCTGTTCCTCTGTTTTGGGTCTTAGGAGATAAGGCCTCTGTGTCTTGTCCTGAAAATTACTTCTTGTTCATTTCCTCGGGTTTGACCTGTATATTAGGGGACAGATGATCTGGCTGTCTACTGTTCTGCCACCACATGTACAGCCTGGTATGGTCTTTAGGTCATGAATTGTTAGCACACACACATATATTATAACCAACATTACAAAAGCTTCACGGCCTAAAGCAAAAATAAACACACTGTTTCTCTAATGCAACAGAGAGAGGTTCCACTGTGTAGTTTTGGAGCCTGTAGACCAGGCTGGCCTCAAACTCACAGAGATCTGCCTGCCTCTGCCTCCTGAGTGCTGGGATTAAAGACATGCACCACCACCTCAAGGTGATTTCCATTTTAACAGCTTCCATGAGCATCAGCTGAGGCACCAGTGGGTGGGACAACATTGGCTGAAGGCTTGACTGGGTTTCCTCACAGAGGTGTGTACTGGCTGTCTGCTGTAGGCCTTGGTTTCTCCTGGCAAAGACCTGTCCATAGGGCAGCTTGAGTGTCTTCATGACATGGTGGCTTCCTCCAGAGTAGAGAATTAAAGCAAGAGTGGCAACATTTTTTATGACTTGGCCTCAGGAACTACACTGTCACTTTACCACGTGCTGTTGGTCTTATTCTTTTTTTTTTTTTTTTTTTGTTTTTTTGTTTTTCGAGACAGGGTTTCTTTGTGTAGCTTTGCGCCTTTCCTGAAACTCGCTTTGGAGACCAGGCTGGCCTCAAATTCACAGAGATTCGCCTGCCTCTGCCTCCCGAGTGCTGGAATTAAAGGCGTGCGCCACCACTGCCCGGCTGTTGGTCTTATTCTAATGTGTTAGCCCCAATGCTTTGTGGGGGTGCACAAGTCTCTGGAGCTGGGGTCCTTGGGAACCATTGCCTGGCTACATAGGGTCGTCTTAGGTATGAAAGGCTGAGTCTTTGATCAGCTTGCTCTTTACAATATAAACTCCTGTTAAAGCACAGCTAACTAACACCATGTAGCCTTTGCGGTTCACTCAAGGAACAGTTCTAAACGTATTCTCTAAGTCAGGAAAAATAGTAAGGAGGAAATCCAGAAAGACCTACAAACGTGTAGACTAGTAGAAGAAATACCTTGCCTGAAAAGTAGGATCGAAGGAGTAGCCATGGAGACCTTGGCAGGGTGAGAAGGGGCGAGCATAGGCAGTGACGAGCTCTGCAGCCCACTCGGGGAAGCTGGGTGCTGAGGGCTGGGTAGCTCACTGGGCAGTGGGAAGCAGAGAAGTGGCATGGATGGATTTCCAGCCTGGAGGAACAGAATAAGAAAAACTGTAGGACCGTCAACGCCCTGCGCCTGGCTGGAGTTACCAGTCTCGGACTCTAGAATCATCTCAGACAATACATTCGTCATCCCGTGAAGCCAGCAGCTGCTCTTGTCTGTTATTGCCACCCAGAAACTCATCAGAAAGTTCTGGAGTGATTCCACCATGGTGGACCTGCCTGTCATGTCAGAACAAAAGAGAATGCCCAAAACAGTTTCCATCGTGGAAATGATGGTCTCGTGCTCCTTGGCTGGAGGCAAATGCAATTCCGTAAATTTGGACCCCTCCCTGCTTGCTCTCAGACAGGGAGTGCATATATGTGTATTTATAGGCCCAGGAATGATTTCCCTTTGTTTTGGAAGAGGCCCCTACCTGCTGGGACCAGAGGAGGTCTGAAAAGAGCACGTGAGGGCTCACAGGCCTGCTGGGACCAGAAAGTTTAAAAGCTGTTTTGGGTTTCCGCCACCTCCGAAATGCAATTCTACATGCCTTTGATTGGCTGGAAAAGTGATACATTGTGCTCTCGTTCTAATATTCAGTCTGTGAGCCTGCCTAGCTTGCCCCGTGGCCTGCTTTGTTGCTGCTGTCTTAGCTTATATATTCCTTCAGGGGAGTGACTCCACTAAACCTCTCCCCTCTGTCCTGTGTACAGAGGGCACTTAACACACATCTGAGATGAGACAGAAAAGGGGAAGCAAATGGAGGCCGTGGTCTGCTGCCCTACACCTCCTTCCCTATTGTCTGGAGTCAGCCCAACCTCACCTGCTTCCCTCTCCCTCATGGCTTATTTACAATGCTCTCCTCCTCCTAATTCCTCACAGAATATCCATGGCCCCCAGGGTGGGGAGCTGAAGAGTTGAGAGCTGAGCTCACACCTGGCGGTACCCCAGGAGAGAGACTTGTTCAGGCCTGAGCCCTGGGTGGGGAGATGTGGGGACCAGCAGGCCTGTACTCCACAGGTTGGCAGAGGTAAACAATGTCAGATAACAGACAGCCTCTTTTTTTTTTTTTTTTTTTTTCCAGCCCTGCAGCACTTTCCAGGTGTCCCGAGAGGCCTGATCCTGATGCCAACCTCCCAAGTCACATTCAACTGACAGGTGAGGTTTGAAGGGCTGAGACAGAGGCCCGGCAAGAAGAGAGATGCATCCCACCACAGACAGGCAGCCTGCTGGCTCATGACTTCACCATGCGGGCCTTCTACTGGGGGACAGGGCTGTGCTGTTGATGTAGTCCAGTCCCAAAAGGTGCCCTTGACCTCAGTGAGATGGCTGCCTCCCTCTCCCTCACAGGCAAGGGAGAGGAGGGAAACACCAAAGCAGACATAAAAGCTGTCAGAACAGGTCAGCCAGAAACAGCCCAACTCCTGTCAGCCTTGGCTGGTGGAGGATGAAGGGAGTCTTGGGTCTCCTCACCCAGAGGGAGTGCTGTTCTGAGACTCTCAGGAAACCTGTCGTCCGGGCCCCCCCCCCCCCCCCCCCCCCGCGTTGTTCTGTCCTCTGCCTTGAAGAACAAGTCCAGTCAGATTTCTGCACATGGAAGGATGGCCAGTGCCTGCTGGCTGTTCTATCAGATTCTTTGCCTGGGTTAGGCCCTGGGGCTCTGATCCTCTGGACAGTGTTCGCTTGGGAGCCATGAGAGAGTGAAGGCTGGGACCCAGACATCCAGGACAGGCTCAAACCACCTTGCTGAGCACTGACATTCAGTTTCTGCCTATAGAGTTTATATCGCGTTATTCTAGTTTGTGGGTATTAGTTGAGGGAAAAACACATGGTTTTTGAGTCTGGATCATTTCTTTTGTTAAAAATAGACTATCTTTTGGAGGCTGAGGTGGTGGCCCAATGGGTAAATGCTGGTTGTACAAGTACGAAGACATGAGTTCAGTCTCCAACACCCATGTAAAGCAGTGATGGCACATGTCTGTAATCCCAGTGCTAGAGGGGCACAGATAGGAAATACATGGGACTTGCTAACCACCCAGACCAACAAGTCAGTGTGCTTCTGGTTCAATGAAAGACCATTTCTCAGAAAATAAGGTGGAGGGATGGAGGAAGGCACTCAGCATCGATCTTTGTACATGGACACACACACACACACATACATACACACACACACACACACACACACACACACACATGATTATGTTTCAAGAACAGGTTTATAATCACAGCTGAATTGTGTACCAAGTATAGGGAATCTCTATATGCTCCTGCCCACATATATGCACAGCCTCCTTGGCACTATGGAAGTATTTGCTTCCACACACAGATTTATCTTATTTCATTATCATTACCTAGAGTCCATGGTTTACATGAGGGTCTACTTGGTGAAGAGTATTCCATATGACCAATTAGAGAAGTTCTATATTGACCATTGCAAATGAATCATGTAGAACACTCCTCTATCCCATAAACCTCCCATTCTCTGCCCAGTCCCCTTCACTTTCCAAACAACCGCTAATCTACTGTCTCCATAGATCTCCTCGTCTGCTGTGGGATACAATTGAAATCTGTCAGTGACCTTTTCCAGTTGGCTTCGGACCCCTGATAGATCATACAATTTCTGTTTCTTCGTGTGCTTTCTTATCTTGCTAGCTCAGTTCTTTTTAGTGCTGAATAATATTGTCTAGGTGCCCTATAGTTTATACATTTACTTAATTCATTTGTATTGCTGTTACAAAATTCTGGAGACTGGATAATTTATAAAGAACACAGATTTGTTTCTTATCACTCTGGAGGCAGTCGACGAAGTGCAAACAGACCTGATGCTGTGGAGGGCTGCTGTTTGCTTTCCAGATGCTTCCATACGGGAATAAGTATATGGAGGAGTGACAGAGGTGAACACACTAACTCCTTCAAGGTGTGTGTGTGTGTGTGTGTGTGTGTGTGTGTGTGTGTGTGTGTGTATAGGCCAGAAGTCAACTTCAGGTGTTGTCTCTCAGGAACAGTTCACCTTTTTACAAGATAGAGTCTTTCATTGGGACCTGGGAATCACCAGGTAGGCTAGGCTGGATCATGGATCCTCCTGTCTCCTCCTTTCCTGTGCTCATCAGTGTTCACCATCACACCTGGCCTTTTTACATGGGCACTGGGGATATGAACTCAGGTCTTCAAGCGCGCATGCGTGTGCGCTTACTACTTGTGGGAGTGGGTTCTCTTCTTCTACTATGATGGTCTCAGGGATTAAATTCAGCTCAAGATTGGCAGCAGGAGTCTTTGCCCACTGAGCCAGCTCATTGGCTCACAAGCTTTTAAGGAATGACCTGAATCACCCTGTAAAGGCCTTTTTTCTTAAGGCTATCAAACTGGCCATTAAGCTTCAGCACATGAATACCAAGAGATAAGTTCACAAAAGGGGCCAAGCAAAGGTGCTGGGGAGGAAGGAGGACTCCGAGAATATGCAGGCACAAAAGACAAGAGGAAATCTTCCCACAAGGGAGCCAGGCATATGCTGCTGGGAGACCGGAGCTGAGGAACTGTCTTTGGAAGGTTGTAGGCTTCTGGAGTGGGAGGCACGGTGAGTTTCCACTGAGTGTAGGAGCGGCTGGAGAGTTGGGATGCAGGAGGAGTTGGGGCACTCGGACACAAGCGGGATGGAAGTGTAGATGTGAGAGCTCAAGATGGGGGGGCTCAGGGAGATGGAAGAGGAAGACGCACAGATTTAGGAGGCTAGTCCTCAAGTCCTGAGTGGTGGCAGCAGAGGAGACACAGGGTGGGACGTTTGCTTGTCTCTAGAGCAGTTCCAGGATGGGGCTCACCTAACAGGCCATTTGCTGGTTATCTATTTGGACCCAATGAAGTAGGGTTGGGAGGAGGACCTCACAATGGAAAGTTGCCAGGGACTCTACACAGCGGGACAGGCTGGGGAGAGTGCAGGGTCTGGAGGGATGACAGGCAAAGAACTGCGGGGCCCCAATCTTGAGACAGTTTGTTCTCCACCAGTGGCCAATGTGGGCACCAGGAAACCACCTTGACAGGCTTGTTGACTCTGACAGTCAAAGACTCTAGGAACCAGTCAACTGGAGAGTACAGGTGTTGTATTTTAAAATGGGTGGGAGAGAGACCTTGTGGGTTGGAGCTGAGGGGTCCTAGGCCAGTGAGAAATAGACACACCATGCTTTGGTCACAGAGGGTGGGACCCGGGGGAAAGACTCACTATGCAGGCGGCACTCACGTGAACAGTTTTATTATTAAAGGGGATAGGGAGAAGGGAAGAGAGGAAAGAAGGGGAGAGAGGAGAGGAGAGGAGAAGAGAGAGAGAGAGAGAGAGAGAGAGAGAGAGAGAGAGAGAGAGAGAGAGGAGGAGGAGGAGGAGGAGGAGGAGGAGGAGGGGGAGGGGGGCTTTTCTTAGAGGGGAGTTTACATAGGATGATGTTGTCAGGACGCTGGGTGGGCCAAGGTATTACCTGCTTATTGGCCAGGACTCCAAGAAGTGAGCGTGAACGCTAACAACAGGGCTTACCGAAACCCCTCAATGTTTCATTTCAGGATCCATCCCTGGTGCATGAGCTGGCTTTCTGGAGTCCATTCCTATGGCGGGATGCCTTGCTCAGCCTTGATGCAGGGCCTTGGTTCTGCCTCACTCAACTGAATGTTCCAGGCTTTGTTGACTCACCATGGGAGGACTTATCCTTTTGGAGGAGTGGGGGTGGGGGGGCACAAGAGGAGGGATGGGAGGGGGGACTGTGGTTGGTATGTAAAATGAATAAAAAATTTTAAAAAAGCATATAATAAAAACAAACAAACAACTCGGATTGTCACATTTAGTGGCAGGTGTCTTTACTCACTGGGCCATTTCCTTGGCTTAAAATTCATTTTTGAAAGAATTATGACACTGGACATCGACATGTTCTCATCAACGGTAATTTCATCCTAACTGATGCTCAGCTTTACTCAGATCTTTTAAATCAGTTCCTGCTCCATGACAGTTCCTGCTCTTGTAGTTGCCAGACTGTGTCTCGTGGCCAGGGAGAGAATAAAGCTTTCTTCGGATCCACATTTATCAACCCCTGAGCAGCCCAGCAGAGGGAGGACATTGGCATCGAATTCAGTTTTACAAAATAAGAAAAATGTATTTTCATGTTATCTTGGAGAAATTTTTATCTAGAACAGTCAAATGTGTTACAAGTGACTTAGAAGAGGTTTGACTGTGGAAGGTGATAGATTTCAAACAATTATTTACAAAGTGAGGATAGGGCAATGCTTTGATAAACTATGGGCAAGACAAGTCCTTAACTCTAAAGGTTCCCAGAGTCCTACCAGGACAGACCTGGGCAGATCTGAACATGAGTTCAGAGGGAGTTTGGGGCATACCCAAGGTTCTTAAGTTGTGTGGGTGTGTGCGTATGGCTACACGTTTTCCTGGAGAAAGGGTCAAGATAAACAGGTCCTAAGTGATTTTAAGTTATCACTGCATATGAGTAACCATGTGCTGGTTAGCTTCTCTCAACTTGACACAAACTAGAGTCACCTGGGAAGAGGGAACCTCAATTGAAGGACTGCCTCCATCAGATTAGCCTGTCCGCCAGTGAGCAAGCAGTATTCCTCCATGTCTTCTGCTTCAGTACCTGCCTCCAGGTGTGGGCTCCTGGCCTGGCTTTCCATGATGGTGGACTGTGACTTGTAAGGAGCCCCAAGTTGCTTTTGCTTGTGGTGCTAATCATAGGGACAGAGAAGAAAACTAGAACATGGCATGGATGTGAGGTCTGTGTCCTGTGGTTGGCTGGAGGTGGCTGAGATATGTAGAAATTAAATCTCTGCATTCAGAAGTTCTAGCCTTCCTTCAGATCTAGAATCCTTCAGATTCATGTTCTAGTACATTCCTCTCAGGGGAACTAGGTTCTCTGGACAAAGGGACATTAGATTTGTAGGCGGAGCTATCACCTTGCTTATATATCTGAAAATAAGTACTGTGTTGGATTTGCATACTCAAAACATTGAACACAAAATAGACTTAGCTAGCACAAAAGTTACCCAACACCCATCAGGTCAGAAGTGTCTTAATTGATTCTTGGGTGTCCTGGTGATGCCATGATCAAAACTACTGCTCGACAGCTTTTGTGTGTGCACACCCTGGCGGAGCACCGAGCACCTAGGAAGGGATTAGCCTTACAGTAAGTGAACTCACTGGAAGTAGCTAGGGAAGAAATCAGACCCCTCAGCTTCAATTCTAAACAAGTTAAGGCGATGCGAGGAGACAGATACATTAAGGTATTATTTATCATTCATGTATAGGGATTGGCTAGGTCATCAGAGCATCAGCATTACTAGGAAGGAACATTTGAAAACACATGATCAGAGCTGGGTGTGGTGACATGAATCCCAGCACTCGAGGAGGAGAGGCAAAAGGATCAAGCTTAGAAGCAGCATGGGCTACATGGCGAGTTCTTGGCCAGTCAGGGATACCCAGAAAGACTGTCTCAGAAAATCATTACATATACTTGAATGAAAACGGCCTTATGTAACCATAAAAACCCATGGTCAGCTCTCTCTTCTGATATCTGGATCTAGTGAAATGGTGTGTGGGCTAGAGTGAGGCCTAGTCACTTTTATTTCTGAAAGCATCCCTGACTGCTGGTGATGCCCTGACAAGTCTGAGGACTGAGTCACTGAATACTGCCCAACAGAGGCCGCTCCTGAGAATCCTCAGCTCATGTCATTACTGTTCCCTTGAGGGAACCAAAGCAAGACATCTTTAGATAAAACATAATTCCATTACACCATCTGAAGCACTTGCTTCTCTAACTCGGGAAGCTGAACAAGACCACTCTGACAGGAACTAAACTCCATGATACCCTGGATGGGACCAGTGCCTTCGTGATTGCGGTTGTTACAGATCACACCACAGGTATAAGAGACACTTCTGAATCTGGATTTCCAAAGTGAGGACGTTGAGACACCTACATCAGAATCCAGGATTAACCAAATTAATGAAGACATTTGCTATTTGCTTTACTACTGTATTCAGAAGATGGGCATATGGTCAACTGTCTGAAATACAATGGTGACTTCTGATTCCACTGTGTCCTTTAGGATCACATGACTCACAAGATAAACTACTGTCCTTTCTTACCCATCAACAAATTTCGAAAGGATTTGGTATTTCCTTAACCATTGTAAGTTTTGCACAATCTACCCCCTTAGCTAAATCCTCATGTTCCAGTGGACTGACCGCCCCCACAAGATATCAACCAGGCAAGAAATGTTTGGGGTTATTATGTGTGTGCTTTTTTTTTTAATTGTATAATTCATTTATACAAAGAAATCATTTGATTGATCTATGTACAGCCTTTTCCAATTTTCATTTCCACTGGAGATATATTTCACATGATGGTTAACAATGACTTGAACTGATTGCCAGTATAAATCTGGGCTAACACGGAACCTCGGTCCTCCTCCCTCCTTTAAAGAGCACGACCCCATTTAAACACAAATACTTTGCAATGAAGAATCACCAGCTTTTTTTTTTTTTTAAGTGAAGAAAACCAATCTGGTTTTAACCTAATATGGTCAAATTTCCAACACATTTTACAGTTTCTTTTCCAATTCAGTATTTGCAGGTATGAGAAACCAAAGCAAATACAGTTCACACCCCCTCTGGCCTTCTACAACTTCCTACACACCCTCAAGCCAGGCTTTTCCTGTCTCCGCTCCTCTAGTTCAGTCAGACATTTTCATTCTAGGCTAACTCCTTTCCCCTGTCCTTCTCTTCACTATTCCAGTCTCCTGCCTTCTCTCTTGCTTTCCAAACAACACCAAAACTTTCCCCGAAGTCCTTCTTGTGGTTTCTTTCAGTAGTCTAGAACATACTAAGTCATTTCATGGGTCTTTACTACCCCAACATGATACACTGTAAAAATGCAGTTTTCTTAACTGGCTCAACAGTATGGCTTGGTTTCACTTAGTAAAATTAATACGATTAACACACACACACACACACACACACACACACACACTTTAATCAGGAGGAAAAACTTTAAGGACATGCCAATTTAAAAAAGGCATCAATGTAAAAAAATAAAAGAAAATACTAAAAACTACTTTACAATAAAAAATTAAATAGTTGGCAGAATAAATGAATGAAAAATGAGGAATGTGCAGTGAAAAACTGATAGAAGGCATTCCAGTTGATAAAAAACGGAAAACACACCAAGCTGTAGGATGGTTTTCCAAGGAAGCAGTGCTTCACTGTAAATACTCAAATACTTCAAACTCAAAAATCTTCCATGTAGATTGTAGGTGTCATTATTAAAATTTCATTCATCATTTGAGATTTAACAAGGAACACTGATAGAATTTCAGCATTTACAAAACTTAAGTTTGGCAAATACTGTAAATATCACATTTGGTTGGAATTGGAAAGTCATGGTGAGCCTCTAGTCAGGCCAACACTAATTTCATACATATTTCTTCTGATACCAAATACCAGGTTGGTATGTTCCAAATAATCCATGAAAATAGCCCTTTGAAGTCTGCAATTTAACAGTAATCTGTGTATCTTTAGCTGCCATTAACAACGAAGACAAGAACAATAACAGGAGGGGAGGGAGGGGGAGAGTGAGAGAGAGAACCCAAACCAAGAACACACCAGAGCTGGCACAGAGTACCCTAGGATGCTCCCATTACAAGGAGAAAACTGTACAAATTTATAAATAAACAGCCTCCCACCAGAGAGCACACATTTACACCAGAGTCTCTTTTCTGCCTCCGCCTGACTGGGCTCTGTCCCTTGCTCTTCGTAAGCCAGGCTGGCCTCGAGGTGCCTTCACGCTCTTGGTGTCTTCGGCCGTCTGGACACTGGAGCCACATTCCAGCACGCTTTCATCGTCGACCTGAGTAAACCCGGGCACCACGGATGACCTTCGCTGGGCCTGGAGATTCCCAACTGATGGGTTGTTCTCCTCGTACTCCTCGTGGAGCTCCGGTAGGCCCTGAAGCTCCAGGGGGCTGGCAGCCCGCTGGAAAGGGGTGATGGCAGTACGGATGCAGTTGACCCATTGCTGCTTATGGAACACGTCATTGGCTTGTAGTGTGTGGGACTGGCCTGGAGAGGGGTCCCGGAAGCGGACTCTAAAGATGTTTTTAGCTGAAGGGAGAAAAAGGGAATCAAGACTAAGAAAGTGGTCATGCAGTCTTAAGGAAAGTTCTAGTGTTTATGTGACACACACACTCTTAAAGACAGCCTCTAGCCAGAGGTCCCTGACCAACTCAATTTTGTGCCAGTACAGGACTGGGGAATGGTTTTATTCTTAAAATTCTTAAGGGTGAAGTCTAATTTCATTTAGGTACATTTGTTTTTCTCTTTGGTGGTGTTTTTCGAGATGGGTCTCACTCTGTAGCCTAGGTTGGCTTCAAATGTGTGGCTGTTCTGCTTCAACCCTCCTCTCCCCATCTAATCCGGATCCTTTGTGTAACTGTTCTAGAACCTCTTGCTTACCTTTGTCTGAGTTGCCAAAGGCCCCTCGGAAGGAACCACCCATGCGCACATCCCCATCCTGCAGGTCTTCCAGCACCAGCTCCTGCACTGGGATTGGCTGCCGGTAAACCTGGTAGGAGTGACGCTCATTTCGTGTGACAGGCCGAGTCAAAACCAAAATGTCTTGAAACAGGAAAATGTACAGTTTCTGCAGAAAGGAAGAAAAAACCCAAAACTTCCTAAATAAGGAACCTGATTGTTAAAGAACTGGACTTGACATTTAGAGTGTTCCGATTTCTCCTTTAAAAATGGCGTCATAAAACAGTGGTCTCAAGGCCATGCAGACTTTACTTGGAGCACTCAAGCTCAGTCTCCCTAAAGCTCTTTTCTTTCATTGGGCTGCACTAGCAGGTTGGGCAACAGCTGAGTAAACACGATGAATCTCAAAGACCTGGAATCAGCAGAAACAGGTTTGAAACTCCAGTACTGTATGAATGCTGCTACAGTGTTCATGGTTCCGCTCTGTCTACACAAGCTAAGCCTTTACAGAACAATTTGGCCTGTGATAGATATCAGATAGGCTGGATTTCAACTTTTTCTTAAAGAACCCCTAACTTATAAATGCAACTTTTGGAAAGCACATATAAAACAAAAATACCATTCCTGACTCCTTATCCAGAAGGTTCTTTTGTAATTAATACTTAAAAAATAAAATTGCTTTTATTTAATCTGCTGAAGAGTTTGAGTGGTGCTAAAACTACTAGCATCACTATAAAACACTCATTTCCTGAGGTGTGTGTTTATGAAACCTTATGAAGCGTGGACAGGAGACCCCAGCCACACACATTGGCTTACAGTTCACA
This sequence comes from Peromyscus eremicus, assembly GCF_949786415.1. NCBI lineage: Eukaryota > Metazoa > Chordata > Mammalia > Rodentia > Cricetidae > Peromyscus > Peromyscus eremicus. The sequence continues at coordinate 55,428,416 of NC_081420.1, read as the reverse complement.
ACTGGACACGAAGGATTCCTGGCCGAGGCATTTCAGTCTTACTTATTCTGCAACTACAGAACCAAATGCTTGCTTTACCAAAACTGGTCACATAAACAATCAGGAACCTTCCTGCAAGCAGCAGGTTTATTTTTACAAACCTGCCTCTCATAATTTATGTGTGAAAATTAAGCAGGCTGGGAAGAGGAAAGTAACGGCTTCCTCCTGGTTCATATTCGAATCCACTCACATGGCCACTTTTATTCTTCAGCTCCCCATGGCACAGCAGCACTTTGCTAGCTTCGATCCTGGGGTCCTTCTGCTTCTCATCCAGGTACTCCAGCTTGTCGATGTAATACTGACACTCGGATTCACCTTTCTTCAAGTTGATATCAGAAAGAACCCCTTGTATTATCAATACCTAAAAATGATGAAGAAAATGAAACCAGATGAAGCAACTGCTGTATATCAACCTCCCTCCCTCCGTCCAGAGCAAACATTCACACAGAAGGACAGGGTCTAAAGTGGGAAGGGACTCGAGAAATCAATCAGTTGGTCTCTTCATTATTCATATGAGGAATTGGTCCCAGCCACACTAGGTAGGTGACTAGTTCAAGGCCATCAGACAGTGGAAGGAACCAGAATAAAACTCAAGTCTTTTGATGACATGAGATTTGAGAGTACCATGCTATGCTAAACTTGAAATACTCATTTATTACTTACTGCTTCCTCCAGAAGCTGAACATCAGGATGGTCTTTTGGAGTGTGTCTAAGGATTTCTTTTAACAGTAAAGGGTATTTGACAAGGCGACTTCGAGGGATATCTAGGAAACTCCAAAGATCTAGTTTCCGACTGAAGGGAGACTCCAGACAGCGCTGGAGGAAGTCTTGGACTCTTGGGTCTTGTTTCTTCTGATCCAGAAGAGCCTTGGCCGCTAGCTGGTTACTACAGTAGCCTTTGTAGGCATTCAGGCCTGGTAACTGGAGAGCAAAGACAAAGGTGACACAGTGCCGTTAGGACCAGGTGCTTAACAGGCGGTGGCACAAACCACAAAAGACTCAGCTACTACTTCCAAGTCTCACTAAGATGTTGGCTATTTGTGTTCCCAGTCATCCGAGTTGTTTCTATCACACTCCTCACAATCTTGACACTCTATGGGCCTGCTCCTTCTCCTGTGAAGTCATACACGTAGAAACAACCTTTATCACTGAGTCCCCAGGAATCCTCCTTGAACAAGGCCCGGCATACAATAGGCACTCAAGCATGCCCATGAAAGATTGCAACAGATGATAAGCAGCATAGCACTATGGGAATTTTGCTCAATCAGGGATGTTATTTGTAAGCAGTAACACAATCAAGCTCTGTATTTTTTTACAAGATTATAAACTCTTATCACCACAACTTTGTTGGAGTTTAATGTCTTGTTTTTAGACTCTAGTGGTACGACCAAACTGCTCTGAGTGATGTCACAGGCTGCAGCACTGCTTGTTATATACGATGACTTGCTTACCCAGTTCACGAGAATGTGACCGATCTGTTCCACTGTCCCGTCAGGCTTGGTTGCTTCTCCTATTCTTGCCAACAAATCTGAGTGTACAAGAGCAAAAAGAGCAATGATACACTTATTGAAAAAGAACCGGTGAGTTCCACATTCTTATTAACTTAAAATTCTTGTGTTAGTTCTATTCAGAGATGAATGGAAATTAAGAGCCAAGCTGACCTTCATGCAGAGGTATGTAAGCATCCAAATCGCCAAATATGTGTGTGAGTTCCTCTTCTGACATGATGGACAACTTTAACATGGGGTCATGGTAGGCCTATTGGAGGGGAAGAAATACATCACACAAAGACTGAGCGAAGAAACCACTTGACCAACCTGTTGTTGAGTGCACCCCAGTAACTACATACAAGGACACAGATTCTGGAGAGACACTACAGTTACGTTCACCCCTAAAGGTTTACTAGTGGTCACCTTTGAAAAGCTGTGTTTTATTCTCGAGTCAGAGATGTAAAACACTTTTACTTTCCACTTCAAAGGTTAAGAAACCACCCTCTAGAAGCTGTGATATGTCATCTGTAAGGACTGGTGTGTGTAAAGTGACTACTGACCTTTCTAGCAAGCTTGAGATCCTCGATTAAGTCCTGTTCGCCTCGGGACAATTCATATATTGCCTAAAAACATCCAGAAATAGCAGAAGTCAGAAATGAAAACGATGTAATTGACATTTATACTGCTTGATGTTATGCCTCTTTTTAAGAGACTTGGTCTGAAAATTCTAATTCAGGATGGACTCTCAAGTACGTTTGCTTTTTTTCCTATCACTTATCTACTAACTGTTGAATCTGATGAGCACCACCCACTATAAACTGTTATGGACTGGGTGGCTATGAATAATTGCTTAAATTAAAACAAACAAATAAAAAAACTAGGCATTAGTTAGTTTCTATTTCTTCTGGCAAGACCTGTATTTAGAAACTTTTTCTTTCCTGGCATAACTCAATAAATATGGTCTGAATACTGAGAGCCAGCATACCTCCTGACGTTTGATCTCTCGAGTGGTCAAGGACTCCTTCATACTGATGTCTAGCATCTCCGACCATAGCACACTACTTCTTCTCTTTGTGGGTGTTGGGACTGTAGACCTGCTGAATGACTTCTGGGCAGAAGCTGGAGATCTGTGGTCACCACGAAGGGTAAATGACTTAAAAGAGGCAAATGAAAGAGAAAATGAGATTTGGAGGCTACAACAATTATCTTGTATTAAAAAAATTATAAAAAAAATTGTAACACATTTTTGAGAATTTCTCAGTATGTAAAACAATCATTTAAGTTTTAATCTAACAAGTAAAACTACTTATCAACTCCATTTAGTTTTGGGGAAATGAAATGGTCTAAGAGGAGCCTTTGACAAAGGATCCAAGTGAACACAGCTTATACAAACACTAGTCTGGTAAGATATTCCCGCCAGCAGATCAAAACCAAACACTGTGGTATAACAACGCAAACATGTTTGTACAGCTCAAAGGCAAACAAATTTTAGGCGTCTATAAAAGCATCCTAAGTACACTCCTCCTACCCACCCTCCTTTTTACCTGTATGGTTTGACCAAAGCGCCTGACTGCTCCATTTCTGACGGGAGAGATTAAGTTTGCCAAGGATGTGACCCGAGCTAGAGGGCGAACTCTTTTATTGCTTGGCTCCTGGGAAAACAAAAGCAGATTACAATAAATATGTGTTGAGGTGTAATGATTTCATACAAGCCCAGACAAAATTAAACCCTCTTACAAAACAGTGTTTGTATAAGACAAGGAGACAGGGAACTAAAAAAACGACTGCTGTTCTTCACGTTAAACTAGAACAATACCAAATAACAAGAGCTTAAGGAAATCAACATTTCATTCCTGTCCCAGGATTATGTGATTCCATTCTTAACTACTTCAGTTGGAGAACAACCTTCAAACATGTCTGACACTGAAATGGGTCAACAAATGCTCAAGCCCAGGCAGGGGAGGTTCAAAGGATGCCTAGGCTTCGACAGGCCTAGAATCCTGGCTCCAGCTCTTGTAATGGCACAGCCAGAGCCTCGCTTGTCTGGGCTAAGAACCGGCAGAGCTTTGAAAATAGCAAGAGCACAGCAAACATGTGTTAGCATTCATGCATTTCAGAACTTCACAAAGCTAGTGTGAGATACATGGGACACATCTTCAGAGGACGTCACACAGTTACTGAAATAAAAATGGATCTGCAGAGGGAGCATAAACTATTGGCATGTGGTGCCTTTGACAGGTGTCACACATGATAAAATAATTCTGATGTGAATTCAGAAGGATATATAATGTAAATTATATTAAGATCACCAAGGCCAGGCATGGTGGTGTACACCTTTAATTCCAACACCTGGGAGGCAGACTCAGGCAGATCTCTTTGAGTTCAAGGCAAATTTGGTCTACAAAGGGAGTTCTAGGCCAGCCAGGGCTACAGAGACTCTGTCTCAAAAAATGATCATCATTAAATTAAGAAGTAATTGAAGACCATTTTCCCCCCTAAAAAGTTCTATGACAAGACCAAATTACTTTAAAAGAAAGGAGAAAGGAAATCAAATAAAAATAACCCTTATAATTAAGAACAAACAGGGAGAAAACTTTGAAAGTAGGTAGAAACTTCAATGAGTCAAACAGCCCAAGCAGCATGTTGGCTTCTAAACTCCTGATGGGCACGCACGCACGCACCAAAAAGGAACACCAGTGACTGAAGAGACTTCAAAGAGAATTCAACTTTGGAGGCTTTAAGAGGCAGAGTTGTAAACTACTCCCTCCCTCCTCCAAATAACTAACTGCGAAGCAAAACTTAAACTATAAAAGCACTATGAGCTGAAAAAGAAGCCTTTGAGACGTGTAGTAAAATGGCACACGCCGTACGACGAGGACATATGTGAATGCCTTCACCACACATCTGTGCAGACTGAGTGACATAAGCGTGTGCAGAGGCAGCTTGAGGCATTCCTTTCCATTTAGTAAAGACAGCACAAAGAGTCTCTCTCCTGTGTGAATGGAGATAGGATGACCTCACCAACAAGATCTGCCAACATGAACTAGACACGGAGCAGCTGCTGTGACTCCTGTCTTCTAGAGGTTAGCACCTCTTCCCTGGTCAAAGCATCAACATTTCACTGCCCAGTAAATCACCAAATATTTAATTTCCATTTGAGGGTCTTTGGAAAGGTGCACCTCCCAGGGAGTGAGAAAGTAAAAGTCAGTTCAGTGAAGAAGAAAGAGATTTTGATATTATTGTATTAAATAAAATTATTGATAGAGTCTTGTCTTTATAAGATTATTGTAAAACTACTAATTTCTTGGTAATTAAAAGTTATGTCATGTTTAAAATAAAAGCAGAATTATTATCATTATGATTATTACTGTGCTGAAGACTAGCCCAGGCCCCTGTGAGAGTCAGGCAGGCATCCTCTCACTAGACTTAGAGCATTTAGACTTAGGTAACTAAACATCATTTATCTAAAACACTTTTATACCACTATTACAGATTTTGCTTATGTATTTCTTTCGGCTGCACTTGGTGGCTAAACACATTCACAGTTCTTTAAAACTAACTACAATCTCCCTTCTTTAAGGATGTCACTATTCAGTCTGCCAAGTCTAAAATGCTTGGTAAGAAAGTACATTATACTTGGTGGGTTTGGACAGAGGGCCACCAAGAATTCTGGGACAGCCTTGCCTAGCTTGGGCGACCTGAGAAAAAACAAAACAAAATAAAATAAAACATACAAACAAAAATGTCAAACATGTTAGAACAACCACTTGGGAACTCATATTCAAATAATAAAAAATCGTAATGAAGGGTAAAAATGGAACACTGGAAATGGCCTACTGTCAACTTCAGGATATAGATACTATCTGAAGAAAAGATCATACATACAAGTTTTTGTGGAGAAGTGAAATGGATTAGGTACTCAAGAGTCACTAAAGAGGTACGGGCAGAAACCTGTATCTTTAGAAACATGGGTTATTAATTTGGGCTGTGTAAATTATAAGCAATAGTTTTTCTTCTACAGGTCCAAGAGAAGTACTTTAGTTATGTAGATTTCTTAAGGATATGCACATCTGTATCATAAGACTGTTGTTACAACCACATTCACCTCTCCCCAGACAGGACTCAGCAGGGATATTTGGAGGTGATGAAAGTACACACCCACAGGCACCCACACACAGACACACAGACATACCTCCCCAACCCCCATCTCCAAAGGTAAGGCTTAATTATATATAATGGTGGTGGTGGCGACTTCTTAGAGTGCTGGAAGCTTATTATAGTAAACATAAACAGCTTATAACCAGCCATGGACACTAACACCATCCACTCTCCCCTAATGACAGGCAGCCAATCTGGGAATCAAAGTAGCTACGAGGCTTGAGCTACAAGCTCAAGGAACTTCTGTAGGCAACCTTTTGGGAGGGCTAAGTTCACTTGGAAGGGAAAAACATCTGCTCTCAGAAGTCTATGCTGTTTACTCAGGTTAATCTTTAATCGACTATCTAGTTTAGACAGCCAATGCATCTATCACCTTAGGAAATCTGCCTAACCCTGGGCTTTTAAGTTACTGAGTTTTCACAATTCACCTCCACTCACTTTATGTCCTAAGATACTTTCCGAAGATCTATAAACAGAAAATTAAGCTTAACTGGGATGTATCTTACTTATAAACAGCAGCCTGGATGAAACTCTTTGGTGAACTTCTTATAAAGTTTTTTTTTTTTTTCCTAATAATGTCATTTCAGGGCATATTTTAGAGTCAATCAAATAATACTTTAAAAAGTATGTGTCTTAAGTTTATTCCTTTTGGATTGCTTATACATAATTTCTCATTTGGCAAGAACGTTAAAACCAGAAAAACAAGAATAAAAAAAATTTTTTTGAGAAAGATAAAGACAAGTTTTGATCACACAGTATTCTCTCTTTTACACTGAAGTCATTAAGGCTGTGTTGACAGTTCTAAAGCCTGGACCCCATTCCTGGTGATTTTAGTGCTCCAATGAAAGGGCCAGGAAAACAGCCCATTTTTCACACTAACCAAAAAGGGTCAGCCTTGATTGCCCAAAAGATAGCTACTTTGAGTATTTTTAGTCATAGCACTGTATGAAGCATTCTCTTTGAAGAAAATGCTTATTCATTTTATAAAACGTAAGTACATAAGAAAAACTAAACCAAACAAATAACAAAACTCATTATCAACCCTAAGATAAAGGCATACTTTCTGAAGATGGCAGTTTAATAGCCCAAACGTAAGTATAAGAAACAGCTTCCTTGAGACACAACAAACTGCTCATGTTTAAAATGCACAATTACATATATTTTGGCAAAAACCATCACTATCATCAAGAGATTTGGTTAGCTGAACCCTTAACCATTTCTACCACGTAAGCGATCAGGCAGCAGGGCACTGAGGGATACAATGCAGTGCCAATCAACTGTTAAGATTACATAAAATGACATAAAATATTTTTTTCATAAATGTTCATAAAGACTTTCAAAAGCCAAAATGATTTCAAAGCAAGGCAGGCTGAGCATCAGTGTTCCATGGGCTTAAATCCTTTCAGGAGAAAAAAGGGCACGGGCAAACTTAACTACATGTGGGTCAGGCTTTACTCACTCACTCACTGGCATCGAGAGGAAAATATTCTTATTTTTACTTCCTCCCTTAAAACAGTCCCTAAAACTTAATAATGAATTTTTTTTTAAAGGCAACCCACAAAAGCACAACCATATCAAACATGAGAAATATGTTAACCCAGAGACGCATATACATTTAAAATCTTCTTTGTATGTAAGCTGTACACAATCTAGCTATGTTATATACAAAAAAAAAACTGCTTAAGCTTAGACCAGCTCCTAAACACATTTCAGGCTTGCTTAAAAAGTTACGCATTTTAAGATTTAATACGATTAAAAGTTTCAAAGTGAAATTTTAAAGTCTTAGAAGTTCTGCGGAGTTGGAAAACATTCCTTTGGTCTGTTTCTCTTACCTCCTGCTCCCTGAAGGGCTGGTTATTAACATCTAAGACTCGGATCGTCCTTTTAATGGGCAGGAGACCTCCGATCTCATCATGAGCCACCATGCTTTACAAGTGTCCCTTCAAACCTTTTGGGTTAGTCCACCCGCGAGTCAGCCCCGCAAGGCAGCACCGCCGCCGAGGCGCCCCGGCTTTTCTTCCCAGTGCTCAGCCTGGCCCGGCAGCCATGCGCCCATGCCTCCTACCCGCGCTGGAGCTCCGTGCTTCTGCAAAGGCAGCAAGCACGCACGCAGACCTCAGGACTCCGGGGCGGGGCCAGGCCTCACGTGACTCCAGATAACAGCGGCAGGGGCGCACCTAGGCTGCGGCCAGAGCTGGGCAGGTTGCTCTGAATCAAAAAAGGCCTGCAACGTGTACAGGAAGCGCTGAAGCCCACAGGAGGCCGCAGGAACGCCAGAGCAACCTACCTCAGTTACTTCTCTAGCGCTTAGTTACAGACAGGGACCCTTTTCTCTAAAACTAATGCCTTGGAAAGACCTGAGTACAGGTTAAAAAAGTACGTAATAAAGAGTTCTGGGTTTAAAAACTACGTAGTAAAGAGCCTAGTTACCTAGCAGGGCAAGCGCATGCACGACTGTAAATTACGCGCCTCTTAGAACGTGGTTCCCATGAGGGTCAGAGGGAAGGAGCATGGGGGATAGATAACAGGGTAATGGGAGAAGCATGTAGGAAAAAGCCACAGTGAATCTGTCACTTTGTGCAGTGAAGAGGAGCTAATGAAAATCAAGTGAAAAACTAAAGTAGTTCCTGCCCCCGCCCCCCCCCCGCCCCCCCCCCCCCCCCCCCCCCGACTGACAAGGGAATATACACAGCTCGCTCTATTCCTGCTGAAACGTCCCGGTCCTAGTTAAGATTTTCAGGCTCAGAATGTCTGTCATCAGACATTTCTGTTTTAAAAAATTTAAGAACTTGGTGTGAGACATTTTATGCCATGAAAACGCACAACAGGAACCTTTCTTAAACTTACTTATTTATTTTTGTTTTTTTGAGACAGGGTTTCTCTGTGTAGCTTTGGAGCCTGTCCTGGATCTCACTCTGTAGACCAGGCTGGCCTCGAACTCACAGAGATCCGCCTGGCTCTGCCTCCCAGTGCTGGGATTAAAGGCGTGTGCCACTGCCGCCCGGCTTCCTAAACTTATCTTGATGTGGCACTAATATCATCAAAAGACTGGCTGCCAAAGCCTTGCATTTTACAAGGGAAGAAATGGGCCCCTCCTGAGGGAGGTGAAGTCACACAGGAGAGGCAAGCCTCTGACTTTGCCAAGACTTTCCTTTATGGAAGGGCACTATTTCTCAAGGTTGGACCTAAGATGAAGTGGACTTTCTTCTGTATTTGTTTTGCTGAGCAGGCTCATCTTAATCCTAGTAATTTGCAAAGTTCCTTTTCTTAGTATTTACAAGCATAAAGTCAGTCTTGTATGGAAAAGGCACTATTCTAGATACTTGGGTGATAAAATGTAGGTTTTGTAGCTGAGATCCCATGGTGTAAAGGCGGGCCACGTGAGGAGGATAAAAGGAAGTTTTTGCAGGCTCCAAGAAAGCTGTGCTGCTAGCAAGTACCACTTGGGGCAACCCTCTGACCTCACCATGGGTGGGAAAGCTCCCGGGGGGGGGGGAGTCTGAGGGTAGTGTTTCTGTGGGGCCTTGAATGCCATATTGCATCACACAGGTTTGAGTAAGAGTACAAGGATGAGGGACAGACTCTTACAAGGCCACAGGCTAAGGACAGATAGATGCCTTTGCTGTGAGCCAGGCTGCTAACGTCTGTGTGTCTGGAGTTGAAGGTGGCTAAAAGTTGACTGGGAAAACAAGGCAAGACTTACAAGGCAGTACCAAGAACTTTGCCTAAGGTTGGGGCAGCGGGAAAGAAAAGGATACATGCAAGATGTCCAAGATTTTAAACACATGAATAACTGTTTCACAAGTAAAGCCATTTCCCATGAAAATCCTAAAGTTCATTTTGATACACTGCATCTGAAGAACAGGGAACACACAAATGTTCACAAAAGCTGAAGAACACACAAGTGTTCACAAAAACAGAACACAGGAGTAAAGCTGTTGACAAGAACAGTGTGTTCACTAGAACAGAAGAACACACAGTGAAGCTATTTAGTATTTGGGACTTAGAGGAATGAATACCAAGGGAAAGAGAATCTGCACACAGGAGAGAGAGAAAGCAGGGGAATGCATGGTGTTAACCATAAGCAGACGTTAAAGAAGGAAGGAGAAGACCCACGGCTCTTTAATGAGGATCTCAAGTGATCCGTCAGTAGGACAAGTAAACCCTGGGAGATGAAGAGTGAGGAGAAAACTGTGAGCAGAGACTGCCAGTGACAATCTCTAATGGACTCACCAACTGACAGCCCCGGGCCACCTCATCCAGGAAGGGCCCCTGCTAGCCCTGAGGCTACCAATGTGGTTTTTATGACTGGGTCTCACCCTGCAGCCATGGCTGGCCTGGAACACAGTGTGTAGATCAGGCTTGTCTCTGCCTCCTGAGTGCTGGATCACAGACCTGGGCTACCATATCCAGGCAAACACGAGGTTCTCACAAGATGATGCATCTGGCTGTTTTGAACTTTTAAACTTTTGAGTGGTGGACACTGTTATATTCTGTCATGCACTCTTTGTTATTTGGTTACATCTGGGTGACATGTGTCATGTGCTTGGCTTTAAAGCTGGATGGCTTTTTGTATAAGATACTTCTTTTTATACAGCACCCCTCGAGGTGCCTGGAGATGGTGGACTTTCACGTAAGGTCAAAGGTCTGCTGAAGTTCTTCGAGCTAATACAAATAGTGTAGGCCAGGACCCACTGAGCAGTCTGGTCCTGTTAGCTTCATCAGTTAAAATACAATGCAAGTGAGGCCAATACTATGGGCACACAGTCTCCCGAGGGACTAGAGGGTGCAGTGCAGTAAGAGTTAGGAAAGAGACTGCCAGGGAGTTCTCAGGGGTCTCTTACCCAATGTCTTCTCGAAACTGTTTTTCTAGTTAGTTGTCTGAAGTATGGCCAAGATAAGGAGGGGAGAGGACAGCTTTCATTTCCCTCTTTCAGCTGGACACCCAAGAGGTAAAGGCACAAGCCTCAAACAGAACGTTTATATAAAGCAAATAGGACCTAGCAGTAACAGACCAGTTTAAAAACCAAACCAAACCAAACCAAACCCCTTGGCTCACTCTAGTCTCATTTTCAATGTGCAGGTCTGTGGGCAAGACAACTAGGAAACACCCCCAAAGGCACAATGTACACATGTACACGTTCAACTGGCACAGACTACTAACCCACACTCTTCCGTTTACTCAGGGGAAACTGAAAAGGGTGACGAAGAACAGGAGGCCCTTTATGGTCCTACCCTGTGCTATAGCTCTATGCATGCAACTGTATTCCACAATGCTACAAAACACCAATCACTGCCATCATCTTAAAGACTGGGAAGACGGGCATTCAAATTTAAGCAATTTGTCCAAAGGGGTCTGGTGACTTAGTGCCTGGGGAGAGTTGAACTGGTTTAACTTTGTTATGGTGTACCTTTCAGATAAGGGAACAGACATAAATCCCTCAGCATATGTTCTGGTACCTATAAAGTGTCCAGAAAGCATCATCTACAATTCAGTTCCATACTGAGGTTCATTTAATAATTGCCAATATCTTACAGAGAAGGAGACCATAGGCAAGGGCCAGCACATTAGGTGACTTACAATAACAGGGTAGGCACAGAAAATTCTAGTTGTTGAACTTTAGGAGAGGTGTTATTTCAACCAATGCTAGTTAGCGCCTTATCAGGCTGTGGATGGCAAGTATTTCACAGCTCTTTACTGACGGCACCACAGAGGTACAAGCTAGTTGAACTTTCCTTGTATGGGAAATAAGACTTGTAAATTAAAACTTAACAGTGAGTTATCTAAAAATAACGCATTCTGGTAAACAGGATCAAGTTTCTGATAAAATTACTGGTTTCCAAGACCCTGGTTTAGTTGTAGTCTTTGTTCTGCCTGGATAGAGAGGGCAAAGAGAAAGGCCATGCTGTGTCCTCTCTCTACAGAAAAGGGACTGTTAGGCTGTGCTTACATCCCTCCCACATTTAATGTTAAAAACAGAGTCAAGAAGTAAACTCAACCTTGAAAGTAACCACTACTTTTTGCTGTAGAGACTGTTGCCATTTTCTTTTATCTCAAGGAAGCAATTGGCAAGTTGGTGAACACTCACAGGCCAGCCAAAGACCAACTAAGTTCTCTGCTTCCCTCTACAGGAAGTATTGTGAAATGCAGGGGCAACCTGCTTTTCTGAACCTGGTAATGATGTATGGGTTGTTACACAGACGATTACATTAACAAGTTTTTCATCTGAAGAAAAATATGGATGACAATTAAATTTATACCTTTTACCTCCATGTGACTTATGTGTCTATATTACTAAACATATTTAAATATCATATAGTATATGAAACACATTCCACAGGTCACAAGAAATACTTTAGGACCTTTTTTAAATGTAAGGAACTATTTCATTTTAAAACTCCAGAGTTAAAATCACGAACATCTATTATTTAACCTAACTAAGTTAAATATAGATAAGTTAAAAATATTTGAAACCTTACTTAAAAAGGAAGCACCGATTAAAAAATGGGAACTTTTGAGAAACCAGCGTTCCAAAGTATGAATAAGCTACAAACAAAAACGGGCAGATGTATTATGAATGAGTAATGAAGTTATTTGTGGATTTGTTTTCAAAAATCACTGGATTCAAAAATTGAGTGTAAACCTGGTGGTGGTGGCAGACAACTTTAATCCCAGCACTTGGGAGGCAGAGGCAGGTGGATTTCTGTGAGTTCAAGGCCAGCGTGGGCTACAGAGTGAGTTCCAGGAAAGGCTTCAAAGCTACACAGAGAAACCCTGTCTCAAAAAACAAAAAACAAAAATAAAAACCCCCAAAAAACAAAAAATAAAACAAACAAACAAAAAAAAGAGTATATCCAAGCTTTAGTAGGAACTTTGGTTCAGGAAAAAGCTCAGTTGAAATCAACTAAGTGCTATTAAACCAAATAGTCCACAAGATAAAGAGTTTGTATCCTGCTCTTTGCAGTGACAACACAAACAGCAAATGAAATGGGTACATATGCTATTAGTGGTGACTTTGTCTCAAATACACAGGATAATGACAATTTCCAGTAAAACGGGTGTCCTCTCTTACTCGTTTTGAAATCTTTTATAATTTTGTATGTATGATACTTGTGTGCTCCCAAGTATGGGTGCAGAAGTCAGAGGACAGCTTTAGGGATTAGTCCTCCCCTTCCACCACGGGTTCTGGGGATCAAACTCTGGTTATTTGGCTTGAATGGCAAGTGCCTTTACTTCCTGAGTCTTCTTGCTGGCCCAGGATCTCTTCTTACGCACCAGGATGCTGGATTCCTCCCATTTTCTCTGGGCCTTGCTCCAGGGCCCCAAGCGGGCCCAGGCTGCTGTGTCTTCAGCCTAGACTCTTGACTCTGCTCGCTCCTGTTTCAGCCCCAGCTTCCTCGCAGCATCATGTCCCACCTGCACTAGGTATTGCTTGCCATCCACTGTGCTTCCTAAATGCTGCTGTGTGCAATGTGTGCATGGGCTCCAAGGAACAGACGACGCGGAGGGCACAAACTCATGGCACAACAGGAGCTGGGGGACAGTAAGCGCCCCCTCCAGTTCCTTGAGAAAACAATTCTGTGGTGTACTTTACATGGCTCTTCAATGTGTCCCGGCAAGAACAACTCTGCCTAGAGTGGTCATTAGCTTAATTACACACATTGCATGTGCAGTCTCCTGTCTCATTACCCCATCCTATTGCCTGTGGTGAACACATCTCAAGACAGACACCTGTCAGTGAGGGCTCACTTCATGGGGGGATCTCAGGCCAGGACACCGAGGGATACAGTGGTGGTAAGGACTATAGGGCTGGATTGAGACGAGGTACTGCTGATGCAGAGGTAAGACCACGGCTTATGAAAAGTGGTGACAAATGATTAGAGGGATAGTTTTAAGAGTTGCAGAACTGGCTTTTATTAATTTTTAAGAGCCCTGAATAAATATGTGGCAGATCCTTCCTAATGTTTTCAGAATCATGGTGGCAATAGCCAACTCCCGAGACCTTACACTTCAATCTCTCCATTTAGGCTAAGATCTGAAGCAGTACTGCACACTAGGAATGGACAGAGAATAGCCATTAGCTAAGGAACTAACTGGGCATGGTGGTCTCCTCTATAAACACTCAGCTTATGAGTGCTTCTGGTGGGACTATGGTGAATGACAGTAGATCATGGTAAACTTAGGTGTTATTTCTTACTTCATCCATTGTGCAAAATGCTCAGTCTTACTGAGACAGATCCTTTGGCATCTGGTCTATGACTGTTAGTGTGGTCTGTGTTCCTGTAACCTCCACTTGTACGGATAACCACAAGCAGTTCGTTTTTATGAGGGAAGGACAGCAGTCCATATTTTCTTTCATGCTCTTAGGTTGTTAACTTCTGTTGTTTGTCACAGACTTTGCAATGACCTTGACGGTCCACACATTTTGTTAGTCTACTGTGCCAACGGCATCAATATTAAAAAGGCTCAGTAGCCACCTGTGGCCGGTGGGAGAGCCAGCCCTGCCCCTCACCAGCTGTAGCACACCAGAGTGAACCCTACACCTCTCCTGGGCAGCACACTAGAGCTGACCCTGTTGGTGGGGGTGTAGGTGAGCTGGCCCCGAGGGGACAGCAGGAAAGCTGATCCCACCCCTCCCTCATACGTCATGTGGTATCATGGGTGAGGGAAAGATGCTCCCCCCCCCCCCCCCCAGAGGCAGGTGGGACAGCTGGCCTCAGGGGCATGAGAATGAGAGAGCTGGTCCTGCCCTCACCAACTGCAGCGCTCAGGAAAGTGGGCCCTGCATCTCACCTGGGCAAAAATAGTAGAGCTGGCCCACTCATTTTTAAGTTCGAATCATGTTCTATTGTGTGTATATATCATTTATTTATCCTTTTTACTCCTCATTACAGTGTAGCAATTGGAAGGTACTGGATTATATATCCTCTCCCCTTAATTCTGTTAACTTGGTGTGTTCACTGACTGGTTTTCATTTATTGAACCTACTTTGTACTCTAGGAGTGAGACCCACATAGTTATTCTATGTGATCCTTTTAATATGTGACTGAACCTACTTTGTTAGTATCTTGTTGCTGAGATGCTACAGATCATATTCATAAGATACTGGTTTATCATTTTTTTCTTGTACCATCTTTAGCTTTGGTATCAGGGTGATTATGGCTTCAGAATGAATTAGGGAATATTCCTTGCCTTTCTCTTTCAATCTTTCTTTCTGGGGAGTTTGAGAAGGACTTGTGTGGTGATATTTTATTTGTACTTTGATAAATAAAGCTTGCCTGGAGATCAGGGGAAAAGGCCAGCCATTTTAAGTAAACAGTGTCAGGCAGCACATGCCCTTAATCTGATCATTTAGCAGGCAGGGTCTCTGTGTGTTCAAGGCCATACTAGGGAACAGAGCCAAGTGTGGTGACACATGCCTTTAATCCCAGTACCAACCATAGAGACCTGGAGGTCTGTATAGACAGGCAGTGACAAGGAAGTGATGTAGCTGGGCTAAGAGCCAATGAGAAGGCAGAAAAGCAAGCCATATAAAGGTGTGGGCAGACAGGAAGTAACTCACTTTTAAGGGTAGCTGCAGAGCTGGAGAGGTAAGGTTGGTGGCTATCACTATTTCCCTGATCTCTAAGGCTTTCACCCCTATAATGTGGCTCCATGTTTTTTATTTATTAAGACCATTTAGAAATTCGTCTACAGACCTGTGATAATTCTTGAAACACTGAGCATAATTTATCAGTGAAACTGTCTTGTTCAGGGGTTTCGGCTCAGTCTTCTTACTGGTCATAGGCATATCCCGCTCTTCTCACTGCTGTTTGGGTTGGTATGTCTCTAAGCACCTGTTATCTGTCTAGCTTCTCATAGTGCTGCTGTAACAATGCTTTTGCTTTAATACAACTGCTAGTAATACTGGCACAGCAACGTTTCTCAGAACAGCATCAGTCTTTTATTTAACTCCTGTTTGCTGAGAACCATCCCTTTCTCGTATCTATCCCCAGCTTTTCTTTACTTTCATCGCTGGCACCGGCAGCTGGCTTTATTTTATGGACTTTGTCACAGAGAAGTCATACTCTCTGTTTTACAAGACGGCAGAGATAGAGGAGTTATATCAAAAGGCAGATGGCACAGGCCATTTACCAATTGAGAGTGATTACATCACATGCCAGCTCCCTTCAAACTCTTCATATGTATGACTAGGAATATCGTCAGATTACTTACTATGGTTCCAAGAAGTCATTTTTCAAAAGAGGTGTTTGGATGTTAAGTTGAAAGCTGCCAAAACATTATTTTCATTTAAAATGATCATGATGTTTTAAAAATAATTCTCATTTATGTATTATTTTATTATGACTAAAGCATATAATTCATTATGATTAATCCCAAAATGGCAGATATACTAAACCCAGGATGTAATCCCTGATATACCTTTAAACTTTTAAAAGATGCAGGCTCCCTACATATGAACATCATAAAAAGATGTTCTACTTAAGATGTTCTCTTCTACTTAAAGAACACTTCCATAAAAATGCAGTTCAGCATTGCTCACCCTAGAGCCTTCCTCAGTAACAAAGTCAATGGCCACTTTTGACATAAAGTCAAAAGAAAAAGGTGAGTTTACAGCTGGTAGCAATATAGAGGTGAGAAATGCCTTTAAAAAAACAAAGCAGGAGTTCCGCTCTGGCTATGGAGGAGTCTCCGATAAGGGAACGGGTGCTGGACGCCAAATCAGAGGTCACCTGCCAGCTTATAGATTTTCAGTGGAAACTGGGCATGGCTGTGAGCTCTGACAGCTGCAAGTATCCGTACGTGGCAGTGATGCTGAAAGTAGCCGATCATTCTGGCCAAGTGAACAGCAAGTCCATCGAAATGACAATCCCACAGTTTCAGAATTTCTACAGACAGTTCAAGGAAATTGCTGCTGTAATGGAAACTGTGTGAGAACTGACTTATGATTCTAAAGTAATGGACTCTACTTTCCAAAAAAGAACTGCATATGGATCAAAGAATATTTATACAACGAAAATTGCACTTCTGGGGCTGGAGAGATGGCTCAGAGGTTAAGAGAAATGGTTGTTCTTCCAGAGGATCCAGGGTTAATTCCCGTACCCACATGGCAGCTCACAACTATCTGTAACTCCAGTTCCAGGGGATCCAACACCCTCCCACAGACATCTATGCAGGTATAATTTTTATACCAATGGTATAAAATAAAAAGTTAAAGAATTTCACTCCCTAATTTTTTCCCAATTATTAAAAAATCTGATAAACTCAAATTATTTTAGTGGTGACCAAAGCTTTGCCTTTTCAATGAGCTAAAAGTGTCTGTGTTGAATACTAATGTGCGTATATATAATTATATCTTAATGGATGAGTAAATAATACTCTTAAACGCAGCACAGCTTTGTATATCAGGAGAAAATTTTCAAATCTTATTGATACAGATCTAACTTTATGAATAAAATCTTGTCTGGAACTTAAAAAAAAAAAATAAATAAACAAAGCATGGGGCTGGGGAGATGGCTCAGAGGTAGAGGGCACTGGCTGCTCTTCCAGAGGTCCTCAGTTCAATTCCCAGCAACCACATGGTGGCTCACAACAATCTATGATGAGATCTGGTGCCCTCTTCTGGCCTGCAGGCATACATGCAGGCAGAACCCTGTATATATAATAAAAACAAAACAAAAAAACAAACAAACAAAAACAACAACAAAGCATGTACTCCTTTAGAAATAACATAGATGAGTAGGGCTCTTTCGTAACACACACACACATATATGTGGTATAATTTTATCTGAAGAAACATAATGAACAATCACAGTTATAGAATAAAATAGATAATAATGTCCAACATGAAAATTCAACTACCATCAATATTAAATTCTTAATACAAGATGTCCAAAATCAAAACACATAACCCAATGATCATACTACCTACTTAAGATCATCTGACCTTCATTACTTCATACATTCATCTGTCAGGTGTTTTCTGATCACTGACTACACATCAGGCTATGTGGCTCGGTTACTGAACATAAAGGTAAATAAAGTAAAACAGACCCCAGCAACAGGACAGGTATCAAATAATACACATTAATTACATTTAACAAAAACAAAAAGAGGGAGCTGCTGGCAGAATACCATTTTTAATTTTTTTTTTTTTTCTAGTGAGAATGCCATATTCTAATCCAGTGGTTTTCTATTCTGGCCACTTATGAAAAAATCATTTGGACAGACAAAAAAAAGCAAACCTTGCCGGGTGGTGGCGGCGGCGCACGCCTTTCATCCCAGCACTCGGGAGGCAGAGCCAGGCGGATCTCTGTGAGTTCGAGGCCAGCCTGGGCTACCAAGTGAGTCCCAGGACAGGCTCCAAAGCTACACAGAGAAACCCTGTCTCAAAAAACCAAAAAAAAAAAACCAAAAAAAAAAAGCAAACCTCACTCTCCAAAAGCAGGTCCACATCACCCATCCTCACTCTCTATCCACATCCTACCATTCACTGGCCGACAAAAGCTGGTTTATTCCAAGGACACTAGGCTTTGGATCTAAGAACAGTTTTACATTAAAAGAGTACCCAAGTATTTTATACGATATTGAGTTTCAGTTTACTATAGGCTGCATATTTGAAACCCGTGGGGCACCTCTGACTTGTAGATTTGCTTAGCTTTTGTTTTAAAGAAAAAAAAAAACCTACCGATATCTAACATTTGGGAAGTGTTCCAGGGAAGTTTCGGCTCTGCTGAGTCTCGCACATACCAATGGGCTGGTGTGCAGAGCGCTTGCTTGTTCTTTTGGGAAGGGCATGGTGCTCTTCTTATGACTAGCCCGCTGCTACCTCCTTTCTAAGCACAGATCATGGCCCTGGCTCTTTACTACTCACTCACAGCTGACTACTGTTTGAGAATGGTATTTCTCTCATTCTTAACCAAGAAGCAGAACCACAAAAAGAGGGTGTCTTAGGGTTCTATTGCTGCAAAAAGACACAGTGACCAAGGCAACTCTCATAAAAAGCATTTAACTGGTGCTTGCTTACAGTCTGAGAGGGTTTAGGCCATCATGGCAAACAACATGGTGGTATGCAGCCAGGCATGGCACTGGGAACTAGCTAACAGCTTTACATACTCATCAGCGGGCAGCAGGCAGGGAGGGAGAGAGAGCTACTGGGCCTGGTGTGGGCTTTTGAAACCTCAAAGCCCACTCCCGGTGACACACCTCCTCTAACAAGGCCACACCTCAATTTAGGCCTTTCAAACTGTTCATCAACTGAGGACTAGGAATGATATACACGAGCCTATGGGGGCATTCTCATTCAAACCACCACAGAGAGTATCTGTAATTAAAAAAAATGCAATGAATGCCTATTCCCCTCCCAAACCCAACACTCTTCCAAGTATAGGAATAAAGTGCTATTTGTACACCTTCTCTTTAACATGGCAGCAGGGCTTACCTTCAGATCGAGGCTGCTAAGGCTTACAACATCATCCTCTTTCTCTCTTCGCTTTCTTTTCTATAAGGGAAAAGAAGAGATTTGATTCATACATAGAACTAAATGTTACTGCATTAAACAAAGATTCCATGCAACTAGAAAAAAATCACTCCAAGGAGCTGGAGCAGTTAAGAATGCTGGCCGCTCTTTCACTGGACAGGAGTTCTGGCCTCAGCACCTACGTCAGCAGCTCACAATCACCTCTAACTCCAGCTCCACACTGGACAGATGGACTGACAGACAGACAGGCAGGCAGGCAGGCAGGCATACACACACACAGATCCCATGCCCTCTTCTGACCTCTGCGGGCATCTGCGTTCATACACACACACACACACACACACACACACACACACACACACACACACACACAAATAAATATTTAAAAAAAATCACTTCAAAAAGGAGAACATTATTTTGATTAGGGAGATTCACAAATTGTCTCTGGAATATGCATTGTTTAAACAGTACCCTCTGACTAAGTGCTCCCTTGCTAAAGTGATTCTTCAGCACTAAAAATCTTACTTATGTGGTGTTTTCAGACTAGAACTCATGTAAGTTCTGAGTCACTTGTACTGCTACAGGAAAAGAAAACTATAGAAACACAGTGGTTTTATGTTGCTTGGTTTTTTAAGGAACTTATTGTTTATCAAGGGGTGAGGGAAGTCTTTTTTTGGGGGGGATCCTTTTCTTATAGTCCAAACTCAGATTTATTGCCTGACGCAGGATTTATCAAATGGAAGAGGAACAATTATATCCTGGAATGATCTGAGTAATTATTCAGCTCTGCTTAGTGCCAGTGGTAGCAAAACTGTATATATATCTATCATTTATAGTTCTTAATCAATTATGAACAAACACAATTGAGCAGCATTTTTATCATTCCACATCTCAAAATAACAACACATTCCTTGGCATCCAGACTACCTCTTGCAAATACCTAAAACTAACCATCATGGCTCTCTTCAGTTCTTGGCCTCATGAGACGAAAAGGCTTGGAGTCCAATTAGAATCGAGCAGAGTAGTTAAAAGAAAAGAAAACATCTGGAGAGATGCAGGGGGAATAATAGAGCCAGAAAGCAGAGAAAACAAGCTACCATGAAAATAAGAGGAAGTCTGCGAAGTGAGAAAAGCTATCTAAGTCCCCTTGCTGGAGAGATGGCTCAGCTGATAAGAGAACTTGTTGCTTTTGCAGGGGACCCAGGTTTGATTCCCAGCACCCACATGATGCTTTACAACCATCCATAACTCCAGTTCTAGGGGATCCAATACCCTCTTCTGACTTCCACAGGCACCAAGCAGGAATGTTGTACATATACATACATGCGAGGAAAACACAATGAATAAATCTAATTAAAAAATTAAAACAACCCCCAAATACAAAATTACTCCAGGGGGAAAAAGGAGCAGAATGCCACACTACTAGGGAATGAAGGCACACCAGAAAGAAATGTTCAAGCCAACAAAACTGCAACTCCATTCCCAACCGAGCTTAAAAGGCACTGAGAAAATACAAGAAATGAAGGAACATTATAAATTAGAACTGGGGAAAAAACTTCAAAACTAAAGTGACAGCTTTTAAGAAATCTTTATTGATTCAAAGGTCATGTTAAAAAAATATAGGAAAGTATGAACAATGTGATCATAACTTTGCAAAGCCAGCTAACCCCAAATTCTAAATATTTCTACCTGTCTGGAGAACCTATATATTAACAGGCAAACAACACAAACAGAATCTAGAGCAATACATGTGGAGTTGCTGACATGGGTCAGGAGAGGCTGCAGATGGACAGGCCTACATGCGGGGGGGGGGGGGGGGGGGGGGACGGACGACGACTATGAACTACCTAGAAGTTACTTTTGTTAATACGCAGCATGTGGTTATACATGCCTCCTCCTACCCTAACACACTTATTATACCAGTGGATGGAGTAAGTTCTCAAGCATGCATGGGTGTCGTGGTTTGGATACGAAATGTTCTCTGCAAACTACTCATGAATTGAAGGCTTGGTCCTGAAACAGGCAGCGTTTAGAGGGGATTTCTGGGGAAATGACTGCATCAGGAGGCTCCTACCTTCATCAGTGATTAATCCATGATAGAGAAAACCCAAGACAACTGGGAGCATAGAGCTACAGGAGGAGGAGCCTAGCTGGAGAAAGTGGGCCACTGGGAGTGTGGCCTGGAAAGACAGACCATGTCTGGTCCCTTCCTGTCTGTCTTTCTCTGTTTCCTGCCTGCCACAGATCCACAGATGAGGAGATTTGCTCCTGCAGGCCTCTTTGCTCAATGTGGCCCAGAAACCACAGTTGCCGACCACTGGCTGAAACCGTGGAATCTGCCAAAAGAATGTTTCCCTCCTTTCAGGTATTTACCACAGTGAAGAAAAAGTGACGAACAGAGTGGATCATTTTCTGGATTCTTGGTTTTGTTTCTTGGTCTACTTATCAAACATGTGTCCATATCACGCTGTGCCTTAACTAACAGCAGTTACAGGCACCCTAATCTGTACACTTGTGTTCTGAATCTCCTTCCATGGGAATTGGGGGCTAGTAAACTCTAATCAGATCTCTTTCAAAACTATACAAAATATGGAGTCATTCCATGAGAACTGACTTTTTTTTTTAAACAGTCTTTTCCTGCATGAAGGTAGAGTATTTCTCTTCTCAATCAGGTCTTCCATGTTCTTCAATGCTTTCCAGATTTCCCCACAAATGTTATACACATCTTTTCATGGGCTTATTTCTATTAAATTCCATCCTACTTCTACAATAAAAATATTTCAAATGAGTGTGCAGATTGTGCCAATCATGGAACTTTCTATGAACAATGGATAAATGGTACATGTAATTAGTAAAAAAAAGTATAGGAATGCCCAACAGAAATAAGAATAAAATACAGAAGAACAGAATACGGATTAAGCATGTCTTGTTGAATCCATCGGAACATCCAAACATACGAGCAACACTTGGCAAACTAGAAAATGAATCATTTTTTTTTGCCATTTTCCTTAAATAAGCATAAAAATCATGATTTATTTATTATATATGTATTATGATGTACTAAGTTTTAAGTATAAAAAGAATCAATTTTCTTCATCATATCACAGAAAATTAAATGCTTGTGTAAAATCTTGTCCTAGGTCTGGAGAGATGGTTCAGTGGTTAGGAGCACTGGTTGCTCTTCCAAAGAACACAAGTTCAATTCCCAGCACCTACATGGCAACTAACAACCACATGTAACTCCAGTTCCAGGGGATACCGGCTTCAATAGGCAATGCATGCACATGGCACACAGACATATGTACACGCAGGCAAAACACCCATACACGTACAATAAAAATAAATAAATCTTAAAAATAATCCTTGCCCTAAGATGGTGAGGCAGTTCCTGTCTTGAAGTAACCAAGAGCAGATAATCATTCACTTATATACATGTAAATACATATAATTCATAGCAAGCATTTATAAATACATATAATTCATAGTCAAGCATTTATAAATTTTAAACATAGTATAAAAAGTTGTCAAAGAATGTATACTCAAAGGAATAGAAAGGTTCAGTATTAAAGATGAATTCATATGAGTGCTTTGAAAAATGTTTTATTTACTTGAAATAAAACTTTCTTTTAGCTTTTGGCAATAAAGGAGTAAATCAGGTTGCCAAATATGGCGTTAGAAGTTCTGCTTCCTGAGTGATTCAGTAGCACAACTGAGCTGTACAGCAGAATGAAAGACAACCGAGGAATGGATCCCAAGTTCTGAAATGAAAACCCAGGCATCTACTCACCAAAGTAAAGTCCCACGAAGGACCGGGTGTTAAAAATGTGAAGGAGCTGCCTCTCCGAAGGGAGCATCTATGGACAGAAGCATCAGATAATATAGTAATTTCAATACAGTAAGGTGCTTGACAGATAAAAAGCTATCACGTTTGCAGTCTCAAAACTAGTTAAAATAGTGATCCAAATGTCAGCAGCTGGACAGAGCAACGTCCCTCCGAACAGACACGAAATATAGGAGGGCATATGCCATTCCCAGAATCTTTACGATGAAGAGACTATATAAAATTAGTGGAGAGATTACTAGTCAAAAACAATCCTCCAAACCAAACAGAGTTCATCTTGGGAGTCTATACACAACTCAACAATATAAAATCTATTAATATACAACAACAGCTTTAACAATTATTTTTATTAATAATAATAAAAGACAGCAAGAGAACTCATAACTATATTTGGTACAATTCAAAACTTATGCCCAATATTTTTAAATAAATAAAAAATTAACACAATAAAATCAAAATCATGTTATTTACATTAATGCAAATCTCTTTTGATTTTTAAAAATTTGAATTAAAGCAAGAGAATCCCGTTACAGAACCTAACTTTACCCTTCTAAAACACCACTCTATGTTTGATCTCCAGGACCCACACGGTGAAAGACACACATGTGCCTATACTGCCCCCCCCCAACAAAAACAAACCAATAAAAACGAAACAGAATTTTTTTTCATAGCATACACTTTGATCATATTCTTTCCCCTCCCTCAACTCCTCCCAGATTCCTCCCATCTCCCTACCAATCCAACTTCATAATTCTCTCTCACAACAAACAATAGGAAAAACAACAAAAACAAAATCGAAACAAACTTAAAAAAAGACAGTAAGATAAAAATACCGAAACAAAACTCGTGCATGTGTAACACACACACACACACACACACCCCACCATGGCATCTGTTTTAAGTGGGCCAAGTACACCTGGTGTGTGGTTTGGATAAGAATGGCCCCTCTAGGCTTATATATTTGAATGCTAGCCAACCAGTGGAACTCTTTGAAAGTATTAGGATTAAGAGGTGTAGACTTGATGGAGAAACAGTGTCACTCAAAGGGATGGGCTTTGGGATTTCAAAAGCCCATGCCAGGCCTAGTCACACTGTCTTTCTGCCTACAGATCTGGGTGTAAAACTCTCAGATACTTCTCCAGCACTGTGTCTGCCTGCATACCACCATGCTCCCCATCATGATGATAATGGATTAACATCTGAAACTGTAAGTAAGCACACAATTAAATGCTTTCTTTTATGAGTTCCCTTCATCAAGGTGTCTCTCCACAGCAAAAGGTCAGTAACTAAGACACTTGGGCATGGGGCTTGCTCTGGAGTGTGGGTGATATATCAGTAACACTCCATTGAAAAAACAAACAAACCAATTTTCCCTTTCCCAGTAGGTATCAATTGCAAATAGCTTCTTGGTTCTGGGTGACACTTCCCATTTTCAGTGCTGGATTTTGTCTGGTTTGAACCTGTTGCAGGTCTTGTGCATGCTTTCAGTCTCTGTGAGTTCAGATGTGCATCAGTCCTGTTCTATCTGGAATATACTGTTTCCTTGGGGTCATCCACCAACTCTGGCTCCTATAGTCTTTCTGTCTCTTCTGCATAGAATCCCAAAGGGGAGGGGCGTGACAACATCTCATTCAGGACTGAGTGCTCCAAAGTGCCTCCACTGCCAACTTGATACCGACTGGCTTATCTGGAAAAAGGAACCCCAAGTGAGAAAATACCTCCATCAGACTGGCCCATAGCAAGTCTGTGGGAACATTTGCTTGATTAACAGTTGATGTGGGAGGGCCCAGTTCACTGTGGGTGGTGACGTAGCTAGCCAGGTGGTCCTAGGTGGTATAAAAATGGTAGCTGAAAATAAGTCTGGAGAACAAGTCATAAGCCATATTCCTCCATGGTCTCTGCATCAGTTCCTGCCTCCAGGTTCCTGCTTTGAGTTCCTGCCCTGATAGCCCTGGATGATGGACAACAAGCTGTAAGATGAAAAAACCCTTTCCTCTCCAAGTTGCTTTTGGTCATGCTGTTTATCACAGCAATACAAAGTAAACTAGGAAAAGTATGATGGAGAATTATAACACCAAAGCTATAAATTAATTACATAGTGATAATACTAACCTTAGAATTTGATGTCTGACAGTTGGAAACAAAAACTAGCTCTTGAGAATCTTAAAACAAAAACAAAACCTAACTGGGAAATACACCCAGTCTGATGGCAAGATTCTTTTATGCACTATCAACAATCAGTTTACAGTAGTAACCCCCTCCCCCATTTCAATAACAAGTTTCTATTTATTTTAAACATCATGGAAAAACTAAATTGAAAAAAATAAAGAACTGTGCATAGAAAACACATGTAACAGTGTCAACTTTGAAAAATTTTGGAAAATATTCTTTTATTTTTCCATTTTTAATGAGAGTTAGACTCAAAATATAACCACTATCTTAAAGTCTTGTGGAAAAAAATCATTTTCATAAAACATTAACATCATAAGTGGTTTTTCTAGAAGAACACTGGACAACTCACTTCCAAAGGGACAAAGACTGAAATGTAGTGCCATAGAGCATCAGTCTCTCTATCCATATAGACATACTATTCTTTTATATACCAAAGTAATTAAATCATTTAAGGCGTAAGATAAACTAACACATTAAGGAGCCAGTTTGGTTCATTAAGCTGAGTTTTCTTTAACTCCAGGGTGACTTTCACTGGGCCTCTAATATTCTTTCTTTTCCTATGATGTGCTCCGGAGCACTGTAAAGTACCATTATACTACATTAGTTTTAGCAGAAATAAAGTGTTTTGCCTGTCTGCATGTAAGTAAATCACATGCATACAGTGCCTGTGGAGGTCAGAAGAGGGCATCAGATCCCTGGAACAGGAGTTACAGATGGTTGTGAGCTGTCATGTGATCAGGAATCAAAGCCTGGTCCTCTGCAAGAGCAACAAGTACTCTTTTAACAGCTGATTCACCTCTTCAGAGCTCCTCATCCCCACTGGTGCATTGTATTTTATCCCTTCTTGGCCTTGGGATCCTTGACTCCTTTTTCTCCTCGGCCTGGACTTCTTCACAATGAAGCTTTTGCCTCAGTGTAATTTCTCATTACTTCCTCTTCCATAGCCCTATTTCAGGTTCTGCAGCTACAGTGAATGAGTACATACACCCAGAATTCACCATGCCTATTTATTTCAGGGCCTTTTTACATGAGAAGTTATTCATCTGTCTACCTGCTTACTTACTAATCTGTTTAGTGTGGCAAGGTTTCATCTTAGATGACCCTGAACCTCTCTGATCTTCCTGCCTCTACTTCCAGGGTGCTGTGATTACAGGCAGTGCCAGCATGCCCAGTACTATGAGGTGCTGGAGATCAAACCCAGGGCCTATGTATGCTTACTGCACTCTACTTACTGGGCTACATATCCAGCCTTATAGTCATCTATTCATTATGCACCCCAAACCAACAATCCTCCTGGACTCAGGGATTACAATATGGAGATATCTCCTGTCTTCTCTAGCCAGGATGAAGTACTCCTTTTATTTACATCTATGCTACTCTGTCTATCACTAGAAGCTCTTACCAAACACTATTCAACTTGCTTATTCGTTCCTACTAGATTACTTTCTATCTCTATATTCTTTGTACCTGGCATTCATTTATTTTTTGAATAAATCACACCACATTTTTCTTCAACCCACTGAAAACAATTCTTTGCTCGATATTCAAAGTAAGATGGGGTTAAAGCCTGATAAGTTCTTATTTGAAAGGGCTGAAAGTAGCTAGTCATGGTGGTACACAATTGTAACCCCAGCACTCCTGAGGTAGAGGCATGAGGATCAGGAGTTCAAGGTTATCCTCGGCTACATATTGAGTCCCAGGCCAGTCTGGTGAGATGTGGTCTCACAACAAGTGAATGAACAAACAACCAAACCCAAAAGGCTGAAAAATGTGTAAACGAATTTAATACACTCAACTAATTTAACACTCTTAGAAATACAATTGGATAAAAATCCTCTAACATAGTGTTGAGTATGGAATACCCATATGCAAAGCCACTAGCAACAGATACCATATACACGAGCGTGTGTGTCTATACCATTTCCTCTAACTTCCTAATTAACTCAATCAAATTTGAAATTCTTTCAAAAATATTTTTACATTTACGGATGTATGCATGTATGTATGTGTACATATGTGTATGTATGTGTGTGCAGGTGGGAGACCAACTTGGAGGTGGGCTCTCTCTTTCCATTATGTGGGTCCTGAAGATCAAACTCAGGTCAGCCTTGTCAGCACATGCCTTTACCTGCTGAGCTGTCTCACTGGCCTGGATTTGAAGTTCTCACAATGAATGTCCACCAAGTGCTAACTACTACAAGAGCACCTCTGTCACTTCATTTCCCACATCCCCCACTGCCTTTACTTCACCCCTCACCTGTTTCAAAGCCCCCTGGACATACCCAGTAGGATTCTTCTTCCCAGAGGCGCACTTGCTGCTCCTCTATGCTTAGAAACATTTCTTCCAAATTCCCTCATCTCCACCCCTCCCTTCCCTCCAATTGCATTATCATCAAGAGACTTTCCCTATGATCTCTTAAAAATAGTAATGATCTCTATGCCCCTCACCAGGCTTTCATTTACTTCCTGATGTTACCAATCCTTCCCAAAAGAATTTCAGCTTCCTAAGAGCAAGAGCTCTAGCTATTTTTATTCACTAGAATCCCCATTATCTATAACAGTGTCTGATGTTAGGGTGGGTGCAATAGTATTTATTACTGAATGAGTGTAGAACTGCCTCCATCCATCTTTTGGAATCCTTCCTTTTCTTTTCTCTTAACTAGTCTTTCCTGATTCTAATTCTCAGTCTCAAAGATGACTTCCTTTTGCACGTAAGACTTCTTAGTAAACACAGGATGAGAGGAAGTTTCAGAAGGGTAAATATTTCCTTAAACTTCAAACTAATAAAAATCAGCACCAAGTGAGAGAATCTAGCTCTTTACAGAGTTACTTAATACATTGGGTTTACGCATGCCTTGTTAATGAAAGTAAGGTGCTTGCTTATTCCTCAAAACCATATAGCACAACTGGACTATAAGTTATATAAAAGATTAGTTTAAAATCATATCAAGTAATCTGGGTGTGGTGGTACACATTGTAATCCTAGCACTGGGAAGCCCAAAGAAGAAAGACCAGTTTATAGGCAGAAAGGTCTGGTGCCTGCTCAGGTGACAATTCCTCTCCTCTCCACTGGTTCCATGAGTTTTGGTCTGAGCACCTGCAGTCTGCTAGTTTCAATAGAGAACAGCTCTGTGCAGAGTATGGTATGAGTTTCTGGCCAGTCTCTCTACGTAGTTGAGTTCTAGGATGACCAAGTTACATAGTGAGAACTTGTCTCAGAAACAAAACCACCACCACCAACAACAACAAAAAAACTAGACTTCTGAAAAGATGGAGCAGATACAGGATTGTTACTTTTACAGATTAAAAACTGACAGACAAGGCTTATGCAGAGACTTCTTTGCACAAGCCCATGCTAAGCACCGAAGTTCACAACGCCTTATACGAAGTAGACACTACCATATACTCATTGCACAGACGCAGAACTCAAAGTTATACGATCTGTAACTTCAACAGAGTCCGATATTATGATGGGAACCACTATATTCAGTATTTTATAACGAAATTTTCATATTTCACAGGTCAAAAGACTAACAGCAGTACAGAAAATGCCATTCCAATTCCCTATTTGATAACATTGTGATTTCCACGACCTCTCTTCCAGGCACACATTTCTGAAATCAATCCAGAGTCCACCTTTTCCAGACACACAGAAATAAAGACACAACACAGACTAGGAAATGTGCTAATAATCGAAAAGCTAGCGAGTGTCTTTCTCTGATCTCTTCGTTCCGGGAGCTTGGCCTATTCTGGTCTGCAAAAAAAACATTTCATTCCAACAACCGCTTTTAGGTTTAAAGGGCTGGTGCCTGCTCAGGTGACAATTACTCCCGTCACTACAGGTTTTCCATGACAGTTTTGGTCCGAGCACCTGCAGTCCACAACTAGATTCCTGTAAGAAACAGCTCTGGTGCAGAAAAGTATGGTTCCCCGGAAGGGGTTAAAGGAGATTGTCAACAAGTCCAATGAGTCCGCCCCTTTTAAGCGGGGCCGAGCAGTGGCTGTCTGGGGCCTCAGCTGAAGGCAGGCCCTCGGTGCCTCCGGCCTGGCGAGCACACTCACCTCCCGTGGGTTCCCCCATTTCTGTCCGGCCTTCCCTTCCCTCCCCTGCTCCATTCCCAGTACGCGGTCACCTCCCGGCTCTCTCGTCCACCCCCTTCCTGAGTCTCTGGACTCCATCCCTGATGCTCCCCACCCACCCACTTCCCGGGTCTCCAGCATCCATCCCTGGCTCTCCCTACCCATCTCCTGCCACACTCACCTCCCGTCCGCCGACGGCCCGGGGGTGTCGGCCAGAGGCCCTGCGGCTCGGTCCTCGCTGAGCACTGAGGCCCTGCGGCTTCTCCTCCGCGGTCGGGGCTGCTTCTGAGCCGCTGGCTCTGGCTCCATGTCCGGGGGTAGGGGGTGGGGCGGTGGCCCAGTGCCCGGGAGACCGACCGTGGCGGGCACGGTGCCCGCCAGCTTCTGCGAGGCAGTAAGCTGCCTTCTAGCAGGGAGCTGCTACCGCCATCATCCGGGGATTTGAAAATGGCGGCGGCCCAGCGGTCAGCCAATCAGAGAGCGGGTAGCGGTTGCTAGGATATGTGGGGTCCCGCCCTAGTCTAGAGGACCTCTCAGCACACTTCTGGAAGTCGGAGAGAAAGTAGCGGAGTGAAAGTTAAGGGTTTGGAGGTTTATTCTAACTCTGTTCCTGAATCTCCCAAAGGCAGTCTCTATTCACTAGAACCTTTGCTGCAGACCAGGCAAATGGATAGGAAGCCGGTTACCATTTGATGTTGCTTAGCATTAGACAGGTTCAAAGTAATGACTCCAAAAAAAGGCTCAGTTGCTCATATAAACACTAAATTATTCGTGTGGGATATATGGCCAATTGCCAAAAACAATACCTGTGTTCTCAGGGATGTCTCTGGATAACCAGGGAAATCTAGTCATGTCCTCTTGTCTTCCAGTACTTTCTCTGATTGCAAGACTATAAATGCGCATTGTGAAACAAAAGGACTTCTTGTGTTTTTTTTATGAAGATAGGTAAACGAAACGTTCTTTGATTTTAAACGTTGCTAACAGCCTTAAATGTAGTCTCTTCTTTTTGTGGAAGGTTATTCTAAAATAACACCAGGCAGATGTTAATGACTTTGTGCATAATAGAACAACTGAAGGCAATCCAAATGAATGATTGGGAAATGTCTAAATACAACTCACTGACTGGAAAGGCTGTCTTCAGCCTATAATGAAATAGTCTTCCCCAAGGAAGAACACACCAACAGGTTATCTAATACCAATCAGTCAGCCCTGAAAATATATACAAGTAACATCATACAGACTGAGCAGGCTGTATTTATGTATTTATGTAACAACAATTTGCAAAAAAAAAAAAAAAGCCACGAATTTGAAAGAGGGCAAGAAAGTGTATAAGGGAGCATTAGGAGAGAGGGAAGGAAAGGGGGGAAATGATGTGATTATATTATCATCTCAAAAAATAAAAGAAATAATTAAAAATAAAAGATATGCTGGGTGGTGGTATCATGCGCCTTTAATCCTAGCACTCAGGAGACAGAGGCAGGCAGATCTTTGTGAGTTCGAGGCCAGCCTGGGCTACACAGTGAGTTCCAGGACAGGCTCCAAAGCTACACAGAGAATCTCCATCTTGAAAAACAAAACAAAAGAAAACAAAACAAAACAAAAAGAGAAGAAGAAAGAAAAGAAAAGAAACAAAAAGAAAAAATTCCTCACAGTTGTACTGAGGCCTTTGTGTTTTAGTTAATTCCCAATGTAGTCAAATTGTCAACCAAGAATAGCCATCACCATATTTGAAACATAAAAAATAATTACTATAGAGATCTATTAAAGTGTTATTTAAGAATCTTTATTTAAATAAAGGTATGCTTTTTTTGTGTGTGTGTAGCTCTGGCTGGCCTGCAACTTGCTCTGTAGACCCAGCTGGCCTCAAACTCAGATATCTGCCTCTGTCTTCTGAGTGCTAGGCTTACCACACCTCTTTTTGCTTTGTTTTGTTTATAAGCATGAAATAAACCCTTATTTTCGATAAACAAAATAGAACAAAACACAATACCATGACCAAAGCAACTTACAGAAGGAAGAGTTTATTTGGGCTTATGGTTCCAGAGGGAGAAGAGTTCATCATGGTGGTGAGACATGGCAGTGAGCTGCAGCCATGGTGTCAGGAGCAGAAAATTGAAAGATCACATCTTTGACTGCAAATATGAGGCAGAGAAAGCAAACTGGAAGTGGAGTGAGACTACGAACTCCCAAAGTCAGTCCCCAGTGGCATACCTCCTCTCTGCCTAAGGCTCCACCATATAAACATCTCCAAGGGGTACCACCAACTGGGGACCAGGTGCTTGAAGACTTGAGCCTATGAGATACATTTATCACTCAGACATTCATAACTATATACTGAGATTTGGTCATACAAACCTAGGAAAAGGCTGGTCCTGGATATTTTTAAGTCAACTTGATACAACCAGAGTGATCAGAGAGAAGGGAACCTCAACTGAGAAAATGCCTCTATTTGATCAGGCTGTAGGCAAGCCCATAGGGCATTTTCTTAATTAGTGATTGATCGGGGAGGGCCCAGCCCATGCTGGGTAGTGCCATCCCTAGGCTGGTAGTCCTGGGTTTTATAAAAAAGAAGGCTGAGAAAGACATAAGGAGCAAGCTAGTAAGCGGCAGCACTCCTCCATGGCCTCTGTTCAGCTCCTGCCTCCAGGTTCCTGTCTTGCTTGAGTTCCTGTCCTGACTTCCTTTGGTGATGAATTGTGACTCATCAACGTTGTCTCAAAAAATCAAAACCAGCCCCTTAGAGAAAATAGTATTTTTCTTTCTTTCTTTCTTTCTTTCTTTCTTTCTTTCTTTCTTTCTTTCTTTTCTTTGAGGGAAGCCCCAAAGGTGGGGTGAGTGTGGACCTGGGAAGACAGGGAAGTGAGTATGGTCACGGTGCACTGTGAAACTCCCAAATAATAAAAATATTATGTTGAAAAAAAAAAAAAACAAAACCAGGGCTGGAGAGATGGCTCACCAGTTAAGAGTATGTGTTGATCTTGTAGAAGACACAAGTTTGGATCTCAGTACTCACATTGGACCACAGCTCACAGCTGCCTGTAACTCCAGCTCCAGCTTAATCCAATGCCTTATTCTTACCTATATGGGTACCCCCACACACATAAGGTACATGCCCACAACCACCCACACAGATAAAATAAGAGTAAATCTTAAAAACAAAAACAAAACCCAAAGCCAACAGAAATTCAATGACACTTTTTTGGTTTGTTGTATGTAGTGAACTGGCCACTGAAATCCCACTTATTGAAAACTACTTAAGAAAGGAATGGAAAAGGAAGGGAATTCAAATAGCAAGCACCACGCTTTTATCAGTTTAATTTTTTTTCATTCTTTCAAGACCTAAGCATAGCTACCAAGTGTGTCCAAACCAGTACTGTATGGCGGTATGATTTCTTTCAAGGTCTTGTTTTCCATAATTGTTGGGGCTGTGAGATCTGCCGTGACTAGGTGACCTGCAGGCTGGAACTCTAGACTAGGAGCTGGTACAGATGCTGATGTTGTCACCTACAGCAGAAATGTCCCCCCCTCTCCCAGAAAGCCTCAATTTTGCTCTTGTGGCCTTGCAACTAATTGTGTAAGGAGAGCACACTTGGAGGATTGCAGTAGTTTGTATGAGAAATGCTCCCCTGAAGCCTTATGAGTTTGAACTGGCTTCCCAAAGAAAACAAATATAAAAAAATACAATACTATATTAACAAAATTATTTGCAAAAGTCTAGAAAATTTCCTCATGTTTGGGAGTAGTGTTGGATGAGGTGTATGTGTGGGAGGTGGTGGTAAAAGAAAGTGCATCTGGCCAAGCACGGTGATGCATGGCTTTGATCTCAGCACTTAAGAGGCTAAGGTAGGATGACTGTGAATTTGAGTTTCACATGATCTACATAGTAAGATCCTGGAGAGAGAGAGAGAGAGAGAGAGAGAGAGAGAGAGAGAGAGAGAGAGAGAGAGAGAGAGAACAAAGCAAAATGGTATTTTCTTTGTTTCCTCAAGTATTAGAGACTGATCTGTATCCATACCACATTGAATGTGTCTGGTATTGTCTGCATTTAAAATGATTTGAACCTTATTCAAGGAGAAGATACTTGTGAAATGTGTATGAACCAGAAAGGGCTGATTTGGGGCCGCATAGATGGCTCAGTGGTTAAGAGCTTTTGCTTTTCTTGCAGAGGACCAAAGTTTGGTTCCCAACACCTTTTAGGCTGATTTGCTATTGCAGCAAATGTTAACTCATATGCTTTCATTTTCCCCATTAATGCTGACTCACTTCTTTTTTTGCATTTTATTTTATTTAAAAAACTTTTTTTATTCATTTTACATACCAACCACAGATACCCCTCTCATTCCTCCTCCTGCTCCCTCCTCCCCTAACCCCCCCACTCCCATCTCCTCCTCCAAAAGGGTAAGGGCTCCCATGGGGAGTCAGCAAAGCCTGGTACATTCAGTTGAGGCAGGACCAACTCCCCCCCACCCCTCCCCGCGCTCGCGACACACACACACACACACACACACACACACACACACACACACACACACACACATCATGGCTGAGGAAGGCATCTGACCATACAGAAAGCCAGCTCAGGCACCAGGGATGGATCCTGATCCCACTGCCAGGGTCCCCTCAAACAGATCAAGCCACACAACTGTCTTGTTTATGCAGAGGGCCTAGTCCAGTCCCATGCAGATTCCACAGCCGGTTGACTCAATTCTTAATATCAGAGGAAAGATTCTGGAAGACATTTGTGAGGGCTGGGAAGATGATAAGGAAAGTGCTAGCTGCACAAGCCTGAGAGCCTGAGTCGCAGCCATCTGGAACTTGTTACACCACTGTGGTAGTTTGAATAAGAATGGCCCTCATAGGCTTGTAGATTTGAATACTTGGTCACCAGGGAGTGGCACTATTTGAAAGGATTAGGAGGTATGGCCTTGTTGGAGGAAGTATGTCACTGGGGATGGGCTTTGAGGTTTTAAAAAGTCCATTCCAAGCCCAGAGTTTCTCTCTTCCTGCTGCCTGTGGATTTGGATGTAGAATTCTTGGTTACTTCTCTAGCACCATGTCTGCCTGTGTACCACCATTCTTCCCACTGTGATAATGGACTGAACCTCTGAAACTGTAAGCAAGCCCCAGTTAAATGCTTTCTTTTATAAGACTTGCCTTGGCCATGGTGTCTCTTCATGGCAATAGAACAGTGATTAAGACAACCAGTGATGTAAATGTAGAGGCAAGTGGATCTTTAGGGCTCACTAGACAACCCAACCAGTCTAGCTTAATCAGCAAATGCCAGGCCAGTGAGAATCCCTCTAACAAAACCAAGGTGAATGTCTCCTGAAGACCAATACCTGAGGCTGTCTTCTGGCCTCCACACACGTGCACATACACCTGAATGTACACCCACACAGACATCTGTGTGCACACACACAGTGATTTATTATAGTCAACATGCATATGGTTTAGAAACAGTTGTGGGGAAGCTGTCACTAGCTTAGTAGACTAAGCTATAGTTGGCACAAACTTTAGCACAGCTTGTTCAGGCCCAATACAGCTACGTTGCCATCAGAGAACTGAAAAATTAAAAATTAGGTGTGTTGCTTTAAGTGAAGAATGTTTTCAGCCCTCAGGTGGAGTCATTTCCGGGCCCAGTTGATAAGGCTGTGTTAGAAATGACTTATCCTCAATCGTCACCACAGGGCTATAGGGGCACCTTCAGACCAGCATGGTAAGTGGGCACAGTATACAATCAATAGTGTTGATTTGAGATGGTGGCAGATTTTGTATGTTGTATTTAGGCACTTTCCTCCACCCTAAATCCTTAATAAATCACAATTGTGTGGTAGGATAAAGACACAGCATTTTCTCTGCTCTCTCTTTAGCTCTGTGTGAGAAGGAATATAGTTACTTCTAGCAGTTCTGTTTAGGGCTACCTTTAGAGAACCACTTCCCCTTTAATTTTTCCCCCAATGTGGAAATCACAGTAGTTTTCAGTATCTTAGAATTTTGAATTCTTCAATGGAAGCAACCTTTCAAACTGCTTTTTCTTCTTTGCCTTGCCCCAGTGGACTTTCTCTTCAGCATTAAGTCATTTTTACCTTAAGAGTCAAGGCTTCCAACATGAACGATACTTGTAATAGAACATTCTGTGTCTTGACTTGATCAATGTCAGTCAGCATTCTGGGTGTGATGTTGTCTTGCAAGATATTTCCCTGAGAGCAAGTGAGTAAAGGGTATGGGAGGTCTTTTGCTTATTTCTTAGAATTGCATATGAATCTACAGCTATCTTCATATTAAAAGCTTAACTGAAAATTATCCTTTCTCAATAACTCAAATCAGTTTTGGAATGGCATTTATTAGTGTGCTGGAGCTTATTAATGTTGACATTTAGTGGATAGTTTACAATCTTAGATGATTTAATACCACAACTAATGTTCGAAGAGAGAGCTTTGAAAGATGGCAGAGGCTAAGAGAAGAATAAGGTCAGTCTAGTTCTCTATACCCTCAGATGTGGCTATATTGTAAAGTCAGACATTTCTGCAGCCAAGAACAGGGCTTGTCAGGCCAAGCTATGTTGTGTTGAGAGGCCCGCTGTGTTGAGAAAGAGTAGTACCACTTACTGTGTTGTTTGAGTACACGAAGGGCAGCAATTTATTTTGTGATACCTCTTGGTGATTGTTTTTACTGTGACTTACTGTCAGCGAATACGCCTCTCAGTAGAGTTCCTCATGTGTCTACTGACTGCTGGAGAAGGGAGTTACTGGGAGCTGTCAGCATGCGAATTTTGTAGCTTAAGAGTTTCTTTCGGGTACAGAGATGATGAACAACCCTCCTTTTGAACTCGATCTTAAGCTTAGAGGACAAAGGTCTGGTTTGGTTAATGTGTTTACAGCTTTTAAAGTCCAAGAGGAGGGGAGAGGAATGAAATTGTTCTTTGGCAGATAAGGATTTACGAAGCTTGTTCATAATGGAATGTTCTGTTTTGATTTTCACATGCTATTTGTTTGTTCTAAGTGATGTTGAAGTTAGTTCACAGCCATTGTCACCAGAAACTGAGAGTCACACAAAGAGATAAGATGAAGTTCTGAGTATTGAACCTGAAATTCTCATGCAACAAAGAAGCCTATGCTATGCCATGTCAATGGAGACAAAGTACATGTTTTTGATGCTGCTGAGCACGGCAGAGCCCAGATCAGATTGCTGGGGTGTGGCAGATCAGAGCTCTTGACCTCTGGCTTCTTGCTCACATAGGCCTGGCTGGCGATTTGTGGGAGGTCTGAGGTCTGCAGTTGAGTTTAGACTTTGAGACAGTGCATTTGTGGTTGCCCCTCAGCTTATAAGGCCAAGCAGCTTGAAGGACTTGAGGATGTAGAAGGCAGTGCAGGCCAGCACACACTTGGTCCAGGACCACTGGCAATCAAAATGCAGCAGCTTAGCGTCAGATATTGCTCTAGATTTCTAGGATTTAACTTTTCTTTCTCTATGTTAAAAAGTAGTTAATATGGTGTACTGATGATTTTGTGTGTCAACTTGACACAAGCTAGAGTCATCAGAGGAAGGACCTCAGGAAGGAGTCTGAGGAAATAGTTCTTTGAGATCCAGCTGTAAGGCATTTTCTCATTTAGTGACCATGGGGGAGGGCCCAGCTCATGGTAGATGGTGCCATCCCTGGGCTGGTGGTCCTGGGTTTTACAAGAAAGCAGGCTGAGCAAGCCATGAGAAGCAAGCCAGTGAGAAGCTCTCCTCCATGGCCCCTGCATCAGCTCTTGCCTCAGGGATCCTGTCCTGACTTCCTTCAGCGATGAATAGCCATGCTGAAGTGTAAGGCTAATAAACCCTTTCCTGCCCACCTTGCTTTTTGGTCTTGTTT
Organism: Peromyscus eremicus; assembly: GCF_949786415.1. NCBI lineage: Eukaryota > Metazoa > Chordata > Mammalia > Rodentia > Cricetidae > Peromyscus > Peromyscus eremicus. The sequence goes on along the minus strand of NC_081420.1, from coordinate 55,391,297 downwards.
TTTTGTCGCTGCAATAGAAACCCTAACTAAGATGTATGGTCTGTCTCAACTACTTAAAAAGTTGTTTTACTTTAAGAAAAATAATGAATGCTGATTAGAGCAGATGAAAAGAGTAACCTTTACATAAGAAAAAAACCCCCTCTATTATTCAGAAATAACTAGAGTTTGTTTAATCATGAATATCTTCTCTCTCTCTCTCTCTCTCTCTCTCTCTCTCTCTCTCTCTCTCTCTCTCTGGGTGTGGGTGTGTGCACGCACACACGTGTATGGGGTAGTACGTGCAGATGGAGGCCCAAGGTTGATATTAGGAATCATCTTCAATTGTGCTTCTATTTTATTCACTGAGTCAGGTTCTCTCAATCAAACCCAGAGTTCAGAGATATGGCTACTCTTGCTCCATGGCTTGTTTTATGGATCTTCTATCTCTGCCTTCCCAGGCTAGAATTATAGGAGAGTTGCCTACTCCCACACATATTGACACACAAAATAATAAAAAACTAAGTACTTTAAAAAAAGTACTTGGAAAAATATCCTTTATATAATTATGCATATGGTAGGGTTTTCTTTAAATTATTACATTTATTTTGTTTATTGGGTGCAGAGCAGTCAGAGCATTGGTGTGGGGTCAGAGGGCAACTTGAAGGACTTGGTTCTGTGTAGCTGGAAGTTTGTTGGTCCCACCTGGACCCACAGTTCCACAGCTGTTTATAAAATAATAATTATTAATAATAATTATTAATTATTATTAACTCATTATTGATTACAAACTGTATGGCCTATGGCTTCAGCTTCTTGCTAGCTAACTCTTTCATTTTAAATTAACCCATTACTATAACCTATATGTTGCCATGTGGCTATGGTGTTACCCGTCTGCTGGCATCTTGTTGCTCCATTGGCAGCGGCTGGCGTCTCTCCCAACTCCACCTTTCTTCTCTCTGTAGCTCTCCTTGGATTTCCCACCTGGCTGTAAGCTTTCTTGCCATAGGCCCAAACAGCTTTATTTATTATCCAATGGGAGCCACACATATTCACAGCATACAGAAAGAAACCCCCACAGCAGTTCTGATTCTCTCTTTTCACCGTGTGGATCTGGGGATCAAACCCTACTCTTCAGGCTTGGTGACACTCACCTTTACCCACTCAGCTACCTCTTTAGCCTCCAATTTTTATGCACAATGACTTGTTTGTTTTGGAAAATAAGTGAAAATTTCTAATAATTTAAACCTTAGAATATTTTTCTAAGAGCACATATGAATAACAAAACCTCAAGGCTTGAAGAGATAACATTTTTAATTTGTCTGCAATGAGTTCTACTATTTGACAAAGCCGGTCAATTTAAAATCTATTCTTCTCCAGTAACTTTTTTCTGCATAAATTAGCCTGATGTAAACACCCATTTACCACATCCACAATTTACCCTTAATTATAGTTATGTGTAGGTTATATATGATTATACATGTAGAGTCTAACTCAATTCTTCATCCAGCACACAGTAGTAGATGCTTTACTTATAGGATAGAAGAAGTTTAAAGACAGTTTTTTATCTTGTTTATTATGATGGCGTGTATGCACGCACACGTGGGTATGATGTGACTACACAAGGATGCGCATGTCACCAGCCATGTGTGGAGGTCAAAGTATGGTTTTGTGGAGTTTGTACTCTCCTTCTGTCTTTACCTGGGTCCAAGGGATCCAACTCAGGTCATCTGGCTTTCAAGGCAAATGATTTTAGTCACTGAACTGCCTCACCAGCGTGAGAGAATTCAAACACTATTTTAGTCCTTGGTTCAGTTTTCCATGAAATGTGACTGTTCCTTGGAATTTGTTTTTCATGGAACACTTCTGTTTATCTATCTATCTATCTATCTATCTATCTATCTATCTATCTATCTATTATGCAAGCAGAGTTCTGCCTACATGTATACTTGCATGTCAGAATAGGGCACTGGATCTCATTATAGATGGTTGGGAGCCACCATGTTGCTGGGAATTGAACTCAGGACCTCTGGAAGAATAGCCAGTGCTCTTAACCACCGAACCACCTCTCCAGCTCCCATGGAACACTTTTATGAAGGTGGTTATCTTCTTCCCCTTGTATATGTGTTCTAGGGATTATATTCAGAGTGCCAGGCTTATGTGGCTGGCAATTGCTTTTACCTGCTGAGCTACCTAGCTGGCCTCCTTTGGAGAACACTTTAGCTCAGTGGTTCTCAACCTGTGGGTCATGACCCCGGGGGGGGGGGAATGACCCTTTCTCAGGGGTTGCCTAAGACCATCAGAAAACACAGATATTTATGATTCATAATAGCAGCAAAATCACAGTTATGAAGTAACAACAAAAATAATTTTATGGTTGGGAGGGTCACTACAACATGACGAATTGTATTAAAGGGTCACAGCTTTGGGAGGTTTGAGAACCACTGCTTTAGATTACAATGAATGTCTCCTGTGATTTCTAAGCGAGTTTGGTCTTTGTCATTTATAATCAGTAGTGCTCATGTTGTCCAAGCTCCTACTCTATTCTAATCCACTGTGGCTTATTGCAGAGGGAGTGTCTCTCCATTCACATTGGTCAAGCTGGTGTGCAGATCGGGGATGCTTGCTGGGAACTGTATTGCCTGGAACATGGAATCCAGCCAGATGGCTTCATTCTGGACAGTCAACACGATCATTTGGGAAATACTAAAATGGAACATAGGAATGCATCTTTAAACACTTTCTTTCATGAGACAAGAACCGGAAATCATGTGCCCAGAGCGCTTTTCATGGACCTAGAACCAACTGTTATAGGTAATCTAAATTTGACTTGCTAGTGCTTTAACCAAGTCCCAACTCAAACAAACCAGGCAGGTGAGATTATGAGATTGTGCTAATCTATATGAACAGGATCATGTAGATCTTTCCCAACCGCAGTCTGTACCATTACAAACATACCCAAATGGACGGTAGCCTCCTTTCCTGTGGGACTAACTAGGTAAAGCTCCAAATTTATCCATCCACAAACTTCAGCAGAACACTGAAGCTTTTTTCCTGGGTCTGAGAGCAAAGCTAGAATCTATTGGCAAACAACCTGAAAATTTGTCATTATCTTTTACAAAAGAGTAGAGTATTTGAAAATTATTCCACAGAAACAAGGTACCATATAAATCTTAAAATTATGGGGGAAGCTAATTTTTTTTAAATTTACACTTATTTATTTTCTCTTTCTCCTCCCTCTCCCTCCCCTTCATTTTCTCCCTCTAGCAACTCTCCTCTCCTCTCTCTCTGTCTCTGTCTCTCTCTCCCCCTTGGACCATGGTGGTGCTTGTGTGGAGGTCAGAGGGCAGCTTGAAAGAGTCTCTCTCCTTCCACCATACAGATTCCAGGGATCAAGCTCAGGCTATCAGGCTTGGTAACAAGTTTTTACCCGCTTTGCCATCTTGGTAGTCCAAATGCTATTTTATAATCAGCAATGGCAGACTTTGAAATATCCTGTCCTAAAGCTTATAAAATGCAGCTAGAGAAATATTGGAGATAGAAAGGAGGCATTGTCTTACGAGAACAGCTAGAGAGGAGGGTAGGTTTGGATCTGATGAATATGAGTTATCTAGTCCTACACAACAAACTGCCTTCAAATGCAGTGGTGGAAGGCAGTAGCAACCATTATTTTGTTGATGAATTTGTAATCTGCGTGAGGCTCAGAAGATACAAATTCTCACTGTTCCACATGATTTGGAGATTCAGGTGGGAGCCAGGGAACTCACTCGGATAGTGGTTCACTCACCTAGCTTTCAAGTTGGTGTTCTGAGTCCTGAGCTACGGATGCTGCCGGGGCTTTGAGCCCTCTTCACATGGACTGTCTATGTGATGCTTAGACCTCATTGTAGCATGGTGATCAGGTGCCAAGACCAAGTATCTCATGGGTACAAGGCAGATGTTCATGGCATTTGTCATCCAGCCCTGTAAGTCACATAGTGCCATTTCACCTAGTCTCAATGAGTCAAGATAGTTATGAAGACACAGGAAAGGTATATGAATCCCACTCCACCTTTTAATGCAAGCATAACGGGTTTCTAAGAGCAAATGTATAATAGGAAGTGTTTTTGTGACCGTCTTTGGAAAATAGTCTGTCTTATTAGAAAAATGCAATCTGTCTATACTAGAGTAGAGTTGCTTTCCTTATTAGAATAGAGTTAGAATACATAACAAATTGATGAGACAAAGTGGATTGATGCCAATGAATGTTAATATAGTGGAAATATTAAAAGTTTTATTTAAATGGGTTGGGTAAAAAAGAGTAAGGCCAAAGATGTGCATATACAGGCTCAGTATTGCTCTGCTAGGTGTTATGAACAAATAAAAACTAAGAAACTATTGGGGATGTAGCTCAGTTGGTACAGTGCTTGCCTAACAGGTAGGAATCCCATAATCAGTTCGTAACTAAGCTCAACATTAAAGCAGATATGGTGGTGTGCACTTGTAATTCCAGCCCTGGGAAAGTGGAGGCAAGAGGATGAGAAGTTCAAGGTCTTTTGGAATACATAGTACTTTGCCTAACAACACCAACAAGAAGACTTCTTTGTTTTTCTAGACTAAGAAAAGCCATTTCTGCAGAGTAAATTCCATTCCTTTGCCATAACCCTAACATGGGAAAAGTACCTGTCAGGGTTAGAAAGGGGCCAGCTGTTAGAGTGAATGCAAGCACTGACCACACCTCCCTCTCTGCAGATGGGATCCGTGTGGGGAAGTACCACTCACTCTTCCACCCAGAACAGCTTGTGAATGGAAAGGAGGATGCTGCAAACAACTATGCACGAGGTCGCTACTCCGTGGGCTCAGAGGTCATCGAGCTTGTGCTAGAAAGGATCCGAAAGCTGGCAAGTGGTTCCTCTTCAGCTATGAATGGGTCATGCTGGATGCTCATGATCTTGTGGTAGCAGTCACCAGCCTTACTTGCTGACCTCTTCCTTCCCCAGCCCTCTCACTCTGGGCCTCCTGGAGATACTTAGGTGTCCTGATGTTGGCTTTGGTTACACTGCTACATGGGAAGCCTTTAACAATTGGCAGGCGGCTTCCCTTTACCCTTGTTTCTACTATTGCAGGGTATATGTGGATGTTAGCAGAGACTTCAAAGCTTTCTAAAATGTACTGTTTTCCAATAGTCACTACTACTTGTGAAGATGAAAAGGGGCAGGCCTTTTGTGAAGGATACTTGCTGGTCTTTCTCATAGTTCTTTAAGGGTTTGAATCTGCAGATCCTTTGTTAAGTTTGGTTTGGCGTAACCACTGGCAACATAGTGCCTTTCATATCATCCTGGATGTGGTGTGTAGCTTAAGAGGTACGTTGTCTCCTGTGGAGGGGACTTTATTTGGCTTCTGTATGTTGATAATTTTCTTTTATTTATTATTGACAAAACCTTCAGTTCATATGTAGATAAATTCATGGAAAACAATGAAAGATGGTCAATTGCTCCTGTAGGCCGAGCTTCCCTTATCTGAATGACTGGGACCAGAAGTACTTGGATGGGTATTTTCTCCGGGTTTTGGTATATTTGCATGCACATGCAAATATACACATGAATTTTAGGGGAGCCAACAAGTCAAATGTAAAATTCATTTACATTTCAAATAACCCTTTTAGTCATAGGCTTCAGGCGATTTTGTGCAGTACTTTTAGTGTGCCGGTGTGTTGACTGCCACCCTTTGTTATGAGCTCAGATACGGACTTTCCATTAGTGCCATTATGTAAGTACTCAAAAAAAAAAAAAAAAAAAAAAAAGGAGGATTTTGGAGGATTTTGAAGTTTGGGATTAGAACTGCTCAAGTAGTAGTGAAATTCTAAAGCCTTTCCCAACTCCAGAAGGAACATTCAGGAACATTTCAAAGTAGCTATGTTTGTTGTGTAGCTGACAATGGCAAAAGGGGCCATTCTGAATCATTTTAAAGTGTGTTTTCCTGTGTGTATTTGTGTACACAGGTGCATATGGGGACCAGAGGACCCCTTGTCTGTCATTCTGCAGATTCCATCTACTTTGTTGTTTGTTTGAGACAGGGTCTCATATGACCTGGTCCTGGCCAACCAGGATAAGATGGATAGTCATCAAGTCCTGGTGATGTGTCTGCCTCCACCTCCCTAGTGCTGAGGTGATAACTACATGGCACCATGACCAGCTTTTTTTTTTTTCTTCTTTTTTACAGTGTAGCTTCTGAGGATCAAACTCAGACCTGCATGCTTATAAGGCAAGCACTTTGCTGATGGGGCCATCTCCCAGGCCTCCTTTCTGAGTCTTTTGTCCTTGAGAATTCATATGCTGCCATTACCATCTAGTTCACTAGCTCTGAATATAGCTGGTGGAATTTTCACATTGCATGTTCTTTCCACAGGCAGAACAATGCAGTGGACTTCAGGGCTTTTTGATTTACCGAAGCTTTGGAGGAGGCACAGGGTCGGGGTTTACATCTCTCTTGATGGAGCGACTCTCACTAGAGTATTGCAAGAAGACAAAATTGGAGTTCTCTGTCTATCCATCTCCTAGAGTCTCCACTGCTATAGTGGAGCCTTACAACGCCGTCCTCACCACTCATTCCACCATAGAACACTCAGACTGCACCTTCATGGTGGACAATGAGGCTGTCTATGACATCTGCCGTCACAAACTTGGTGTTGAACGTCCTTCCTATGCTAGTATCAATAGGTTGATGGCCCAGGTGTTATCTTCCATTACTGCTTCACTCCGCTTTGAGGGGCCTTTGAACGTGGACTTAATCGAATTCCAGACCAACCTAGTACCTTATCCCAGGATACATTTTCCCATCACAACGCTTGCCCCCATCGTCTCTGCTGACAAAGCCTACCAAGAGCAGCTCTCTGTGCCTGACATCACTGCTGCTTGCTTTGAGTTCTCCAACCAGTTGGTCAAGTGTGATCCTCGGCTTGGGAAGTACATGGCTTGCTGCCTACTGTACAGAGGAGATGTGGTCCCTAAGGATGTGAATGCAGCAATTACAGCCATGAAATCAAGGACCTCTGTTCAGTTTGTTGATTGGTGTCCAACTGGTTTCAAGGTGGGCATCAATCATCAGCCACCTACAGTGATTCCAGGAGGGGATCTAGCCAGGGTTCAGCGGGCTGTGTGTATGTTGAGCAATACCACGGCAATTGTGGAAGCCTGGGCCTGTCTGGACCACAAATTTGACCTCATGTATGCCAAAAAGGCATTTCTGCACTGGTATATCACAGAAGGCATGGAACAAGGGGAGTTTATAGATGCTAGGGAAGATCTGGCTGCTCTGGAAAAAGATTATGAGGAAGTGGGGCTGAGTTTCTGATGTAAAGATGACTATGCAAACGAATGCTGAGTTAAAATGTTATGCTTTGTTTCCAAGCTCTTATATACCTGATAAATAAAAGGAAAGCAAAAATCAAATCAGCAAGATCCAAAATTCTGCATTGAATTAAATATATCAATATCAACAACACAGTCATATTTTCTTGTGTACAGTAGAATTCAGCTCTGCTAATGGAGAACCTTCTGAGGATTATAGTCATTTGAACTACTAGGTCTCTTCTAGGTAGAGTTATTTTGTATTAGTTCTTATGTCACAGTAAAAGCCTGACTTTATTCTTTGCCCTTCTACCTTAAAAAACAAACCAAACCAAATCAAAACAAAACACTAATATAGTATGGAACCTTAATGTTTCTGCTTTCCCTGTCCTATATCTAAGGTGGAAAACACAAAGATTATGAATGTTATTTCTCTGTTATCTATGTATTATACATCAATTAAATCACAAATTCTTTTAGAATTTTTCTTTTCCTTTCTCCAAGTATGGGCTTTAACTCCTTAGTTTGGTATTCAAGCAAACAAACAAGCAAGCAAACAAACCACAAGAATATTGTTGGGCATTTTTAGAATTTGGTTATGAGTATTCTGCAGGCAAAAAACTACGTATCCTTTCTTCAGTTACCTTGTCCAGGATTGTGGTTGTGTTTGTTTTGCATGCATATATGTGTGTGCGGTGTGTGCATGTGTGTGTGCATGTTTGTATGTCTGCAAGGAGTATGGGTATGTGAGCATGTTCATGTGGCAGCCAGAAGCCGATGTCATGTCTTTCTCAATTTCTCTCCACTTTATTTGCTAATGCAGGGTCTCTCCATGAACTGGGAGCTCACTGATTCAGCTAGTCTAGCCCTGTCTTTGCTCTCAGGCACTGGGATTACAGGTGGGCAGCTATGCCCACTTTGCATTTATGTGGATATTGGAGATCTGAACTCTGTTCCTCACACTTGTTCAGAAAGCCCTTTTATCCATGGAACCTTCTCTCCAAACCCAGAAGGCTTTATTAGTTCATTTTCTCATTGCTATGAGGACATACATGACAAAAGCAACTTAGAGGGGGTGTATTTTGCCCCCTGGTTTAAGGGATAAAGTCTATCACAGTAGAGAAAGCAATTGCAATTCATGCGTCACACTAGAAGATGGCATTCGGCAGCTCTTCTCCCTAGTTTCCTGCCCACTCATCTGAGATGCTCCCTGTGCCTTAAAGGGGATGGTTTAAATGTCTTGTTTAGAATGAGTGTTTCATCAGACTCCTCTTCCACACTGTCTTTCCCCAGTGGAGACACTTCCGGCTCTCTCTCTTGTTATTTATCCCACAGACACATGATCTGAAATGGGACTGTTCACTCTCTTATCTCTAAGTTTTATTTCTCTGTTAAGTCTTATACTGAACTTTCTACTTTCTAGACACATTCTCCAAGATGCTTTGTGTACACTTAAACACTTTCTTCCTAAAAATATACCATTTTCCTGAAGTGTGTTGTTCCTTTAGTGGTCTCTATGTCTGTTTGTGCAGATCTAAATGACACTGTTAATTTTTACTGCCTCCCCTGATTTTTTATATTCGGTATAGAACCAGCTACTGTTGATTCTGCTTCTGTAATGATTTTCAGAGTCTACCTCTTCCTTTTTGAGTTATTAAATTGCCCCCTGCAACAGCTTTCCTGACTTTTGTCCTGTCTTCCTAACCCCCTCCTCCCACTGCTCCATGACTGAGCACAGCTTGTATGATCTTGCTCCCTTGCCCCAGGATTTAATGACTCACCATTTCTTAGACATAAGGTATAAACTTCTGTACATGGTGGGTAGTCTTTCCCAACTCGTACCAACTACATTTCCACTCCTATCTGTCACAGTGGTCTCATAAATTCCAACCAGCATAGCCTCTCCCCATTTTCTAGTATATACTTGTTCTACGGCCAGTGATGTAGCTCTTACTTTAGAATACAATTCAAAGGTTACTTGTCCCCTGAAACCTTGGAATTTTACGGTCTTGTGTCCTCTTTGAGTAACCAGAGCAATCTAGAGCCTCCATTCACTCCCGTCCAGGATTTAGGAATAGCTGAGCTATGCTATGGAATTTCTCTCCATATTAAAATATGGTATTAAGTAATAGGTGATGATTCTTCTCTTTGCATATACTATACAGTGCTTTACAGTTTTGTTACAAATGTACCTGTTAGCTTTTTTCTTTAGCCACTAGAGGGCACTAGTGAAGTGCATATTTCTCTCTCTCTCTCTCTCTCTCTCTCTCTCTCTCTCTCTCTCTCTCTCTCTCTCTCTGTCTCTCTCTCTCTCTCTCTCTCTCTCTCTCTCTCTCTCTCTCTCTCTCTCTCTCTCTCTGTCTCTCTCTCTCTGTCTCTCTCTCTCTGTCTCTCTCTCTCTCACTCCCCATCCTTCTCTCCTTTCCTCCCCTCAAGAAAGCACATTTGTAGATTTTATTTTGTTTGAGAATTTAACAACATAATAATATTCAAATGAACATTGTTTCTTAAGATTTTAAATAAACTTTGTGGCTCCCACTATTTCTAAGTCTGGTTTGCCTTTTCTCATGTGTATGTGTGTGGTGTGTGTGCTTATATTCATATGTGCATTCATATGTGGGAAAGCATGCGTGTGTTCAAGTGATGTTCCCATGTGTGCACAAGCGTACAGAGGACAGATGTTGTGTATGCCTTCTTTAATCACCCTCTCCATTATTTTCTGAGTCAAGTCTCTTAGATGAACGCAGTTTGCTGATTCAGCTAGTGTAGTATTCAGCCTGCTCTGCGATCCCACCTTTATTTTCCAGTTGCTGGGATTTATTTTCTGAGTACAGGCAGCTGCTACACATGTCCAGCATTTAAGTGAGGCAAGCTCACACACCTGCTTTTAAACAGGATCCACATACATTTTTGGTACCATTTTTATACTTCAATAAATGGTGTTAAATAATTGAGATTGGCTATAAATTTAATATATGCCATTTCCTTTTAAGGACTGTAGTATGACAAACTTTTCCACAAACCCTTAGTAATTCCTTTTAAATTTAAAGATTTAAACTGTAAATATGGTGGGTACCCTTTATTGTCCCAAGATGTTCTTTTTTTTTTTTTTTTTTTTTTTTTTTTTTTTTTTTTTTTGGTTTTTCGAGACAGGGTTTCTCTGTGTAGCTTTGCGCTTTCCTGGGACTCACTTGGTAGCCCAGGCTGGCCTTGAACTCACAGAGATCCGCCTGGCTCTGCCTCCCGAGTGCTGGGATTAAAGGCGTGCGCCACCACCGCCCGGCTTCAAGATGTTCTTAAACTAGAAAAATCATTACTTAACCTTATAAGCTTTAAGTTACTTATGAAATGTTCATAATTAAAGTAGCAATTAAAGGGCTTAATGTGCTTCTTCTAAGCCAGCTGCTCTGAAATGTTGTAAACACTTTATTTTAAAGTATGTACAACTTCTTTATCACAAGAACTTTGAGACACAGTCACTTATGGGGATACAACACTGAGAATCAACATTGTAACCCTTGTTCCCATGGAGAGTAGACCTAGTGAAAGTAATACATGGAATTTAAGTCTGTTAGCACGCCAGAGAGATGGCTCAGCTGGTTAAGGTACTCACTGCCAAGCCCAATGACCGGAGTTTGTTCCATGAGAATTACATAGTGGAAGAACAGAGTGACTCTTGGAAGTTACTCTCTGATGTCCACATATGTGCTGTGGATAGCATGCTGTGTGTGTGTGTGTGTGTGTGTGTGTGTGTGTGTGTGTGTATGCACGCAATAAATAAAATGTAATTAAAAGTGTGTTATACCGCATCATGAATGAATTGCATCCAACTGGGTGCTTCCTCTTAACCCTGTCTCACATGTCCATGTCACAGCTGCAGGATTTTGAACCAGACATGGTCCTCTAATATTTCCCTAAAAGATGATCAACCAAAAACCTGCTCATAGAGGGGATGCCTGAAAATCTGTGGATTTCTACATTGATTAGTAATTTCCTTCTGCTTGATCAAAGAAAACTTAAGTGACCCCCTTCAAACCATTCATCTTAAGAGGGTACATGGCCATCACTAGAGATGACACAGTCTCTGAGAGGACACAGACACTGGGGAATTTGTTCAGTTATCACCAGATAATTGAATTCTTCATGCACATCCGTCTTGGAGAATAATTCAAAAATTGTGTCTTAGGAAAATGGCAAATTATTATCTGCCAAGAGCTCATGGAAGTTCCAAGATCAGTGTTTGCTTCTTGTGCACTCACAGCTCCCTTTGCCACTTACTGATTACCAGGGCTGCTAGAGTAGTTAAAAGCTCCTTAGTCACAGCAACTTATCATTGAACTGGATTGCTATGTTCTTGCAGCCGGCGAAGCTCGTCCTCACCTGTGCATCTGTTCTTCTGACTCGGGAGAAAGCAGGAGGACCAGAGGATTTATGCATATTAAAACAATGATTCATGCCTGTCCTCCACACTTACCCAGCACAAAAGTGAAATTTGGCAAGATAAAAGTAATGGTGGTCTGTGGATATGGCCAACTCTACCTCCCATACATTGAAGGCATCACAACTAGCTTGCTTAGAGGTGCTATTTCATTTCAACTCAGGGTTTGAGTGTGCACACAGACAGAACTCTGGAATGGGAGCTTGCCAAAAGAGAATCTTGTGTTTTATCTACTCTCACTGATGAGTTTCAGATTTGGACAATCTTCCACGTTCATGAATTATCTGCACATTTTCATCATCTGTAAACTCACATGTTGGGGACATACTGCTGACCCCCAGTACCTCCATGGGGCTCTTTTGATGCCTCCACATTTGCAGGTTATTTGAGTCTCATGATAGCTCTGTGAGTGATAGCTGGTGTTTCTAATGCTTACAATACCGATGAAGAGAAAGTTCATGAACAAATGGATGTGACGCTGCCACTTCACGGAGGGGAGACCTTGGCTATCTTTCTAACTTCTCTGATCTGTAATCTCTGTCTTCAAAACTGTATATATACATATACCTTGGAAAATACTTGTAAGAATTAAGTGAGATATTATCACAGTTTCAGGAACACTAGTGACCAAGGAACTTATAAGATTTATTCATAAACATGTAGTATTCAGAAAAGTATTCATTTCCCTGTGCTTGGAGTATTTATCTAAGAGATAGGATAATTAAAATTTGAAAATACCTAAAGTTAAAAATTTCCAGCAATGCCAGGCGGCGGTGGCACACACCTTTAATCCCAGCACTCAGGAGGCAGAGCCAGGAGGATCTCTGTGAGTTCAAGGCCAGCCTGGTCTACAGAGTGTGCTCCAGGACAGGCACCAAAACTACACAGAGAAACCCTGTCTTGAAAAAACCAAACCCAAAACCAAAACCAAAAAACCAAAAATTTCCAGTAATGCTTGCAAGAGGATGATTGTTAAATCAAAGAGTGTAAAACTTTGTAATTTCCCCAAGTATTGCCGAATTGTCTCTCTCTGACTTGCAGGGACAGGGTGAGTAACAGAAGAGAGTGAATGCTAGCACCACCAATGCAGTGTATTGAGAAACTTACAGACACTTGCTAATATGACAGATGAGAAATTATATGTGGTAATTATAGTAGTATAGCTGTTATGAAGCCGAACACCTTTTCATAGAGTTTAAGCTCATTTGTATTTGCATGTGTATATGTGTTTATGTGATCTGTCATGCCCTTGTTTGTTTTTCTTTTGGATTAGTTCCTAATGAGTTTATTTTTTTAAGTAGCTCTTTATATATTTGATCAGAAAGCTGTGTGCCTTTTACGTGAGTGGCAAACATTTTCCAATTTTTTATTACTCTATCTGCATATCTCTCTGTCTCTCTCTGTCTTCCTGTCCCTGTCTTTTTTTTTGTCATTTGATTATTCTGAGATTCAGTTTACTAATTTGTACAGATAAGGCATCATTATCTACACTGAAAGATTCTCGTAAGAGTTAAAACATAATTACAAGGTTATACAATTCCACCTTGACCACCACAGTTAAAATAACATAATTTTTCTAGTGTTACAGTAACAAAGGGCAATGAACTGGGTGACTTATGAAAGAGAGATTCGTTGTATCATAGCTCTGAAAGCTAAACATCAGAGTCAAAGAGCCAGCAGCCCAAACTCCCTCTCTATGTTCTTGGGAGGGCTCTCCTCCAGACCACCCTCCTAGTTTGTGGTGATGTCTTGGCTTGTGACATAACTACAATCTTCAAATAGTATTTTCTACTTGTGTGTCTCTATGGCCAAAATTCCTCCTCTCCCTCTCATAGGACACTGGTCATATTGAATTAGGGCTTATGTTACTCCAGTATGACCTCAACTTAAGTAATTACATTTGTACTGACTGAGGAGCTAGGGATCGAGGATTCAAAATGCCAATAGAGGAAATAGGAATCATAGTTCAGTTCAACAATTAGAACGAGAAACCTTGAGAGCCTAAAAATTTGATAAAAGTCATTTAAGTGCTGAGGCCTCCAAGAAACTGCCCAGTGGGCCATGCCTAAACTGTTCAGCCACATTTCTAAGCTTTTATTTTATTTATTTTTACTTTTTTATTTATTCTTTGTGTCTTTCACATTATGCCTCCCAATCCCACTCATCTCCTGTCCCAACCCAAAATAAAACAAAATAAAATTTAAGAGAAAAAGAGAAAAAGAAAAAGAAAAAAAGAAAGAAGGGGAAAATCTCATCATGGAAGCTGCAGTGTGACACAGTGAGTCACACAGTAAACCCCTTTATCTGTATATTTTTACCTGTAAACGTTTATCGAAAGGAATCATTGGTCTGGTTCGAGGCCCCTGGTCTCTGCTGCACCATCGACGCTGGACCCTCACTGGGACTCCTCCTGTACATTCCATTGCTGCCCTGTGTGGTGGAGATCCTGCAGCCCTGGGTCCACTGGACTGACCTGCCTCTGTCTTTGTCTTTCTCTCTGTGCATGTATTGGACATTTAATCAAGGGCCTTGTACATACCTAGGCAAACATCTACCATTGAACTACAACCCCAGCTTCATTTTGATTTTGATTTTACCTCTGGTAGTGTGCTGATGTTCATTGTGTGTGTGTGTGTGTGTGTGTGTGTGTGTGTGTTGTGTTGTGTTGTTTTGTCACTCAGAAGTTCATTTTATTTATTAATGACTTGTCACTGTGTGGAAGTCAATAGGACAATGGTCTCTTTTCTGAGAATCTGGCCATTGAGTCTTGCTGTGAGGTGGCCACAGAGTTTTTTAATGTTGTCCAGTTTTAGGAGATTTTTGTTGATATTAAATATTCTCATCTTTGAATTTGTCATATAAATCTATGAACATGTATGTAATTTTACACAACTGCTTTCACTCTCAAGTTCACCATTTGTAGCATTGTGGTAACATTGACCTCTTTCCAAATTTGCTTCATTAGCCTATTGGTTTTCAGACAACAGGAGCCTTGCCTTGCATCACAGAAATACCAGGATCTGCCACAGTGCCCTGCACAGTACTGGGCAGGTATGTGGGTTCAGTGAGAGTTCAATGAAGGGGTCAGAGAGATGGGTAAAGTACTTGCCATGTGTGGTGGTTGGAATTAGAATGGCTCATATGCTCATATGTTTGAATCCTTGGTCCCCAGTTAGTGGAACTGATTGGGAAGGATTAGGAGGTGTGGCCTTATTGGGAAAAGTATGTCACTGGGGGCAAGCTTTCAGGTTTCAAAACATATTTTTCCAATCTCTCTTTCTCTGCGTCCTTGTCCTGTCTCAAAATGGGTGCTCTCTGCTACTGCTCTAGTCCCATGCCTGCCTGCCTGCTGGCCTGCTCCCCACTATGACCTCTAACCCTCTGAAACTGTAAGCACTAAGTAAACACATTCTTTTATAAATTGCCATGGCCATAGTGTCTTACAGTACTAGGAAGCAATAGGAAGTAACTAAGATACCATGCAAGCTTAAAGACAGGAGTTTAGATCCCCAGTATCTCTATAAAAATGCTGGGTAGGCATGGTGGCCTCCTTATAATCCCAAATTCTGCAAGAGAGAGACAGGATCCCCAGAGCAAGCTGGATAACTACACTATCTGAGTCAGTGAGCTCTGGGTTCAAGTGAGAGATTCTGCCTCAGTATATAAGGTGGGGAGTTATCCAGGAAGACAGCTACATCAGCCTTTGCCCTCACCGTGCACACACACATGCAGGTACTTCCACCAATACACAGGTGCCCCCGCAATGCTAACATGCTTACACATATGCATGCATACCCACACACATGCACATAAAACCCAACAAGAAATTAAGAAATTAGTGGCTCTATGCTCTAGTGAGCTACGGAGGAATTTGGAATGGTACACGCCCCCGCTCGTCCACAGCCTGATGACCACTCTAAAACAAATCCCAAATTATGCTGCTTTTTTGGAACCAGTTTACGAAGATGACTTGAGACGGAACCACAACAGCTGACCGATCCTTAAGCTTTCCTTTACTCTTTAGCAGCGCCGCCCCTGGGAGGGATGGGGAACTGATCCCCTCAGCAACATCCCTCATTAGCAGTTCCTGTTCTATGATCCGTTTGAAAGAAGAAAAGCAGAGACAACAGAAGTTCAAGAAGCCACTGGTTTTAATCCAGATGGGGATAGAAGGGGAGGTACTTGGTGGCAAGAGGGTGAGCTGTGCCTCTCCTTGTCTCTGCCGAGGTACGGGTGGAACAGGGAGGGAGCCTCAACAGTCTCTCCTTAGACATGTGGACAACAGGGAGGAGCTTGGAGAGGAGAGGCACTGTGTGAAATTAGCCTGTTGCTGCAGGGAACCAGAAAGCAGACACAGGATACAGGAGAGACGCTAACCTCCATCATCTGCACAGGCTGGACAATACTGCACTTAAGTGTGTATGTACAGAGGAGAAGGGAAAACCAGGATGGAAGCGAGAGAGGATCAGAGGGGCACAGCAGTCCTTTGAGATCAAGGGCACGCCCTCAGTTTCCCCCACTCTCTATTCTGGGGCTCTTGTCTCAATGGGCTGCCCTCCCACCAGGTCTCTGCTTTACTTCTTCCCAATCTGTGCCATCAGCTGCGCATTGGCAGCTGCCTTGGCTCGCAAGTGCTTGGCCTTGTCGATGTTGAAGAGGATGTTCATGATGTTAGTGGGAACATCAAGGGACAGAGTGAACTTGGTGCCCCGGTCGCTTTTGGCCTTGTCCTGGTACAGCTTCCCCTTGTGCTGTGCTTGAGACTGGTATCTGTACCGGCTGCTTCCAGCTCCACTCCCACCTGCAGCACCTGAGAAAGTTCTTTTGTTCTTGCCAGGCTTTCCTCCTTCCTCTTCTTCTCTCAAAGGGTCTTGTGGGGGCAGGTGGTCAAAGCTCTTCTTGCTCAGCAAGGGCACATCCTCCAGCTTGTTCTTCTTGACCTCAGACAGGGCTGTGTTGAGGCAGCTGAAGACTGGTCCAGCGTTGTAGAACTTGTGGGAGAGGCTGGTCCCCGGGGCCCCCAGAAGCAGCAGGAGCAGCAGCGGGAAGTAAGTGGGCATCAGCATTGCTCCCTGCAGTAGAAAAGAAGGATGTGGAAATAGGTGTGAGAGGGACTTAGGTCTGAGAAGGACACGGGGTAAGGTCCAAAATAGATTGTTTCTAATGTTCTTCTGGGAGGTTTCTCTAAGTTGACTTCAAGACCAGCAGCATTACCTGGAAATTTGTTACAAATTGCAATCGATTCTCAGGTCCTTGCCTAGAACCAGGGAATCATATAAAGAGCCTGACCACCTGTTTTAGCACAGCTTTCTGATCGTCTGGATGTGTACAGTATCCTGGAGGCTTGTGGATCTGAGTGCTTGGTCTCCTGATTGAGCTGCTTTTTTTTGGGAAGTTCTGGAAACTCAGAAGGAGGAGAAATTAGGTCACTGGGGGGCAGGGGTGTTCCTAGGAAGCATATCATGCCTGGTTGTTTCCTGTCTTGCTGTCTGCATTTGCTCCATCATGGTGGAAGCTTCTCTATGCTGCCCTGTCATGATGGGCTGAAACATCTCAGACGGTGAGCCCAAACAAACCTTTCTTGCTCTAAGTTGCTCACGGCTGAGCAATGCAGAACAGTTCACCCTCTGTTAGTTCTGATGGTCTCTACAAGCTGAGGATTTGCCAATCTGGTGTCTCTATCTTGTTTGATTCAGCTTTGCCACTGGCCCCCAAAGTGAATAACAAATGTACTAAGTAAGTGTGTGGCTGCCTTCCTGGTCTTCAGAACTAGTCATCTGTGCTTGCTCTCTAGACCAATCGGAGAGTCGAGAGAAGTTGCCTCCTGTGTACAAGAGCTGATTCCATTTCCACTCTAGCCCCTTTTGCGTGGTCTGTGGATGTACATTCTCTCACACCCAGAAGTAAAGACATGGACTTAATTAACTTCATTAAAAACTGTAGTGGAAATGGCTGGGGCTTGTCAATGGCCAGGGTTTATCTAAACACCTCACAGAGTAACCATGGCTGCTGTTCTGCAGACCTTGACAGGCTGGTACCCAGCATGTGTGTTCTCAACCTGTCATCAGAACATACTGTCCCCGGAGTGCATACAGGCACTTACAGAGCAGGTTTCAACTGCTTGCATCTGGATGTGCTCCTGAACTTTACTTTGGGCTAGCTATGAAACTTGGGTAATTCTTTTCTAATGCCAGTATTTGAAAATGCAAGGAATATTCTGTAAGTGAATAAACACTTGGATTCTGCTGAGGACTCAGCAGTGAGGAAGGAAGGTTGTTTCGTTAGCTGAAGTTATAGCGTACAGTGGCTTTAGCTGCAGTTAATGGTGTACAGTGGCAGGGGGCATGTAATCAAAGGCCTGAGCTCTAAACCACCTTAATGCCAATATGACCTTGGCTGTGTCCTTTCTCAGTTTGATGAGTAGGAATGCACCCAAGGCTAACCTAAACTTCTTTAGGCTGTAAAAATCGGTCTTACTCTTTAGCTCAGGCTGGTCAGGAACTCAGTATATAGCCCAGGCTAGCCCCAGATTCCTGCTTCAGACTCCCAAGTATTGGGATAATACATATAAGCCACCTCTTACCCCCCAGCTCATACTGCATTTACCCTTGAGTTCAGGTCTCTGAAGAAACCTAAAAGTCCCACACATATTCATCACACACATATATTCATTCACACATATGCATCTATGTAATATATACAGGTACAATTATGCACATGCATATATACATGTATACACATGCACACATATACACACATGAACATACATACTCCCTGTACCCACTGCAGTTTCCTGTAAAAGTTGTTCCTTTCCTAAGTGTACATTGTGGCTGCTACCTTTCTTTCTTTTTAAAGTAATTTATTTATTTGCTCCTTTTTTTTAGCACCACAAGCATTTTATCAAATTTTTATAGTATTTCATGACAAAATACATGAACTTTGCTTTAAATAATCTGAATATATACAGAGACCAGATATGAGCCTGTCACAGGCTGTAGTGACAAGCACATATGTTGGAATTAGACAGAAATTGGCTCAGATTCCATCTAGTCCTTTAGCTGAAGGCTTGAGCAGATTCCTTAGCCTCTGAGAAATTAAATTTCTTCATTGGACAAATGGGTGACAATAACTATCTCACAAAAGTAAAGGATAAATTAAAGTTAAAAACACCAGTGTGTGCAACAGACTGCTGGCAATGGTCGAGATACAGCCCGAACTGACCTACTCTGGTGATGGGATGGCCAAACACCCTAATTGTCGTGCTAGAAACCTCATCCAACTACTGAGGGATCTAGATGCAGAGATCCACGGCTAGGCCCCGGGTAGATCTCTGGGAGCCCAATTAGCGAGAATGAGGAGGGGTTTATATGAGCGAGAATTGTTGAGACCAAGGTTGGATAAAGCACAGGGACAAATAGCCAAACGAATGGAAACACATGAAATATGAACCAATGGCTGAGGGGTCACCAACTGGATCAGGCCCTCTGAGTGGGTGAGACAGTTGATTGGCTTGATCTGTTTGGGAGGCACCCAAGCAGTGGGACCGGGTCCTGTGCTCATTGCATGAGTTGGCTGTTTGAAACCTGGGGCCTATGCAGGATCGCTTGGCTCGGCCTGGGAGGAGGGGACTGACCTACCTGGACTGAGTCTACCAGGTTGATCTCAGTCCATGGGGGAGGCTTTGCCCTGGAGGAGGTGGGAATGGGGGGTGGGCTGGGGGGAAGGTGAGGGGGGCGGGAGGGGGGAGAACAAGGGAATCCGTGACTGATATGTAGAACTGAATTGTATTGCAAAACAAAAATTAAAAATTAAAAAAAAAACCACCAGTGTGTGAAGATGTGTGCTCCAACTATACATACTCACTAGGCTGCTTCATGTCTGTTCACACATAAGTAATCTCTATGTCTTGTAAGGTGGAGGTGTAGTCTCTAGACAGCCCTTTCTGTCATGCATTTTACATACATGAGTATGCTGGATATTCTGAGTCAATAATTTGATCCTCCAGACTAATATATTTGTTGCAGTCCATCTCTGGCTTATGGTTTTTGTCTGCATAATGCTCTTTCTACCACAGTCTATGCAGGCTTGCCTTACACTTAGTTCAAGTAAGTACATTGCTGTGAGTTAGAGTACTTCAAAAGCTCATGAAAGAATCATTTAAGCACACACTGGCAGTGGTGGTGCACACCTCTAATCCCAGCACTTGGGAGGCAGAGGCAGGCGGATCTCTGTGAGTTCAAGGTCAGCCGGTCTACAGAGCGAGATCCAGGACAGGCACTAAAACTACACGGAGAAAACCCTGTCTTGAAAAAACAAAACAAACACAAACAAACAAACAAACAAAAACAAAAGCACACACCATGGACCCTGGTGCTGAGACTGAGAGCTTGCACCTGCAGGTGATGCTGATGCTGTGGGGCCCATCTCTGTTCTATTCTGTTCAACTCCTCTTTGTGATGGTTAGAATTTCTAGAGCTGGGTGTGGTGGTGGCACACACTTGTACAGCACACAAGTGACTGAAGCAGGATGCTTGTAAGTTTGAGGCTAGCCTGGATTAGCTATTAAGAGCTTGATTCAAACAACAACAAGAAGCTTGTTGGAGTTCCTGGGGAATATTTTACAGAGCTGTATCATTGTTCTCTGTGAACAAAGACACACTGCTCAATGGCTAGATCTTTGGCTTTACTATGTACTGAGGATCTAGCTAGTTCTGCATAGTTAGTAAATGTTTGTTGTCTGATGCTTTGAAGACATCTTAAAACTTGGGAGTAATTTTAAGTGACTTCTTAACCCTGAAAGAATTTAAAAAGCAAACAGACAGACAACAGTTCAGTAAGTGTTAACGCTGGTGGAAATGTTGTAGAGAAACTTCCATCTCTTCTGTGGCTTTGTTTACTGCTTCCTCCCAGAGATTGCAAATGCGCTCTTGTCTAAGTGCTAAGAACCCCATTTTCACCTGTGAAGTCAGAGGACTGAATTCTGAGGGTCTCTTTGTCCTGTTTTCTTTCTTCTTTCACTCTTGAAACAAGAGGTCCTCCTCTAAAGAGGATGTGGAAGATGAGGTGCCTTGCATCAGTTTAGAGTTGGTTAGACTCTTGAGTGAGTTATGCTTATGAGGGGATACCAAGGCACACAAAACCTTGACACAGTCCAAGTTCTTCCTACATCATGAGGCTCCACCTGCTCTCCCTAAAAATGCTCCAGCATAGTGGCAGGGACCAGCTTAGATTTTTATACAAGAATCACAAATATTGCTGAAAACTCAATGTATTTTGTGTTCAAGTCCATCTTGGGACTGACTCTACTGATACTGTCTGCTCCTTCAGTGTGAACTAGCCCCTGAATTTACAAACCAGTACCTTTGAACAGGGCTACTTTGAACTCTGAATTTCTTTGGCATTTCTAGTTCTTCAGTGATGTGTCAGCTTTTTTGTGATGCAGAGATTCTTTGCCCCTGGGGTTCCTTGGCGCTCTTGAGATCCTTGGTAGCTGCTGATAGGGTCAACAGAGCCTTATATTAAATCATATCCTCAATAAATATTTGTTATATAAACTGACATGCAGATTAGCATTCAGGCACTTAATGAAATTAATTTTCCCTAAGGTAGAAAGGTGTTTTCAATTCTCTTTTTGGATGTATTTTCTCTGTGCAGACATATGCTATTATGTATTACTGAGGAAAAAAAATACTTGATGAGGCACAGGGGTTTTGTTGTTGTCGTTATTCTTATTTTCAAACCACGCATGTGTGTTTACATGAAAAAAAGTTCTGCCAAAATTATTGTCTATAGTTTTCCCAGGAAAAACTTTAAAAATTTTTTCTGGCTATGTCCTGGCCTTCATGGAGCTCCTGCTATGGATTTGTGTCCTGTTCATCTCAATTACATGAGTAATTGACCTGCGGCTGAGAGGTGAGACCCCTTTTTATCTACTTACATCCTTGTGTGTGTGTGTGTGTGTGTGTGTGTGTGTGTGTGAGAGAGAGAGAGAGAGAGAGAGAGAGAGAGAGAGAGAGAGAGAGAGAGAGAGAGAGAGAGAGAGAGAGAGAGAGAACAATTTTCTAAAAAATATGTTATTTTCTTATTCTTTAAACCCTGTGTTTCCTTATTTTCTTATTCTTTAAACCCTGTGTTTCCATCAGAGAGGAAAATCATGGAGAGGAGGCCAAAGATGACTGAATGATACATAAGATGGGTCTGTGAGCAAATATCCTGTCTGGGACTTAGTTTGCAGACCCTGGGTCTTAGTGTGTGTGTGAGACTGTGGGTGTTTTGGGTGATAAAGACATGTCAGCCTTGACACTGATGAAAAATTGTTACAAAGACAGTTACCCAGAACATTGTGCATTATAGAGAAGGCCTGACTCTAGCCCTGTATTATCTAAAATATAAGGGTTCTTTACCATTCTGGGTATTTCTACCATCAAAGTAATGGGCAGGAGTTGGGAGACAGAGTCACATTTCTCTTCAGGGCTTTTCTTGTAGTGATTCTTTATATTTTTCTGAGGCTTATAGAATCAAAGGGAAAATGCTCTTTATCATGATAGCATTTGCCTATAATCTCAGTACTGGAGGTAGAGATAGGGTGATCAGGGTTCAAGTTCATACTTGGCTGCATAGGGAATATCAGGCAACCCAAGACTGCGTGTGGCTCTGCTTTGAAAAGCTGAAATAAACAAATAACTAATCAAAATAAAGCAAAACCACAAAAAAGGTGCCCCATGCTCCCTAGAGAATGCATCGTTCTTGAACAAATTTCTCCAGTTAACTTCTTCAGGACCATTTATCTTAACTGAAGCGACATGAAGTTTCAAGACGCCCCTGTTCTTTCTTCTGGAAACATCAAGCCCCAGTTAGTTAGATTTAGGAAGTAAATCTGTACACTTGTTTTTTATCTTCAGACATTTTAAACTCTTTGGGGTTATTTCAACAGTACTTTCCTATGGGTCTTTAAAGAGATACAATCACTCTAGACAACTGTAACACAATCAACTGTAAATACGAAGCACTGAAGGACCTGGCCAGACCCAGAAGAAAGCACAGGACAGAGAAACCATGGATTCCACAGATTCCCAAGTGTAGCAATAAAGACAGAGCTGGACCTCTGGGGCCCAGAGTGTCAGCAAATAGATAAGAAACTCAACGAAGAAATGAGCCAGCTAAAAACTTTTTGTGAATCCACACTGCAGAACTTAGGGAATACTCAACATTCCAAGTATTAGAAGATGAAGCTTTTTGAAATATTTTACTTTTGGAATAGTTTGTGTGAAACACTGTCCAACCTAGATCTAGACCCAAGCAACTCCTCCTCTGAACATGAAAAGTGAGGCTGTTCTCTCCCCTCAAAGATGGAGGATACAATTGTCATGTTATAGACTGGTCATTGGTGTATCTTAATTATTCCATTCCTAGAAGAGGCTCCCCCGCTCCACTTTACATAGCTGTGTTTAGAAAAGGATAAAGCAAATGGAGTTCTCAGGAAACTTGAACATAAAAGGTAGACATGAAACATTCCTCTCTTATCTTCCTTGCTCCCTCGCTCCCACAAGTGGTAGTTATTTAGTCATTGCACCCCAATCTCTAACCCCTATATCCCAGCTTTGCAAGACGGAAAAGATTCTGGGCTGGGAGAATTCTTCACCTTTCATGTTGTATTGGGCTAGTTTCTTAAGCTATCGGGGATGTTGTAGTAACTGCCCCCCCTTCCCCACCCCGGCATATCAGGAAAGGGAAGGAGATGCCACAGGCAAGAAGCTTGTACAAGTGAACAACAGATCCATGCGTCTTTGCTGCTCTGACACAGTGTGGGATACGGGACTCTAATTTCTGGGCTTTGGTATCCCACCTAGTTGTAAGCTATCACCAAAGACTGCTTTTTGTGTTCATAGTTGGACTGTATTCAGAAACAAGAGGTGTGTGTGTGTGTGTGTGTGTGTGTGTGTGTGTGTGTGTGAGAGAGAGAGAGAGAGAGAGAGAGAGAGAGAGAGAGAGAGAGAGAGAGAGAGAGAGAGAATGAGATCTGGACAAACTGTACTGGACCTGCCACCTCTTCAAAGCAGGTCTCTGTATATTAACAAAGGAACGGTCATTTTGTCCCCTGAATAACTTCTCCTTGGTGTCTTTGGTACCAATTTCTGCTGATTTAAAACAAGCCTGGCCATGGAGGTCAGCACCCTCTTCCCACGAGCTCCCACCAAGGGCTGGTAGCCACTCTCTCTCAGCTGTCTAGCGCCCAGCCCTTATTGAGAGAAAAATACATTTACACTTTATAAGTCAGTCCCTAAGAACAGCCTTACCTGTAAGTGGACTTTCTCTGGAGTGGAAATGCTCAGGGTGAGGGCACAGCTCCAGGGTCAGCAGGGCTGTTCCAGGCAGGTCCTCTGAACTTCTGTCTGCTCGGGGTCGCAGCTCTGTCTTCTTTGGTATTGTTCGTAAGTGGGCTGTGATATTTCCTCTCTATGGAAACCGCTCCACTCCCCTGTGCTTATATATATAAAAGTGACAGATCACAGGGTGGATCGTAATCCCAGACGTGGTGTCTACATTAGAATGAGATTTCATTTAAAATACAACTAGAGCCAGCTGTCCACGTCACAGAGATGACAGGTACTCGGGAGACTGGAACCCCTCCTGCCTCTCCCTCCTCTGGTCACTTTCTTCCCCTCCTGTCTTTGCAACTTGCTTCATTAATTAAAAAACAAAAGACAAACAGCAATGGAACCCAAACCACAGGTAAGCGGAGAAGCAGTGTCTTTGGACAGAGTTTCATTACTGATATTAATTCCGGCTGATTCCAGCTTCTCCCACCTCTCCCTCCTGCTAACCCTCCCATTGGAAATCTGGGGCCAGAAACTGCTTTGCAAGCAGAGAAGGTGGTTTGGAGTTCATCTGTTGCCCTGTCTTTTTGTGAGTTCTGACAACAGTGTTAGCTGGCTACTCACACAGCTCATTATCATTGTTTGTGTTGGTCAAATATCCGGTGTCCAGAGCGTTTTAATAGGAAATCACTTAAATTTTACTATTTTATGCACCCAGTATTTACCGGACACCTACTGTGTTCCAGGTATTTTTCAGACTCTAGAGAATGATAAGCAAGCTGAGGCTAGACTAGAAAAGCACCTGATTGAGAGAGAGAGAGAGAGAGAGAGAGAGAGAGAGAGAGAGAGAGAGAGAGAGAGAGAGAGAGAGAACCCGATTATCAGGCTGCAAATGCCATAGTTTAGAAAGTAGCAGGCCTGCCCCCTTGAGAGTTCCCTGTGCTCAGTGAGAAGAAAGCAGAAGTGTGCACACAGGAGGGCGGTGGTCTGGTGTGGACTGAGCTAAGGGAGGGAGTCAGTTGGGAAGGAGCCAGGCAGAGGATGCTAGGAGCTGGTCCACACTGAGATGTGCTTTGGAGACATGTTTATAGAGTAAACATCACTTGATACGTCCTAGGAGATGTGAAGGGGGCGGAGTTCAGACAGGTGACCCTTAGTTCATAGATGAGGAAACAGAGGCCATGAGAAATAGCTTGCTGCTACCACATAGACTGCACCACAGGGTCAGGATGCGAACTAGCCTCACGCTAGGCACAATGCTGTTTCTAATCCACCTTAGACCTTATTGCGTTGAGTAGATTTTTAAGGAGCCATGTGACTGGTTGGATCTCCATGGTCTGTCAGGCAAAACCAGAGGCCAAGTCCCAGATGACTGTTCTTTAATTGAAATTCTTCTAGGTCAGTGGTTCTCAACCTTCCTATTGCTGCAGACCTTTAATACAGTTCTTCATGCTGTGGTGACCCCAACAATAAAGTTTTTTTTTTTTTTTTTTTTTTTTTTTTTTTTTTTTTTTTTTTTTTTTTTTTGTTGCTACTTAGTAACTGTAATTTTGCTATCTGTGTTTTCTGATGTTCTTAGGTGGCCCCTGTGAAGGGGGTTTGAGAACCACTGCTCTAAGTGAAGAGCTAGGTGATCTTAGATGATCGAGACTCTTCAGTGTCCACAAATATTTAGAGGGAAAAGTAGAGAAGGATAACAAGGCTTCTAGTCTCTTCTAACATTCTAACCCTCTTTATAGAGATATGAAATTGAGGACTGGGATGCAGTTTGGTTATAAAGCAGGCCCTGGGTCCTACCCACCAGCACCACAAGTTTCAGAGAGGTATAAAATTGGACCCCCTTTCCAAGTCCTTTCCCCAGAGATATCTGGGCTGGAATTCTCAGGAGGTTAGAGGTAAAATGCAACTAGATTTGTGTTTGATTCAAATCCACTTGTTCTATCATTAATTAATTAGTATAGACTAGTCTAAGAGAAGTTTGTTTTTCCCCATTTGGGATATTAGGCAGTCATGGGACTCATGTTGATGGAGAGTAGGTGGTTGGAAACTTGGACTTGACTTACTTCTCTTCTTTTAGGAGTTCTGGTATGGCAGGGAGGAAGATTGGTGAAGATCAAAAACATGGGCACATGCAGAGCAGGGTTTCTCAACCTTGGTTGGACTGACATTTGAGTCACACAATCCCTTGATGTGGTGGTCTTTATGGAGCCCCATAGGGTATTCTACAGCATTTTGGCCTGTTCTCAGTGATGACAATACCACCCCTCCACACACTATTTGTGTAACCAAAATAGCACTGGAGGAAAGACACTATACCTCAGCTTCTTTTCTTATGACTCTGTCCTGCTTCCTCTGGACTTCTCAGAAACCCTCTTCCCTTGAGTCCAGACCTCCATGGGGACTCAGGTATCTTTGTGTCTGTGACTGTCTCTGAAACCCAGGGTTCTCTTGCTATGGAGAGCAAGCACATCAGTTTCTGTCGGCTGGTGGGAGTTGGCTTTCGAATCCACCAATAACAGAGTTCTGTATCTAATGGCACATAGACCTGGTGTCTTAATTTGGGTTTGTATTGCTGTGAAGAGACACCATGACCACAGTAACACTTATAAAGAAAAACATTTAATTGAAGGGAATCACATACAGTTTCAGAGGTTCAATCTATTATCATCATGGTGGGGAGCAAGGTGGTGTGTAGGCAGATGTGGTACTGGAGCTGAGAGTCCTACATCTTGACTCAGAGGCAACAGGAAGTTGACTGACAGCCACACTGAAAGAAGTTGGAGCGAAAGGGATCTCAAAGCCTGTCCCCACAGTGACACCCTTCCTCCAACAAGGCCACACCTCCTAATAGTGCCACTCCCTTTGGGAGCCATTTTCTTTTAAACAACCACACCTGGGTAGCATGGCAGGTATAATTTAGGTATACACTTCTGTTATGGATGAAAACCTCATTAAGTAATCATTTGTTTTACAGCTTGAAGAACAGACCTGAACAACACAAGGATGATTAGTGAGTAAAACTCCCCAGGTGTCACTTAGAAGTGAGGAAGCAGTGATTTTTTTTCCCACCCTCTGCTGGAACCTTAGCGAGCTTGTTGCTGAGTTTGCACATCTCTCTGGCTTCTGTGAGCTGTTAGGATCTTTTATGAGTTCAGCAGCAACATTTAGAATGCTGTTTAAGAGTGTAAATACTCTGTTGAGAATATGCAGAGGGCTGGGGTGAGAAGAAAAAGCTACCCACCCTCACATATGAGTAGAAATGGCTTATATTTATAAAGTTCATTTTCCAGTGTGCTCAAAGTGCTTACATGAACAATGGAACTATTAGAATCTGAGCTTGTCAGTAGAGAAAAAGGAACAAGACATTAGGGAACTGTAAGAAAGTTTCACTGATAAACAGATTTTACCTTGGAGCCAGGACGGTGAAACTTCCATTTCTGCCTCTTCCCAGACCAAGACATAATATTTTATCATAAAAATTATGTTGAGTGGAAGGCAATTAAGAAGAAGCCCAAGAAAAGCTCTCTACCCCTTTGTTATTTGTCTATGGCTAATTTTTGTCCCACAGAATTTTGAGGCTCTGTTATGAGCACATGGCCCTTACTGATTACCTCTCCTTATCAACTGACATTTTTGCCATTATAAAATTTTCTTCATCTTTGGTAACATCCCCCACTTCCCTTTCTCTTTCTCTTCTCAGCTTACCCACTCTTCTTTTGGGGCAGAGCATCACTGTTATAGCTTAGTCTTCCCTTGAACATTCAGTCCTTGGATCTCTATCCCCAGAGTACTGAAACTACAAGTGTGTACCGCACCAGAACTCACTTGAATACTCTTTTTTCTTCAAGTTTGTTTTGACTGATTTTTTTTTTTTAATGCTGAGTATCAAGTTCAGCACCTCATGCATGATATAGCATATTCCAGGTCATCTTGGGCTACAATGTGAGACTCTGTCTCAAAAAACAGAAATAAAACAAAACAAAACCTTTTCTGATGGCGAAGGCTTTCCCATGAGAACATGCCTGTTGAAAAGGATCTCACTCATCTCTCTCCTAAAAAGACAAGGAAACACAAGAAGTATATGGTGCAGAGCCCCAGTTTCTTCTCCATGGATATGAAGTATCCTGGATGCTGTGAAATCATCACGTCTTCAGCTGTGCACAAACTGTAGTCTTATGTGTTAACTCTTCCATGGTCCTTTAGTAACCAACAGGAAGGAAAATAGGAGGATGTTCCTCAGGGGAAAATGGTACATACAGCACCATGATTTGAGATGACTGGGAAACCATCCCAATAAACACACTTTGAATTTTGAAGTCTCTTTATCTCCCTCCTTTTCCATCTATCTATCTATCTATCTATTTATCGATCTATCTATCTGATCTATCATTCATGGTTTCATTTTTACTTGCCAAAATTTGGCCACTTAAAATTGCATTGTTACCTATAATTTCTTTTGGACAGTTGCTTTTCTAGATAAATAGTATATTTAGGGTGGTCATAAAACTGTCATAGATGCTCTGCTATCAAATCAGACAGGCCCTGTGGTAGTTTCAACAAGCCCTGTGGTAGTTTAATGTGGATGGTCTTTTGCCAGTTACCTGGATTCTCTGTCTTGAATTCTCTTCAGCAGCAAAAGTGAGGAGCATTGCACCTGGAGGGTTCTGTTCTTGTGAGAGTTGAAGAAGATACGTGTTAGGACCTAGCACAGGATCTCACCTGGGAGGGGTCCATTTCCTCCTTCTCTTTTGGCAACTGAAATTAAAAAGTCCATCAGCTAAAGCAAACAGAGTCCCAGTGTACAAGAGAACTCCACTCTTCATATCCTTGCTGGCTTTGAACATGGAGAGCATAAGTTTCTTTTGTTCTCATTTACATTTCTTCAAATTAAAGATGTGGGCATTTTTCAGACAGTCTTGGCAGCAGAGCACAAGTTTTCTGAAATGATTTCATTAAGAATTTGGAAAAGTTCATTTAATATTTTCTCTAGTAGTGTACATTCTGTGAATTTATTTTAAAAATCAAAACGAATGTCAAGTAATCTGGGGTACGCTCAGAAATCTTCATGTTAAAGATCATGCTTAAAATTGGTAAGTCCAGGGACTGGGGAGGGAGCCCAGTGGGTAAAGTGCTTGCCTTGCAGGCAATTAGGACCTGAGGTCAATCTTCGGAACCCATGTAAACAACCCTGGAAACCGAGGTAAGGTAGAGTGACTGTAATCCCAATGCCGGGGAGGCAGAGAAAGGTGGATTGTGTGCCTGTTTTCCTAGCTACCCTACTCAGCCAGTTGCAGGCCACTGAGAAATGCTGTCAAGAAAGAAGAAAACTCTTGGCTGGCACTTTTTCTTGGGACACCCAGGCATAAGGTGGGACGACAGCCTTTTCTTGCCTATGTGGCCACTTCTTTGGAGAGATGTTTCCGATTGTCTTGAGTTGAATAGAACTACCCACCTGTCCTCTTGCTTAAAAAATGTGGATGCAACTGAGGAAAGCTGATGTTTCCTCAGGCTCCCACATCTCTAACACATGTGCACCTCACCCACATGTGCCCCCCCAAGCTGGTAAAAGTTAAAGTGTTTTTAAGGGTGTGATTTATTCATTTGAGTGCTGGAAATAGAGCCCAGGTCCTTACACATGCTAGCCAAGTGCTCTACAATTGGGCTGTGCCCACAGCTCTCCAGACATGCTTTTTCCAAAACTCAGGAAGCAAGAGACCAACGACAGATGTGTGTTTCTGAGGGGCAGGCAGTGTTGGGGCTTGAGATGAGGCTGGGACACTGGTGGCCTTTTGCTGGAATGGGCACATCTTTTCTTGCCTGCTCCTTTTAACCTTTCTATCTCATCCCTGCTCCCTTCATGAAGCTTCTTCTTTCCACCCACCTTTCAGCCAATGGCTGTTTTTAGTTTGTTGTGTAAGCGAAGCCTCTGGTGTTTTAAAAAACACACTGTGACTTTATTAAACCTTTGCTCTAACCCTTGGGCTCTCCTTAATTCTTGAGGATTTACAAGCCGAAGCCAAGGAAACATTGGTTTATCAGAGTGTCCCATCTATCTCTTGAGTAACTGACAATAGAACAGGCTGACCCATCAGATGGGAGACGATAATCACAAAACTTGTCAAGTGTGGTGGGGTGGTGGTACATGCTGTAATCTCAGCACTCTGGAGGCTAGTACAGAAAGATTGCAAGTTTGGGGCCATCCAGGGCCACATAGTGAATACTGCTCCTAAAATAAATAGGTATGTGCTATCATGAGGCAAATGACACAGCTACTTTAATAACGTCAAAAAATTGTCTCTCTGCATTTTACAAGAACGCAAAGGAACAGACCTTTGCTCGGTAAACCATCTCTCAAGCAGGACTACCATATGGCTACAGGGTAATTATTTCCCTTATTTCACAACTGTGATAAAGAAAATGAATTTTCATTCATACAAAGGTGTATTGATCATTTGCTCACTGGGGTGGGAGCAATATGGAGACTAGTTTCATTATGGAAGCAGACTGTTTCTTTCTGAAACACTCTAAACCTTACTTTCTAAAAAATTTAAATTAGTGGCTGGAGAGATGACTCAGTAGTTAAGAGCATTGGTTGCTCTTCACAGGGGCCAGAATTTGGTCCCCAGAACCCATGTCAGGATGCTCACAACCACTTGTGACCTGAGCTCCCAGAGATTGGGCTCCCTCTTCTGGCTACCATGGAGATTGCACACACATGATGAAGATACAAAAAGCAGGCACAACACATACACACAATAAATAAATAAAAACCTTAAAAAATATAAATAAATTCAGTAGTACTACTAATGGAGCAGGCCTTAGGAAGATGTTCTCCCCAACCATGGGAATCTTAAATTGAGGTCACAAACCTACTTCTGCAGTGAATGAAGGAACACTAGGATTTCCTGCAAAGATCAAGACTGGCAATTGAATATTTGTTTCCAACTGTGTCCTCAATAGACACAGTACTTTCCTTTGTTGAGTTTTTCTGACACAAGTGCATCAAATGTTGGTGCTTTCACTTAGAGTAAAAAGTTCTAGACAACAGGATAATGAAAAAAATGCAAAACTTTTGGTTTCAGCATGCTAGTTAGGTACCTTTTATTCAGAATATGGTGTGTGCCTGAGCAGGCAAGCTGTTTGATGTCAATAACTTGAGATTGACTTGGTGTGGCTAAGATAATGGAGGACTGGAATATGCCATGGTCATCCAAAATAAGAAAGTTAAGAATATTTTTGTTTGCAAAAGACAGAAGTAGACTTTTAAAAAACTGTGATCCCAGTTGATAGAAGTATTTTTAAACATTATTTTTGGTTGTGGGAAGATGAATTATAGTGAATAAAGGAACCCACTGCCAAAGCTGATGATTGAGATTGGTTCCCCAGACTCACATGGAGGAAGGACAGAACCAGTTCCCATGAGCTATTCTCTGTAGATGTAACCAACTGTCTTATTAAATAAGAAACACAGAGTCGATTCAGAGAAGAAAGCCAAGAGGTCAGAGCTAAGAGCCTCACCCTTCCTGCTTCAGTGATCCTCTTCAGTCAAGAGAGCTCTCCGAAAGGGGGGCCTACTTCCTGTGTGTGTGTCTTTATATAGTCTAGCTGTTCTGCCTTCTCATTGGTTGTAAACCCAAACACACGACTGCCTCTGTAGAGACTTCCAGGTCTTCTATGGTTGGTATTGAGATTAAAGGCATGTGTCTCCAATGCTGGCTGTATCCTTGAATACACAGAGATCTACCTAGCTCTGTCTACCAAGTGCTGGGATTAAAGGCGTGTGTCACCACCGCCACGCTCTTGCTATGGCTCTAATAGCTCTGACCCCCAGGCAACTTTATTTATTAACATACAATTAAAATCACATTTCAGTACAAGTAAAATACCACCACATTTCCCCTTTTCTATTTTAATAAAAGAAAAAAAAGAAAAAGGTTATAACTAACAAAAGAAAAACTATATACAAAAGTATAATAACTATATACAATATATACAAGTAATAAATGCCTAAACAATGTCTAGTCCATTTGTATTTGACAAATTCAGAGAAAGTAATTTCATTATCTATCCTATTTTGGTAAGTCCAAAATGTGTCTAATTCACTTTCTATCCTAATTAATCTTCAACTATAACTAACTAACCTTCAACTATAACTAACTAATCTTCAACTCCCTCAGAGACCCAAGAAGGAAATAATATTAGCTAACAAAAATAAAAACAGGAAGTGCATGCAAGCAACTTCCAAAAAAATTGTGAGTTGACAGAAACAGCCAGCTGCCTGGACAGTCACCTGAGGTTTCTCCGCAGTGCTGGGGCATCATCTTCAGCCTATAGGTTTAGCGTATCTGACAGACTCATTTGTGAAGTAGGATGTACACAAGGTCAACAGTTCAACCTCACATTGGGTGAGAGCAGTCCATGTACCAGAAACACCTGAATTCCACTAGTGTCAAATTTAGGATTTTAAATTCTGGAAATTGTTGATGGTTTTTTAATTCAGCTGTCCATTCTTCTTGACTATGTATATATGGCTTCATCTCAGCATCCCGTTCTTCTCCACATCCCTCTATCAAATGCCAGTCTACTATTGAGAGGCGTGAGCTTAGTTACTCTTCAAGAATAACTGTTTCAGCTGCTGTTCCACAGCACATCAGAAGCCATCGGCCCACTGCCTATTCAGCTGCCTTTGAAGAAAAGGGCACTGTACCTTTTCCAAATTGGGAAGTCCACTTCAGGGATGGTGCCATATTGTCCTGGCCTCAGAAGATGCCTTTTGATAAAGCCATAACCACACTTGTTTTGGCAAGGATCAGTAGTCCTTTGTTTCATGTCCTGTCTGTCCATTTGGTCCTGTTGATTCGAGGATACTTTGTTGTCCAGTGGCTAACTTTTGCCACAATGAAAGTTAACTCCATATGCAGTTTCTTCAATGCCCATATTTTCTCTGAAGTAGATTGGTACTGCCAGGAGCCGACATGTCTCATAGTCATAACAAAAAAGAAAAATTTTCTAAGTTATTAAAACATTTTGAATGCCATATTCTGTAGATCTCTGAAGGGTTTGAAGATGACCTGTCTAAAATATACCTGCTCAATTTTTAAAACATATCTAATATGACTACAAGTTCTATTGTAATGTCTAACTACTAACTTTCATTTCTTTATATCCTAATAGTTGGTAATAATAACATTCAAGGATCAGAAAATTGCATTGTTAAATGAATGGTATAAGTACAATTAGAAATATACATATAGCATTTTCTAACAGAATCAATTTCCATATATATAATTTGTATACAATATAAAACAATCCAATCCAATGTAAAGTATTTAAAACTAGTAATTGTCTTTTTCTTTTCTTTTCTTTTTTTCTTTCTTTCTCTTTTTTTTTAAACAAGAACCTTAAATCTAATCTCCTTTGCTTAGCCTTTTTCCTAACCATTGACAACAACTTGTAACCAACCCCCCTAAACAATGAAAATTATCCCAGACCCAAAACCCATTAAAAAGACCAAAAAACCACCCGCCCCACACCACCTCTTTGGGAATGTGGGCGTCGTATTCTTAAAATTGCTTCCTGCTGGGTATGGGCAAAGTTATCTTTATCCTGAAAGAAAAATTTTAGGTTAATTGTCAAATTCTAGGAAAGGTAACTATATCCTTCATTATCCATTCTGTGTATAATGCCAAAGTTCAGGGTTTATCTCAAGTCTTTATTCAAAGTAGTCTTTGAGACTGGATCATCTCAGCTAATCATCTCAAAATTGCTCTGAGCACCTTGTGGTTCAAAGCTGATCTGTAGATGATGTTTGTCAGCTTAGTGATATTATTATTGTCCACGTGGAATTGTTGTTGTTGTGGGGCCCCATCTTCTTCCTGGAGACTTCAGTTGATGTTAGGCCTGGCCGTGAATTCCTGCAGAAAACTGATACGAGACTCGAACACAAAGACATATATATGCAGCTAATCTACAGTTCCCTGACATACACATGTAGGGCACAGGCAACACACACACACACACACACACACACACACACACACACACACATACTACTCTTAAAGTGCTGGGATGGAAGCTAGGTTTCAAGCATGCTAAGCAAGCACTGTATTAGTGAGGTGCAGCCCCAATCCATTGTTTTTCTATGATGGGACAGAGTCTCACTAAGTTACTTAGGCTGGGCTCGAGCTCACACTGCACTCCAGGCAGGTTTTAAACCTGCAATCCTCCTGTCTCAGGCTTCTGTGTTTATGGTCCACTTTACATAGAAATTGTTTTAATAAAAAAGAATCACCAAGGAACAGAATTGTTAGTTTTGAACCAATTAGATTTACCTCCTCTCCATTTCCTCTTACTGGAAATGGACAACAGTCGGGGGGAGATGGAAGCTTCAGGCTTCTGTGAAATGTTCCTAAGAGAGGATGGGTTGGGATGCAGTTTGGCGTGGACAGAAGAGTTTCAGTCTGCTTTCCACACAGTCAATAGGATTCCAGCTTTTCTGTTTTGTATAATAGAATTCTGTACAAAATTGTGTTTGGAACACGGCTTTGATTACTAAATTAAATTGAATGAAATAAGCCCAAGCCAAACCCAAATAACCTCTCCTCCAGCCACAGTTTTGAAAATACCATGGCTGAAAGAAGATTGGAGCAATGCAGGGGAAATGTGGTGCTTGGGGCGGTTGTGTATGTGTATTTGTATATATATCTATATGTACATGTGCATGTGTGTATGCATGTGGATATATGTCTCTCTGTCTCTGTCTCTGTATGTGCATGTAGGTGTATCTCTCTCTCTCTCTCTCTCTCTCTCTCTCTCTCTCTCTCTCTCTGTATGTAAGTGTGAGTTTATGTGAGACCTCTCAGGTATCTATCACCAAGTGGGAAAGAAGGCAGTTCATTTGAATGTCTGTGTGATATGTGGGCTGGGGTAAAACTAACAAAATTACCTGTTTACAGTAATCACATCATATACCTGAACAGATATTCTCTAGGGATTTGAAATGTTTCTGAACTTTGAATAAACTTTTCTAGAATCATCGAACATTTGTCCCCAAAATATAATTCAATTTTTTTTTCAGAAGAGGAAACTGAAGGCCAGGTGTTAAATAACTTAGACAGGACCACACATGGATGTGTTAGATCTCAGGCCCTGGACACAGCCCTGTCTGTGGCTTTGTGTTTTGTAGCAGCAGTGACTGGGCTTATGACCATGAGGGAGGAACTTAGCCCTGCTTTGAGAGTGAGTGATTGTTTTAGCCATGGAGCCTATAATTGAAGATAATACTATTGAAATAAGGTAAAGATGAGAGATTATTAGATATTTATCCAGAAAGACAAGTGTGGGGAGTCAGATGGCATTGTGATTATATTTTATCTCTAACAATACAGGAAGAGTGTAGGGGGTGTATTTTATTTTATGAGAATCTGGGGCTAGGTAAGAGAACATTAATACCACTAACAGTTTGCTCTTGATAGCGGAAAACCATGCAAAATTAACTTCCATTGTAAAATTCAAGGGGGAATTTGTGTGTTTGCAAGTGTACATGTGTATATGAGTGCATGAGTTTTTGTGGAGGGGACAGATGTTGATGCCTGTTTTCTTTAATCACTCCCACATTTATCTTTTGAGACAAGATCTCTCATCAAACCTGGAGCTCACCAATTCAGCTAGACTGGTTGGCTTCCAAGTCTTAGGTTTCTTGTCTCTGCCTCCATAGGGTTGTGATTACGGGTGTTTCCCACTGTATCCAGTTTTTCTATGTGGGCTTTGGAGATATGATCTCAGGTGCATATGCTTCTGCCAAATGAGCCATCTCCCAGCCCCAGCATTACATACCTCTTTTTCCATTTTATTTTTCTGTTTATCCATGGTTTGCCTGCATGTATGTCTGTGTACCATATGGATGCAGTACCCATGGAGGCCAGAAGAGGACATCAGATCTCCTGAGACTAGAGTTATAGATGGTTGTGAGCAGCCATGTGGATGCTGGGTGCTGGGAACCAAACCTGGGTCCTTTGGAAGAGCAGTCAGTGCTCATACATGCTGAGCTATCTCTCCAGCCCCTGCATGCCCTTTTGAATGTTAAAAAATTTAATGAGAAGAAAAATAAAAGCATACTATAAAATAGTACCTGTGCTATGTCTACAAATACATGTAACTCAGATGTCTGCAAGCTCCCATCTATCTTGCTCATATTCCTAGAAGCATGGGATCTCTGGTGTTGTGTTGTCCCAAAGTCCAATAGGCTGTTCCTAGTCATCTAATATGGACTACTAACCAGTGGTTTTCATTCTTCCACTTCCAGGTATATACCATGATTCCACAGACGTCCTTTCCAAAGCTGAGATGCCATTGGGACCAAGGAAATTCTCATCACCTTTTACTAAACTCACCACACTCAAAAATATTTTTATTATATTTAAAAATTTTTATAAATTTTATTGTGGAAATTTTCAAATAAATAAAAATGTCTCACGCCAAAATTAATCAGACCCAAAGCCTATACAACTCAACAAACTTCTATACAGTTAGAGTAGGCAATCAGAATGGAAGCTGTGGGATTTCATATTAAATTTTAGACTTTCAACTTGGATTATATTTTATGCACTTAACCACCATTACACACACAAAAAATCTGTGACTGAATTAGAACAATAAAAACAATTAGCTTTATATCCTCTTTCATCATCCATGTCCATTACCTGCATTCAGCTCTTCTTCATTCCCTTATATTTTGCCTTTCTTGTTCTCTTTAGTGTTATATGGTGCTCACATGCACATTTGTTTACATTTCTATACACATATTATTGGCTACATTCCTCATCTGAGAAAACTTCTCTCTCATATAGTTTTATTTCTGAGGTTGTATGGCCTCCCTTAAAAATGATTATTTAATCCTCTTAAGGGACTCATTTCCCATTCAAGTCTATGATTTCTCAAATTAGTCTTCCAAAGTGTTGCTGTAATAAGCCACTCTCCTTTGCTACTGCTTACCACAGCTGCGCTTCTCATCACATGCGGATTCTGGTTCAGTGCATCCAGGGTAGGGGCTTCTGACAAGTGCCCAATGATGCCCACGTTGCTGGCCTTTGGATTACCCCAAGTAGCCAGATCAAAAGTACTTAGAACTCATTAGCACAGTGCTTCACACCTGTTTTTCATACATAGTAACTTTCCATGTCCTAAAAGGAGCCTGAATTTGGTGACAGATTCTACAATGGCAGGATGAAGCCAAAGGCCTTACCAAAATATCTGCCCTCACCCTCTGTTTCACCATTTTCGTGAAGTGATGGGACCAGAGCTCGGTTAGATGGAAGAAGAAATGACAAAGTGTCCTTTAGCTTTTGGTCTCTGGAGAAAAAGAAGATAAAGAACTCAGAGCCAAGGACTGTCTCATCTTGTCTAGAGGTCTGTCATCCACTTTTCCAAATTCTAGCAGCTTCTGTTTCTATGCTCAGGAACTGTTAGCATCCTAATTTTCAGAATTAGTCACAATGTACCATCTCCCATTTACCTATTAAAGCAGATACACTAACAAGCACACATACATACCCATCACATATACATACTTACATGCACACATACACACTCATCCCATATAACATATTTACACACACATACACACTCATCAATATACATATGTACATACACACTCATCACACATACATACATGCACATATATACACCCATCATATGTACATACTTACATGCACATAAGAGACAATTTTTAATGAAATACTCCCTTTGGGGGCCTGGAGAGATGGCTCAGCTGGCAAAGTGTTTGCTGCAGAAGTATGGGGACTTGCAAACTCATATAAAAAGCTAGGAATGGCAGTGTGCCTTTAATCCCAGCCTTGGGGAAATGGAAACAGTGGGCTCCCTCCCGCTTGCTGACCAGCTAGTGTAGCTCGGGCAGTGGGGGCCAGGTCCAGTGAGAGATGCTGTTTCAATAAACAAGGGTGAGAGTGCTGAAAGAAGACACCTGACAACCGTTGGTCTCCACGTGTACTTGTACACACCCATATATTCTCATTTTCTCACAGCCATGTACACCACACACACACACACACACACACACACACACACACACACACACGGTTATATAACAGTACCATGGACAATGGAAACATTTTTTAGTTTTTTGAATTACATTATTTTTATTCTTCCTTTCCACTCATCACTTCCTATGTACCCCCTTGTTCTCAATCAAATTCATGGCATCTTTTTCCTTAATTGTTGCTACACACACACACACACACACACACACACACACACACACACAGACACACAGGCACACACACACATGCATGCACACACGGTATGTATGACAATGATGGGAGAAATTTAAAGTCTTTTTTTTTTTTGCCTATTTGAATTTTATTTTTCCAGTCACCTTCCCACACTCGTTTCACACTCTGCAGGTCAGGTGGACGGCTCACTGAGCCCATGGGATCCTTGAGTTGAGTTTCTTGCTGGAAAAGAAGAAACACCAAACTCTGGCAAGCAGCAGGTATGCTGGTTGGTTGTAGTGTTTGCAGAAGGTCTGCTGACACCATATCTGTATGGAATGCGGAGCAATCTGGGCAGAACTGAGCTGCTAATGAGAACTTCACTGCACTCTCTGGGCAGCTCAGAAGTGAAAATGAGATTTCCCCAAGCAATTATTCATCGCTTGACTTTGACTTGCTCTTCCTTTGTCCCTGGGCTTGTTTTTCAGATATCTGAAGTTCACTCTGAAGACAAAGCTGTCTGCCAGTGGTCTGTGTTGTCCAAACAACTCCCTGCTCTGGATGTTTTTACCTCCAAGCTTCTATTTTGGATTTTCTGATCTCAGGAGCAGTAGAGAGAAGAATAAGATGAGCAGCATCGTGCTCTTCCTGAACCACCACTGTCAATATGATTCTTTCTCAAAATGGAGAATACAGGACAGATATACCCAGATAAATCTGGATTGCACATGTCATTTTCTATCCTTAGGATTCCTGAGTTTAATGGCTGGCCTTCTGAAGAGAAGAATGTTATCCCCAACCTTAAATATCTGTTTATCTCATCTGCCTCTCCGTATCTCTGTTTCTGACTATCACAATGGGGTCAGATTTTTAAAAATCAACCTATTCTCCACTATTATAATTTAAAAACCTTCTAACAATTCTAAATGTGTCTTCGATACAATTTTCCCCTTAAAAATAACTCTTACAAGCAACAATAAATGAACTCAGTAGGATGTACACACACACGTACACATATACATATATGATGTATTGCAACTTCCTTCAGTTTTAAAAAATCCCGTCGTTGATATTAAGCCAAGGGACATCAGGCATCTCCAACTCCTTTTCAGTAGGCCATCTTTTGACAAATGCTTCAGCCAACCATTCAAACAAATTTTTGACATTCTTTTTTTCCCCTTAAACTTTGTGAGCTTAAACCCAGAATCTCCACTCAGAGGGCCCATATCAATAAACTCAGCCTGGTCCAGTTTTATGTTTCTTCCACCATAATCCCGTACCCTAAAATCCATCTCCACACATATTCCCCAGACTTCTGCTCAAATGAATTAGCAAACTCTTTAAGCCCTTTAGTAGTGTAACACCTCCCCCATGGACTACACATTCTACCCGCTCCCCCTGCCCCCCAGGAGTCTGCCTTGCCTTAAGTCTGGGTTATAGGTCTAGAGGCAACTCTTGGTGGGTCCTGGGGTATTCTCTTACCGAGCACTTTCTTCAGAGAAGGGAACTGCTGGTTTAGCACACAATGAAGGATTTCTTCAGTTAAAGATGAAAAAGGCAATATTTAGGGGGTGGGAGATATGAGTACACATTCTCATGTGAGACAAACCCTTGAGAACCTAAGGGTTCAAACTTCTCATCTTCAGTAGGGTCCTCCCCCATATCTCCATCCCAAGTTAACTGCTGATACCCTCTGAGGCTGAGATTTGATTTTTTTTGCTGTAATTCAGCCAATCTTATAATGAGGGCTTTGGTTTGATTTTCTGCTGGAGATAAGATTCTCTTCCAGGGTTCACTAAGAAACCTTTAGACTGTTTATGCACATCTGGAGACAGTCAGTTTTATCACTAAGGTCATCCCTTCCTTTGCTGTATTCTAAGATGCTAGAAATTGGTTCATTTCACTATGGAGGTCATGTCTATCCTTTGTCAATTTACCCAGAGATGCTAAGAGCAGCCAGCTAGCATCATCTTTTTCCTTGTTTTTCCACAAACTGTCAAAGGTGTCATATACAGAGTCATTAAATCTGTTGCTGCCCACAATTGGTGAATCAGGATAATCGATTACATTTATCTCCTTAGGTTTGTAAAATGTTCACACTAAGGGCTTTGAGTACCCTCCAAGTTCCCAGGAGAGGCCTTAGCTAGAGAGGTTTCAGCCACTGTAGCTGTTGGAAAATAGGAAAACCTTTTCCAGATACTTAAAAGTTTTATCCTTATACTTCTACTGCTCTAGAACCTCTTCTGGTACCAAAATCTATATAAGTCTCTAGAGTAAAAGAACTTATAGAATGGATCTCTCTCTCTCTCTCCATATATATATATATATATATATATATATATATATATATTCACATACACATATATGTATATCCCACATATATGGGATTTATTAGAATGACTTACAGGCTGTATCCCAGTTTATTCAATAATGGCTGGCTGTGAATGAAAAGTCCAAGAATCAAGAAGTTGCTCAGTCCACGAGGCTGGATGTCTCAGCTGGTCTTCTGTATACCCTGGAATCCCAAAGAAGTAGGCTCGAATGCCAGTGAAGGAATGGACTTGCCAACAAGGTGAGAGCAAGCAGGCAAAGAGCAAAAGTTTCTTTCTTCCATATCCTAACGCAGGCTTCCAGCAGAAGGTGTGGCCCAGATGAAAGGTGTGTCTGACCACTTCAAGAACCAGATCAAAGGTGTCTTTTCCCAGCTCAAAGGATCTGGATTAAAGGTGTGTCTTCCTATGTCAAAGATCCAGATTAGAAGTGAATCTTCCTACTTCAAACTAAGCAAATGTCCCTCAAAAGTGTGCCCTCCATTTTTTGGATTTTAGTCAATTCCAGATGTAGACAAGTTGACAACCAAGAATAGACATTACATATAATATAATTATATAATAATAAAGAAGAAGAGGTCGTGAATTTTAGAGGGGGGCTGGGAGGAGTTGGGGTGGGGAGAGGGATGAGTGAGAGTGGTGTCTACACTATTCATGTACGAAATGCTAAAAAAAAAAAAATCAATCAAAATCCCAATAAGTATTCTGGAGAAATTAACAAGTTGATGTTAAAATTATTCTGGAAAAATAAAAGATCCAGCATAGCTGAAACCTGTAGTGGGTAGCTGTTCCAGCCTTGACCTGGAAGTACTACCCCCATTGAGGCTTCCGGTAACTGTCACGCCTATGAGGCGGGGCTGAAGGAGGGGCCCTTAAAGACCCAAGATCCAGATGTGCCGGCTCTCTTGGTTCCTGGATCTTGAATGTAGACCGAGCAGAGTTCTCCAGAGAACACTGGACTGTGCTACACCTTTCCCGGACCCTGTAACCTGTCCTTTTACTTGTAAGTTACCCGACAAAATAAACCTCCCTTTTAACTACGTGGAGTTGCCTTAATACTTCCACCAATAGAAACCTTGAAAGTGGTTACAAAGTTAGAGGGTTTACAGTGCCTGAGCTTAAGACTTAATAGAAAGCTGTAACACTAAGTGTTCAGACCACTGTCATAGCAGAAATAGACAGAATAATGTATATATGCATGAAAATGCCATGCAACATTCTATCATTGGGTATACAAAGTTTAAAAATAATTTAAAAATAGGGAAAATAAGAGTAGAGGCGTAACATGTAATATGTGACATATAACATATAACAATATATATGTATGTTGTGAGTTGATTTTTAAAAAGCGTAAAGCTGATTCAATGGGGAAAGAAAACATCTTCAGCACATGATACTTTGGTAATGGGATAAATATTTGGAGTAAAATAAGTCTCAATCTGTACCTCACATCATACAGGAAAAATAATTCAAGATGGATCATGAGCTAACTAACACGTAAGAGCTAACAGTATCCATCTTCTAGAAGTAAACATAGGATATCTTCATGGTTTTGTGTTATGTGAAAAATATGTACTGTCATAGAAAATATGACACCCTGGAATTCATCGGATTTGACAAACATCAAGACAGCCACAGACAAATGAACAAGCATGTACACATTTTTGAGACAGTGTATTTTCTTTATTTTTAATTCATTTATTGTTTTTTAAATAAATTTATTCATTTATTTATTTTACATCCTGGCCACAGTTTCCCCCCTCCTGTCCTCCCAGTCTTTTTTCTTCCACTGCCTCCCCCCTCACCGTGTTCCCACCCCCAAATCCAATGCTCTTCTGTTTCTGTTTAGGAAAGGGCAGGCCTCCCATGAGTATCAACAAAACATGGTATATCAAGTTGCAGTAAGACTAAGCACCTTTCCATGTATTAAGGCTGGGCAAGGTGATCCAGTATAAGGAGTAGGATCCCAGAAGCCAGTAAAAGAGCCTGAAACAGCCCCTGTTCCTGCTGTTAGGAGTTCCACAAGAGGACTAAGCTACATAACTGTAACATATGTGCAGAGTGCCTAGGTCAGTCCCATGCAGGCTCCCGGTTGTGACAGACTCTGTGAGCTCCTATGAGCCCAGGATTCTGTGAATTTTCTTGTGGTGTCCTTGAACTCTCTGGCTCCTACAACCATTTTTCCTCCTCTTCTGTAGGATTCTCCAAGCTCCACCTAATGTTTGGCTGTGGGTCTGCATCTGTTCCCATCATTTGCTGAATGAGGCCTCTCTGATAACAGTTGGGCTAGGCACCAATCTGGTCACAGGAGATGGCCAGTTCAGGCTATGTATCTGCTATTGATAGGAGTCTTAGCTGGAGTCATCCTTGTAGATTCCTGGGAGATTCCCTTGTACCAGGTTTTTACCTGACCCCAAAATGCTGCCCCCCATTTCCAGAAGTCTTTTTTTTCTTTCTTTCTTTTTCTTTCTTTCTTTCTTTTTTTTTTTTTTTTTTTTTACCAGAGTTACAGAGAGCTTTATTGGGGAGGGATAGGAGAGAGGAGAGCCAGGCCTGGAGAGAGAGAGAAAGATGGTGGGGTGGGAGAAGAAGGGAGCAGAGCAGAGTAGAGGGCAGAGAGAGGGCCGGTAGTCTCTTTCAGTACTCTCCCTCTACCTCCCCCCAGACCTAATCACTCATGTTCCCACTCATTTATTGTTTTATAATTTCACACATACATATAATGTTCTTTGATCAAAGTCCTGACTATTCCTTTTCATCTCTTTCCCCCTCACACCAATCTTACCTTTTTTTCAATATTTCCTCCTACTTTCACTTTATTTGTGATCTGCTGCATTTAACTAGGGTTCCCTTCATGAGCATGAGTCAGGGATTATTTGTAACAGTTGGCACAGCACTAGGGAATATAACATTTGAGACTTGGGAGCAAGGCTTCGGGTAGCTATTTGTTTTTGTTGGTCCCTGAGGCTTTGAGTCAAAGACACAAAAGAGCCTGAACCTTAGCCTGATTAGTGATTCCATTTTTGGATCAAGGCTTCAAGCTGTGGTATAATAAACACCTGACTTTTCCTGAAGGGTCTTCATGTACAACTCTTGTGGAATCATAGTGAACCCCAGGAAAATCTTCCATCTCAACTCAATTAGTGAGTTAACAACCAAAGAAAGAGATTCATCTCTGTATCAATGCATGCAAAATAATAGGAACTTAACAATTAGCATTAACAAAATGAATCATGCTTTTTGTAGCTATTATATTGTGAGGGAAATGCTGGGGATGTCTTTCTGTATGCTATGAATGTGTTGCTCTGATTGATTGATAAATAGAAGGCTGATTGGCCAGTAGCCAGGCAGGAAGTATAGCATAGGAGGGATAAGCAGAGAGAAGAATTCTGGGAAGTGGAAGGCTGAGTCGGGAGTTGCTTCCATCTCCCTTGTGTGGAACAACAGGACAGCAGCAGCTGAATCAGCAGCAGTGTCTCAGCCTTGTTCAGTGTCATGAGTGTACCTTATTGATTTCATTCCTTAATAAATCTTACCTGGTTCCATACTCCCATGTCCCAATTTATCTGGTGCCCCCACATAAACAGAGGCTTTTTCTCTGTCCTGCCGTGTTCTGCAGTCACTTTCCAAATTATCATTCAGAGGCTTATATTAATTATAAATGCTTGGCAGATGGCTCAGGCTTATTACTAGCTAGCTCTTGCATTTAAATTAACCCATTTTTTTAATCTATGCTTTGCCATGTGGTTCGTGGCTTATTACCTCATTTTCTACATGTCTTGCTTCCTTGGTGACTGGCCGGTGTCTGCCCCAACTCTGTCCTTCTTCATCTCAGTCTTCAGTTTGCTTGTACTGCCTAACCTTACTCTTACTCACCATTGGGCAAACAGCTTTATTATCAACCATGAGAGCAACCCATATTCACAGCATACCAAAGAACATCCCAAAGCACTAAAGTTTCAGCTCAGGCATTTCTAACAGGAGAGCCTCAGACTGCACATCCAACATTCATCTAGATATGCCTATATTCTAGAAGCAGGTCAAGTCCAGAGTTTCTAAAACTGAGTCTCTTATTTTTTTCTAACTATAATTTTTTTCTTCTTTACAATAGCCATGTATACT
This sequence comes from Peromyscus eremicus, assembly GCF_949786415.1. Taxonomy (NCBI): domain Eukaryota; kingdom Metazoa; phylum Chordata; class Mammalia; order Rodentia; family Cricetidae; genus Peromyscus; species Peromyscus eremicus. Next base: position 55,346,558 of record NC_081420.1, on the reverse strand, counting down.
ATTTCAATGGGCTTTGAAGTTCTTACCTTCAAAGATGTTCTGGGGGCAAAATAGTGGGGCTGAAATGCAAGCCGTGGATTTTGGGGTGGAAATAAATATCCTCATTAGCTGATTTTGGGATTTCTCTTTGGAAGAAACTGTCTTCATGTAGAAAAATACTCTGAGGTTTCAGAACAGAATGTCAAAATCACAAGCCCGAGTTTCAGGTTACAGAGTTACTCTACTGCTCTGGTATAAGAAGTAGAGATTACACTGGGTGATTGTTCCATTTACTTTGAAGGTGACTTAGGCAAGCAGGACCCCTTGAGCCCAAGAGTTCCAAGCCAGCTTAGACAACTGGGTTAAAAAAATGTTAATAAGATCACTTACTTCTAGCTGGGAGGTGGTAGTGCATGCCTTTAATTCTAGCATTCGGAAGGCAGAGGCAGGAGAATTTCTGAATAGAAAGCTAGATTGGTCTACAGAGCAAGTTCCAGGACAGCCAGGGCTACACAGGGAAACCCTGTCTCAAAAAACAACAAAATAAAACAAACAAAAATACCACCTACTTCTGAGACATGGTAAGGAAAACAAAAACAACAAAAAAGGGGTTAGAAGAAATCAAAATGTGTAGAGAGAAGGGTACAAAATTGTGTTGCACAAACACTAAATAAAAAAATGTAAAAATTTAAAAAAGTCCCTTCACTTAAATGTATGTGTATGCATGAATCTGTTTGTCCTCCCCTCTGTCTCTGTCTCTGTCTCTCTGTCTCTGTCTCTGTCTCTCTCTGTCCTCTGTCACTCTCCGTCTCTCTCTGTCTCTCTGTGTGTGTGTGTGTGTGTGTGTGTGTATGTGTATAATTCTGTAAGAAGTACTAGACCAGGTTTGGAAGCACCCAGGGGCTTGTCCTAGGTTTGACAATTTCTTTCTCACCTCAGTCTTTTCATTACATCATCGCCCTCAGGATAATTTGCTCAGGTTTATTTCTGTGCATGTCAATTAGAGGCAAACTATCTGAATGTCCTAGAGACCTCAGGATTGTATTAAGATTTGCACTATGGTTCAACAGAGCACATTTAAAAAGCAGTCTTGTTACTCTGGTGTTTACAAATCTCTGCTCCACTAGTCAATGTATCAGAACTAGATGCTGGAAGAAGATATTAAACTATCCATCAGAGGCCACTGCTTAAGGGAAACCCAGTCATAAGGAAAGCATTTGTTAAGAGACTGCTTCCTTTTTAAGTGAATGATCAAGATGGGAAAAAAATACTCCCCCCCCCCTTTATACAGAGAGGTAAAAATGTCTTAGTTGTGTCTAGTATCTGGGTGGGAAAAAATGAAAATCTTGTAGGAAAATTTACAATCAGAAGCCCAAGGATCATGCTAATATGGGTTCATATTCAAACTTTCAAGTGGGCCAGAAGCACTCTGAGAAATAATTATAAAAACGGGGCCCTGCCTAATAACACCAGCTCTCTGCTTAAAAATACAGCCCATAGCAGCAGGGCACGGTGGCTGCATCTGCTTCCAATGCTGTCACCAAATACCTGACAAGAGCAGCTTGAGGGAGGAAGAGTTTATCTCGGCTCATGGTTTGAGAATTGTAGGCTGTTCTTGCGGGAGACATACAAGTCCACATATTAAAGCCGCCTTTCCTATCTAGATAATTCATGCTTTATCTAACCTTAAGCCATTTAACTTGTTCTGTAGCCCAGGCTGGTCTAAAATTTACAGAGGTCCGACTGCCTCTCCCTCCCAACTCCTAGGATTAAAGGTGTGCACCTCTCCTCAAGGACTAGGAGATGGCAGAAGGGAAGGGGACAGAAGGTAGGAATAGGAACATTTAGTCCACTTACGCAGAAAGAAAGTTCACCGATGGAGGAGCATAGATGGGAGTTTTTCTTTTCCTCTCCCCCTACCTCTTGTTAAAACAGGCTCTTTTCTCATACAGTATATCCTGATCACAGTTTCCCCTCCCGTGGGTTTTAAAGATGCTCAGAACCTACAGATGATGGTCAACAGAACCGAGAGTTGCTTTGAGGGCACAGAAAGGACTCTCTTACCCCAAGTGACTTTCTCTACATGTAGATTATGCTGCCAGAGTTTCTGGCATATAAGAAATAGGGCATTTCATTTCACCTTCATCATCCTCTGCTGATTCCTTTGAATGGCTTATAGGATTGCTTTCCAGGCATAGAAATAGTGGGGCATCAAAAAGGAAGTTGGGGGCTGGAGGGATGGCTGGGTAATTAAGAGTACTTGTTGCTCTTACAAAGGACCATTGTATCTCTCAGTACCTCACATTAGGTGGCTTACAACTGCTTACGTAACTCCAGCTTCAGAGGATTTGGTGCCCTCTTCTGGCCTCCATGAACATCTGTATTTGCAAGTGCGAACACACACACACACATACACACACACACACACACACATACACACACACACACACACACACACGCAAATAAATAAGAAATCTTTTTTTTTTTTTTAAAGGCACTTAGCTTCTGGAATGAGAGTAATGACGATAGGAAGGCAGGGAAGAACAGGGTTGGGGAAGCCATTGCTCTTTCGGTTCGTTTTCCCTAGGACTGAACTGGAGACATTTTGCACACGTGGAGATCGGACCGATTCCTTGGGTGGATTTCATTCTGCACTTTCAAACATTTACCAACTGCTCTCATTTTGTCCTTCCAATCAACTGCTGTCACTGAAGGAAGGCAGAATCCCAACACTGTTTGGACAACTCAAAGTGTACACAGGCATTACTCAGGTTCAAGTGGGCTGAGTCACTTTCCCACCCTCCTGCTGATGTACAACTTTTAATTCTTTAGGGCCTTAACACTTCCAAATGCTTCTATGAGATGCTCTGCTGGCCTCCTGTGAGGCTAGTCAAAAGGAAGATCAGGAAACTGAGCTGACTTGTAATTATTTGTTCCCCTTTTGGAACCCTTCCCAGTTCTTGGCTTTGCAAAAAAAAAAAAAAAAAAAAAAAAAAAAATTCTTTCTGCCTGTGATGAGCCCCTAGTCCTGAGGTAGTCTTTGTCTCTGTCAGAAGTATTTCTGTGTTCCAGATAGAAAAATAAAAGGAAAAAATTGAAATAAACAAACAAAAATGGGAGTAGGTTAAAGGGTCACAGAGTACTAAGGAAACCCTTTTCAGCACCCCAGGCACAGTATGAAAGCTTGGCTATAGATCTTTCTTCAGGATTGATGTGTTATTTTAGTCAAACGAGTGACTATGGAAGACTATCACAAACAAACACACATGCAACACACACATCGCAATACACCATAGTACATAAATCACAATACACTAAAACAGGGATATTACAATATGTGTACCACATACCCACCAGCCATGTCACATATCACAGAACTGCCTTGGTGGTTAAAGAGTGATTGATTCTATCTCTCTGGCAGCCTACAAAGAAATCTGGAAAGTCTGTATGTCATCAGGAAATAGGAACGACACAAGACCTTTTTTTTCTTTTTTTTTTTAAATGCCCATTGGCATAAAGCTTACCCTCTTGAAACAATGAATAGGAAGCATTGTCACGTGTGGGCCACTCAAACTTTTCGTGTGCCACCTTGTGAAGGAATTTATGGAAAGTATCTGTCAACTTAATTACCCAGACAATTCTCAAGACTCTCAAAGGATAAGAGGTGAGACTTAAGGCTATAAATGACTTAAATATCCTAAGTGACTCTTCTATTATCGAATGAATTTCCTAAGAATAGAAACTATGCCTGGTTTGTTCCTAGACCTTTATCCCAAAGCTTCGTACACAGCAAATGGAAGCTCTCTCTAAATGCTAACTGAATGAGAATGGACACACATCAAAGGAACCACAGCGCCTTTGAAACAACTTTGGGGACGATAACAGGAATTAAACTGAGTGGCAGCACCAGGCCAGGAGTCTGCCCCATTGGAAGAGTCAACAATACTTACACATTTGTTATACAGTGACCTCCTCCACAATAAAACACTACATCCTGAAGAGAAGCTCATTTAAATTCCGGGATGTTCTAAGGGGAGGTGAGACATTCCATCTTGCAGGGAAGCTCCTGAAAACTCAGGAAGTAAAAACTCAAAAGTTTCAGGAAGTCTCTGAAACTGGCCACATTCAATAGGCCCCTCCTTCTCAAGCTTATATGAGAAATAGAGTGCCTAGAGACACTGTTGGGGGGCTGAGCTGTCTAAACGAGTCTTGGGCCAGCTGAACTGAGCTGCCTAAAAGAGGCAGACCAGCCAGACTTCCCAGAAGAGACTAACTGAGTTGCCTAGAAGAGCTTTAGACCAGGTGAACTATTTGGAAGAGGTGAGGACCATCTGAGTGGCCTGGAAAAGATACTCTCCCACTGATTGGCCTGCTGATTGTGCAGTGCGCTGCAGGCTTCCAGCTTTTGTGGAGTGTCACCCATGCTGGGGTGGGCTTTTGTGATGAGGTTCTCGTTGAGTGATTTCTGCTCCTAAAGGAAACTCTTCACCTATGCTCCTGCAAGTAACCCCAGTGAAACTCACTGGTTCACTAAGTTGGACTTTGGTGGTATCTGTCTTTACTTTGGTCAGTCATTGATTTATATATATATATACACACACACACACATATACACATATATATGTATATATACATACATATATATATACATGTATATATGTATACAGATATATATATATCTGTGTGTATATGTGTGTGTATTATGAGATACTTCCTGCCTATCCATGCCTTGCTGTTCTGCCATCTGATTTGCTCTCTCTGTCCAAGCTATATCACGTCCTCTTCCTGCCCAGCTCTGTCACTTCCTGTTTGTCTGTACAGACCTCCAGACCTCCATGATTAACTAGTGTTGGAATTTAAGGCATGTGTCACCATGCCTGGCTCTGTTTCAGATAGATCCCTGCCTGCCAAGTGATAGGATTAAAGGCGTGTGCTACCATTGCTTGAGTTCTATATAGTGGCTGACTATTTCCTCTGATTCTCAGGTAAATTTTATTGGGAGATGTTGCTTGGATTCTAATAGCTCCCTCGGGGGAGTGGGTGAGAAGGTGCGGCATCAACAACTCAGACACCAGGAATCTATTGAAAGCAAATAACGAACTCATTTATTCAATAACAGGGAAGGCCTTATATATCCTCCTCCTAAAACCCAGTCTGTGTGGTCGTCCCTCATTGGCTGGACATGATCAAGAACTCTGACATCACATCGACTGTTGCTAGGTCCTCAGGCAGACTCCAGGTTGGCTTTTAAGGAGTGCGTTATGTACATGCCTTGGCTACTGGTCTGAGTCAGTTTCCTCGACCCTATGGGCCTGTCCTACTACAGGGAGACACAGTATATTGGGGGACACGATACATCATCACACTCTCTACCCCAATATATGTGAACACCTTCAGCTACTGTGAAAAGAAGCTGTAGATCTTCAAGGTCTGATGATGGTACTGGAATTGTGACAGCTAGGAGGTAACATCTACTGGGAACATAATCATAGAGGAGATCTTGGGCAGAATTCAAACTTTGTTCTCAGAAATAGATAAAGTTTTATAATATCTCTTGTACTGAAATTTAATTGGACCCCAGCTGTAATTAAGCAAAAGGTTAGTGATTTGCCTAAGCCCATATATCTAGTAAGAGCCCATATCTTCTAAGGGTAAGTTCTTTTCCCCCTGGAATTTTATGAGACTGTTTGACAACAATTAAAGAAGTAAGCTTCATGCAGGTGCTCTTTATGGAAGGCAAGGGAGGTAAATACAGAAGAAGGAAGGAGATGGGTAAAATAACAATAAGGATGTCCAGAAAAGTCACAAGGAATCCTACTATTAACTTTTCACCAAAAAGCCCTATAATGCATGTAATTGCATAGTCCATTCTATAGACTTGAAGAACTCTCCTAATCTGGGCTGATGGTGGCCTCTCCAAGATTTAGAGACCACTTAATGAAATTCCAATACTAGGCATGAAAAAGTCCTCTTTTGAGTTGTTAGCCAGGGCTATCCAAGAGACTTCCAAAACATACAGCCTATTGCTACTGCCCTTGGTAATGTTCTAGGGGTGAAGATACGTCCCTATTGCTGAAGACACCATGTACTTCAGAAACAGGGTCCAGAGACCCCTGAGCTGGAACTGACCTGAAGGCCTCCTCCCTAAGGACTAGCTTTCATGGTACCAGAAGGCACCATGCAAGCTTCCAAAGGAGAGAGGCAACCAACTGTCCCAATTAAACATCTTATGAACCACACCAATGACTAGCATGCCATGATAACCCTGAGAGTGCAGTAGTGGCATGCTTTTGTGGTAACCAACATCTCTCTAATTGGACATAAGATCTACTCCACACATGGGAAACCATGCCTGGTACTGACAACCTAGCTAACTACTCAGTTCTAGAGAAGTCATGGTTATTGGACGAGAATCTACAAGCACTAATTTACTAAACCAGCATAATCTTTAACAACAATCTATAAATATTTGTCCTTATACCCACAGAAAATATCATCTTCAGCCCTCATAAAGGAAACTTTTCTTTGCAATGGATAGAGATCACTATGGAAAACTGCAGCCAATCAATATGCAGAGTTGTGGAGTCCAGTTCCAACAGATACATCTAGAAAACACTCTCACGACTAGTGCTCAGGGCGTATTGCAGAAGAGGGACTGGAAAGACTGTAAGACCCAGAGGATCAGGAAATTTGCTGTGCGAGTGTGTCTCCTAGTAGCATCAGAAGCTATATCACCAACATGCCAGCCTAAATGTGGGCTGATCAAGGATGACAACAATGGAAATGCCAAACTAGACTGGGAAAAGCCCACAGGGCCTCAAACCTACACAAAGAACTATAGGCAACTGTGGAAATCTGGGAGAAACGGTCTTCCCCAGGGAAAAGCACTCAATTGGTTGACCTGTACCAAATGGTCTGTCTCCCAAACACACAAGTGACATATGCAGACTGAATGGGTTATATTTGGGAATATATAAATGTGTGTGTGTGTGTGTGTGTGTGTGTGTGTGTGTGTGTGTGTGTAATAACAACTAGTGAAAAAAGAGGCCATGAATTTGAAGGAGAGCAGGGAAGAGTATAAGGGAAGTTTGGGATGGAGAAAAGAAAAGAGAAAATGTAATTGTATCATAATCTCAAAAATAAAATTAAAAAAGAGAAATAAAGCTTTAGGTCTCTTCAGGAAGCAAGGTAAAGGTGCAGGAAAGAGAACATTAAGTCTGGAGTGTTAGATCTTTTTTTTTTTTTTTAACCCTCATCTTACTTTCATATGAACAAATCACCTGGAGCAATATTTCCCAGCCTTCCAGTAAAAGAGTCTCAGCTATTGTCAGGGCTACAGAAAAGTGAACTTAATTCCCCAGGGTTCACTACTATTTAATTTTACTAAATATCAACTGTTTTTGTATTTCTTTTTTCTGTGGGCTTCATGGCAAGCCCATTAGTAGTTTATTAGGACTGTATGAGCTGGGCTGCTTATAATTAAGGAAAATTAGTTTGTGGAGCATAAACCAATGCTGGGAATGATCCTTGCCCAGACTAATAGGCGATTGATAAATGCCATAGCACAGTTTGCAAATGTTGGCAATCAGAAGCAATGAGGCCATTAATGACTTTCAATACTTCAGTCATAAAAGGTCACACGTTAGTCAGGGATGGGATGATCAGAGAGAGGATGTAGAAGTTAAGGCATAATCTTGTCAGGAATCCATTAAAATTTTCAGTCAGGGAAAGAAAGTGAAATTATGTTGAACACAGAGCTCCAGGGCAACTATGAATGTACTGAAGGTTTCTTTATAAATGTTAAATAAGTATATTTGTTCCTTATAACTTTTATGAAATTGGAATCTTTGTTTCTATGGTAAGTGATTGTTAAGTTTGGATTCATAATAAATAATATATAAAGGGATGCTTCCAGTTATTGGAAGCAATAATTAATTTATTAATTTAATTTATTTATTAAATTCAAGGATTGGCTGCTTGCTCTTGTATCTTTCTTGTCAATCACCACAGAAGGTGTGCTAAAAGCCATGAGATATGGGTAGAGGAGAGCTCATGCATGTCAGCTAGTGGACAATGGGCCATTATGGCCCCCCATTCAAACAAAGGTTTTAATATAAAAACTAAAGACAAATGATAAAATAATGGCGTTTCCTTTTCTTGACTCGGTTTCTTTCCTATTGTAATGTATCTTGTTATTCTCCCAACTCCATGATTTTTATCTATTTTTCTAACTATGTTTCAGTGGCATGCGTGCTCTTTGCCCCTCAATAGTATGGAAAGTTATTCTTATACAGCTATATGTTTAGCCAAAGGGGTCCGATGGAAAAATCTCAAACAACCCAGGGGGTTGACAAGACTATAAGTTGCTCTCCACAAACTAATGGCAAGTCCCCATTGCTGAAGACAATACCTACACAAGTCATTGAACACAGAGAAGTCGAGCTGGGATCTACATAGAGCCTTCATCCCCAGATTCTAGGGTCTTTGATACAGAAAGACACTCTGCACTCTACCAAAAGAGAAACACAAACACCAACCCAGCCACAAACCCTTTGATCTACAATAGTGCCCTCTTGCAAGATATGCTAGTGCAATGGTGGCAGAAGCCTTGCAGGAGTAACCCACTGATATCTCATTTGACTGACGGCCCACTTGATGAAATGGAACTCATACCTGATATTACTTGGGTGATCCACAACCTGAGACTAACCAGCTCAGGGACCTTGGGTAAAACTAAATATTACTTTAAAAAAAAAGGTAGCAATAAAATGACTCCTAATGACATTCTGCTATACTCATAGATTGGTGCTTTGCTCACTCACCATCAGAGGAATTTCCTCCTGCAGCAGAGGGGGAAGATACAGAGGCCTAAAGACAGATATTATGCAGAGAGTGAGAGACCTTGGGACACTCACCCCTAAACAAGATATCTCTACCAATCCTTCCCTTCAGGAAACCTTTTGGAAGAGGAGGTGTAAAGAGCATAAGAGTCAGCTGGGTTAGAGGATACCACAAAACCAAGACCCTCTAAACCAACATGGTCTCCTGGGGGGCACATTGCCTAGTAGGAGATGGCCAACAGAAAATGAACTCAATGGGGTCTTTGGAGGTTCCTTGTCTCATAATGTTATGTCAGGGCTTCCCACCCCCATCTATTTTCTAAATTTTAGCTTACTATTTATTTTTATTTTTATTTCATTTGTATATATTTTTCTTCTCTTTTTTAACCATACAGGTCTTTTGTGTATTATATTACAGCTTCCAGTTGAGTGATTTTTATGGGATTTCTGAGTGTGCAAACAAGTGTATCTCTGTTTCTTACTCCTTCTCTTGGGCTCTTTTTCTTCTGTTTGTTTGTTTTGTCAAGTTCTGGTGTCAGTTTTTGTTTTTATCTCATTTTATTATTATCTCTTAGAAGCCTGTTTGTTTTCTAATGAGAAACAGAAGGGGAGTGGATCTAGTTGGGAGGGGGAAAGGTGCTGTGCAGACTTCTGGGAGAAAAAAGGCATCAATGATTTTATCCAGAATGCCGCAATACTGACCTACAAGGCAAGATCTGTTCACTTTAGTAATAGTGGCATCACTGTTATGGAGTAACTAACTGCTCTCTGACTGTATTTGAGTCCTGCTTCATTAGAAAGAATGCCACACCTGGTACTATATCTTGGTTAAAAGCCCAAGACTGGGAAGGTATATACCTTAAAGTAGAAGCTGCTGTGGTTATTTAACTAAATGGTCATGTTATCAAAATGCCCTCTAAATAAACCCATAAACCTTGGCTGCTCTCAACATTGGTCAGAAGAACTTCTGTATTGGGTAGCAGTCAATGTGGAGAAGCAGATAGGGCCAAAATGCTGAGAATAAGAGGTGGAATTTTCAGCTTAAATTGGGCAATCCTTTGTCCTTTTTTATGCAACCTGGGACCACAGGTTATAGCACCTTCTAGCACTATGAAAGCTAGCCATCAGGGAGGAAGCTTCTTTGTTCATTTGAGGTTGATTTCTCTATGTTCTGCAGTCAACGTGTGTAGTGTCTCCCTTAACAGCATCCTGTCATGTAGTTACAATGGATAACTACAGGCAATGACAATAATCTGTGTTGTTTTGGAGACCTCTAGGGACTTCCTGACCAATAACTCATGGTGGGGTGTCCCTTGCCCTGTATTGAAATTTTAATTAATAATTCATGTTTTCTGGGAGAAGCATTGCTTACCCATGTAAGATAACACCATTCAAACTCCCCTTTCAAAAAGTTGTATTTTGAAATGAATCTACTAACTAGTGGGTTTTCCACGAGACTTTAACGTACTTCCATAGTTTTTGTTAGCCCACCCACTACCCCCTCCCCCTCCCATCACACCTCTTTCCACTTAATCCTTTAAACACCGGCATTTTCTGTCCTCCTCTTTCACATCATCTGTGTTCTACTAGTTCTCTAGCTCAGTGGTTCTCAACCTTCCTAATGCTGTGACTTTTTTGGTTAGTAGAGTCTAGTGGTTTGCTAATACATTCTAATTTACTTTGCCTGTTCATTGAAAGGGCATTTGGTCAGACATAGGTCGGCAATGAATTAACAAAAATTAAGATAGTACAAAGTAGCTCTTTTTCGTGACGCCTCCTACATGGTTGGCTGTGCCAAGATGAAGCTGAATATCTCCTTCCCTGTCACCGGCTGTCAGAAACTCATTGAAGTGGACGATGAGCACAAGCTTCGCACGTTCTACGAGAAGCGCATGGCCACAGAAGTGGCTGCTGATGCTCTGGGTGAAGAGTGGAAGGGCTATGTGATCCGAATCAGTGGCAGGAATGACAAACAAGGTTTTCCCATGAAGCAAGGCATGTTGACCCATGACAGAGTGTGCCTGCTGTTGAGTAAGAGGCATTCTTGTTATAAACCAAGGAGAACTGGAGAGAGGAAGCACAAGTCTGTTCGAGGATGCATCGTGGATGCCAATCTCAGTGTTCTCAACTTGGTTATTGTAAAAAAAGGAGAGAAAGATATTCCTGGACTGACAGATACTACTGTGCCTTGTTGGTTGGGACCTAAAAGAGCTAGCAGAATCTGAAAGCTTTTTAATCTCTCTAAAGATGATGTCCGCCAATAAGTGGTCAGAAAGCTGTTAAACAAAGAAGGTAAGAAGCCCAGGACCAAAGCACCCAAGATTCAGCGTCTTCTTACTCCACGTGTCCTGCAACACAAATGCCGTTGTATTGCTCTAAAGAAACAACGAACAAAGAAAAACAAGGATGAGGCTGCAGAATATGTTAAACTTTTGGCCAAGAGAATGAAGGAAGCCAAAGAAAAGCGCCAGGAACAGATCACCAAGAGACATAGGCTGTCCTCTCTGAGAGCTTTTACTTCTAAGTCTGAGTGCAGTCAAAAATAAGTCTTTAAGGGTAACAAATAAATGATCATACCTTAAAAAAAAAAAGATAGTCCAAAGTAATTTGGCTCTGGCTCAAGCACCCAAGTTTACACAATCAAGGAGTTTTAAGCAGTCAACTTTTTTGTCTGGGACATAGTTGCGGCTTTTCCCTCCTGGCAACTACAGTTTCTACTTGCATCACCAGGGAAGGCATGATTCAGTCTCCCTGTGGGGATTTCTTCTCAAATGAAGGCAGGAAGGAAGATCATTCCTGATCCACTCTGGGGTGACCTCGGGGCTGATGTTTAAAGTATTTGTTCTCCACCTCATTGGTTTATGCCCTCCTCCCACTTTTCTCCTGTCAGAATATGTCCAGGGGACAAAGATGTCAATTATCTTAAAGCCCTGCATGGTGATAGATCTGTGTTCTCTATATTTGAAATCCAATCAGAGTCAAATCAAATCACAGAGGATCAGGAAGATGCATTTCAGTCATAGGCTTCAGTTCCTGAAGGAAGGGGGATGGTTCATGGAGCCTGGATAGGAGGTAAGGGTTAGGAAAGATGATTCGCTAAAATTGGACAATGATGAAGTTCTGGAATCACAAACAATGCTAACATGTTGGTTCCTGGATACACCTATGCCTTTTCTTATGTCCCCAAAATAGGAGACTCAAGACAAGGCAGTGTGCATTATTGTGTGATGTTAGGAGCATAACTCACAGTTTCCCCCTTGTTAGACTATGATGGTGTCACCAGTCACATTATCAGAGATATTTTTGCTACGTGCCTGGAAAGTTGCCAGTCTTTGGGAGATCCAGACATTGACCCAATGCTATAGAAAGGAGAACTCCTTTAGCACAGGCAGGAGATGTGTTTCAGAGTCAAACACTAGGGAACAGAATAAACCATGTGGTGATGAGGGTGGAGTTTGTAACAGAAAATAAGGGATGCCAGCAGTCAACCTAAGACTGACCAGGTCAGCTTCAACACCTTATTTATTTATTTATTTATTTATTTATTTATTTATTTATTTATTTATTTATCTATCTATCTATCTATCTATCTATCTATTTATTTATTTATTTTTTATATGCTGAGGATGGAACTAGAGTCTCAAGCATGCTAGGTAAATATTCTCCTACCAACACCTAGCCATGGGCAATTTTGAAAGTTTTCTCAGAGATGACTCACATCCCAAACAGTGGGAACAATGACTTCCTGAAGTGGTGTTTGAGTCATAATCAAAGGAATGTAGTATGTGACAGTCCTGTTCTATGGAGGCTCACACTAAGAACTTCTGTGGGAAGACATTCCCACCTTTTCTTTGCTAATTGTGGAAGACCTCTTTCCTATCCAGCCACTCCCTTCAACTCTCTTTGAAAATACAAGCTCAGGGCTTGTGTGTAGCCCAAAGGTAGAGTGCTTGCACAGCAAGGCCCAGACAGGGTTCAACCTCAGTGCTGAAAAAAAAAATACATAAAAAGAAGACAGGGAAAGAAAAAGCTTGGTACAGCAGGCAATCCTTCACTTTTTATTAACACTGTATCCCCAGCACAGAGTTAGACATTCAGCAAACCTATATCAAAGAATATAGATAGTTTCATTTTTGAGTCTATAACATCTCGGATAAAACCAGTCCCAAAGCTTACCCACCCACTAAGGCAAGTGATACTTGAAATCAGTATTGCAAGTTCCAAAGGGTAGTTGATTAAATTACAAGTGGTTTTCAGCATTCCATTTCTCCATGTTTACTTTTAAAGCAGTGTATCTATTTTTCTCAAAAAATTTTTGCTTAAAATGCTATCACGAGACTGCTACTCACATCACCAGGGAGGCTACCTGGAAAACAGGACCCCAAGAAAGACACGGGGATCGCCCAATGACAGAGAAATGGAATGAGATCTACATGAACAGCCTGGACATGAGTGGGGGTAGTGAAGGGCGAGGGTCGAGGGAAAGAGAGCTTGGGGGAGCGGGAGATCCCAGCTGGATCAACAACAGAGAGGGAGAACAAGGAATAGGAGACCATGGTAAATGAAGACCACATGAGAATAGGAAGAAGCAAAGTGCTAGAGAGGCCCACAGAAATCCACAAAGATACCCCCACAACAGACTGCTGGCAATGGTCGAGAGACAGTCCGAACTGACCTACTCTGGTGATGGGATGGCCAAACACCCTAATTGTCGTGCTAGAAACCCCATCCAATGACTGAGGGATCTGGATGCAGAGATCCATGACTAGGCCCCGGGTGGATCTCTGGGAGTCCAATTAGCGAGAATGAGGAGGGTTTATATGAGCGAGAATTGTTGAGACCAAGGTTGGATAGAGCACAGAGACAAATAGCCAAATGAACGGAAACACATGAAATATGAACCAGTGGCTGAGGGGTCACCAACTGGATCAGGCCCTCTGAGTGGGTGAGACAGTTGATTGGACTGATCTGTTTGGGAGGCATCCAGGCAGTGGGACCGGGTCCTGTGCTCATTGCATGAGTTGGCTGTTTGAAACCTGGGGCCTATGCAGGGTCCCTTGGCTCGGCCTGGGAGGAGGGGACTGGACCTACCTGGATTGAGTCTACCAGGTTGATCTCAGTCTGTGGGGAAGGCTTTGCCCTGGAGGAGATGGGAATGGGGGGCGGGCTGGGGGGAAGGTGAGGGGGGCGGGAGGGGGGAGAACAAGGGAATCTGTGGCTGATATGTAGAACTGAATTGTATTGCAAAATAAAAATAAAAAAAAATGCTATCATGATACACATCTCTATCCATTATGTATCATCTATATATCATCTATCAATCTGTCTGTCTATCATCTATCTATCTCTATCTGTCTGTCTGTCTGTCTATCATCTATTTATCTATCATCTATCTATCTATCTATCTATCTATCTATCTATCTATCTATCTATCTATCTATCTATCTATCTACCATCTATCTATGCCACTTTGATCAGTTTGTAATGGACAAGCTCCCCTGCATTTCTTTTTTAAATACAGAAATACAGTACTCATCTTAAAGAGTTAAGAGATAGTTTATTCTGCAGCCAAATCCAAGTGACACACAGGAACACAGATTCCGGTTACTCTAAATACCATGTTCCAATATAGTAACAGTTTTGTAGTAACAGAACAAAAGAAAGTTATAAATCACAGCAATTTTACAATGCATTTGTGGGAGTATTGGTAGGTGGTTATAGCAAAGTGGAGGAGTCTTTGCTATAAGCTTCAGATGCTATTTATGACACTTGGCCTTTGGGTTGGTAGAGGTTAGTGATCTATTTGTACATTCCAAGAGGATTTACCTAACACTTGCAAGGTTGTTAAACCAGATTTAATTTTTAAGATTTTTTTTAGTTCATAAAAAAGTACAGTGAAAATACAAGGATTTCCCACATACCTCCTAATTTCCCACATGTACAGCCTCCCAAGCCATCAACATCCCTATTAGGGTGGCGAACTAGTTACAAACCCACATTGATACAATCTTATAATCCCTAAATCTATTAGGACTCATTTTCTATTAAGGTTCTTTTTGTATTGTACCTTCCATGGGTTTAGATAAACCGACAATGACATGTATCCACCGTTAAGTGTCACACAATCTAGCTGCCCGACACCTCTGTGCATTCAGTCTCCCTTCCCTGCTTCCCCATTGGCTCTGGGCAAGCATCATTTTTCCTTTTTTCAGGATGTCATACGGTAGATTTGTACAGAATGGAGCCTTTTCAGATTGACTTCTTTCACTTATTTTAGTGCATTTAACTTTCCTCCATGACAATTCATGATTTGATAGACAATCTTTTAGTGCTATATCATATATCAGTCTAGTGCTGTATCATACGTCATTGTTGTATGTACCAGACTTTATCTGTTCATTTATTGAAAGATAGCTGCTCTTATTTTGACAATTATTAATGAAGCCAATTTAAATACCTACATGTAGGAATGTTTTAACATATTTCTGTTATTTTTAATTATGTGTATGTGTGTGTATGTGTAGTTAAGTAGAGTTGAGTTTAGGCACTCATGGAGGCCAAAATTGGGTATTTGATTCCCCTGGAGCTGTTACAGGCAGTTGTGAGCCGCCCCACATATATACTGGGAAACAAATTGAGGTCCTCTGCAAGAGCAATGTGTGCTCTCTAGCCCCTTGCACGTAGGTTTTGTGTGGACATAAGCTTTCATTCATCAGAAGTGTTTGTTGAGTGAATAAAATAGGTTTACTTTAATAAGAAGGTAATAAAGTCCGTCTAAAGTAGCTGTACCGTTCTGCATTCTCTTTAGCAGCAAGAGATCCTGCTGCTCAGCATTCTTGTCATCAATATTTGTTGTCAGTGTTCTGGACTTGCACTGTTGTGACAGGTGTATAGTGGATGGAATCACCATCATTGTTATTTTATTTGATACAGAATCTCATATGGCTCAGGCTAACTTTGAACTCACAATATAAGTAAAGATGACCTAAACTCCTGTTTTTCCTGCCTTCAGCTTTTAAGTGCTGGGGAAATAACACACATACATACACACACACACACACACACACACACACACGAGAGTATATGCTATATATATAAAATTTGTGTGTGTGTGTGTGTGTGTGTGTGTGTGTGTGTGTGTGTGTGTGTTGGTAGTTTCTTTTCACTTTGTATCTAGGTTGGCCTTGAATTCACAGCAAACCTTCAGCCTCAGTTTTCCAAGAACTGAGATTGTAGGCACATGCTTCCTTGACTAGCACAAACTATTATAAATTTTAGTAGAGGAATTTGAAGCCTCCAAGTACACACAAAAATGATGATATAAAAATTAATTATGTTAATGAGATTATTACCCTTTATATGTAGTGAATTATCACATTGTACTGCATTAAGATACAGTTATGTGTCAATGAAAAAGGAAATAGAATGCCTGGGGATGCAGCTCAGTTGATGAGTGCTTGCCCAGCATACATAAGCCCTGGGTTTGATCCCTAGAAACTCAGTCATGGTTGCACTTGCCTATAATCCCAGCATTCAGAAGGCAGGAGGATCGGTCAGAAGTTCAAGGGTATCCTCCTGCACTAACAACAACTTTCTAGGCCAGTCTGGAAGGCATGAGAGCAGAACTGAAACAAATAAAAATTTTAAAACGAAAATGAAAATTAAAGAAAGTACAAAAGGCAAAAACATGAAAAACACACCTCTAAAATTTTTTCTTTTTTTTTTATTAGTCACTTTTCTTTATATTTTATTAGTCATGAATTCTCAATATCTACAAATCTTGTCTGTTCTCCCATCTCTGCCCTCAGAATCCATTTCCTACACTGTTTCCTCTTTCTGTGGCTCCACTGGATTTCATACCTTCTTGCTAGAAGGAACAACAAATTAGAAATTGTAATATTTAAAACACCCCCAAGATGCAGTCTTTACGTTTGATTAGTATCTTTCTTTTTGGAAATTGCCCTACACATCTAGTCCTTCTAGAAAATAAAGACATGCAGGACTGGGGCCAGAGGTAATTATGGCTGAGACTGACTATGAAGCCCCTGTTGAACATCTGTCAATGAACCGGAAACAGAAAGACAGACAGGACGTCTATGCTGTTGTAGTGATTATCAGCCATCTGTCGGCTCTTTACCTGCAGCTAGGCACTGAGATGAGTATTTTAGTCATATGATTTTGATTAAAGTTTCTCGTGACACTGAATTGACAGGTCACTGTAAACTCCACATACCTTGTGAGGGAGTTATGATGATTGTTCTCGCTGGCAGATGAAGAAGCAGTATGTTTACCTGGGCTCATAAAGGTAGGAGGTGGAGGAACCTGTGATTGCACTTAACCTCTATGATTCACTGCCCATCATCTGCCTCCCCTTACAGACAAGAATGGGTCTTGCTCCCTTTTTCTGCTCCTCCTTAACACATGGTTCAGTGGGTAGCTCCCATATTTAGAAGAACCCTTCACATTTTCTTAGTATACAAGGTCAAGGTCACCACCTCTTCATCTCCTACCTATTCTTCTCAGCACAATAGCCCAGTGACTATTATTGTTATTTTTAATTACTCATATACTCAGTGTGTAATTAAATGGGCTGGTGGGCTGGGTGGTAGTATCAGGTGATGGATTCAGCATTGCTTTTGCTTTAACCTTTCCCCACCCCTCGCCCTTTGTATCAGCTGATTCACAGGCTGTTTCCTTATTACCATGAAATCTGGGGGTAGAACAACCTATTTCTAGTTTCCATTAGCATTTTTATTTTGAAGACCATTGCATGGTAGGTGTGGCACACTAAAAGCATCTCTTTGAGATTCAGGTGCCAAAGGAATTTCCAAGCATAGTCTAGGAGGGGGAGAAGAGATAGGTGTTACCTGAACCATGCTTAGTCCCAATCCACATTGCTATTTGCCTTTGGAACGCAGCCTGAGTTCTACTCTTTCTCCATGGGAGGCTTAGGCAGATGGTGTGTCAAGATGGGGGATAAAATAGAGGGTCAATGGCAAGAGAAAGAGGTCATTTTCTTATTGAGTGTGGGACCAGACAAAGGCAATATGGACCCCAGAGTCTAACTTGGCAGCTCTGAATTAAGAGGCACCTCTCCAACTGTCTGGTGAGCTCCTAGGTTTCACCTACTTAGATTCTACTTCTGAAGGTTTGATGGGTTCTGGCATGTTGTATTAGCTTTCTATTGCTGTGACAACAATCCTGAGCAAATAAACAAGGGAAAAAGAGGTCGTTTTGGATTTAGGTTGCAGAGATTTCAGTCTAACAAAGGCAACTTAAGGAAGGAAGGAAGGATTTATTTCAGCTCACTCTTGGAGGATATAGTCTGTCATGGCAGGAAATGTACGGCATCAAGGACAGCTCTCGCTGTAGTGGGGGGATCCTGAGGAAGTAGATGACATGGAGTCTGCAGTGAGGAAGCAGAGAGCTGAATGCCAGTGCTTGTTTTACTCCTTCGTTCCTTTTTTTAAATTCAGTCACCCCACAGGGGTGGCATGCCCCGCATTCTCGTGTCTCCTCAGCTGATCTTTCTAGAAACACTGTTGTGGGGTATCCACCAGAGAAGATTCAAGCCAATACTTTATTAGCTGGCTGGCGATTACACTGAGTGCTCAGAAACCCATGCTTTCTTCAGGGTGGGTTTTAATCACAAAAACCGCATCCTGGGTTGCCACCCCTCAGTTATCAAGAACAGTTAGCCAGATGAAGAACCACAGAGGCCAAAAAAAGCAACTTTAGTACATTTAGGGACTTTCCCAGAACTACGGACTTTGGTGGATTTGGTCTTTGTTTTTGTTTCGGCAGGTGGTGCTGCCTGCGTGCTGGGTCCCAAGGCATCAGTGGTACTCACATCTTGACACCGATTGTGCTGAGGATGGGGCCTATTGAGATCTGGGGACCTGTTACGTTCCGTATTGATTCTGTGGGCATCAGTCAAACTGTGGACTCATCAGGGATAGGGGGTTGTATAGTCTCCTTAGCCCTAGTAGTTTATTTGAGTTTATTCTCTGCTTTACATATCTGAGTAGGCAGTTGAGTAATCAGTATCCTATATGGAGGGCTAGGAGCATAAGGATTAATGGCTGTAAGTAGAGTAGTTAGTTAACCAGGGGGACCAGGAGAATAAAGATCGGTACCAGTTGTTAGATTCGTGACTTTTTCTTCTTTCCTAGAGCTTATTTCTGGCCATGACTAAAAGATCCTCTTTACCTATACAAGGTCATGAGGCTGAACTTTGTGGTCAGGTTCAGATATGGGCGAGGGCACAGCCTTTTGAACTGTCTGACAAATGGTCCTCTGGGTCTGTTGCAGGGCCCCTCAGGACGTTAGGAGGGAATGGTTAGTAATTTTTGCCTTATGAACTTCTTGATATGGGGTGCATCTGGTCCTTAGGAGGAGGGAGGTTGGCCCAATTTTCGCTGGTCTCAAGGACATACTTAGTTCACCTGTCCTGAGCTTTGTGGATTACAGGCAAAATGTAGTTTCCAATTAACATTTAGGACCTTTGCCAGATTTAGGGAAGCTTTGGCTGTGAAAGTTGGGCAATTGTCTGACTCTAGGGAGAGGGGCAACCCAAATTTGTTGTACTATCTGGGCCTGAGTAAGTAGCTGGTTTTAGTTGCTTCCAATGGGTGGCCTGGTGGAGTCTGGTGACCATTTGTCTTCTGATAATGGCAGGGAGTATGAGTCTCTCATCTGGCAAGAACCACCACCCATTTACCTCCTGTTTGGCATCTTTACGTTTTGCCCACTTGGGCAAAGTTTCTTTGTGTATAGGCTGGGCTGTGGATTAGTTCAGGTTCAGTCAAGGTAAGCAAGATATGCAGAGGCTTAACTGGTTCTAGGGATGTCTTCTGGGTGGCTGAATCTGCTGCACTGTTCCCTTAGGCCTCTGGGGAGTTCCCTTTTTATGTCTTTTGCAGTGGATAATGGCTACTTCTCTTGGCAGCTATATAGGCTCTAGTAGGACCAGGATTTCTTCTTTGTTTTTGATTTCCATTTTGGCTGAAGTGAGGAATCCCTTCTCTCTATATAGAGGGCCCCATGGACATGGGCCATCGCAAATGCATACAGACCGTCATGTGTACAGTGATTACTTTGCTCTTCCCTCAGTGAAGTGCCTGGGTTAATGTCAGAAGCTCAGACCTTTGTGCTGAAGTCCCTCTGCTGAGGAACTGGGCCCACAATGTCCTGTCCAAGGTGACAAATGAGGTCCTGGCACACCTGATTTCATCTTGAATAAAACTGTTTCCATCAGTGCATAGTCTGGGGGCCTGTTCCAAAGTCCTCACAGACATATGGAGAGGTGTGCCTCCCAGTTGATTCTAAACCTAGTCAAGTTGACAATGAAGATGAACCATCACATCAAAGCAATGTGTTGATGAGGTGCCTCCCTGGATCTGTCCAATCACTTCTCAGTACTGCACCAGCTAGGGATGAAGTCTTCAACTCATGGCACTTCATGCCCAAATCATAACACTCAGCTCGTTTGACGAAGTCTTCTAAGGATTCTAGAGCACACACCTTCGGTAAGGTGGTACAGCAGCCAGAGCTGTCCAGTGGACACAAAGCCCGGTACTTTCGGTTCATTATGCCCTCAAGTCTGAGCTGCAGAGGGTATGAGGACAATTTACGTAAAGCGCTTAGCACTGTACTAGTGTCCCTGAGTGACAGCCACTACTTTAACTAAGTCAAGAATGGAGGGTAATCACAGAACACAAACAGAAGGCAGGGTTAAGAACACTGTATCAGTTACACAGCATGGCTGTGACTAGAGCACCGGACAGAGGCTTTTTTTTTGTTGTTGTTGTTGTTCATAGTTTCAGAAAGATTTCAGCTCCTCATGGTGGGGAAGGCATGGTGGCTGGAGAGTGTGGTGTGACTGCTCCCATGGGAGATTGTGGGACCAGAGGTGGGCACAACCCCCAAGGGTCAGCCTCGTGTCCCACTACTGTCACTAACCAGCTTCTGCCTTCTGAAAGCTGCACCAGCACCTAAAATATTGCCACCAGCTAGTGAACAAGGGTTCAAACACAAGCCCATGGGGAGTGTTTCAAACCACAGCACACAGAGTCAGGGTCAAGTTAGTAAGTCAAGAGTAGCCAAGAGTTAAGAGTCAGACATCGTAAAGAAATACCGGGTTTCAAAATTTAAGTTTGGAATGACACAGGAAGGTAGAAACTTGCTTATTAGAGATGGCCATCCAAAAAAAGCCTTGAATACCTGATTCTTCCCTGTTCTCCCTTGTGGGAGGCACAGAGGTCCTTGTGCTCACAGCTAAACACTGGGGGAACCAAAGAATGTTAAACACACAGTGTTGTCCTTCAAAGGGAGGGATGTAAAACCTGTTATCCTCCCAGAAGGCTGAGAGTGGATGGATTAATAGCCTGGTGACCTTTGTGTTATCTGTGTGACCAAGACCACAGTCAATTTTCTCCCAGACCCTTACCATGAGTTTGTCAATCTATGGGATATACCTATGGAAGGTGTCACATGTAATCACATGTACTTTACAGAGTCTTGATGTAGTCACTTAAGCTTCATTATGCACACAGGATTGGGTTAATTATCACCAGGGAAGTTTTCACCAAACTGTGCTGTGATTAAATATGCCTAAAATAAATTCTTGGGGTCAGACCCCCAAAGTTTGAACCAACACTGGCTACTGAGTTGTGTTGAACTGAACCCCTTCTTGCCTTTTGTGGACCATTCTCTGCTAGCTGTGGTGTCTGCAGGGACCCCACACTCCCTCCACCCTCTCTGTTTTGCTAGTTAATGTCCGTGTTTTCAGACTTACAAGTTTCCCACATGGTGACACCATTTCACCAGGGCTTTTAAGATCCAGACATCACAGAAAATCAATTCACTCCTTATATGCTAGGGCACAGCAGGATTTTAGTCGTGGGTCACCAATGCCTAAATGAATTTCCTCCCTTCCTAGTCTCCCCAGACACCCTTCTCTGCAACTCTACAGAGAAAGTGAGATGAAGAATGAGTTAGATAAATGAAGCGAGGTCAACGAGAAGCTCAGCAGCGGGGAAGTGAGGGTCCCTCCATGATTAATGACATGTGTCTCTCTTACCGGATGAGTCAAAATATTCATTTAGCACCCAATGACCCAGCTACTAAAGAAATTTAATTACTTCACTTGCCAACATGAAATAGATTCATCACTGAGGTTTGGAAAATGAGATAACCTAGCTATGATGCTGTCATCCCGGTCTGGGAGCCAGTTAGTGGCATCAGCCCCTCGGAGGAGAGATGGGGTGGGTACTTGGGGTATGGATGGCTTTGATTATGGACTTGTCTGGCTGAAGCAATGGGCTGAGATCCATATAGATTCTAATATCTTTCCCTGCTTGGGCTCTGAGGCTAATATCTAATCACCCTAGTTCTAGGTCAAATTGTTATCACAAGAATAACAAGTAATTTGTTCATTTGCTTATGCAGGAAAGCAAAACTTGGACATTTTACTCACTTGTCCTTTCATATGACTGTGTCTGTTTTGACATCTACTACCTAGGTATGGATGTATAAGTCTCACATACTTAGTTGTCTCTGAATATTAATATTCTTGGCAAGCTGATCTTAAAGTTTTTTTTATTTTACTTTAATTGGTATTTCCCTGATTACAATGAGGTTCATCTTTTCATATGTTAATGGGACATTTTTATTTCCTCTTCTCTGAATTGCTTGTCATATTCTTTGGCTGCTTTTTTTATTTTTAGTTTTCTTGTAGGAATTCTTTATATTTTATGACAATAAGTTCCCAGCTGGATATTTAATATTTCTCCGGATCTATCCTGTGACTTATAGCTTTCCTGGTCATCTCTATTCTAAAAGAGTAGTTTTACAACCTAAAGAGGTAAAATATATTGGTATTTTCCCATTAGTTTTGTTTTGTGGTGCTTCTTAGCATCCTAGAGACACCCTCCTGTCTTTTCTTCTGATAGTTTAAAAAAAAACATTGTCCAACACTGACATTTTTAATGGAAACCATTTCTCAGGTTTTAAAATGATTTAGTTTTTCTTTTAGTTGTGTGTATATGTGTATGTGTGTATGTATGAGGGAGTATGTACATGTGAGTATCTGAGTGCCAGTGCCATAGGGGGACAGAGACATAGGTTTCCCCTGGAGCTGGAGTTAAAGACACTTGTGGGCTGTCTGATACAGATGCTAGTAACTGAACTGAGTAAAGAAAGTGTGCTGCTTCTAGGTGGAGACATAACTTTAAGTGCAATGGGATAGGTTAGGGATCTGACTAGGGTACCCCATCCCCAAGGTGGGTTAGCCCTAAGATAATATATTTTCCTTTCCAGAATATCCACCCCCTAGTTCAGTCCCTACAAGCCATGCTGTCATGAGGTTCTGCTAGATCTGCCTACTTCCCTCCTGAAACTTGATTCAGAAAGGCAAAACAATTTCTTTCTCTTTCCTTCTTTTTCTTTTGAAGGCAGGCCTGAGCTTAAGCCAGTTTTTAAACTTCTAACTAATGCTTTGGACTTCCGTCTCCTGTTTCTAAAGCTGCTCCCTCTAGGCAGCTGACCTCTGTGCAGCCTTATCTCAAGCAGCATAGCATTTGTTCTCCATTTGCCTTCTCCCTTCCAGTAGCTTCAAGAGTTATAGCTTGCCTGGCCTGGGATTTTTCCCTTGAAACTCCAAGAAATTGTCCTTAAGCTTCCATCTGAGTACATCCTGTATCCTTAATCTTGTGTTTGTGTCTGCTCTTAAATTCTTTTATTAATGACACTAAGAACTGCCTGCTGGGACTCCCCAAGATTTCCAGTAACTCTTCTTCGCTGGCTTTTAATTCTTTAATTGGCAGAGGAAAATGGACCTGTTCCAGCACCACTAGACAGCATCATTTGGGTCTTCTGCAATAGCAGCATGCACTTTAAACCTCTGGGCCATTTCTGGGCCATCTCTCCAGCCCCTCAGCTTTTTAAAAATTTTTAATGGTGTGAAGTAATGATTTAAATAATAATAATTTCTGCCTCACATGTTCAGCCAATACCTGTCATTTATTTGTTTTTGAGACAAGGTCTCACTACAGAGCTAAGGCTGTCTTTATTCTCTTTCTCCGGCCTCTCTAGTGCTGGGCTTACAGGTGTATGCAGTCACACCAGGTGACTACTATTGAGTAGGTTCTCTCCCACCCACCCTTCCTGGGATTGAAGCAACATCTTCACCACACAGTGAATTCCATGTATACTCTATCCTTTCGTGGGCTTCATGATCTGTAACTTTTACATTATGTGATTACTTTTTATTAATACACTATTTTGGTCTCAATAACATGGTCTCAAGCATATTTGGAATTTGGACAATTTCATCTTGTTCTTTTCTAAACTTTCCTTAAGCATTTTTGTGTCCATGAATTTCGGAATTAATGTCATTTTTTTTTTGAGACAGGGTCTTACCCTGTAGCTCAAGTTTGATGGTTGATACTGACTGTCAACTTTGCAGGATCCAGACTCACCTAGGAGACAAACCTTTGGTGTGCCTGTGCTTGGTTAATTAAAGTGGGAAGACCCAGGCTAAATGTCAGCAGCATTAGCCCACTGGCTAGAGTCCTTGATTAAATAAAGAGGAAAAAGCTTGCTTAGCCCAGCCTTCATCTCTTTCTGCTTCCAAACTGAGACTGTAATGTGACCAGCTGTCTCATGTTCCTGCTGTCATGACTCCCCCATCCTGATGGATTTAAACTGAAAGCCAAGATCAATCCTTCCTTCCTTAAGTCACATATGTCAGGCATTCTGTCATACTCCTCCTGCCTCAGCCTCCCATGTGCTTCTATTATGGGCAGGTGCCGCCATGCTGGACAGCACCATTCAATTATTTATTTACTTTTTAATGTGTGTAGGTGTTTTGCCTGTATGTGCTGCATCCTCAGAATGCAGTGCCCGCAGAGGCCAAAAGGGGGCATTGGATTCCCCCTTGAAACTGGAGTTATAGACAGTTGTTGGCTGCCATGTGGGTGCTGAGAATTGAGCTGGGTCCCCTGGAAGAGTAGTCAGTGCTCTTAACCCCTGAGCCATCTCTCCAGCACATCATTTTTTTTTATTTTTTCATTTTTCTTTATTAGGAAATTTTCTACTCACTCTACATACCACCCACAGATCCCACCTCTTCCCTCCTCCCATCTCCCAGCCCTCCCTCCCAAGCCACCCCACATCCCCACATCCCCCAAATCAAGGTCTCCCATGATGAGTCAGCAGAGCCTGGTACACTGAACCTAGGCAGGTCCAAGCCCCTTCCTACTGTACCAAGGCTGCACGAGGCGCCACACCGCAGGCACTGGATTCCCAAAAGCCTGCCCATGCACCAGGGATGGATCCCGATCCCCCTGCCTGGGTGGTCCCAAACAACCGTCTTCCGTACCCAGAGGGCCTAGTCCAGTTCCATGGGGGCTTCACAGCCACTAGTCTACAGTTCATGGGCCTCCACTAATGTGGCCAGTCATCTCTGCACTTCTTCCTGTCATTATCTCGACGTTCCCCACCTGCAGAATCCCTCCTCTCTCTCATCGATTGGATTCCCGGAGCTCAGCCTGGCTGTGGATTTCTGCATCTGCCTCCATCAGTCACTGGACAAAGGCTCTATGATGATAATTAGGGTATTCGCTAGACCAGTCACCAGAGTAGACCAGTCCAGGCACCTTCTGGACCACTGCCAGCAGTCCAAGGTGGTGTCATCCTTGTGGGTTCCTGAGAGCCTCCCCAGCACCCTGCCTCTTCCTTTTCCCATGATGTCCTCATCTATCATGGTATCTCCCTCCCTGCCCTCCCACTCTGTCCCTGTTCCAGCTTGACCCTCCCATTTCCCTATGTTCTCATCCCCCACACCTCGCCCTCTGCCCCCTCCCCACTCCCAGTCTGCTCATGTAGATCTCATCTACTTCTCCTTCGCTGGGTCATCCATGTGTTCCTCCTAGGGTCTTTCCTTGTTAGCTAGCCTCTCTGGCGCTGCAGCACATCAATTTTTGATAATTGCTTTTCCTTGCTCTTTCCCATCCTTTCTCTAGGTTAATCTTCCATTCCTTTCTTTTCCCCACACCCATTTATTTCTAATTCATCTCCCTGATCACCCCAGTTTTTCAGGTTTCCAACATTTTTGTCTGGGGAGGTGGACAGATTAGAAACTGGAAAACTCCAGGTTTTGCTTTGAGTTCTGTCATGAGCTATTGGCTATGCTGCATTTTCTGTCTGGCAGTTAGGTTTTTTTTGAGGGGGGGGGCGTTGACAAATGTTCAGTTCGTTTATAACCTCTGTACTTTGTTAACATGACTGCCTTTAGTCTGTCTTATTTTCCCACATCGTGGAGCTTTATTTACCAATTTACATATCCTAGTAAAAATAAAATCTGTAACTCGTCCACCCCTCCTTTACTTCCAACCCACCTGCACATTGAGGCTCTGTTGTCAAGATGTTAGGGTTATGTAGCCTGACACCAACATGCCACTTAGGTAGACAAGTACTTGGGGGCCATCGAGAATGGATGCCTCAGTCATAGTCTGCTTTGGGCCCCCATCTTCTGTTTCCGTGGTAACACTGAAGAGGGAAACATCAGCCTTTTCACTCTTTGAATTTTCAAATAACATAAAAAGATGTAGTGCTGAGGGGTTGGTTGATTCACGTTAAAAAAAGATTTATTTTTTCCTGGTCAAATGAACAGAATCTTAATTCTACCTCTAGCCCTAGGTTACAACATGACTTTGTAAGCTGCCCCAAATATTATACACTCTTGCTTCTTCCCTTTATTATTAATCCAATAACCTGCCAATAATCTGATGAGGAGACCACTCATTGGGAAAACTGATTCTCCTCAAAGCTAAAAAGATGGAAGGAATAATTATCCCCTTGATGATATAATTACTTCTACAGCTCAGATACCCTTCCCTCTGTTCAGCTGCATACAGTTCCTCATTTGTAAGCCTGCCCTGCTTTCTGAATTTTAACTCAATCGCATATCCTTTTCTCTTCCTCATTTCTCTTTCTCCTTTGTGTGAAATATCGCACAATGCTGTTGCTATTTCTTGGACCCTTAACTTAAACGGAATGGTTTTCTTTTTCTCTACCACCTTCCTTTTGTCAGCTACCATGATTTACAGCTTGCCCACTATGTGGTTTCTTCCTAAAATTCTAATAAAATGATCTTGAAGCTTCTGAATCTACTTTAAAATTCCTTTGTCAAAGATATTAAGAATGCATAAAAAGGTTCTCTGAGTTGTGTAGAGATCTAATACAGTAGAAGCTTCCTAAAATATACACATATATAAAGGAGATCTAAATTAAATTTCCAAATAACAGGGAGACAGCCCCAACTGGACATCTGTCACCACCAAATGAAATTTCCAGTACTGGCCATAGGTTACATCTAATCAGGTTGTTGGCCAAAATGACCTTATGGGAACCCCTAAACAACCTGGGCTATTGCCAAGACACTTGGTGCCTATCTACAAACTGACAGTAAGGCCCTATCACTGAAGATAGAACGTACATGATTCACCAAACATGGAGACGCTGAAATAGGGCCTACCTAGAGTCTTCACTCCTACTGACTAGTATGCATGGTACTGGAAAGGTACTGTGCACACTACCACAGGAGAAAGGTAAATAGGAACCCAGCCACAGACCCTGTAATCTACAGTGGTGACCTGCGTGTAAGATGTGCTAGTGCAATGGTGGCACAAAGCTTGTGGGAGTCACCAACCAACGTCTGATTGGATTTAAGGCCCATTCCACGAGATGGAACCCATCCCTGACACTGCTTAGGTAGCCAAGAACCCGAGGCTAGATAGACCAGGGACCTAGGGGAAAACCAAATACTACTGTTCTGCTAAAGAAATGTAGCAATACAATGAATCCTAATGCTCTCATAGATCAGTGTCTTGTTCAGCCATCATCAGAGGAGCTTCGTTGAAAAACCAAATAATAATAATGACAATCATAAAACAAACAAAATAGGAGAAGACAATACAAATAAACAGAAGAAAAGGTACCAAAAACAGTACAAGGAACACACACAGATGCTTCCTCCTGCAGCCGATGGGAACAAATACAGATGAACAATGTGCAGAGCATGAGAGACCTCAGAACATTCAAGCCTAAAAGGGATGTCTCCATCAAATCCATCCCCTCAGGGCTCAGGGAACTCTGCTGCAAAGGAGGTGGAAGATTTAAGAGCCAGAGGGGATGGAGGACATCAAGAAAACAAATGGAGCAGAACTGGTGAGCACATGAACTCTCAGAGACAGTGGCAGCATGCACCGGCTCTGCACCAGATGGCATCCCAGTGCTGAGAGAAGCGGACACAAGCGCCCATCCCTAACCCCGAAGTTGTCTCCAACTGATAACCGCTCACAAATGAGAAATTAGTTTTCTCTTTAGTGGGCTCTCACTGAGTATATAAACAGCACTTAAGGGCAGGTCCCATCCCCAGCAGTAGATGACCGGCACAAAATGAACTCAGTGGTGTTTTTGGAGGTTCTTTGTCTCATAATGTTTGCCAGGGCTTTTTCTTTTTTAAACTTTACAGGTCCTTTGGGTGCATATTACAGTTTCTGGGTTTGTGTTTTCATGGGATTCCTGTGTGTGTGAATGTGTGTCTCTGCATCTGTGTGTGTTTCTTGTACTTATTTTGGGTGCTTTTTCTTCTGTTTATTTGTTTTGTCCTCTCCTCTTTTGTTTGTTTTATTATTGTCATTATTATTACTTGGTTTTTCAAGAGAGGGTTTGTCTGTATACACTTGGCTTTCCTAGAACTCCCTCTGTAGACAAGGCTGGCATCAAATTCACAGAGTTCCACTTTCTTCTCCCTCCCACATGTTGAAATTAAAGGGATATACCACCACTGCCTGGCATTATTATTATTATTATTATTATTATTATTATTATTATTATGTGCTTGTTTATGGTCTAATAAGAGAGAGAAAGAAAGGGTGTGGATTTGAGTGAATGGGGAAATGAGGGAGGATCTGAGAGGAGTTTGGGAGGGGAAAACATAATCAGAATATATTGTATGAATAAAATCTATTTTCAATTGAAGAAAAAATGAAACAGAACAACAACAAACCCAAACCAACCAATCAACCAACCAACCAACCAACCAACCAACAAAAAACCACCCTGATTCCCCAGTAACACTAGGACTGGATGTTTTTGTGGAAACAAAGAACTTTTATAAGTGTCTCAATCTGCTGCCTCTGGATTTGCTGGGTCCAGCTCCGTGGAGCAGAGAGCCTATTAACCACGCTCACTCTGGCATGCCCAAACTGCTGTCCAGGTGACTCCACCTGCAATGAAGCCTCTATCTGAAACCTTAGCAAATAGTGAGGGTGTGCTTAGTTGCTGCATCTGCTTTTCTCTTTGCTAATGACCACAGGTAGAGGGCTAATGAGGCAATTGATGCTCTTCCGTTTAATTACACCCTCAGTGAGGCACAGGCCTGGTGAAGCATCAGCTCAGATGGTCTCTAGGCTCCAATTTGCCTGCAGGGGTAAGCTAATAGAAAAACTTACCCTTCGTCATTTGAATTTTCTCAGAGCCTAAGAGAAATGGCTTGCCTCACAGGAGCTGTATGACCCTCAGGCCTCATAAAAGGAGAAGACATGTGGCTAGAGTGAATTTTAGGAATTCCTAGAATGCTTGGGCGATTTGCAGCTTCTGCGACATTGGCCCTGCAAGAAGGAAATAGCCTGCCCAAACTGACTGTATAGCTAGGGTGTGGTTCACTGCTGATGGCTGCATATATCTGAGAGTGCAGCCCCTTTGTCAGTAGAGGACAACTCTGGAGAACCCATTTCAATCTCTAGTTCGAGCTACTGCATCTGCTTTGTGGGTCAGTTTCTTCCTTCTCCCATTTTTGTCTTTGTGTTTCCTTACAGATGTACTTCCCAGAATACCCTCCTCTCACCTTCTTTATGTAGCTCTGTCCTTCTGGAGACCCTGAGGTTAGCTATGAACATTATTCTCTCTGTCTCTGTCTCTGTGTCTCTGTCTCTCTTCTTTTTTTGATACAGGGCTTGGAACTTGCTTTCTAGACTAGGCTGGCTTAAAATTTACAATTCACAGAGACCCACTCACTTCTGCTTTCGAGTTTTAGGATTAAAGGCACTACACCCAGCTTTTATACTTTGCTGTTGCAGTATCTGATATGGAATGAATTTTGCACTGAATGAAGAGATGGATGGATCAAGACAAATCTTGGCAAACAAGATGGGGAAATTCAGAGTTGTTTTGTGCTTTGTTGAACCCTCTGTTCCAATACTTCTCAGTTATGAGTAAAGCAGAAAGGAGGAAATGAGTTTCAAAGATGTTCATCTTAAGACAGCTGCTGAGATGATACTGAAAGTTATGTTGGGGAACATAATGAGACAGTTTTCATAACATTCTCTGACGTGTTTAGTGTCTTTTCATCCAAAGGAGTTTAGATTTGAGAGCTGGGCAATGAGAGCTAAGGCCTGGTGATCTCTCACCTACACTGTCCATATTTCAATAGTTTCTTTCCCAGGAACCCACTCTAGACCCAGAAGCAAGTAATGGGATCACTGAGGTCTGATCTTGGCCTGAATTATATCTGTTCCATTCTCCCCCTCCCTACCTCCCCTACACAGTGCCTAAGGTCTGTCAACATCACCAACCTGACTGAGACGCAAAGGCTTCAACTCGGTGGTCTTTGTGCCACACTTTTCTTCATCCTTGATTCACTATGGCTTGTCCTTCAAGGACACGTGTGGAATGCTCAATGCAGCTCCGAGGACACTGATAAAGCCGGCCTGTCTTCGCTGTAGTCTGTGTGCCTCATCTGAATTCATTCAATAGTTCACTGGGGTGCCAAATGGAGGCCAGAACAAGATCCTAGTAGCACTTTTCAGGTGGTGTCATTGTTTAACTCCTGGACTCAAATGTCTCTGAGAAACAATAATCACCACGTGGTGCCGAGGGCGGCTTGTATGATGAACTAAATACATCTCAACTTATTTAAAGATTTCGGGATGGCTAAGGGATGTTACTTTTGCTTCCGTTTTGTAAAGGTAGATGCTAACCACGAGGAAGATGAAGTTTGTCCGGTTTATTTCAGATTAAGACAGGACAAGGTTAAGAAAGTTGCCAGGGGAATACATTGAATAAGCGGCATGGCTGGCTCCTGCATCAGGTAGTCTTGCTGGAGCGCGCCCTCTGGTGGACTCAACTGTATTGCTTTTCTAGAGAGAAAGCTCACAGACATTGCCCAAGACCTGATTACCAGATCCAAGGGTATATGCCTGGGCAGCCTGGCCGGTTCTTTCTAGCTATAAAATCCTAGAAACCATGTTGGTTTCAATTTCATCTTCCTACTTTTGATATAGAACACTGGTGTTTGGGAAGGAATTTCTTGCCACAAGGAAAACTTCAATGCCTTTTGGGTGAAGGGGTAGCCAGTGGTTTTTGACTTGTGCCAAGTCTTGAAATGCATTCCTTTAGATAGGATTGGTCAAAGGTCCTTTCCAATTACAGCAAACACCAGAAACGGGGCTTGTATGTATTATTCTCTTCTGGGTTATTACAGGCAAACACAGCATTGGTATCATCTAACATACCCTCCAAGGTCAAGACAGTTACTTGCTGATTTTCTTTGGAGGCAGAGTCTCAATACATATCATGGGATAGTCCTGAATTTGGGATTCCTCTGCTTCTGCCTTGTTAGTGTTGGGACTATTTGCTAATGATAGGCATTTTGATGACTGTAGTTTGAGTTTTCCTGCCTGGCCCACAGTCAGGACAAATCTCTCTCACCTGCCAGTCCCACAGCCGCTCAGACCCGACCAAGTAAACACAGAGACTTATATTGGTTACAAACTGTATGGCCGTGGCAGGCTTCTTGCTAATTTTTCTTACAGCTTAAATTAATCCATTTCTATAAATCTATACCTTGCCACGTGGCTCGTGGCTTACCGGCATCTTCACATGCTGTTTCTCATCATGGCAGCTGGCAGTGTCTCTCTGCCTCAGCCTTCCACTTCCCAGCTTTATTCTCCTCCTTGTCCTGCCTATACTTCCTGCCTGGCCACTGGCCAATCAGTGGTTTATTTATTGACCAATCAGCAACACACTTGATATACAGACCATACCACAGCAGATGACTCTTCCTGGTATTTGACAGTACTAACTAGCAACCATTCTGCATTATAATCTGCAGCAGCATACATAAGTTTCCTTTAAGAGGCAATAAAGACATTGGTTGGTTACTTCTGCAAGCTTTGTGTCATCATTTTCCTAGCATATTTTTCAGGTAGAACAGATTGTAAATCAAAGATCTTGTGACTGGGATGGTCTTTACTTTTCTCTTTTGGTAGCAGGCAGAGTACCTTTCCATGGCACAGACACTAGAACATGGGGGTGAAGGTTCTGTGTAGGCACCAGCTTGACTTCTCCAAGTTCAGTGAATAGTGTGGGTGCCATCTTCAGGAATGGGGCTGTGCTGTTTGTGGAAAGAAACCTGTTGCTTGGCAACAGCCTGGGTTATTGGAGGATTTCCACGAGATTCTTTCATCAAACAACTCAATTTGATGAAACCCAGTCCTGGTACTGGAAGCTTTGTTCCGTGGCAAGAGATGGCCAGTTGGGGTTCCATCTTCCTCATTATTTGAAGACTTCATTAGTATCACCTTCACAAGTTATAGGAAGTTTCCACTGCACTAGGTTTCCACAATGTCCCTCAAATGTCATTTAATTCTAGCTGTCTCTCCCCTCATTCCTCTCTTGTAAACAAATTGCTAAACGGTCTTATTAAAAAAAAAAACCTGGAGGGAGATATCAGGGTTAAAACCTGAGAGATCAGAGGAATAGGAAAAGCCACAAGTCAACCTCACCTTACCGACCCTCAGATTCCAAAAGAGACCTACTTCCTGTGTACTCATGCCTATATGACTTGCTGTTCTGCCATCTGATTTGCTCTCTCTGTCCAGCTATATCATTTCTTCCTGCCCAGCTCTGTCACTTCCTGTCTGTCTGTACAGACCTCCAGACCTCCATGGTTAACTAGTTTTGGAATTTAAGGCATGTGCCACCACATCTGGCTCTGTTCCAAGTGTGGCCTTGAACTCACAGAGATCCAGACAGATCCCTGCCTCCCAAGTGATAGGATTAAAGGAGTGTGCTAACATTGAATGACTTTTGTATTTACTTATAAAGGCTGTTTTTTTTTCCTCTGATCTCCAGGCAAGCTTTATTTATTAGAGCACAAATAAAATATCACCACATTTCCTCTTTTATTGTCTAATAAAAAATAAAAAAGTTATAACTAAGAAAAACTATATACAATAAGTACAATAACTATATACAATATATACAAGCAATAAATACATCAGCAATGTCTAGTCCATTTGCATTTGAAAAATTTAGCGAAAATATTCTATTATCTATCCTATTTTGGTGAGTCCAAAATGTACCTAATTCACTTTCTATCTTAACTTATATTACTAACAGAGAACTATCTTATGATGTCTTTCAAATTTATACATTTTACACCTCTTAGTGAGTTTCTTTCTGAAATTTCTTATCAAGGAAAAATGTAACTATCTAATCTTCAACTCCCTCAGAGACCTGAGAAGGAAATAATATTACCTAGTAAAACAGGAAGTGCAAACAAGTAACTTCCAAAAAATGTGAGTCATGACAGAAACAGCCAGCTTCCTGGGCAGTCACCCAAGGTTTCTTTGCAACATTGGGGCATCATCTTCCACCTACAGGCTTAGCATATCCGACAGACTCATTTGTGAAGCAGGATGTACACAAGGCCTACAGCTCGACCCCACATTCAGTGTGAGTATTCCATGTTCCAGGTAAACTTGAATTCTGCCAGTGTCATGTCATGACTCAGGATTTTAAATTCTGGAAATTGCTGGTGTTTTTGGAATTCAGCTTCCCATTCTTCTCGGCTTGTGGGTGGCTTCATCTCCTTTATTAAATGCCAGTCTACTATTGAGAGACCAGACTCACTCAGCCTAGTTACTCCTCTAAGAATAACTG
This sequence comes from Peromyscus eremicus, assembly GCF_949786415.1. Classification (NCBI taxonomy): domain Eukaryota; kingdom Metazoa; phylum Chordata; class Mammalia; order Rodentia; family Cricetidae; genus Peromyscus; species Peromyscus eremicus. Next base: position 55,312,728 of record NC_081420.1, on the reverse strand, counting down.
CTCTAGCTACTGTTCCACTGCACACCAGCAGCCATTGGTCCACTGCCTGTTCAATTGCCTTCAAAGGAAGGGGCACTGTACCTTTGCCAGATTGCAAAGCCACTTCAGTGATGGTGCCATATTGCCTTGGCCTTAGAGGATGCCTGCTGCCAAAGGTACAACCACATTTGTCTTGGCAAGGATTGGTAGTCCTTTGTTTTGTGTCCTGTTTGTCCATTTTGGATAACATACTGTCAGCAGTTGATGAGAGGGCACTTTCTTTCCCAGTGGTTAACTTTTGCCACAATGAAAGTTAACTCCATGTAGAGGTTCTTCAATGCTCATATCTTCTCTGAAGTAGATTGGTACTGCCAGGAGCAGACATGTCTCATAGTCATAAAATTAAGGAAAAAAATCTATGTTATTAAAACATTTTAAATGCCATATTCTGTAGATCTTGGAAGGGTTTGAAGATTACCTGTCTATCTAAAATATATCTCTGCTTGACCTTGAAAACATACCTAATATGACTACAAATTCGATTGTAATGACTACTAATTTTCATTTCTTTATATCCTAATAGTTGATAATAATAACTTCCAAGGATTAGCAAATTGCACTACATTATTAAATGAACTGTATAGGTACAATATCTTGAACAAGATTCAAAATATACATACAGAATTTTCTAGCAAAGCTACACAGAGAAATCCTGTCTTGGAAAAAAAACAAAACAAAAAACCAAAATCAATCTTAAATTTGTATCAATATACATAATTTGTATACAATATACAAAAATCCAATCCAATGTAAAATACTTAAAACTAGTAGTTGTCTTTTAAAAGTAGATTTAATAATCTACCTTTTTATTTATGTCATATCTATATCCTCTCCTTTTTCTTTTCAGAGTAGATTCAATAATCTTTATTCTATCACTTCTGTATCTCTTTTTTTCAAACAAGAACCTTAAGTCTAATCTCCTTTGTTTAGCCTTTTTCCAGACCATTAACAATAACAACTTGTAACCAACCATCCTAGACAATGACAATTATCCAAAACCTACAGAAAGACCAAAAACCACTCACCCCACCTCTTGGGAATGTGGGTGATGTGTTCTTAAAATTACTTCCTGCTGTTTGGGTGCAAAGGCATCTTTGGGGGATCCTGAAAAGAAAAATTTTGGGTTAATTGTCAAGTCCTGGGAGAAGTAGCTATATCATTTGTTGTCCATTCTCTGCATAATGCAAAAGTGCAGGGCTTATCTCAAGTCCTCACACTAATAATCTGTGAGGCTGGATCATCTCAGCTAGGCATCTTGAAATTGTCCTGAGCAGTTTGTAGTCCAAAGCTGATCTTTGGGTGATGTTTGTCAGTTTAGTGGTATTATTGTCCATGTGGAATCATCATTGTGGGGCCCCATCATCTGTTTGGAGACTTCAAAGTCTCTGTTAGGCATGGCCATGATTCCTTGCAGAAAATGGATAGAGATTCAAACACAAAAACATGTACAGGCAGCTAGATAAAGCATTTTTTCTAGAATTAGTTAGTACTCCATATGACCATTAATATCATAACAAAAGCTTAAAATATATGTATATATAAACCTTATAAATTTTGATATAAAATTCAGACCTTAAGAAAAGTTTTAAAGAATCAAAATAGAACCAAAGAATTGAGATTAGTGGCAATAGAATAGTCCCTTAATTTTGGTTTTCTTCTGTCCCTTATCAGATGGCTCTTCTGACATGATACAGAGATTTTGCATTTTCTTTTAACAAGCATGCTTGGGTTTAGAGAAGGAGAGAGCCATTCTCCAACTCCAAAGCCAGCTTTAATTTTTAATTGAACTTGGACTACATAAAGACCACTTGTGTTAAGTGTCTGTAGAGAAGAGCAGAAACAAACACTTGAGAAGACTTATGAAATTTTATATGTGATACATCAATAGGCCAATATACTCTTTTTCTTGGGAAATTTATTCTGGATGATTTGTCCTTTTTCTTCAGATGTCTCATTTGTCCAGTGTTCTTTAGATCCCTTAGCTTTCATTCTCCTGAAAGACAAAAACAAAAACCTTTCCCCAAGACTAACTTTGGGGAGGTTCCCTTTTGGCAAGTTATATCTGATTAAAGAAAAGGCATGTGTTAATGGTATAAGTTAGTTTAAATTGGATGGTCATGCTGGTTGATGAACTATCACCTCTTCTAACTAAAAGGTCTCTCTTGTTCAAATCGAACCTTTATCAATTTTGATGGTACCCATAGCTTTTCTTCCTCTGTAGAAACAAAAGCAAAACCCCATCCCCAATGTAACACATATCCTGGTTTCCATTCTGAGGTCAGCACATCTTTAAAGCATATAGGATGATTTAACTCTGTAGGTTTTTCTATTATCCAGTGTCTCTCTGCAGCTGTTGTCCCTTTCTCATTAGTATCGAGAAAATTCAAAGCTAATAGAGCATTATGTAATCTATTTCTGGGGGCGTTTGTTACCCCTTTCTGTTTATTTAGCATATCCTTTAGAGTTCTGTTTGACCTTTCTATGACTACTTGGCCTGTAGGCTTGTGTGGTATACTTATAATATGCTTTATATTGTAATAAGCAAAAAACTGTTTCATTTTACCAGAGACATGCTGAAACTTTGTCAGTTTTATTTTGTGCAGGTATATCCATGATGGCCATAACTTGTAGCAAATGCATGATTACCAAATCAGCTTTTTCAGAACTCAGAGCAGTTGCCCATTGAAATCCTGAATGGGTATCAATGGTGTGGTGTACATATTTCAATTTTCCAAATTCTGCAAAGTGAAACACATCCATTTGCCAGATTTCATTCCTCTGTATTTGCCAGATTTCATTCCTTTGGGTTACATCCTGCTGGTAGTGGAATCTGATTGTAAAAAGAACAAGTAAGGACATTTCCTTACAATTTCCTTGGCTTGTTGCCAGGTTTTGGAAAAATGCTTTTTTTTCAAACCCCTACTATTGACATGATGTTTTTTATGAAATTCTGAGGCCTTCAGCACATTTCCTATCAATAATTTATCAATCTCATCATTACCTTGTGCTAGAGGGCCTGGCAGACCCATATGGGGTCAGATGTGAGTTATATATAAGGGATGCTTCCTATTCCTGATTGTATCTTGTAACTGAATAAATAACAATGAGTAATTCTGACTAATCAGGGATAAATTCTGTAGTCTCAATATGTAAGACCACTCTTTCAACATACTGAAAGTCAGTAACTATGTTGAGAGGTTCCAAAAAAATCCATTAATACCATCAGAACAGCATAGAATTCCAATTTTTGAACCAAAGTATAAGGACTTTGAACCACTTTACTTAAATATTCTGATTTGTAACCTGCTTTTGCTTGTTAGTTTGCATCTATATAAAATGTATGGGGTCCAGATATGGGTGTTTCCCATACAATACAAGGCAGAATCCTTTATAAGCTTTCTTTATAAGTTGAATTCTATCACTTTTGGGATATTTGCTGTTAATCTCTCCAAAAAAATTACTGCAAGCTGTTTGCCAAAATTCACTTTCTGCCCATAATTTATTCATGTCATTTTTAGTTAAAGGTACTATAATTTAGGCTGGGTCTATTCCTGTTAATTGACGAAGTCTCAATTTTCCTTTTAAAATCAACTCAGAGATTTTTCCACATAAGTTTTTTATTTTTTTACTCTGTTTCCTTGGTAGAAATATCCATTCCAATATAATATCTTTCCTCTGCATTAAATTTCCTGTAGGAGAATGCTTAGAGGGTAAAATAACCAAAATGCAATCAAGTTTGGGATCCACATGATCCATATGTCCCTCCTGTACTCTTTTCCACCAAGGCCAATTCTCTTTCAGCTTCAATTGATAATTCTCTTGGACTATTTAAGTTCTTGTCACCTTCTAACATTTTGAAAAAATTACTCAGTTCATCATTTTTTACCCCACAACTGTCTGTAGATAGGAAATGTCTCCAAATAATTTTTGAAAGTCATTAAGAGTCTGTAATTGGTCTCTCCTAATTTATACCTTTTAGGGTCTAATTTTTTTGTGGACCTATTTTATATCCTAAATAATTATTAGAATCTCCTCTTTGTATCTTTTCAGGAACAATTTGTAATCCCCAACAAGGCAAATTTTTCTTTACTTCTTCAAACATTCTTTCTAATGTATCTGCATTTGAATCAGCTAGTAAAATATTATCCATGTAATGATAAATTATAGATTTAGGAAATTTTTTTATGTATTACTTCCAATGGCTGTCATACAAAATATTGGCACAGGATTGGGCTATTTAACATTCCCTGTGGGAGAACCCTCCTTTGATATCTTTTAACCTGCTGAGAATTGCTATAAGTAGGCACTGTGAAGGCAAATCTTTCTTTGTCTTTTTCTTGTAAGGGTATTGAGGAAAAACAATCTTTTAAATCAATAACTATAAGAGGCCAATCTTTAGGTAATAGAATAGGCAAAGGAATTCCAGATTGTAGAGAGCCCATTGGCTGAATTACCTTGTTAATTGCTCTTAGGTCTGTTACCATTCTCCATTTACCAGATTTCTTTTTAATAACAAATACAGCAGAATTCCAAGGGCTGGTTGATTCTTCAATATGTTGAGCATTTAACTGCTCTTGTACCAGCTCTTTAAAGCCTGGAGTTTCTCTGTTGTTAAAGGCTATTGCTGAACCCATACAGGCTTATCTATTAACCATTTTAAAGGTAGAGCTGTTGGTGTCTTTGGAAGATCAGCAGTTGTTGTGCCCTGTTCTTATACAATCTGTATGGCCAGTGACTGTTTTTTACAATAATACTTCCTAATATTTCTCTCAGAAACATGTGTTAGTTGATAATTTGTTTCTGAGGTTGGAGGAATGTTGATCTGGGTATTCCATTGTTGTAATAGATCATGGCCCCATAAATTCATAGCTATATTAGCCACATATGGCTTTAATTTTCCTCTCTGTCCTTCTGGCCCTATAGATTCAACCCATATTGTGCTCTGTTTCACTTGAGATAATGTTCCAATCCCTAACAGCTGAACATTTACCTCCTGAAGAGGCCAATTTGGATGCCAAAATTCTGGTGCAATTATTGTGACATCCACACCTGTGTCTACAAGACCTCCAAAAGAATGTCATTTATTTGTATTTTTAATTTTGGTCTTTGTTCATTTATAGAAGTTTGCCAAAGAATTTGCTTTATGGTTTCTCCTGAATTTCCTGTTCTCTCTGTTATAGCTGTTCTATCATCCCGAGCTGTATGATTTATTCCAATAGGCATTTGGTTATTTAATTGCTCTGAGAAGGGGTTTCTTCTATGATGGCAGGAGAGGACTGAACTAAGTTTACTGTAGGGACTTGAGAGAGGCCCCTCATGGAGTTTCCTGACAGCAAAGGCAAAGGATTGCCTTGTTTGCCCCTTGTTGATCTACATTCATTAGTTCAATGTTTACCTTTACCACACCTTCTGCATAATCCAAAAGGGAAGGGTGTCCTGTTGCCATTGTTCCTTGAAGAAGCATTGTTTCTAGGAATGCCCTGTTTACAGCCCCTTTTTAGGTGACCTTGTTTACCACAATTAAAGCATCTGACATTATTATTTTTCTTCAAAGCTCTTGAAATCACCTCTCCTATCCACATATCATCATGGTCATGAGACTCAATATTAATTGTGTCCCTGATCCAATCCTCCAAGGGTGCTGATCTTGATTTAACTTTGGTAAGTGATATGTCTTGAGAAAAATTTACATTTCTTTTAGATTGTTTAATTTGGTAGAATACAGTTTTTTTTAAAAAAATCATTTTATTAATTATTTGGTAATTTCACATCATACACCTTGATCACATGCATTTCCCAGTCCTTAAATTTTCACCCACCCACCCTGGTGACCCCCCCACCCCCAAAAAAATTAAAATTAAAAGGAACAAAACAAATCCAGTTTGTGTTATCTGTATACTCACTGGAGCATGGTCAAACTCTCAGTGGCCTGCCCCTTAAATGGAACTGAGTCATTCCCTTCCCATACTCCATCCAGAAGCCAACGATTGTGGAGAGCTAACTTCAGCATCCTTATCACAGCATCTTTTTTAAAGAGTTCTCTTTGATGGCTTTCTGTTTAGGCTGTTACTTTTTGGGGGGTGAGGTGGGGTTGCCACAGAAGCCTTCTATGTCCTTCTTTTTAACTGTGCATCTACAATCACTGATGTCACTGCAAAAGTAGCTTCCTTGCTCTTTACAGTCATAGGGAGCATGGATCATGGGCTTCCACATGGTTTCTGGCAATAACACAGACCATGAACATGGCCCCCAGCTGCAGCAGGACCATGGACCCAGACATGGCCCTCAGTGGCAGCAGGGGTCCAAACATCTCCATGGGTCCAGATGGCAGTGCAGGCCACTTGCATCAGCCTGCTCCTAACCACCATTGAGTCTCCAGTTCCTCTTCTCTCCACATTGCACAAACTACCCCAATTCTCTATCTCCCCCATCTCTCCACGACATACTTGCTGTCTTAGTAAGGGTTTTTATTGAGAAACACCATGACCATGGCAATTCTTATAAAGGAAAACATTGAATTGGACTAAAGAGGTTTAGTCCATTATTGCCACGGTGAGAAGCATGGTGGCATGCAGGCAGACATGGTGCTAGAGAAGGAGTTGAAAGTTCTACATCTTGATTCTTGGGCAGTAGAAGAAGACTATGTGCCACACGGGCATAGCTTGAGCATATAAGGCCTCAAAGCCTGTTCCTACAGTGACACACTTCCTCCAATAAGGCCACATCTACTCCAACAGGGCCACACCTCCTAATAGTGCCACCCACTATGGGCCAAGCATTCAAACACATGAGTCTATGGAAGCCATTCCTGTTCAAACTGCCATACTTGCTCATTCTAGTGACACTCACCACCTGCCCATGCTGTGAGGTGGAGCTGCCTTGGAATAAAGGTTTTTGAAGTATATCCTTATGATTCTCTGGATTTCCTCAGTGTCTGTTGTTAAGTCCCCTTTTTCATTTCTGATTTTGTTAATTTGGATATTTTCTTTCCATCTTTTAGTTAATTTGGATATGAGTTTGTGGATTTTATTGATTTTTCCCCCGAAGAACCTACTCTTTGTTTCATTGATTCTTTGTATTGTTCTCTTTGTTTCTATTTTGTTGATTGATTATTTCTTGTTGTCTATTCCTTTTGAGTTTGATTTTTCCTTTTTGTTCTAGAGTTTTTAATAGGTCTGCTATCAAGTTGCTAGTATAAGATCTCTCCACTTTTTTTTAATGTAGGCAATTAATGCTATGAACTTGCCTCTTAGAACCACTTTTATTGTGTCCTGTAAGTTTGGGTATGATGTATATTCATTTAACTCAGTTATAGAAAGTCTTTAATTTCTTTATTTCTGTGTTGATCCATTTTTCATTCAGTAAAGAGTTGTTCAGTTTCCATGAGTTTGTGAGCTTTCCGTTGTTTCTGTTGTTGATAGCCATCTTTAATCTGTGGTGATCTGATAAGGTGCAGGGATTTATTTCAATTTTCTTCTATTTGTTGTGACTTGCTTTATGAGGGTATGTGGTCGACTTGGAGAAAATTACATTAGGTATGCTCATTCTTTTATGTTTGGGTGAAATGTTCTGTAGATATTTGTTAAATTCACTTGGTTTACATCTGTTAGGTCCAGTATTTTTCTGTTTAGTTTTTATTTAGATGACCTGTCTATTGGTGAGAGTGGGGTATTGAAGTCTCCCACTATCAGTGCATAAGGGTCAATATTTGATTTAAGTTTTAAGCTGTGGTAGTGTTTCTTTTACAAACTTGTGTGCCCTTGTGTTTGGGCCTAGATGTCAAGAATTGAAATGTCATCTTGGTCGATTTTTCCTTTGATAAGTATGTAATGTCTTTCCCTATCTCTTCTGATTCATTTTGGTTTGAAGTTTGTTTTGCTAGATATTGAGATGATTATACTAGCTTGCTTCTTAGTCCAACCCTTTACCCTGAGACAATGCCCATCTTTGTATTCCTTCGATGCAGTAAAAGGATGGATCATGTTCTCTCTCTCTCTCTCTCTCTCTCTCTCTCTCTCTCTCTCTCTCTCTCTCTGTCATCCATTCCATTAGTCTGTGTTTTATTTAATTGGGAAATGGAGATAATTGATACTGAGAGATATCGATGACCAATGATTGTTGATTCCTGTTATTTTGTCATGTTGTTGAATGTGTGTGTGTGTGTGTGTGTGTGTGTGTGTGTGTGTATGAGCATGCTCATGTGTTCACATGTGTGTTTCTCTTCCTTTGACTTTCATGGTCTATGATTATTTATTTCCTGTGTGTGTGTGTGTGTGTGTGTGTGTGTGTGTGTGTGTTTCGAGACAGGGTTTCTCTGTGTAGCTTTGCACCTTTCATGGATCTCACTTTGAAGACCAGGCTGGCCTCAAACTCACAAAGATCTGCCTGTTTCTGCTTCCCAAGTGCTGGGATTAAAGGTGTGCGCCACCACCGCCCGGCTATTTCCTGTGTTTTAGTTAACCTCTTTAGGTTTGAGTTTTTCTTCTAGCACCCTCTGTAGAGCTGCATTTGTAGATAAATATTGCTTAAATTTTTTTTTTTTATTGTGGAATATCTTATTTTCTCCACCTATTGTGATTAATAGTTTTTCTGGGTATAGTAGTCTGAGCTGATATCTGTGGTCTCTTAGAGTTATCAGCACATCTGTCTAGGACTCTCTGGTTTTTAGAGTCTCCATTGAGAAGTCAGAAGTAATTCTAATAGATTTGCCTTTATGTGTTACCTGGTCTTTTTCCTTGTAATTTTTGATATTCTTTCTTTGTTCTGTACATTTAGTATTTTGATTATTATGTGGTGAGGGAACTTTCTTTTCTGGTCTAATCTACTTAGAGTTCTATATGCTTCTTGTACCTTTATAGGCAATTCCTTCATTAGGTTATGAAATTTTTCTTCTGTGATTTTGTTGAAAACATTTTCTGGGCTTTTGAGCTGGGTTTCTTCTCCTTCCTCTGTTTCTATTATTCTTAGATTTGGTTTTTTCATAGTGTCCCTGATTTCCTGGATGCTTTGTGTCAGGAAATTTTTATAGATTTAACATTTTCTTTGACCAATATATCCATTTTTTCTATCGTATCTTCAACACCTGAGATTCTCTCTTCTTTCTCTGGTATTCTGTTGGTAAAGCTTACTCTCTAGTTCTTGTTCAAATTCCCAAATTTTTTTTTCTAGCATTCCCTCAGTTCGGGTTTTCTTCATTGAGTCTATTTCCATACTCAGGTCTTAAACAGTTTTATTCATATTCTTGCACAATTTGTGTATTCCTGGATTTCTTTAAGGGCTTTATTCATTTCCTCACATGGTTTGTTCATATTTTCCTAAAGAGATTTATTTATTTCCTGCTTAAGGGCCTCCATCATCTTCATACAGGCTATTTTTAGGTCTTTTTCTTAGGTTCAGCTATGCTGAAATATTCAGTGCCTGCTGTGGTAGGGTTGCTGGGCTCCAGGGGAGACATATTGTCCTATTTCCTGGTCATTATTTTAACTGTGTTTTTACACTGATGTCTAGACATCTGGGGTTGAGGGTCTGGGTGGTGATATTTGGTTTTGTCTCTGTTGGCTGAGTGTTTTGTTCCTGGGTTTCTGCTTTCTACCTGATCTTTATGAGAGTGTGTTGACTATGTCCTGCATGGTAGGAAATTTCCCTGACCTGCTCAGTTGGTGTGTTCCCAGGGAATGCCTGCTGGTGTTGGGATGTAGGGAGAATGGGATGAGTTAGAGGAAGGAAAGTTGGAGAAGGTCTTTGTGACCCACTGAGGGAGGGTTCAGAGAAGAAAGGGAGACCATAGTAGTTTTTCTGCTACAGAGCTGGGGATGAGACTAGGGGATTAGAACTGGAGTGGCTGAAGGAAAGGTGTGCTTTTGCAGTCAGCCTAATTACTGCCCTGGCAGGAGTGACTTGTGACGATATATTGTGTACCCTAATAAAATTTGTCTGAAGATCAGAGGACAGAACAAGCCACTAGATGAAATGTGGAGGCCAGGCAGTGGTGACACACACTTTTAATCCTAGCACTCAGGAGACAAAGATCTGTCTGGCTCTCTGTGAGTTCAAAGCCGCCCTGGACTACATGAGATTGATTCAGTCTAGGAGAGAAACAGAGCCAGGCAGTGGTGGCACATACTTTTAATCCCAGTACTTGGGAATCCCAGCACTAGGCAAAGAAAGGTATACAAGGCATGAGGAGACAGGAACTAGAAGCCTTTTTGGCTGGAGCCCTTTACAGCTGAAAGCCTGTTCAGCTGGAGCTTTTTGGCTGAGGACTCAGAGACATTCAGTCAGAGGATCTGTGGAGCTGGTGAAGTGAGAAGTAGCTGTGGCTTGTTCCTTTGTCTTTCTGATCTTTCAGCATTTACCCCAATATCTGGCTCCAGGTTTTTCATTGTAAGACAATTTAAAATTAGAGTTACAGTGGTCCTTGAGTTAGCAGGGCATATCTGCTGTGATTGGGGGCTGGAACAAAGCAAGGAGTAAGCCAGAGGGAGGTTAGAAGGGGAAGATCTCTGGGATCCACAGGAGATGGCAAGGGTGGGCCAGGGAAGGTTACCACAGGTGTTCTGCTGCAAAACTGAGGATGAGACTGGGGGATTGGATTTTGGTGAACAGATGGAGAAGAGGAGATCTGCAAGCAGCCTACGTGGGTTTCTGGCAGACATTGGCTGTGGGTTATTAGGGGGTGCCTGCTGGAGCTGGGGGCTTGGATAAAATGACAAGTGGGGGGAGGGAGGTTAGGAGGGAATGGTCTGTGGGATCCACAGATGTGGTGATATTTTATTTGTGCTGAAATGTGACATTTTATTTGTATGTTAATAAATAAAGTTTGCCTGGAGATCAGAGGTCATAGGGAGCTATAAACAGAACTCAGGCGGTGGTGGCACATGCCCTCAATCTGATCACATGTCAGGCAGAGTCTCTGTGTGATCAAGGACACAGCCCATCGTGGTGACACTCGCCTTTAATCCCAGTACCAATCACAGAGACCTGGGGGTTTGTATAGACAGGCAGTGACGAGAAAGTGATGTGGCTGGGCTTAGAGTCAAGGAGAAGGCAGAACAGGAAGGCAATAAAGGCACAGGTTAGACAGGAAGAAGCTCTCTCTTGGGAAGCTACCTCGAGGTGGTAAGCTAAGGTTAGTTGGTGGCTATTGTTTTGATCTCTACAGCTTATACCTCTGTATTTGGCTCTGTGCTTCTTATTTAATAATATGGGTTAGAAATTCATCTACACACAGATATGGGCAGGCAGGGGTCGGGGAGGAAGACTGCAGCTCATGTTCTATATAGAGCTAGGAATGAGATTGGGTGGGAGTGGGGGGATGGGAGAGTTGGGCTTGGGGGAATGAGGGAGTAGTGAAGGTCTTCATTTGGTTTTCTTGTTTCCCTGGCCTGCTAGGCAGTTGTGTTTCCAGGGAATGCTTGCTGGTATTGGAGACTAGGATAATGTGATGAGTTGGGGGAAGGAAGATTGGGAGAGAAGATCTTTGTGATCTGTTGGGCATGGCTCACAGAGGAAAAGGAGCCTGCGCATGTTCTGCTACAGAGCAGGGGATGAGACTGGGGGATTGGATGTGGAGGAGCAGAAGGAGAGGTGTGGACCTACTGTCAGCCAACTTGCTCTGCTGTTACTCTTTTTAAAAATTACATATTCTTTGGTATTTTTCCACTTGAATGCAACATATTCGGATAGTATCAATCTCAAAATTCCTTCTCCAACTCCTCCCAGGACCCCACACCCTATTCTTTTATGAATTCCATGTCTTCTTCCTTCTACCACGTGGGATAGAACTTAGATTATCAGACTGGGTGGCAAGCTCCTTTACTTGCTGAGTCATCTCACTAGCCTAGTTCTGTGGTCCTAATAAAGTGGTGAGGGTGAACAGTACTCAGTACTCCTGTTACAACTGCCATGTGATGAGCAAATACCTCCTTATCTGTTGAGTCAGACACTGTTTGAAATATAGCAATTTGAGCTTGGGATATAACTTAGTTCATAGTGTGCTTACCCAGCACACGCGAAGCCTCAAGTTCAGCCTCCAGAACCAAATAAACCTGGCATGGCAGTGGTGTCCATCTGCAATCCTAGCACTGGGGAGGTAAAGGCAGGGTGATCAGGAATTCAAGGTTATCCTCTGCTATAGAGTGATTTTGAGGATAGCCTGGGCTGTATGAGATTCTGTCTGAAAACCAACCAACCAACCCATCTCCATGAAACCCCACAAGACAAAACATTGAGCTGTTATTCACCCAAGCAAGGGCCCTGCCTTTTATGAAATGAGTTACTGTGGGTTGAGTCACAGTAGCTTCCTCTCTTCTGTTTTAGATCCTGGAGGACAAGCACCACCCAGTGCTTTCCAGTTTTAGAAAGCCTCAGAGAGTAACGAGCTCAATAAAGCTGTTTTTTCCCCTAGCCTGTCCTGCCGATCTGATAAGTGACAAGGCAGTCAGAGGTGGAAGACATTCTTATTATCTCCATGGTCACTGACTGGGCAACCTCACACAAAACACCTGGCTTGGGTGCTTCGGCTTTCCTGTCTGTGTGAACTAAGCTGGTGGGAGTAAGGGTTCCTCAAATTCTTAAACCATCAGTTTTGTAGTGCTGTAATGTTGAATCCAACCACAAGATGGGAGTATTAGCTAAGATTTACTGAGAACCAGTTTAAAAATAAATGCAGGCGCTTTCAGACTCCTTGGTCAGCACTATTTTGTGTTGAAATACAAAGTTCAATCCCTGTAACCAACGTAATGTGGTAGGAAAGAACAGATGCCGTAGAATTGTCCTTTGACTTCCACAGTGTACAAACACACACACACACACACAGACACACACACACAATTAGAAAAAAAATTGTAAGGCAAGCCACCTCAATTAAATGTTTTATTTATAAGAGTTGCTGTGGTCATGATTTCTCTTCATAGCAAGAGAAACCCTAACTCAGAAGTTGGTACCAGGGACTAGGGTACTTGTGATAGGCCAGACCATATTCTGTTTGGAGGAATTTGGACTTTGGTACTTTGGGTTATGAAAGCAGTGGAATGCTTTACGTACTGCTTAATGGGTTGTACTAATAGGAGCATGAAAAACAGAGGTACTAAGAGTTATTTGAACTGTTGATGGCTTACTCAGGAGTTTTCAGAGAAGAATAATTTTGGTATGTTGCCTAGAGGTCTTGTGATATTTTGGTGAAGAAAGTGCTGCCTTTTGCTCAGTCCAAAGGGTCTGCCTGAGGTTAAAGTGAAGAGTTTTGGACTAATTCCTTTGGCAGAAGAAATCTCAAAACAACCTAGATTCTGTAGTGTGGTTATTAGTGGTAACTCTAATGAAGATTTATCATGAAAAGAAGCAAGCTGAGCAGAGTAAATTAAAAAAAAAAAAAAAAAAAAGAGTACCAGGAAGTGGAACAGAGCAAAGTCTTGTGTTCAAGGAGATAAATGGATTAAGAAACGGAATAAAGAAGTGGTGACCTCAGTCACCTTCCTGTTGCCTGCAAGATTTAGGACTCTCAGCTACTACCCAAGCACCACATCTGCCTGCAGACTGCCATAATGGACTGAACCTCTGAAATGTAAGCAAGTCACCTCAATGAAATGTTTTCTTTAGAAGAGTTGCCATGGTCATGGCAACCCTAACTAAGACACCCTTATCCTTAACCCAGAAGCTATATTCAATTGATAGCTACTTGAAAATGAAAAATTAGTTTTCTCCAAGGGAGTCTCACTGGGGCAAACAGACCACTCATAACGATAGGCCCACACAACACAACAAAGCTCAATAGCATCTTTGGAGATACTTTGCCTCACAATAGTAAGGTAGGGCATTCTCCCCCACCCCCGCCATGTTACAGGTCCTTTGTGTATATATTATTGTAACATGAATCTTAAAAGGTCTTATAATAAAAAACCTAGAGCCAGATATTGGGGTGAAAGCTCAGAGAAGCAGAGCAAGCCACAGCCACCACCTATCACTTCACCATCTCTATGAATCCCTTGACTGAAATCCTCCGAGTCCTCACCTAAAAGGGTCTCAGCTGAAAAAAAATCTATTTTCAGTAAAAGAAAAAAAAAGAGAGTATAACATATTGGAGAAATAGTAAGTATTTGTTATGATCCCCACCTAGAGTATAATAAAGAGACAACCCCAAAATAGATCACAGTGAGCTACATAGTGAGTTCTTGACAGTTTACATTAGAATAAAACTATATCTAAAAAAGGAGATATAGGTTTCTCCGTAGGCACTGAGGACAGAGAAGGACTAGACAGGGGTTGGCTTGTTTTGAAGAATAACTTTGATGCTATAAGGTAGTGTAGAGGAGAGATCAAGCATCTATGTGGAAGCATTTTCTTCAAATGATGAGAGGACAGGAAAAAAGGGAGAAGACAATTCTACTATGTTGTCAGTGTTCACCAGTGTTACTTTACCACTTTACCAATGGTAAAAGAAGTAAGAATATTCAAATTTTCTTTAAATTGTATAGACATCATACAGAAGACAGGCATTGCTATATTATTAAATTCATTGATCTTCAGAAAGGTCAAAGGAGGGAAATATAGAATCAAATATATAAATTTGTCATGGTCATAGCTTAGAAGCTTGTGAAACGTAAGTGGTGAGTGTACTGGGACTCCAGAGTTCTGTTTTGGAGATTGAGACTGCTCACCATGAATATACAGGACATTCTCTTTGGTGGAGCTGAAGAGGTATTAGATGAACATGTTAGTTGGACATGTGGTTCACACCAGTTGTCCAGCATCTCTCAGTCTAATGGAAACATTTAATTTACCATCACAGTGTGTGTGTGTGTGTGTGTGTGTGTGTGTGTGTGTGTGTGTGTGTGTGTATGCGTGCATGCACACAGGTGTCTATGGAGTCCAGAAAAGGGCATTGGGTCCTCCAGAGCTGGAGCTATGGGCAATTCTGAACCACCCAATGAGGCTGCTAGGAACCAAACTCAGATCTGAAGGCTAAAACATGCTCTTAACCCTAAGTATCCTGGCAAATTTCTAGAGAGGACAAATAACTCACTTCAGTATACATCTACAGAAGGTTCCCACAGATTAAGTCTGAGTTACAATTAGTTAAATGCTGTGGAATAATCCTATTGTACACTGTAAAGATTTGTCACTCGAATTGGTTTAATAAAACACAGATTGGCTGGTAGCTAGGCAGGAAGTTAGGTGGGAAAGCCAAACTGAGAATGTTAGGAAGAAGGAGGGTGGAGTCAAGGGGTCACCAGTCAGACACAGAGGAAATAAGATGAGAATGACACACTGAGAAAAGATACCAAGCCATGTGGCTAAACATAGATAAGAATTATGGGTTAATTTAAGCGTAAGAGCTAGTTAGTAATAAGCCTGAGCTACCGGCTGAGCATTTATAAGTAATATTATGCCTCAGAGTCAATTATTTAAGAAGCAGCTGCAGGTTATTTGGGAACAGGCAGGTGGGAGAGAAATTTCTGCCTACAGTTAAATTTATTGATACTGCTAGCAGGATAGCAATCTCTGAGCCAAAGTAGAGACTGCCATGTGAAGAGGGGTGAGAGAATGATTTTTAAAGGGGAAAACCACAAGAAGATCTTGAGTAGCTGTTTTACTCAGCCAAGATTAGGTAGTTAGGGAGACCTCAAAATAGTCCTTGAATGTCTGTATAAGCAAGTTTCAGAAGCCAAAAAAAGAAACAGTTAGTTATATCATTACAAAGCAGATGATCACAGATACGTATTTCTGGGTGGGGGTCACTGAGTCAGGGTTACTGGGAAGTTATCTTCCAGAGACTGGAGTTAGAGACAAATTTCTAGTAGGTACAAAGAAGACTGCCTAACATAATATGGAGGTTTTTGTTGTTGTTGTTTTGTATTGTTTTTTCATCACAAGACCTGCAACATAAGAAAATTTTTCTGGGGTCTGGAGAGATAGGTTGGTGGATAAGAACACTGGCTGCTGTTCTAGAGGATCCAGGTTCAAATCCCAGCACCTATGTGGTAGCTTACAACCATCTGATCCAGGGGGATCCAAGGTCCTTTTCTGGTCCCTGTAGGCACCAGGCATGAAAATGTTGCACAGACATACATGCAGACAAAACACCTATACATTAAAAAGAGTATTCCCTGCATTTGCACAAGTAGTAGTGTGACCCTGCCAACTGAGTTATAACAATGCAGCTCATGGGGGCTGCTCCTGCAGACTTTCCTGCATTTATACACACAACTCCCTCTATTTGGAATCCTCTCTTTCAATAGTTAATTTTTATTTTTCTCTTAACCTGTTACCCCATAAATCCTCCCTCAATTTTTCACCCCAGACCTAAATATCTCTTTTTTTGTACTCTTGTAGCCAGGATTATATGAAAACCTTAGCTGTTTATGTATCCATGAATGTGTTTGTGTGTAGACACATACATATTTACACATGAATGTACATTTGTGGGTATACACATGTACATATGCCCTTAGAACAGTTGCTAGAATATAATTAGTGTTACTGAGTTGATGGGAATGAATATTATTAGATTTTTTGGAAATTAAATGATCTAGAATGATGGTGATTATGTATTCAGACAAAGAGCTAGGTAGGAAAGTAGGATACCCCTCAAGGTCACCCTAGTGATGGAAAGCAAGAATAGAGACATGTCAGAACAAGATGGCATGTTCTGCGTTTCTGGTTTGAGGGATACTTTGTTATGTGGGAAAATGTACTGCATTGAGAATTCAGAAGTTCAGAGAGTTAGTTCTGGTTGTTTTACTGTTTAGCTTGTGATGAGAAAGTCATTTCAATATCCTGGCCTGGTAATAATTATGATAATCAATACCAACAATGTAGCATTTATAGAAGCTCAAGATGCCTAAAGTGCATAAAAGATGCTGGACATAATTTTATTCTTTTGCATTCTCATAATGACTGTAATGAGGCCAGTTTTATTATTATTGCATTGTAATACTAACAAACTACCTGTAACATGGAATTTAATAGTATTTCACTTGTGTTTTTCATCTGTAAACTGTGGGTTTTAGAATAGATGGCATTCTCTAACTTCTTTTCAACACTTGGGATTTGTAACACGGCCAGTCCATCTGGAGTTTCTATAATCCATTTGTCTTTTTCTGCCTGACAATAGAGGAAAATTATCTATGAGTTTTATCTTGGACTTCCTGTTGTTTGATTGTTTGCAACTGGCTAAGTCATTGTTTTAAAAAATATCCAGATCTAATCCCCAGAACCTGTGATAGCAGCTTATAGAGTTTAAAGATGTGTTTTTAATTAAAGGTCTTAAGACGGGGAAAAACATTGTGGCTTATCTAGGTGGTCCCTGAGTGTAACCACAGTGTCCTTTTAAGCAGACTGCAGATTTGATATAGAAAACAAATAAAGACTTAGGCATAAATGCTGTGGGATGGTCTGTATGTCAAGTGTGTTGCTGATTGGTCAATAAATAAATCACTGATTGGCCAGTGGCCAGGCAGGAAGTATAGGTGGGACAAGGAGGAGAATAAAGCTGGGAAGTGGAAGGCTGAGGCAGAGACACTGCCAGCCACCATGATGAGAAACAGCATGTGAAGATGCCGGTAAACCAGGAGCTATGTGGCAAGGTATAGATTAACGGAAATGGATTAATTTAAGCTGTAAGAACAGTTAGCAAGAAGCCTGCCACGGCCATACAGTTTGTAAGCAATATAAGTCTCTGTGTTTACTTGGTCGGCTTTGGCGGCTGTGGGACTGGCAGGTGAGAGAGATTTGTCCTGACTGTAGGCCAGGCAGGAAAACTCTAGTTACACATAAATTTGAGGGTTTCAGTTACAATCGGAAGAAAGCGTGGAGCTACCAGAAATCAGGATAAATGAAGAAATGTTCTCTCCTTGGGCCCCAGAAGGAGGATAGCCCGGGTGATAACCATGACAGGATGTCAAATTTCTGGCCACAAAATTTCTACAAGCCACTAATGTCTTTAGAAATTGTGATAAAAACAAAGGCAATCTAACACCGTGCCCCAAGGCATGTCATGGAAGTTATTCAACAGTTATAAATGAGTTATGAAATCAAAGCATAGGAGAAGCTGCACACCATGAACATGGAAGCAGACCATGTTGTAAAATATCCTCCCTTTCATCATGCAAATCTGAAGGAAATAGGGACCACAGGAAGAAGGGATAAAGTTGTTAAATTTATCAATTTCAGGATGTTAGAGCTGGAATGTGAGACTAGGAGCTGGGGGGCGGGGGTGTCAGGACCTAAATGTACCTCTGTTACTTTCTGGCTGCCAGACTCTTGGAAAGTCTGGACTGACTGAGCGCTGAACCTCATTTCTCCCTCTGAAAAACTGGGCTGAGGATGATGATTGCCTTCCTTAGGGGTCTCTGAGATCATGGGTGTGGAATATTTTGCAGGCTGAGAGACACAGGAGCATACTCCAGGGTGTGTGTGTGTGTGTGTGTGTGTGTGTGTGTGTGTGTGTGTGTGTGTGTGTATGTGCTGTGGAATGTCATTCTGTATGCTTTGAATATGTGTTGCTTTGATTGGTTGATAAATAAAGCTGTTTGGCCAATGGTGAAGCAGAATAAGGTTAGGTAGGACATTCCAACTGGAGAGAGAGGAAGGAAAAAGGAGAGCAGAGGAGACACTGCTAGCCACAGCCACGAGAAGCAAGATGTAAAGTACCAGTAGGCCACAAGCCATGTGGCAAAGTATAGATTTATAGAAATGGGTTAATTTAAGATGTAAGAGCTAGCTAGCGAGACGCCTGAGCCATTAGGCCATATAGTTTGAAAATACTGAGTGATTATTTTAAAAGCTGCTGTGGGACCGTGGGGCTGTGGGAGCCAGGTGGGACCAGAGAAAACTTAAAACTCTTACAACTACGTGTGTGTGTGTGTGTGTGTGTGTGTGTGTGTGTGTGTGTGTGTGTATGTGTGTGTGTGTACTTGTAACCTCTGTCCTGATTTATTAAACAAAAACAATACCCCCTATATCCACTATATCCACATTCTCTGCCACTCCCCAGGGATAAAAGCCTTTATCATCTGGTGGAGTGTTTTAGTCAATCATGTGCTGTTGTAAAAGAATACTACAGCTTGAATCATTTATAATGAGCTGAAGTAGGTGTTTCATATTTAGAGGCTGGAAAGTTCAAGATCAAGGTGTTGGCAGGGTTAGTGTCTAGTGAGGGCCTGGTCTCTATACTTCCAAGACTGTGCCTTGAACCTTGCATCCCTTAGAGGTGGATAACACTGTTTTTCATTTGGAGGAAGAACAGACCAGAGAGCTCATTGCTGTTGGCTCATTATGTAGCAATATAGATCCATACATGAGCTCTCATGGTGTAAATTCTTCCTAAGATATTCTATTTCCAACATAGTTGCATGGGAGATTGAGTTTCTATTATACCACAGCTGGGAGACATATTCAAATCATAGCAGGGAATATCTTTCTAGATGTTTTATTTTATAGTTATATAATACAAGATACAGTGAATATGGGTGTAGTAATATATGAGGTATGACATGTGTGATGATGAATCCTAATTGTCAAAATTTTATATCCAAAATTTATTCAGGGTTTTACACACACACACACACACACACACACACACACACACACACACACTTGATCTCATGTAACCTAGGCTGGCCTTGAACTTGATTTGTGGATAATAATGACCTTGAACTTCTGATGCTTCTATCTCTACCTCTCAAGTACCCTATTTATGTGGTGCTAGGGACAAAACGCAGCACTTTGTATATATGAGGCACACTTTCTACACAACTGAGGTGCTTCTGAGCCTCCAAATGTGTTTAATTGGGTATTTCTCCATTTCCCCGGATTCACGGTACTTTAAATTCTGCTTTATTCCTTCTGTATTCCTTGCTTCCCCCACTGTATGCTAGCAGAAGAGAGTGGAACAGCCAACACAGACCATTGTCATCTTTGTATGACTAAAGGCAGTGGTAATATCATAGTATCCTCTGCATTTCACATCTGCACATGTGTGGATTGGAATTGAGGCTCTCCATCTGGTATTTCTTATTTTTTCTCTTTTTTTTGGGGGGGGGGGAGAGAGGCATATACTCACTAAGAGTTTGTAACCTCTGGAAAGTTTAATTGCCAACTTGATTGGATTGAGAATCATCTAGGAGTCTGTGATGATTTTTCTAGGGAAAGTTAGATCTTGAGATCTCTGACCTAACAAATGGATAATTTGTTTCGATAACTATCATATGGTTCTACTAGTGGGAGGAGATGGATGGTAGGAGGTGGGACTTCCCTGAAGAAGTAGTTCACTAGTTACATGTCTTTTTGTAGATTTTTAAAAACCTTGGAAGATTATCTCTTTTTCTGCTCTGTTCATATGAGATGAGGAAGTAGGAATGGAATGGATTAATCCAGCAAGTTGGTCTTTCTGCTTCACAGTAAATTCCTACTTATTTAGGGTGGGTTGGCTTGGTGCTTAGTATTATATCCCTGTGAAATATTGACATTTCTCCCATAATCTGAGGTTACAGTTTCTTTGAGAATTGCAGAACTACCTGTCTTTTCTTTGGTCAAACCTCTTTGAGAGTTTTTTTTTTTTTGGCTTCATCCAATATATTTAAGTTTTCCAGAAAATAATTATTTTTCTCCAGAAACACTTAAAAATAATCCTGTATTATAAAGATGCAACCTGATACTGAAAGAGTGGCATACTCTTTCTTCCTTTGGTTGGTATGAGAAAGTAGTTATTACTTATCCTGTCACTTCATCTGGTAGCCCTTGATAGAAAGTCTATAAGGATTTCCCTCTGTGCAAATTGAGAGGTTGAAGATTACTATGATAGTTTCACTTTGTTCTCAAGAAGTTGGGCAACTCTTGTTAACAGTTGTTATTCGATTCTGTCTTTCAGGGGAAATAGAAGAGGGAGTGAATGGAGCCAAGATAAAGTAGGAAAACATACAGAAATATAGAATATTTCTGTATTTAGGCAGTGTGATTTCTCAAAGAAAGGCAATGAAGGAAATTCTGTGAAAAAGAATTGTTAGTTAGCTTTTGTTGCTATATAAAACACTAGAGGTAACTAACTTTATAAAGAAAATGAGTTTATTTAGCTTATAGTTATGGAGACTCAAAAGGATGGAGCCTACTTTGGTTTAATTCTGACAGAGGCTGCTTGGCTAGGATGCACCATGGTGCATCCTAATCACCAATGATGGGAGCTCAGGTAGGAACACATGACACATTTAAACAGGAAGCCAGAGGGGATTGTGTCCAACTCCAGATTGTTTAAAAAAAATCCTGTACATATTTGGCTATGGTTGACCTCCCAACCCCACTCCATCTCCTTCATCTCTCTCTACTTTGCATACTAACATAAAACAATAAAGAAAGAATCCAGCAAACTCAAG
Organism: Peromyscus eremicus; assembly: GCF_949786415.1. Taxonomy (NCBI): domain Eukaryota; kingdom Metazoa; phylum Chordata; class Mammalia; order Rodentia; family Cricetidae; genus Peromyscus; species Peromyscus eremicus. The sequence goes on along the minus strand of NC_081420.1, from coordinate 55,291,324 downwards.
ATTATGGAACACATGTGTGAAAGGCTAACAAGGCAAGAAAGGACAATTTTGGACACACTTACCAAGAATCATAAAGACAAGAATGACTCTCATGATTAGCTTCCTCTAAAATCTTTTAGCTGAGAAACAAACAAGAACAGCAAAACACAAACAAAAAGGAGGATACTTTTAAAGTGTGTTAATAAACAAGTTTGTTCCAAAATGTTGTCCCAAAAGGCTTAGTGACAACAGAAAAAGTTATGTGAACTTACACTGTCACAGAACAAAAGAAATGCATGGTTCAGCACAGTGGCTAGTTACGTCGGTGAGAACCTCGGATAAGTAGGCTGCAGCAAGGCAGGGGACCCTCTTCTGCAGGTGTCAGATGTTACCTTATGGCAGTCAGCTTTTGGCTTGGTGGAGATGAGGCAGAGCCTGTGAAATGTAACTGTATTTTCCAAGAGTTTTATCTAATTGTCAGGAAGATGTTAGCTTAGATACAGAGATAGCAAGGGTCCATTGAGAGGAACTAAGTAGCTGTAGGTAATTTTGGCTCTCAACCCATATCATTGTCTTCATAATCACAGTGTCTTACTCAGCCCAAATGACAAGTAGTGTGTGGGACTTGTGACATAGCTGTGGTTTCTTCATCTAGTCTCATACTTGAGATTCATTCTCCAGACCTTCACCTGTTAGCTGAGTGAGCAAAGGGAGGGCCACAGTCATACCAGGAGAACATCTCCAGGAGAATTAGAGTTAATAGCCCACTGGTCATTTCCAACATTTCTTTAGAATGTTTAGAGTGGCTATGGAAAATTGCTGTCAAGCATGAAGCCCATGTTGCTCTTGAAGTGTACCTACTGAGGCAAGATAGAAAGAAAAGTACAGGCCAGAGAAGGAAAGGGAGGTCCTTACCCAGGAGTTTGGCTGAAGCCTCTTACCAGTTGATAGTTAAGGCTCCAACATAGTAGCATTTGCTTAAGGCTGTAAACCTGCAATTTTCTAGGTTTTCATGAGAAACATCCCTTATAGTAAGAATGCTGTGAGTTGAAGAAATATGCAGTAGGAATTCAGCTGGCACTACAAGGCTAAAAACCTGACATAGCCAAGGGTTTTGCCAGAGGAAAGCCAAAACTGGAGGTGTTTTGGTGATAATGGCTTTTGAATAGATTAGCTTTTTCTTGCAGTGAATTTCTTGTGTGCTATTGTAGTTTTCCCATTTGAGTCTTTTCCCAAGAACTTCTAACAGTGAGGTTCATCATTTATTGGACACAACTTCCACTATGCATTTGGGATATTTGGATAACATTCCCCAGCTGTGCTTGAAAACAGCCACACAGTCAAGACCCTTTTCCCATATTTAGGCCTTTGTTCCTCTGATTCTAGCATAGACTTAGAGTTTGCCTTTTTGTAATTATCTTCATTAGCAGACATCTGGCCAGTGCCATCTCCGGACAAAAGTATTTCATCTGAGATACTTCTCAAACATCTAAGGACAGACTGCAGATTGATAAGCGTTAGTGTTCCCTGAGCTCATCTCGCCTACAGATAAGAGAAGCTAACCTCACTAACGTTAAATTCTTAATTTCTTGCCTTCGCCCCAGTTTATTAACACAAGACCCTAATTTAAGAGATTTACTGCTTGCTGTTACCAGGATGGTATTCAGCCATCTGCTAGTTCCTCAGATACAGCAAATATTTCCACTGACCCTAATGTGACAACCACCAAGGCCAGGTGTATGATAGGAGCCAAGTTTCATTTCTTGTGGCAATTAAGTTTAAACTCTCCTCTTTTTCCATAGCCCAGGTGTTATCCTTAGTTCTAAAGACTCCCCCTTTAGCAATTAACTCAGTGCAAAAGTGCCAGAAAGCAGCACTGCCAGGATATGCTGAGCCAAAAGTGATGCTGAAGGAAAAAAGACAGTTTTACTTTATTCATGACTTATACTGACATATAGACTCCTAACTACCTAGCCACTTCTAAGAATATAGTCTGAGTGCATAAACTTCTTTTTAGGTTCCCTAATCAATTTTGGCCCTGAGTTGACTCTGCCTCCATTAGTCACTCCCCTTTTGGATTGTAAATCAAAGCTGACAATTACTGCTCTTTGTATGGATCTTATCACCTCTCTCTATGACCCTGAAAACTTCAAGCCTCGCAATGCATTGCCAAAGAATTACTGTTTGTAAGTGTATATAAACTGGGATTTCCACGGCACTTGTAGAATTGACTTAGAAGAATAAAGTGAGTGGACTGAAAGAGCTTAGTGTGTATATATTCTTTCAATATTCCTAAGATTAGATCCTCAGCCGGTTGTAGATTCTGACCCAGACCCTGGGAAAGGGCTATCTGGGGATGGACCCCAATAGTCCTTGTTATAAGAAGATGTATCTAACTCCTTTGTGTATCCCCAGAGTCTCTTACTTTTAGACCATAATACCATTCGATGCACCTCCAGAGTTACCCTAGAATCTTACTTATCAAAATGAAAGGGGGAAAAAAAAAGAAAGATGAAAGTTTCCTAGCAATCCTTTGAGATGCAACTTGAGAGTCACCAACATGGTATATATGGTTCCAAATCTTAAGTAAACATGCTCTTTAAAAGTCTACAGCTATGTTCTCCATGTGCCTTATTCTTCCCCTATAATTTCTATGTTTAATTACCTCCCACTTGGCTTAATACTGGATCATACTGAAATCCTTTCCCATAGCACAGTCATAGATCCAGTTTTTCCAAAGTCAACATCCATGGAAGATAAACAGAATTCAAACAATCTCAGAAAACTGTCGTCAGAGAGACTGTAGAGTTCTATCTTGATATTTGTCACTGTTGGCAGTATAATAATTACTCTCAGAGCAATTGCCAAGTGGGTACCATCTTTAAGGCCCTCTTAAAGTGCTTGCTTGAGAAAACGTAGGGCTACCTAAAGAAATGAGTTTGCCCAGCCCATACCTGGAAACAGGACCCTTGTTTCCCAGCCTCCTTGTGAAATTCAGAGATTAACTTAGATCAGTGCTAGTCACTGAATAACTGAAATGATTGTCTTAGTGACCATCTGGCCCTCTTTCACTTTGTTGATTCATATGCTCCCCACCCACTCTTTCTAATTCCCTTATAAGTGTGGTGATATTGTGTTCCCCAATATATTGTGTACCCTAATAAACTTATCTGGGGTCAGAGAACAGAACAGCTACTAAATAAACATAGAGGCCAGAAAATGGTGGCACACACACCTTTAATCCTAGCATTCTGGAGGCATAGATCCATCCAGATCTCTGTAAGTTCAAAGCCACACTGGAAACAGCCAGGCATGGTGACACACACCTTTAATTCCAGGAAGTGATGGCATGAAGCAGAAAGGTATATAAGGCATGAAGACCAGGAACTAGAGCTTGGTTAAGCTTTTAGGCTTTTAGCAGCAGTTCAGCTGATATTCATTTGGGATGAGAACTCAGAGGCTTCCAGTTTGAGGAAACAGGATCAGCAGAGAGGTTGGTGAGGTGAGGTTAGCTGTGGCTGGTTATGTCTCTCTGATCTTCAGTGTTCAACCCAATACCTGGCTCCAGGTTTGTTTTTATTAATAAGACCTTTTAAGATTCATGCTATATATAAGCCCTTAAAATGCTGAGCCACTTCTGTGCTGTTGGATGTTGGGTGAGATTGAGCTCAGTTTGATGTAGGGGATTAGACAGGATGTTAGGAAATAATTGGCACCCGTGAGTGACCTTTGAGTTGGTAAATCAACCTGTGGTTTGTATTGCAGTTGAGCAAATTCTCTACACATGAAGTTCCTTTGCAGCCTCAGTTGGGAACATACAGATTCAGAAACTACCCACCAAATGTGTTAGAAAAAGATCTTATCCATGGAATGATTCTGAGACAATTCCTCTAAATTCCATGAAAAATCTTTATGTGCAAGTATATACCTCATTAAAAAACCCAGACTCCAAATGCCCCTTGATGGACCTTCAAAAGTCTACCTGTTCCTGCTAAATCAGCTTTACGCCCATGTTTGAATTTTCTCTATAATGACCAAGGGTCTTTATTCAGCAACACCTTTTCCTTACTACAATAACACATTGTTGATTAAAATCTATCTTACTCTGGTACATACATGTACTGACAACACTCAGAAGGAAGAGGCAGAAGGATCTCAATTTTTTTTAAATAGGTTTTTTTTTCTTAGATTTGTTTATTTATTATGCATACAGTGCTCTGCCTGCATGTGTCCCTGCAGGCCAGAAGAGGGCACCAGATCTCATTACAGATGGTTGTGAGCCACCATGTGGTTGCTGGGAATTGAACTTAGGACCTTTGGAAGAGCAGCCAGTGCTCTTAACTTCTGAGCCATCTCTCCAGTCCCCAAAAGGATCTCAATTTTGAGACTAGCTTGTACTGTACAGTGAGATCCTATCTTTATAAGAAAAATTGTCTAGCTTGTGTCAGGCTTTATTAATTTTTGCTTCAGCAATCATAAAATTTATTTCTGGCTTTCATGATATAATCGAGTTTTCAGACCGGTTGTGAATGAAGGCAGATCAATGAAACACCTCCAGGTTCTTATACTGTCAGGAAGCAAGTTAATTATTTGAGGTTTAAAAGTTCTGTTATTTTCTTAGCCAACTCTGTGGTAAATCCACATAAACCTCTATAATTGATATTTAAGCTATTAGCTAAAGATTTGTGTAGTGATATTTTATTTGTGCTCTAATAAATAAAGCTTGCCTGGAGATCAGAGGAAAAAGCCAGCCATTATAAGTAAACATAAAAGACATTCAATGTTAGCACACGCTTTTAATCCTATCACTTGGCAGGCAGGGATCTGTCTGGATCTCTGTAAGTTCAAGGCCACACTGGGAACAGAGCGAGGTATGGTGGCACATGCCTTAAATTCCAACACTAGTTAACCATGGAGGTCTGGAGGTCTATACAGACGGACAGGAAGTGACAGAGCTGGGCAGGAAGAGGAAGTGATGTAGCTGGACAGAGAGAGCAAATCAGATGGCAGAACAGCAAGGCATATAGGTGTGGGTAGACAGGAAGTATCTCACTTTTGGAAGCTGTGGAGTTGGTGAGGTGAGGTTAGAGTGTGGCTGTTCCTATTCCTCTAATCTCTCTCAGATTTTCACCCCTATATCTGGCTCCATGTTTTCTATTAATAAAACCGTTTAGAAATTCATCTACAGATTTGCCTCAGAAAGTCAGATTCAGATTAAATAAACCTTTAAATGGTTTACGGTATGTGTAAAAATGTATGTAGGCTTTGAAGAGAGAGGAAAAGAAATACAGACAGTTATATAAAGAAATAGTTTTAAAAAATAAAACCTTTGAAGAGACAGTAAAGGTAATATGAAAAATAAGCCACTTAAAGATGGATATTACACAGAGAGTCTAGATTGTGTTGTCTTTGGGATTTTTAACTGCAGAGAGACATTTGATTGTAAAAGCTGTTGAGTTAAATCAATATGTATAATTTAAAGATATCTTGATTTCAAAATCTATGGCTAAAGATAAGTTGCTTTGGAAAAGAGGTTCTGCTTTTGTTTCCACAGAAGATGAAAACCTGTGGATTGCTTCCAGGCTAATACAGTTTGATCAACCAAGACCTCCTGAAAGGTCTCCAATGATACCATGGCCCAGATCATCCAACATCCAAAATCAAGTGCAAGGCAATTAACTCAGAGAATATAGCCTCACAGACTACTCCAGTCAGGACTTGACCGTAATCCTAAAGTTTTCTTTGTGTCCGTATAAGATTACCAGTGCCCTCTATCAGCAGGAAGTAGCCTAGAAAATTATGCCCATATTCCCAAAAAATGGATTATGGATGTTTGTCTTTGTTTAGGTTGTTGGTTACAAATTGTTATCGGTCATAGTCAATATCTTTCTAAAAGAAGAAAGGGGGATACTGCTTGACAAAATGTTGTATCAACTGGACATGCAGGACCCATAGGAAGGTGATCACTGATGTTTGTCTTTGTTTAGGTTGTTGGTTACAAATTGTTATTGGTCATAGTCAATATCTTTCTAAAAGAAGAAAGGGGGATACTGCTTGACAAAATGTTGTATCAACTGGACATGCAGGACCCATAGGAAGGTGATCACTGAGACTCTAGGCCTGCGGGATGAAGATGGATACCCCAATGTTGCAGAGGAACTTTGGATGACTGTCCAAGCAGACAGCTGTCTCTGTCATTATAGATTTTTGCAACTTGTTTACAATGCTCTTCCTGTTTACTTAGATAATATTATATCTTTCTGGGTCTTTGATGTAGTTGAAGACTAGATAGTTACAATTATGGTTTTCTTTGGTTTTGATAGGAGATAAGATATGAAACCTTGAACTCACAAATATAGGATAGATAGAAATTTTTTTCTTTGATTTTACAAAATACAAATATACTAGATATTGTAACTATAGTTCTTGCTTGATAACTGTTTTGTTATATGCAATTTTAATAGGTTAAAGTTAAAATCTTCCTTTTGTTTAGACAGAAAAGGGGAAGTGATGGGGGAATGTCTTTCTGTATGCTATGAATATGTGTTGCTCTGATTGGTTGATAAATAAAGCCATTTGGCTTATGGCAAGGCAGCTTAGAGGCAGGTGGGAAACTAAAAGAGAGAGACAGGAAGAAGGTGGTGGTGGGGTGTAGCTGGAGTTTTGCTGCCTGGCCCACAGTCAGGACAAATCTCTCTCACCTGCCAGTCCCACAGCCACTCAGACCCGACCAAGTAAACACAGAGACTTGTATTGGTTACAAACTGTATGGCCGTGGCAGGCTTCTTACTAACTACAGCTTAAATTAATCCATTTCCATTAATCTATACCTTGCCACATGGCTCGTGGCTTACCGGCATCTTCACAAGCTGTTTCTCATCGTGGCGGCTGGCAGTGTCTCTCTCACTCAGCCTTCCACTTCCCAGCTTTATTCTCCTCCTTGTCCCGCCTATACTTCCTGCCTAGCCAACGGCCAATCAGTGTTTTATTGATTAATTAGCAACACATTTGCCATACATCCCACAGCACTTCCCCCTTTTTTTTTTCTTCAAAAAGGAAGGTTTTAACCTTAACAAAGTAAAATTACATATAATTTGGGAATTTGGGCGTAGCTTCTCTTACTACTTCCTGCTGGAGGGGGGCGCTGTATCTTATGGGGATTCAAAGAAAACTTTAGGATTATGAAATAGTCCATGAGGCTGTATCGTCTGAGCCAGATGCCTTCAAACCATTCTGGATGTTGGATCATCTGGGCCATGGTGTCATCGGAGACCTTCAGGGGGTCTTGGCTGGTCAAACCTGATGTATCTTAATCTGGAACAAATCCATAGCCTCTGGCTTTCTGTGGGAACAAAAGCAGAGACTCCTTTCCAAAGCAACATATCTTTACATCCAAATTTTGAAGTCAAGGTACCTTTAAAATATACATTTTGGCTTAACTCAACAGCTTTTACAATCAAATGTTTTTCTGCAGTTAAAAATCCCAAAGACAACACAATCCAGATTCTCTGTGTAATATTCATCTTCACATGGCTTATTTTTTATATTAATTTTACTGTCTCTTTAAAGACTTTATTTTTTTAAAACTATGTATTTGTTTCTATAACTGTATATATCACCTTTTTTGTCTCTTTCAAGCCTACGTATATTTTACACACATTGTAAACTATTACATCTGAATCTGTCTTATTGTGAATCTATTGACTTAAACTGCAGCAGCTGTGGCTGCTGGCTCTGCCCACCTCAGCTTCCCAACGTGGCTACATTTACCACCAGCTCTGGGAGCTATCGGGGGTCTATGCTTTTATCCAAGCAGCGTACAGCCCAGAAACCTCTTTTTTTGTTTTGTGCTAGCAAAGTCTAAATCCACCACACAGCTTAATGTGCCACTTGCAGAGGCCTCATTCCTGCCATACTGCAGGTCAAGCACACACACCAGGAACCCACCAGTAGCTGAAACTGGCAGCTGCTGCTCATTTGAGAGAGACAACTAGGAACTGTTTTTAGCTCCGTTTTAGAATCGTTTCTCAGTTTTTAGGTGGAAACTCTTGCCACCACGTTGGACGCCATTTGTAGCTGGAGTTTTCCTGCCTGGCCCACAGTCAGGACAAATCTCTCTCACCTGCCAGTCCCACAGCCACTCAGACCCGACCAAGTAAACACAGAGACTTGTATTGGTTACAAACTGTATGGCCGTGGCAGGCTTCTTACTAACTGTTCTTACAGCTTAAATTAATCCATTTCCATTAATCTATACCTTGCCACATGGCTCGTGGCTTACCGGCATCTTCACAAGCTGTTTCTCATCGTGGCGGCTGGCAGTGTCTCTCTCACCCAGCCTTCCACTTCCCAGCTTTATTCTCCTCCTTGCCCCGCCTATACTTCCTGCCTAGCCAACGGCCAATCAGTGTTTTATTGATTAATTAGCAACACATTTGCCATACATCCCACAGCAGTGGGGGGTGGGGAGATGCCAGTACATACTGAAGCAAGATAAAAAGAAAACTATAGGCCAGAGAAGAAAAAGGAGATCCTTACCCAGGAGTTTGGCTGAAGCCTCTTACCAGTTGATAGTCAAGGCTCCAATGCAGTAGCATTTGCTTAAGGCTGTAAACCTGCAATTTTCTAGGCTTCTCATCAGCAACATATAATGGGATGCAGGTAAAGCCTCGGAACATGTGGTGATACATAGATTAATAGTTATGAGTTAATTTAAGATAAAAGAACTAGATAACAAGAAGCTTGCCATGGCCATAATTTAAAAATAATATTAGCCTATGTGTGTTTATTTGGGTCTGGGCAGCTTTGGGACTGGAGGGTGAGAGAAATTTGTTCTGACCACAGGCCGGGTGGGATACAGGAAAACTTCCAGTTACATTCCCCAAATGATGTCACTGTTTGGGGATGTCTAGGAGACCTTCCTGAGGAGGTAGAATACTAGGGGTGGTCTTTGAGATTTCAAAGACATTCCTACTTTGCTGTCTTCTTGCATAAAATTCCCCTTCCTTGGAGATTATTGGCCAATGCTTCACAAGGGTGGAGAGAGCCCAAGCATGGAACAGGGTTCAGAGGGCTGTGGATACAACAGAGATAGCCCTCTGGGAGATGACTTTTTTTTCTTTTTCTTTTTCTTTTTCTTTTTCTCTTTCTTTTTCTTTTTTTGATTTGGCCTTGTTCAGCAACAGTTATGGGGGCAAGGGTGTTGTACTCTCTTCTGTAGCTGCTTCCAGGTGAACTGGGGCATAGGTTGTCAGGGCTCAGGAAGGCTGAAAGCCTAGTTAAAGGTTGGGCAATAGGGCATTTATCAGAAAACATCTGCTAAGCTGTTCTAGGTGAAGGGACAAGGAGCATTCATATCAACTGGACTGATTCACATCAGCTTTCAGCAAGTCAGAGCTCAGAAACTTGTGGTTTTCAGGTGCTCCATGGATGGTGATTATCAGCCAAGTGGAAACCTGTTGAGATACAGAGAGGACAGAAATGTCTTTAGTTCAATGAGAAGCACCTTAAAGTCTGTATTTAGAGGACAACCAAGGAAACTTAAAATCTTGAGCTTGGACTAAACAATAAGTAGCCAGTGTTTCCAGAGCTAGATTCATAGCTTGTCAGAATTCTGTGGTGGTATTGTGTTCCCCAAAATATTGTGCACCCTAATAAACTTATCTGGGGTCAGAGACAGAACAGCCACTAGATACAAAGGCTAGAAAATGGTGGCACTCACACCTTTAATCCTAGAATTCCAGAGGTAGATATCCCTCTGGAGCTCTGTGAGTTCAAGGCCACATTGGAAACAGCCAGGCATGGTGACACACGCCTTTAATCCCAAGAAGTGAGCCTTTAATTCCAGGGAGTGATGGCAAAAACAGAAAGATATATAAGGCGTGGAGACCAGAAACTAGAAGCATTGGGCTAGTTAAGCTTTTAGGCTTCGAGCAGCAGTTCAGCTGAGATTCATTCTGGATGAGAACTCAGAGGCTTCCAGTCTGAGGAAACAGGATCATCTGAGAAGTTGGCCAGGTGAGGTGGCTGTGGCTTGTTCTGGTTCTCTGATCTTCCAGTTTACCTCAATACCTAGCTCAGGTTTGATTTTATTAATAAGAACTTTTAAGATTGGTTAATGTTAAAACTCTGAAATTTTGAAATCTTAGTTAAACAATAGCATAGAAGGGGAAAGAAATCTGAAACATTTTTTATATACCTTAAGCCATCTTTATACCTTTATAAATTGTATCCATCCATGTATCTCAAAACACTTCTTTAGATCCTCACAATCCAGGTCTTCGTCTTCAGACCTCTATATCTTGCATTTACACACCTAAGTCACTTTTTAAAATCATAATTTAAGCTTTCACATCCTCAGACCTTTATAACTTGCATTTATACATCCTCTTAGACCCTAAAACATTTTCCTAGATCATCACAACTTAAGGATTAAGCTTTACACCTTTTAAATATCTAGCCATTCACCAGGAGACACAGGTGGTTGATTACTGAGGGCAGTCATTGTAGAATGAGTTCCTTTAAGTAAAGGAATAGTAAAAGGTTACATTAAAATCTGTTTTATAGGACCCCCCCCCCCCTCACCATCACACCCCTGGGAGGAGCCGCAGCTGGTCCCAGTCACCACCACTGCAACCATGAGCAGCCCAGACCCAGCAGCCGCCTGCGCCGTGGACACCAAGCCTGGCTCCATGGGCACCGGCCCGGGGAGTGGCGGCCCCTGCGGCCTCACATCCGCGGTGCCCGCCGGCTGGGACAAGAAGGTCATCACAATGAAGGTTTTGGGAACAGTAAAATGGTTCAATGTAAGGAACGGATATGGTTTCATCAACAGGAATGACACCAAGGAAGACGTATTTGTACACCAGACTGCCATAAAGAAGAATAACCCCAGGAAGTACCTTCGCAGTGTAGGAGATGGAGAGACTGTGGAGTTTGATGTTGTTGAAGGAGAAAAGGGTGCAGAGGCAGCAAATGTTACAGGCCCTGGTGGAGTTCCAGTTCAAGGCAGTAAATACACAGCAGACCATAACCATTATAGACGCTATCCACGTCGTAGGGGTCCTCCATGCGATTACCAGCAAAATTACCAGACTAGTGAGAGTGGGGAAAAGAACGAGGGATCGGAAAATGCTCCTGAAGGCCAAGCCCTATCTCAGGCAAAGGTTCCCACCTTACTACCCTATGGGCGTCGACCACAGTATTCCAACCCTCCTGTGCAAGGAGAAGTGATGGAGGGTGCTGACAACCAAGGTGCAGGAGAGCAAGGTAGACTAGTGAGATAGAATATGTATCGGGGTTACAAACCACGATTCCGCAGGGGCCCTCCTCGCCAAAGACAGCCTAGAGAGGATGGCAATGAAGAGGACAAGGAAAATCAAGGAGACGAGACCCAAGGTCAGCAGCCACCTCAACGTTGGTACTGCCGCAACTTCAATTACCGACGCAGACGCCCGGAGAACCCTACACCACAAGATGGCAAAGAGACAAAAGCAGCCAATCTACCAGCTGAGAATTCGTCTGCTCCTGAGGCTGAGCAGGGCGGGGCTGAGTAAATGCCGGCTTACCATCTCTACCATCATCCGGTTTGGTCATCCAACAAGAAGAAATGATATGAAATTCCAGCAATTAAGAAATGAACAAAGATTGGAGCTGAAGACTTTAAGTGCTTGCTTTTTGCCCGTTGACCAGATACACTAGAACTCTCTGCATTATCTATGCAGCATGGGGTTTTTATTATTTTTACCTAAAGATGTCTCTTTTTGTTAATGACAAATGTGTTTTTTTTTTTTTTTAAAGGTCTGGTTTTTCTCAATACACCTTTAATGCTTTTTAAATTGTTTCATATCTGGTCAAGTTGAGATTTTTAAGAACTTCATTTTTAATTTGTAATAAAAGTTTACAACTTGATTTTTTAAAAAAAAGTCAACAAACTACAAGCACCTGTTAATAAAGGTCTTAAATAATAATAATAATAATAATAATAATAATAATAATAATAATAAAAAGAAATCTGTTTTATGAGTTTATCTCTTTTCTGAGTCTGGTAACAAGGAAAACTGTGTCTCGACCTAGTAGTAGCTCTAGGAGAGTGAGACTTGTGGTGTGAATTTTACCCATGAAGAGAACTGTGAAGAAAGCAGAAGCTCTGGGAAAAGAAATGGGTGCTTATTGTTGTTAAAGCTATTATTATCAAGATTGTATATTAATAAAACCTTTTATGAACATAAGATGTTTTATAGCCTTAAAAATACTATTTTAAAGTATTATTATATTATTTAGCATTTTAATAACTTAAATGTTTTGTAAAATTAAAACATTTTTTTCAAATACAAGTTTATGATCTTTTGAAAATAAGGTACCCTTTTTTTTTACTTCAAGAGGGAAGAAACAAGGCATAACCACAACCCACATGAGGTAAAAGAAACTCTAATAGCATAGATTATTTAATATTTAATATCTGGGATTTATTTATGGACCTTTGTTATTAGGACAAGACAGGAACTATGACACAAAAGTCCATCCTAATATAAGGTATCTTGGGGACCCATTGTTTTCTCCTTTGTAGGCCCACTCCACGTGGTGACCTTTAATTACATGGTGATGAAGTCACATGGCATCCATCTTCTCCAACCCTAGCAGAGATGGTGACATGCACATGGCTGTCTAGAGATGGCAGCAAGCCAGCCTGCTGCTTATATGCCAGAATGGGCTCATGGCACATGGTCCTTTAAGATTACCTAGGTACAGATTTTTAACTACCAACCCTGTGTTACTAGTTGTAAGAGAAAACTTTGTTTTTTATAGATTTAACAGATTTTTAACCAAATCTAATAAAATGAAGTTATAAATCTTGAGGTTTAGAATGTTTACACAAACCAAATTTAATGTTTTTGACTATTCTGCTGCTCTCTGTGCCAGGAGAAATAACCTGACACAGGGCAAAGAGGGAGCTTTTAAATGTGCTAGAGAAGGGGAGAGCTAGACCTCAACTCTAGAAACAGCTTTTTAATAAAATAGAACACACACACACACACAAAAAAAAAAAAAAATCTAAATTTTTGCTGAACACACCAGAATGCACCAACAGACAAACTTTCTGGAGAAATAGATCAAACAAAACAAAAACAAAAACAAAAACAAAAACAAACTTCCCAAGGGAAAGACACTTTGTTATTAATTATATAGATTTTAAACCATTCCTGATGGGCAACTTTTAAATCCTGAGATAAGAATTAATAGTATAATTGTAAGATACAGAGAACAGACCTTTAGTAGGACTTTTAGCTCCTGGGAGAGGGGAGGGAGGCACCAGCAGGGGAAAGTGTAGAAGAGGAGTTGAATCTGTACTGACTGTGAATAATCAATTGAGATAACTCAGTACCTTTGGACCTATCTGGCTCCCTTGACCCTGGGATTCAACAAGCACTGATGCCAGCAAGTGTTTGTGTGCAGGCTGCAGAGGCAACACCTACAGGGGAGAGAGAGAGAAAGAGGGGAGTGGGGGAGATATTTTTAAAAGGCTTCATAGATGAAAGGAGCAAGGAAAAGGAGTAGAAAGTGGAAAATTCCTTTTATTTTGATCGCTCAGACAAAGGGCCCGCCCTGCCTACTATTTGTTGGCAGAGACACACCCGCACCCCCTTTCAGCCCCCCCTCCCCCCACTGCACATGGAGACACAGCCTTTGCAGCACGTGGTTGGGAGTCAGAGGCTCTGTCCTTCCCTGCCTGACAGGCAAAGGCTTTGCCCTGCGTGCATTCAAGCGAGCACAATTGGAACAAGCTGTTCCTGTAACAGTTTAGACATCATGTCTTAGCTAATGAGAAGCAGAATTTTCCATGACAGAGAACCAAAAGTACAGCAGAGGGAGAAGAGAAAAGAGACTTGCCAGTACTCTGAGGGATGGCCAGATCAAAAATTAACACCCTGATGATGTCAGGGCGAATACCCATAAGCCCTGTGCATCCTGGGGAGTCCCTGTTCACAGGTTTCAGTGTTATACCCACAGTCCTTCAAAGAACAGCAAGAGACAGAATCATTTGCAAAAGCAAAGAGTCTTTGTATTGTTACAAGTTAACTTAGGACTCTTCATCTGTCTGATGCAGCAGCAGAGCAGGAGAGATCCTGAGCAGCAATAGGGTAGGATTTTTAAAGCAAAGGGGGTTGGGAGTCTACAGACTACAGAGGAAAGGACTCAGGATTGGGTTATGTGAGTGGCAATCATGTTAGTAACTTTATTTGGCTAGGATTAGTTGTGGGTTACATTTATCCATTTTTGGACAGGTCTGCATAAGTCCCAGGCTCTGTCCTTGAGCTGCCATGGAAGCTGGCTAGCCTAGCACATACTGACTGTGGGGGCTGACTCAGTGGCCTAGGCTTTCACACTGACTCATGCATGTAGCTCTAAGTTGATGAGGGGTCCTGGACAGTAAATAATTAACTGAACCTTGAGCAGTCAGAGTATGTGCAGAAAGGGAGCTACTGCAAGGACTATGTCTTTTGTTCATGGACCTCCCAGAAACTGCTTGCTCAAGTCTCAGGAAACTGAAATTGAGGCCTGATCTCTGAGAGAAGACTGAGCAGCCCGTTATGGTGTCTGCTTGGTCTTTTCACATCTGGGGGTCCCCTTCTTCCTTGGGGATCTTTGACCACTGGTCCAAGAAGGTGGAGGGAGCAGAAGAAGGGAACAGGGTTCAGAGGGCTATGGATACAACATACATAGCCCTCTGGGAGATGACTTCAGTGAGATAACACTGCTCTATTCCAGTCATGAGAAAAACAAAGGATTGGGGAGAGTGACTGAGGAATCACTCAATTTGCATTAAACAGCACACTCCTATCATAAAGCTGGATTAGGGCAGCAGGACCCTATGATAGTAGCTAGAGCATGTTAATTATCATGTGGTCAGCAGGGGAATAGCATTTGCAGGGAACTACCCCAAGGGTCATCCTTGAGATATGGCAGGCATCCTGGCCTACAGACATCCTCCCCAAAAAGGCAGGAAGCCTTGCTGGGAGGGAGTCCTTCCTGTTGCTGAACTTGGAGAAAGTTGCCAGGCCATGGTAGACTGTAACCTCTGACTATCAAGGCTTCCCAACAGTGAGCCTTCAACTTCCTGCTTCTGCTGCCTTTGCCCATTCTAACCCTCTGGAACTGAAGCTCAAATAAACCCTTTCTTCTATAAGTTGCCTTAGTCATGGTGTTTTATCACAACAATAGAAAAGCAACTAATACACCAACCAACAAAACACAAGACAAAAAAAAAAAAAACCTGAAAAAAAACCACCACCAGCACAACCAACAAAAGCAAACCATGTGAAGCAAGCAAGTGAAAGTGGGCTTCAGCCTTATATCCCCCTTTCCTTAGACCCTTTCTGGATGAAAACATCCTTCCTCAGGCCGTTTTATGTGTACATAGAACTTCCCAAAGGAGTAATCAGAAGGCTGGGAGTATAGTTCAGTTGTTGATCCCTGGCCTAGCATGTCTGGGTTCAATTCCCTGCACTTCCCAAATAAAACAAAGTAGGAACCAAGACAATAACAGAGTACTAAAGAAAAAAGCTAGCCCCTTTGACAGAACCATTACAACCCAGGGTTGTTTTCTTTAGAGTGTGAGAGCTGCCAAGCCTTGGCTACCAAGTGAGATCCAGGAAAGGCGCAAAGCTACACAGAGAAACCCTGTCTCGAAAAACCAAAAAAAAAAAAAAAAAAAAAAAAAAAAAAAAAAAAAAAAAAAATGTAAACATTCAAGTTTTCTAGTCCCCTGGCTGCCTTCCTCTAAGCTGTAACTGCTTCTAACCTGTCTTTGCTGCTTGTACAAAGGTCTTATTTTTCTTTCAGATTGAGGCGACTAACAAGCAAATGACCAATAAATTGAGATGTGAATCCTCAAAGACTGTATCATAAACAGTATTGGTAGAGTCTTGTGTGAAGACAGTTACCGTTTATCCTGACAATACATGTGTGAGGACTGTATCTGGACATATAAGATCTGGATGTTAGTGTCTTTCTCTTTTTATAATCCTGGAATCAGGTTTTTCATTTAGTTATTTGTGCACGTGTGCATGAATGTGCAATGGCAGTGGTGCTGACATGTGGAGGTCAGGGGTAACTTTCAGAGTTAGTTATTCCCTTTACTATGTGACTCCCAGGGATGGAAATCAGGTCTTTGGGGTGGCAGCAGGCACCTTTCCCTGCAAAACCATCTTGTCAGCCCTATAATCTTTTTCTTTTTAATAAAGAGATTTTTTTCATAAAAAATATCATGATCATAATTTCCTTTCCCTCTATGCCTTCCAGTTCCTCTCCACATCCCCTTCCATCCAGATCCACCTCCTTTCTGTCTCATAAAAAACAAGCATCTAAGGGTTAATAATAAGATAAGATAAAACAAAACCAACAAACAGAAGGAAAAGAGCCCAAGAAAGGGCATAACAACCATGTGACAAAGGACTTGTAGGATAAAAAACTAAAAACTAGAAACTAAAAATAAAAATTATAAAAGCTCTGACATGACATTATGAGATAGAGACTATCCAAAGATGCTGGTGAGTTTGTTTTCTGTTGGCCATGTACTTCTGGGCATGGATTCTATCCTTGAGAGTAGTTTCTTTCAGCTGTCATGGTTACATACACCTTTAACCCCAGCCCTTGGGAAGCAGAGGTAGGCAGATGTCTGAGTTCCAGGCTAGCCTGGTCTACAGAGCAAGTTCCATGACATCCAGGGCTCCATGTAGGAACCTTGTCAGGAAAAACCAAAAACCAAAACCAACCAAACAAAAAAAAGTGATTTATTTCTCCAGTGAGACTCTGTTGGAGGAAACTAAATTTTAATTTGCAAGTGGTTATCAATTGAAGAATGCTTCTGGTTTAGGGATGGATGTGATATGTTTCTTTACACCATATGAATATATGTCACTGTGACTGGTTTAACAAAGAAGCTGACTATCGAATAGCTGGACAGGATAAGGTTAGGGGAGAGCCAAACAGAGAATGCTGGGCAGAAGAAGGGCAGAGACAGGAGTCTTGAGCAGAGGCAGAGAGAAGTGCGGTGGGCATGCTATACTGAGTAGAGGTATCAAGCCATGCAGCAAAGATAAAAAATATGGATTAATTGAAAGTGTAATAGTTAGCTAGTAACAAGCCTGGACTATAGGCTGACAATTATATTTAACATTGAGCCTCTGTGTGGTTACTCGGGAGTGGCTTGCAGGACAGAAACTTCTGCCTACAGATGGGGACTTGTGTCTACTTCTTTTAGCTCTAGGACCCCATCTGGCACAGACACATATAGGCCCTGTGAATGCTGCCACAGTCTCTGTGAGTTCTTATGTGCAAAGGTTATGCTATGTTTAAAAGGCCTTGTTTCTTTGGTGTCCTCAATGCCTATTACACTCTTCCTGCCTTCTCTTCTGCAGAGTTTCCTGAGGAGAAGGATTTGATGGAGATACCCTGTTTAGGGCTGAGTGTCCTGAGGTCATACACTCTCTGCATAATGTCTGGCTGTGGGTCTTTGTATTTGTTCCCAACCATTGCAGGAGGAGGCTTCTCTAATGGTGGCTGAGCATGACATCAATCTATCAGTATGGTAGAAATGTCATTAGGAGTCATTTTATTGCTATGTTCCCTCAAAAGAACAGTATTGGTTTTACCCTAGACCCCTGTGCTATCCAGTCTCAGGTTCTTAGTTACTCATGCAGCATTGGGTAAGGGTCGGATCTTACAGAGTGGGCCTTAAATCAAATCAGATACTGGTTGGTTACTACCACAAGTTTTTAATTACCACCATAGTACTTGTGTTATCTTGTAGGCAGGTCATCATTGTAGATTGGAGGGTTCATCGCTGGGTTGTCGTTTAAGTTTCTCTTTTGGTAGCATGCAGAGTACTGTTTGGTACTAAGGCCACTAGCCCATACAGCCTCAGTAATTTTTCTTTAAGTAGCAGCTTTGCTCTGTGCAGCTTGTAGCTTGTTTAGATCTCATTTAATGAGAGCAGAATTAGCTTCATTCTTTTTCTTTTTCTGTTTTCTTAAAAACACTTTTTTTTCTTTTTGAGATAGGATTTCACTTAGCAGATTAGCATGGCCTAGAACTAACTAACTGTGTAGCCCAGGCTGGCCTCAAATTCACAGTGATTTTTTTTTGCCTCAGCTTTCTGAGAAGTTGGATTGCAGAGTTGAGCCACTATGACCGAAATGTTGTAAACTTGTCTCTTTTATTGTTCCTTAGTTTTTTCTCTCTCTTTCTCTTTTCCTTCCCCCTTTTTCTCTCCCTCCCTCCTTCCATCTCTTCTTTCTCTTTTCTCTCTCTCTTTTTTTTTGAGACAGGGTCTCAGGTAGTGAAGGATGGCTTCAAACTCACTACAAAGCTCCTAATATTCCTTACCTTTACTTCAGGAATGCTGGGATTGTTGGCACATATCAGCACACCAGTTTTATGTAATGCTGGTAATCAAGCATTGGCCTTTGTGTTGGCATTCTACCAACTGAACTACACCCATCACTCTACTGTATTGATTTTCTACCTTTGTAAATTGTGGTGTTATGGGTTGGCAGGAGATTCTATTTTTAATTTTATCCAACATCAAGGAAGGGGAAAACTGAAAGTTATATAAGTTAAAAGAAAATTGCAATTGAGTATCACCACCCACCTATAATGTCTTTTAGTGCCATTATAAAGAATATGAGACTAACTCCTTCTTTTCCAGTTCCCAGTGGGTAGTTCAGTCATGCCCATTGACCTGAGCATGTGGATCACTCTTCCCTCTTCTTCCATGCTACAATATTGGTTTAGTTGTAGATGCTCAATTCAAAGAGTTGTACCCAGATTTGTTACCAGACTGAAGTCTTGGCTGTTTGCTGTTTGATAGCCAAAATTTGGGATTCTTGAGTTCAATGACTAGAATTTTGATAAATTAGGGGCTACTAATCTCAGTTCTTGTTGTATTATGGGTACACAGGGTTTGAACAGAGCAGAAAGGCAGAGTGGGACAATGGGGAGGACAGGTAGACTGAGGCCACAAGAAGTGAGTCTCCCTCTGCTGTCTTCTCTCTCAGTTCTTACCAGAACTTGACCATAGAGCTCAGCCACCCTGCGATATCTATTGTATTTTTATTAAAAGTAACATATTTTGGGGATACAGCCCAGCTCACATAAAACAATATGGTGGGCCATGCCCATGTACTAACATTCAAGAGGTGGAGGCAGGATCAGAAACTCAAAGTCATCTTCACTTCTGTAATGAGCTTGGGACCAGCAGGAGCTGTTGAGACCTTGTCTCAAAACAAGACAAAACAAAAACACACTTTTTGGAAAATTTATTCTCACAACAATTTATATGTCTTATATTAGTGAATACGTAGAACTAATCAGTAGTGAAATGTTACAAAATTCACCAGATGTTCTGAGTTTTATTATTTATCTATTCTTTTAAAGGTACAGTCAGCTTTATTTCTTTCTTTTTCAAACAGCAAAGAATTGAACCTTGGCTTGTACCCAGCATACAAGAGGCTGAGGCAGGAGGATTGCTACAAGTTCAAAGCCAGTTTGTGGGACAGAAAGGTTTCACATGAGCCTGGGCTGCAGTATGAGACCCTCTCTAAAAAAATAACAACAACAAAATCAAATCAAAACAAAACAAAACCCAAAATTCCCTCAATTTTGTTTTCTTTGGCAAGGTTAGAAATTCTTACTCAGGTACAAACACTCACAGCCTGCAAAGTAACAATCTGGTCTCTAGACTCAGAGAGGTGAAAGTTAATCGAGTGCTATCATTGCCAGCCTCTTTCTTAACCCCCTGTGTTTCAGTTTCTTCATCTACAAAATGAAGACAGTAATCCCTCTGTCTAGGTATAGCCCTAAGGACTCAGGGACACAAGGTGTGCACACTGCTGCATGGCACTAAGCATTCAAGTCCAGCCCTACAATAGTGGCCATCTTTATCCACAGGTTGTTCATGACTGCCAGGGGCAGGCTTCTGTGCATCCCTCTGCAAGGTGTGCTTGGGTAATGCCTCCAGGCCATGTTGAGAAAGTCCTGCAATGACTGGCTGGGGCTTCCAGATGTTCCCTCCCTCCACAGGAAGCTACTTCCAGCTGAACAAGCACACCTGCCATTCCTGGCTGACCATTTCTGAAGATGGGTTTACAGTGGTTAGAAGTAAGAAGAAAACTTCCAGAAGGGAGCTGCTACCCAGCAAGACCCAGTTTACCAGGTATCTGACTGGCCACCGGATGGAGCATTCTGGGAACTTACCTTTGATATTTAGAGGAAGGTGGATTATGATAAAAGGATGCAGCTGCGGGGTAGGGACCCAGAAAATGGAAAGACTGTGGTGGCTTCTGCAGAGGGAGATCCCAGGCTGTGGGGATCTGGGATATGGCCAGGCTATCAGGTCACATAGCACAGGGATGGAAACCAGGCTCTGAGCACTTCCCCTGTTGCTGTGAAGGGTTCCCCTTAGGTCAGTGGTTCTCAACATATGGGTCAACCCCTTTGGGGGTCTAACAATTCTTTCTCAGGGTTCACCTAAGACCATCCTGAATATCAGATATTTACATTATGATTCACAACAGCAGCACAATTACAGTTATGAAGTAGCAATGAAAATAATTTTATGGTTGGGGGGTCACCACATCATGAGTACTGGTATTAAAGGGTCACAGCATTAGGAAGGTTGAGAACCACTGCCTTAGGTCTTGTCTTTACAGTCCTGGCAGGTTTTTTTTTTTTGTGTGTGTGTGTTTTTTTTTTTTTTTTTTTTTTTTTAGTTTTTAAAATAGAAAGAAAGATTATTGAGCTGTTAATGTCTTAACCATGTTGGGTGCATTTCTCTTTTGGATTTAGAATGCTAGGCCTAAAAGAGGAGGACAGGGCATATAATTCTCATTACAGGGTTAGGGTAACCAGACAGTAACTGTGCTAATGATAACTCCCCAGGAAGGTACCTGGTTGCAGAACTGTTTGGCAACAAGTTTCATTTATCAACAACAGCAAAAGTCTAGTCTGAGAAGTCAAATAATTTTGTATTCATAATTTTATAATTTCTTTGTGAGACTTCTGTCCTGGAGTTCCATGCTTTACCTGGTCACTGACCAGGGGTAATCAAAGTCAGTTCAATTCTCTGAACTTCAAATATTAATCAAACCTAGACCTACTTTCCAGGTGCAATAGGGAATACACATACACCACACACACACACACACACACACACACACACACACACACACACACACCCCAACATGATAGTTTTGCCTCACTCTTTTCCCCTGAAATAAGTTTTTTGGTTTTTTTTTGTACTGAAACTGAAGGAAAAAGTTGTTAATCTTTTGCTCAAACAATTCCCTGTTGTTCTTTTTTTCTCCCCCGACCTCTTTACCTTCCTCTCCATCCCTTTCTTCCTCTCTCTTCCATCTTTCTGATCCTTGTGTATACACATGTGTGTACAAGTGTGCATGTTTATGGAGGCCGGAAGGAAGCACAGGGCATTTTCCTCTATTGCTCTTCACCTAGACCTTCCAGGCAGGGTCTCTCCTTGAACCTGGAGCTCACGTTTTTTTTTGCTAAGCTGGAAGACAGTGAGCTCTAGTAATTCTGTCTCTGCCCCTTTTGGAGACTAAATCACAGGTGTGCACAGGACACATGACTAGTTATAAGGGTACTGGCATCTAAATTCTGGTCCTCATGATTCTGCAACAATGGTCTTAATTGATGATCTCTTTCCAGTCTGTCTTTCTTTTCCTTCCTTCCTTCCTTCCTTCTTTTTCTTTTGTTATTTTGAGACAAGATCTTGCTACCTAGACCAAGGTGGCTTCAAGCTTGGGGTGATCCTCCTCCTTCAATCCTTAACTACTGAGATTACAGGCTTGTGTAACTGGACACTTCTCTCCCACCCACCTGTTTCCAAATACCTGACAGCCATTTCCCAAATAATTAACTCAGAGGCTTACTATTACTTACAAATATTCTACTGATAGCTCAGGCTTGTTACTAGCTAACTCTTATACTTAAATTAACCCTATTTCTATTTATGCTTTACCACAAGACTCAGGGCTTGCTACCTCATTTTCTACATGTCCTACTTGCCCAGTGGTTGGCTAGCATCTCTCACTATTGTCCTGACTCTGCCCTTCTTCCTCCCATCATTCTCTTTTTGTCAGGCTGTCTCACCCAATCTCTTCTTGCCCTGCTATTGGCCAATAATTTTTTTATTAACAATGAGCATAACGCACAGCAGGCTTGTGTCACCATGCCTGGCAAAATTCTTTTTGCTTGGCCTATGTATCTGACTTTTCTGAACATCCCTCATAATAAGGTGGCATTGAAACCAACCAAAATTTATACACAGGGAAAGTTACCAATACAGTACGTGCTTTTGAGTTTGGTTTCTATGACATTACAGCACTTTTCTCACTGCTTTCTTGTTAGCATGTTCAAGAATCCATTGGTTGTTTGTGCATGTCATCTTTGCTTCATAGACAGCATAGGAGGTTAAAAATATTTCTCATCAGTATAAAAAAACCTTCCCCTTTCCTTTCTGAAGATTCACTAGAATGAAAGGATACAAAGATTAAATAGAAAACACATTGTTCTAATGGTTATGGTTATTATTATGCTTACAATTCCAGCACTCAGGCTGATGAGGCAAGAGGTTGATGAATTCAAGACCAGACTGGCTAATGTGGCAAGACCTTGAATAAAACCAAACAAAATGAAAACAAAGCACCTGTGAAAACACTTCTGGTGCTTGAGAGATGACTCAGCAGTTAAGAGACCAGGCTGCTCTTGCAGAAGACCCCAGTTATATTCCCAGGACTCTCATGTTACATCTGTAACCCCAGCCCAATGATACTCTCTTCTGCTCTTCTCCGGTACCCAGCATGCACATGGTACAGAGATATACAATATAGACAAAACACCCATACACATAAAATGAAAATAATACTAATAAAAATAACCAAAACTTCCTTTCAGCAACAATTGTATAATGAACAGCACCTCCAGCATCTATGATCAGCAGGATTTCCTGTTCAGGAGCATCTGGGGACTTGTTCAGAGGTCAGTTCTAGGGTCCAGACACCCAGGAATGACATGAAATTTCTCTGAGACACAGGAGAAGTAAAAGTGTTTTCTTTCTAAATATCTTAAATTTGATGGTGGGCCTTTAAATTTGGCAGGAAAAGGACAGATTCCTAGGAGATAAATGACTAGCAAGTTGTTCCTTAACACATGTTTCAGTGATGAAGCAAATCCAGCCTCTTGGGCAAGGCTTGTCAAAGTCTGGGACCACCCCAGAGGCAGCAGCCTACAATTGGTAGTAGGACAATTGTAGAAAAGAGGACAAATGGGTAGATTTAGAATATGAAGATAATTTGTGAGGTGAAGTACTTATGGATTCTTGATTTTCTGGGAGAGTCTTTCTGGCACTTATGAGTCCTGATAGGATTTGAATGAAGGTTTTAACATATTCAGGAATGTGTATGGGATTTGTTCTTTTCTTACCCCTAGCTTGTTAACTGATTATCCCACTCTGATTTCCACCCTCCATTGTTACTCTCTCCCATCGTTTAAGATCATATTTTACTCATATCAGTATTATTACCCAGAGCCTAGGGAAAAGGCAAACACCAGCTGTGGGATATCCAAAAGACTAATACAATGCATCAGTAAAAGAGATAATTCAAAGGACAAAGCAAAGGATGTAGATTTAGCAACCATCATCACATCATGGAGGGCAACAGATAAGAGGGTCTTGTGACCCCAAATCTGGTTTCTGGACAGTGACATGAGCTTTAGGTTTAAATAGAGGAAGAGCTGGGTTAGTTGGTGAGAGTTAGGGGTATTAAGCAGTCTTGATCAAAATGTGGTTGGTTGATTATTATATTAGTTCTGGTTCAGCAAAGCTTTGAAGGAATTATCATTGTCATAACTTGTTGAAAGCTGTTCCTTTTGGTCATTCCTGGTCTACAGTGAGATATTGTCACAGATGACTGCCCTCATTTGGAGGAAGTTAATCCTGTTAGGCTTGCCATTACTGGGTGTCAAGTTTAGCCCTTTGTCATAAAAGTGTTTACAGGTCAGGTCTGTGGCTCCTGGAATATAAGGAGACTCCAGGTTTAGAACAATGACCAGAGACCTTCAGGGGGTTTGTAGAGTCTGAACAGGACATTTAAAAAGCTGACAATAATATGCCTCTGTCACTGTTATCATCATCACTGTGGAAACAGCACAATTTTGTGGGTTCTTAATCTTGTTGATAAAAGAATTTATGAGGCCACAAAGGGGAGAATCTGCAGATGGTTTGATTGCGGTTAGATTAAACAACAGGGCAAGTGGACTGGACAACTCAGCACTTGTCAGGAGAAGGGAGAAGGACAGGGGAGGAGAGGGAGGACAGCAAGTTACATTTTTAGTAGAGTACATAGGTAAAAGACATCCCTTACCGGACAAGGTAGACATACTGAGCAGAGAAAGAACTGGGTATCCAGGGGTTTGCTTACCTAAGGGAAAGCTGTTTCTCTTAGTCTATTTGCTTTTAAAACTATTTTTAATTACTGTAAATTTTTCTACATGCATATATTTTATATTGAGAAGATTTCCTCACACTCCTTCTCTGCCTTTTTTCATCGCTCTCTCCGTCTCCCGCGAGTCTCCTTTGTCTCCCTGGACATTTTACTTCTGCTTTCATTCCACAGACAGACATATGTAAATAGTTTAATATTGGAATATAAAATCTAGGAGCCATAAATGAAAGAAAACAAACAGTATTTGTCTCTGAGATTACTAACTGTGGCAATGCAGTGTAATGAAACTACCTTTTACATTCTAAGAGACTGGAACTTTTTCTGTACCTCATTTGGTTAATTTGTTATTAATCAAAGTTAGTAAAAAATCTTGAGGTCATTTGAGTACCCCTGTGTACTTATCCTGTCTGTTCACCCCTCCTTAGGAGAACAATGTAAGAACCAGCCTTACTGATAGAGATTCACAATAAGCCCCCATGTCTGGCGGACCTAGACACTTCCACCTAGCCATTTCTGGGTCAAAACGTCTCTCGTGACCAGGACCCTGTGGCTTTGCATGGTTGCGTAAAGCGCTCAGCGCAACCATGTGATCTGCATGAATGCCTGGAGTAGCCACATGAGTCCGTGTACGCAGGCACGGCCCAGCCTTTATAAGCCTGCGCCATATTCCTGGCTTCTCTTTTTATGCACGTATCTTTCCCACAGGCCTGAGCACATCTGTCTCTCTCTCTTATCTTAATAAAACTCTTGTTAGTGGATTCTGTCGTGTTTCATGACATTTTCTCGCAGGGTAAGAGCGCTGCAAATAACTAACACTTACTTGTCTCGGATTTCTCAGATAATCATTTACTTTGCAACCTAAGCTAATGTTTAGCTGTAATCTTAAAGTTTGTACTTTCTCCTGCCCCTTCCACAGAATAATTAAAATGTGTTCTGATAATTATTTGCTGAAAACAGCAAAAAATAGAGGTTGAAAGCAATCTTATAGAATAATCATCAACCATAAATGTTGAACACAACATACATATAGACTTTGTTTGGTAAACAATGATGTTTGAGAACTGTTTGTTCCTGGGTCAGCTGGGGGCAGTTGGAGTCAGTGACTTAATCTATTTTAGAACTTTGTTAAAGATTTCTTTATAGTCCTTCATTCCTTCCCTATGTGATGAACTAGACACAGACAGACACACAGGCACAGACAAAGATGAAGAGACAGGGACCGATTGACAGGACAGCCTTCAGACAGGCACAGATTTAGACTCATACAACAGACAGAGAGGAGACTGAAGGACACAGGGACTGCAAAGCAGAGTTCCATTTTGGGTTTGCTCTTGGCTAAATGATACCAAGGAGAAGCGTTTTGGTTTCTTTCCTTAATAAGATACCACTGCACTGTCGGTGACTCATAGTCTATTATTGTTTTCAAATCAATCACAATCAAAACTGTAATCCCATTGGCATCCAACAATTTCTCAGCTTCTGTGAAACTATGATTATATAAAGTCCTGAATACTGCTGACTCACTCTGACTTTGTGAATAAGTATTTCACGTGTTTCTCTACAGCTCTCTTTCCCGCTTAGAGTCAGTTCGCTGTCCTATTCGACATCAGCCTTATCATTTGATAGACTGGTGGGCTGCCATGCTTGTTACTTGATGTGGCTAAAATGCTTGCCTGGACTGCAGGCTTGCCTTCACAGGAATGACATGCTTGGCCATGAGAGTCTCTAGAAGGCTCAGGGAATGACAGAACTTCACTTTTCTCGAAGAAAAATCCAGACTTATTTGATTACTCAAGGGAAAGCTGTATCTCTTAGTCTGATTTTTAAAAATCTATGTTTTAGTCATTTTAAGTTTTTTTATATGTATTTATTGTAAGTTTAGAAAACCCATAGTGTATGTTTAGAATACACACGTAGAAACATATACACACAACTTTATATATCTTCACACAAAAAAAATCTAAGAACCACAAGTGAGAGAAATACAGAATCCTTGTCTTTCTGAGACTCTTAGCCTAACTTTTTTTTTGAGTTTTAATATTTATTAAGTATGGTTTAAATTCTTACAATGAATTAAAATGAGCTAACCACAAGAACCTTTCATATAGTAATAGGAATCACAAAGAAAAACAGTGACAAGGAAGGAACACCTAGAATGAAGGTAAACATGCTCAGACTTCTCACCATTCAACGGTTTTACAACTTCTGTACAGCTATATGACTAAGTAAAATTCTGAATGTTGCTGACTCTCCCTGACTCAGCATCTTCCAGGGACTCAGGCAGAAGCCTCTTTTCCCCTGATCCTTTCCTCTGAGACTTTGATACAGGACAATGTTACAGTATGGCAGGTTTCTCCTGGTTACTGTGTGCCATTGTTGTGGGATCCACTCCTTTCTACCAGTTAGCCTTTCATCAGGAATTTCTCACAGGAAAGCACAGAGTGCTGCTTCTGGTTCCTTGTTTCTTCTGGTTAGTTTCTTTTTTTTTTCCCTTTATAAACTCCAAGTTGAAAGAGAAAAATAGAAGCTATGTAGGCATCAACTCTACATCCATCCCTGTGATGGCTTCTTGTTCATGTAGAAAGAACATCATAATTCACTGTAAGAGAGGAAGCAAATCCTCATTCTATCCATTGTCAGCATGTGCCTGACTTGACTACTCAGTTTTTCTTTGTGCCTAGGCTGAGTCTTTTCTTTTCTTCCTTGGCCATTGCTTCTTTATGTTCAGGCTATATTAGTGCTCAGCCTTTTCATCGAATATGTAGCTAGAGTTTTCCTGCCTGGCCCACAGTCAGGACAAATCTCTCTCACCTGCCAATCCCACAGCTGCTCAAACTCGACCAAGTAAACACAGAGACTTATATTGGTTACAAACTGTATGGCCGTGGCAGGCTTCTTGCTAACCGTTCTTACAGCTTAAATTAATCCATTTCCATTAATCTATACCTTGCCACATGGCTCGTGGCTTACCGGCATCTTCACATGCTGTTTCTCATCGTGGCAGCTGGCGGTGTCTCTCTGACTCAGCCTTCCATTTCCCAGCTTTATTCTCCTCCTTGTCCCGCCTATACTTCCTGCCTAGACAACGGCCAATCAGTGTTTTATTGACCAATCAGTAACACATTTGATATACAGACCATCCCACAGAAAGAATGTAATTTTATTTCTGTTTAGTTTAACAGTTGAGCCAAAGAAAAGACAAAGTGTGTACTCTTTAAATTTATATCTGATAAAATTCTGGGATAATACACAATAAAAGGATTAATAAAATCAGGCAAAATTCTGACTCTACCCAGGGATGGGGATGGACAGTAAATAACTAGATAAATTGTCGTGCTATTGGAAAAGCAGTTGTAGAATTTCAAGCTGAGGAAGTGTGACATAACTGTGATACTGAACAAAGTGCTACTTAGGGTTTTCTGGTTCTAGCTGACTTTCGGAATTAATTTAGAGTATAATTCGCCACCTTGTGTTTTTGAACTGCATTAATAGGTGTGAGAACAATGTAAGGTGACCCAAGAAAGCATGATGAATCTTATCCAATGAGGCTGCAGGAGTCGTGAAGAATCTGAGACTCAAGCACATATGCTGAACAGAGTGAGCAGGTTTCCTAAGTTTGGTAATGACTGAGGTCAGCTGGCTATTCTGGAAATAGACCACCATTTCAACAAAGGCAACAATTTTACCTGTGATATTAATCTAGTTTTTTTTTTAATAAAAGTGATCAGAGAAGCTAAATAGAGATAATCTAAATTTTAAATGAAGCCTTAACACAGGGGAAAAGAATACTAGATAACCAAATTAAAAGTGAATATTCCAAAGGAATTTTGTTTTCTGTGTGCTTGGGCCCAGACATCCAGCTTTGTGAAATTCTATAAAGTATTTTTTGATGGGATTTATAAAACAAATAGAGAGTAAGGAACTTAATGAAAGTTGTACAGCAGAATTTGTGTTTAGAAACTAACACCCTAATGATAGTTTTGCATCTTATAAAGTAAGTCTGGTGTTATTATCAGGGACAGATTATCACAGGTAGCTTTACAGTTTAGGAGCTGAAAATCTAACATCTTCTAATATATAAACTTTCTCTGTGTTTTTCCTGTCAGGTATTCCTGTCTAGGAATAGGAATGTCTAGAAGATGTGGCCTTCCTGAGGAGGTAGAGTGCTAGGAGTGGCCTTTGAGTTTTCAAAGCCATATCTACTTTGCTGTATTCCTGCATGAAGTTCAAAACATTAGCTGTGGGTCACCTTCCCTGTGGATCATTGACCAATGCTTCACAGGGGTGGAGGGAGCCCAAGCAGGGAACAGGATTCAGAGGGCTGTGGATACAACAGAAGGCTCCCTGGGAGATGACTTCAGTGTGACAACTCAGCCTTATACTAGATATAGGAAATATAAAGGATTGGGGACAGTAGCTGTGGAATCAACTAATTTGCATTAAAAAGCACACTCCTATCATAGAGCTGGATTAGTGGCAACATGCCCCTTGGCAATAGCTAGAGCATATTACTTAATTACCATGTGGTCAGCAGGAAAGAGCATTTGCAGGGAGCTACTTCAAGGATCATCCTTGAGATAAGTTAGGCATCCTGGCCTATAGACATCCTCCAAATAAGGGCAGGTAGAAAGCAGGAAGGGAGTCTTTCCTATTGCCAAGCTTAGAGAAAGTTGCCAGTTGATGGTAGACTGCAACATCTGACCTGCTGTTCCAGGTGAAGGGACAGGGAGCATTCATATCAGCTGGACTGGTTCACATCAGCTTTCCGCAAGTCAGAGCTCAGCAGTTTGTGGTTTGCAGGTGCTCCCTGGATGGTGATTATCAGCCAAGTGGAAACCTGTTGAGATACAGAGAGGACAGAAATGTCTTTAGTTCAGTGAGAAGAACCTTAAAGTCTATATTTAGAGGACAACCAAAGAAACTTAAAATCTTGAGCTTGTGACTAGTAGTCAGTGTTTCCAGAGCTAGATTCATAGCTTGTCAGAATTCCATTGGTTAATGTTAAAACTCTGAAATTTTGAAATCTTAGTGAAACAATAGCATAGAAGAGGAGAGAAATCTGAAACATTTTTATATACCTTAAGCCATCTTTATACCTTTATAAATTGTATTCATCCATGTATCTCAAAACACTTCATGTCTTCAGACCTCTATAACTTGCATTTACACACCTAAGTCACCTTTTAAATCACAATTTAAGCTTTCACATCCTCAGACCTCTATAACTTGCATTTATACATCCTCTTAGACCCTAAAACGTTTTCTTAGATCATCACAACTTAAGAATTAAGCTTTACACCTTTCAAATATCTAGCCATTCACCAGGAGACACAGGTGGTTGATTACTGTGGGCAGTCATTGTAGAGTGAGTTCCTTTAAGAAAAGGGATAGTAAAAGGTTACATTGAATCTTTTTTATGTGTTTATCTCTTTTCTGAGTCTGGTAACAAGGAAAACTGTGTCTCAACCTAGTAGTAGCTCTAGGAGAGTGAGACTTGTGGTGTGAATTTTACCCATGAAGAGAACTGTGAAGAAAGCAGAAGCTCTGGGAAAAGAAATGGGTGCTTATTGTTGTTAAAGCTATTATTATCAAGATTGTATATTAATAAAACCTTTTATGAACATAAGATGTTTTATAGCCTTAAAAATACTAAATATTTTAAAGGCCATTTTGTAATATATATTTAGCATTTTTATAACTTAAATGTTTTATAAAATTAAAACATTTTTTTCAAATACAAGTTTATGATCTTTCGAAAATAAGGTACCCTTTTTTTTTTACTTCAAGAGGGAAGAAACAAGGCATAACCACAACCCACATGAGGTAAAAGAAACTCTAATAGCATAGATTATTTAATATTTAATATCTGGGATTTATTTATAGACCTTTGTTATTAGGACAAGACAGGAACTATGACACAAAAGTCCATCCTAATATAAGGTATCTTGGGGACCCATTGTTTTCTCCTTTGTAGGCTCACTCCATGTGGTGACCTTTAATTACATGGTGGTGAAGTCACATGGCATCCATCTTCTCCAACCCTAGCAGAGATGGTGACATGCACATGGCTGTCTAGAGATGGCAGCAAGCCAGCCTGCTGCTTATATGCCAGAATGGGCTCATGGCACATGGTCCTTTAAGATTACCTAGGTACAGATTTTTAACTACCAACCCTGTGTTACTAGTTGTAAGAGAAAACTTTGTTTTTTATAGATTTAACAGATTTTTAACCAAATCCAATAAAATGAAGGTATAAATCTTGAGGTTTAGAATGTTTACACAAACCAAATTTAATGTTTTTGACTATTCTGCTGCTCTCTGTGCCAGGAGAAATAACCTGACACAGGGCAAAGAGGGAGCTTTCAAATGTGCTAGAGAAGGGGAGAGCTAGACCTCAACTCTAGAAACAGCTTTTTAATAAAACAGAACACACACACACACACACACACACACACAAAAAAAAAAAAAATCTAAATTTTTGCTGAACACACCAGAATGCACCAACAGACAAACTTTCTGGAGAACTAGATCAAACAAAACAAAAACAAAAACAAAAACAAAAACAAAAACAAACTTCCCATGGGAAAGACACTTTGTTATTAATTATATAGATTTTAAACCATACCTGATGGGCAACTTTTAAATCCTGAGACAAGAACTGATAGTATAACTGTAAGATACAGAGAACAGACTTTTAGTAGGACTTTTAGCTCCTGGGAGAGGGGAGGGAGGCACCAGCAGGGGAAAGTGTAGAAGAGGAGTTGAATCTGTACTGACTGTGAATAATCAATTGAGATAACTCAGTACCTTTGGACCTATCTGGCTCCCTTGACCCTGGGATTCAACAAGCACTGCTTCCAGCAAGTGTCTGTGTGCAGGCTGCAGAGGCAGTGGTGAGAGGGGAGGGGAGAAAAGGGGAGGGGAGGGAAGGGGAGGGGAGGGAGGAAAGGAGGGATTGAGGGAGGAAGGGAGGGAGGAGGGAGAGAAACACACACATACACACACAGAGAGAGAGAGAGAGAGAGAGAGAGAGCAGAGAGAGAGAGAGAGAGAGAGAGAGAGAGAGAGAGAGAGAGAAACAGAGAGAGAGAGAGATATTTTTTTAAATGGCCCTATAGATGAAAGGAGTAAAGAGAAAAGTGTAGAGGAGAATTCCTGTTCATTTTTTGATGGCTCGGACTGAAGGACCCGCCCCGCCTACTATTTGTTGGCAGAGACACAACCTCCACTCCCCCCACCCCCAGCGGGGTAGATGTACTGACACAGCCTTTGCAGCACGTGGTGGGAAGACAGAGGCTCTGCCCTGCCCAATGTGACAGGCAAAGGCTTTGCCCTGCTTGCATTCAAGGGAGCGCAGTTGGGACAAGCTGTTCCTGCAACAGTGTGAATGTCGTGCCTTAGCTGATCAGAAGCAGAATTTCCCCTGATGGAGAACCAAAAGTAAAGCAGAGGGAGAAGAGAAAAGAAACTTGCCGGTCCTCAGAGGGATGGCCAGGTGAAAAATGCCTTTAACTCCTTGATGATGTCATGGAGAAAACCCAGAAGCGCCTGGCATCTGGTAGAGTCCCTGTTCACGGGTGCCAGTGTTGTACCCAGAGTCCTCCAGAGACCACCAAGAGACGGAATCCAATGCAAAGGCAAAAAGTCTTTGTATCGTTATGAGTTGACTCTGGACTCTCCATCTATCTGATGCAGCAGCAGAGCAGGAGAGACCCTGAGTAGCTAAGGGGCAGGGATTTTAAAGCAAAGGGGATTTGGGGGTCCGCAGACTACATAGGAACAGACTGAGGATTGGTTTATGTGAGTGGCAATCATGTTAGTAACTTAATTGGCTAGGATTAGTTGTGGGTTACAGTTATCCATTTTTGGGCAGTTCTGAATACGTCCCAGATTTGTCCTTGAGCTGCCATGGAGGCTGGCTGGCTTAGCATGTACTGACTGTGGGGGCTGACTCAGTGGCCTAGGCTTTCACACTGACTCATGCATGTAGCTCTAAGTTGGTGAGGGGTCCCGGACAGTAAACAACTGGCTGAACCTTGAGCAGTCAGAGTATGTGCAGAAAGGGAGCTATTGCAAGGACTATGTCTTTTGTTCATGGACCTCTCAGAAACTGCTTGCTCAAGTCTCAGGAAACTGAAATTGAGGCCTGATCTCTGAGAGAAGACTGAGCAGCCCGTTATGGTGTCTGCTTGGTCTTTTCACATCTGGGGGTCCCCTTCTTCCTCGGGGATCTTTGACCACTGGTCCAAGAAGGTGAAGGGAGCAGAAGAAGGGAACAGGGTTCAGAGGGCTATGGATACAACATAGATAGCCCTCTGGGAGATGACTTCAGTGAGACAACTCTGCTTTATTATAGACATGGGAAATACAAAGGATTGGAGACAGTATCTAGGGAATCACTCAATTTGCATTAAACAGCACACTCCTATCATAAAGCTGGATTAGGGCAGCAGGACCCTATGGACAATAGCTAGAGCAGGTTACTTGATTACTATGTGGTCAGCAGGGGAATAGCATTTGCAGGGAACCACCCCAAGGGTTATCCTTGAGATATGGCAGGTATCCTGGCCTACAGACATCCTCCCCAAAAAGGCAGGAAGCCTTGCTGGGAGGGAGTCCTTTCTGTTGCTGAACTTGGAGAAAGTTGCCAGGCCATGGTAGACTGTAACCTCTGACCATCAAGGCTTCCCAACAGTGAGCCTTCAGTTTCCTGCTTCTGCTGCCTTTGCCCACTCTAACCCTCTGGAACTGAAGCTCAAATAAACCCTTTCTTCTAAGTTGCCTTAGTCATGGTGTTTTATCACAACAATAGAAAAGTAACTAATATACCAACCAACAAAAAACAAGACAAAACAAAACAAAACAAAACAACAGCAACAACAAAAAACAAACCCTGTGAAGTAAGCAAGTGAAAATGGGCTTCAGCCTTATATCCCTCTTTCCTTAGACCCTTTTTGGATGAAAACTTGTGTCTGTACATCCTTTCTCAGGCCATTTTATGCGTATGTAGAACTTCCCAAAGGAGGAACTAGAAGGCTGGGAGTATAGTTCAGTTGCTGATCCCTGGCTTAGCATGTCTGGGTTCAATTCCCTGCACTTCCCAAATAAATCAAAGTAGGAACCATGACAACAACTGTAGCTAGAGTTTTCCTGCCTGGCCCAAAGTCAGGATAAATCTATCACCAGCCAGTCCCACAGCTGCTCAGACCCAACCAAGTAAACACAGAGACTTATATTGCTTAAAACTGTATGGCCGTGGCAGGCTTCTTGCTAACTGTTCTTATATCTTAAATTAATCCATTTCTATAAATCTATACCTTGCCACGTGGCTCGTGGCTTACTGGCATCTTCACATGCTGCTTGCCATGGCAGCGACTGGCAGTGTCTCCCTGACTCAGCCTTCCACTTCCCAGAATTCTCCTCTCTCCTTGCCCCGCCTATACTTCCTGCCTGGCCACTGGCCAATCAGTGTTTTATTTATACAGAACGATATCCACAGCAAATAACCAAGAACTAAAGAAAAAAGCTAGCCCCTTTGACAGAACCATTACAACCCAGGGTTGTTTTCTTTAGAGTGTGAGAGCTGCCAAGCCTTTAAAATGTAAACATTCAAGTTTTCTAGTCCCTTGGCTGCCTGGCTCTGAGCTGTAACTGCTTCTAACCTGTCTTTGCTGCTTGCCAGAGGTCTTATTTTTCTATCAGATTAATGTGATTAATGAGCAAATGACCAGTAATTTGAGATGTGAATCCTCAAAGACTGTATCAGAAACAGTGTTGGTAGAGTCTTGTGTGAAGACAGTTACCGTTTATCCTGACAATACATGTGTGAGGACTGTATCTGAACTTATAAGATCTGGATGTTAGTGTCTTTCTCTTCTTATAATCCTGGAATCAGGTTTTTCATTTAGTTATTTGTGCATGTGTGCATGAATGTGCAATGGCAGTGGTGCTGACATGTGGAGGTCAGGGGTAACTTTCAGAGTTAGTTATCCCCTTTACTATGTGACTCCCAGGGATGGAAATCAGGTCTTTGGGGTGGCAGCAGGCACCTCTCCCTGCAAAACCATCTTGTCAGCCCTATAATCTTTTTCTTTTTAATAAAGAGATTTTTTTCATAAAAAATATCATGATCATAATTTCCTTTCCCTCTATGCCTTCCAGTTCCTCTCCACATCCCCTTCCATCCAGATCCACCTCCTTTCTGTCTCATAAAAAACAAGCATCTAAGGGATAATAATAAGATAAGATAAAACAAAACCAACAAACAGAAGAAAAAGAGCCCAAGAAAGGGCATAACAACCATGTGACAAAGGACTTGTAGGATAAAAAACTAAAAACTAGAAACTAAAAATAAAAATTATAAAAGCTCTGACATGACATTATGAGATAGAGACTATCCAAAGATGCTGGTGAGTTTGTTTTCTGTTGGCCATGTACTTCTGGGCATGGATTCTATCCTTAAGAGTAGTTTCTTTCAGCTGCGGTGGTTGCATACACCTTTAACCCCAGCCCTTGGGAAGCAGAGGTAGGCAGATGTCTGAGTTCCAGGCTAGCCTGGTCTACAGAGCAAGTTCCATGACATCCAGGGCTCCATGTAGGAACCTTGTCTTGAAAAACCAAAAACCAAAACCAACCAAACAAAAAAAAGTGATTTATTTCTCCAGTGAGACTCTGTTGGAGGAAACTAAATTTTAATTTGCAAGTGGTTATCAATTGAAGAATGCTTCTGGTTTAGGGATGGATGTGATATATTTCTTTACACCATATGAATATATGTCACTGTGGTTGGTTTAATAAAGAAGCTGACTATCGAATAGCTGGACAGGATAAGGTTAGGGGAGAGCCAAACAGAGAATGCTGGGCAGAAGAAGAGCAGAGACAGGAGTCTTGAGCAGAGGCAGAGAGAAGTATGGTGGGCATGCTATACTGAGTAGAGGTATCAAGCCATGCAGCAAAGATAAAAAATATGGATTAATTGAAAGTGTAATAGTTAGCTAGTAACAAGCCTGGACTATCAGCTGAACAATTATATTTAACACTGAGCCTCTGTGTGGTTACTCGGGAGTGGCTTGCAGGACAGAAACTTCTGCCTACAGATGGGGACTTGTGTCTACTTCTTTTAGCTCTAGGACCCCATCTGGCACAGACACATATAGGCCCTGTGAATGCTGCCACAGTCTCTGTGAGTTCTTATGTGCAAAGGTTATGCTATGTTTAAAAGGCCTTGTTTCTTTGGTGTCCTCAATGCCTATCACACTCTTCCTGCCTTCTCTTCTGCAGGGTTTCCTGAGGAGAGGGATTTGATGGAGATACTCTGTTTAGGGCTGAGTGTCCTGAGGTCATACACTCTCTGCATAATGTCTGGCTGTGGGTCTTTGTATTTGTTCCCAACCATTGCAGGAGGAGGCTTCTTTAATGGTGGCTGAGCATGACATCAATCTATCAGTATGGTAGGAATGTCATTAGGAATCATTTTATTGCTATGTTCCCTCAAAAGAACAGTATTGGTTTTACCCTAGATCCCTGTGCTATCCAGTCTCAGGTTCTTAGTTACTCATGCAGCATTGGGTAAGGGTCGGATCTTAAAGAGTGGGCCTTAAATCAAATCAGATACTGGTTGGTTACTACCACAAGTTTTTTAACTGCCACCATAGTACTTGTGTTATCTTGTAGGCAGGTCATCATTGTAGATTGAAGGGTTCATCGCTGGGTTGTTGTTTAAGTTTCTCTTTCGGTAGCATGCAGAGTACTGTTTGGTACTAAGGCCACTAGCCCATAGCGCCTCTGTAATTTTTCTTTAAGTAGAAGCTTTGCTCTGTGCAGCTTGTAGCTTGTTTAGGTCTCATTTAATAAGAGCAGAATTAGCTTCATTCTTTTTCTTTTTCTGTTTTCTTAAAAACACTTTTTTTTTCTTTTTGAGATAGGATTTCACTTAGCAGATTAGCATGGCCTAGAACTAACTAACTGTGTAGCCCAGGCTGGCCTCAAATTCACAGTGATTTTTTTGCCTCAGCTTTCTGAGAAGTTGGATTGCAGAGTTGAGCCACTATGACCAAAATGTCGTAAACCTGTCTCATTTATTGTTCCTTAGTTTTTTTCTCTCTCTTTTCCTTTTCCCTTTTCTCTCTCCCTCCCTCCATCCATTTTCCTTTCCTTTTCCTTTCTCTGTTCTCTCTCTCTCTCTCTCTCTCTCTCTCTCTCTCTCTCTCTCTCTCTCTCTCTTTTGAGACAGGGTCTTAGGTAGTGAAGGATGGCTTTAAACTCACTACAAAGCTCCTAATATTCCTTACCTTTACTTCAGGAATGCTGGGATTGTTGGCACATATCAGCACACCAGTTTTATGTAATGCTGGGAATCAAGCATTGGCCTTTGTGTTGGCATTCTACCAACTAAACTACACCCATCACTCTACTGTATTGATTTTCTACCTTTGTAAATTGTGGTGTTATGGGTTGGCAGGAGATTCTATTTTTAATTTTATCCAACATCAAGGAAGGGGAAAACTGAAAGTTATATAAGTTAAAAGAAAATTGCAATTGAGTATCACCACCCACCTATAATGTGTTGGCAGGAGATTCTGTTTTTAATTTTATCCAACATCAAGGAAGGGGAAAACTGAAAGTTATATAAGTTAAAAGAAAATTGCAATTGAGTATCACCACCCACCTATAATGTCTTTTAGTGCCATTATAAAGAATATGAGACTAACTCCTTCTTTTCCAGTTCCCAATGGGTAGTTCAGTCATGCCCATTGACCTGAGCCTGTGGATCACTCTTCCCTCTTCTTCTATGCTACAATATTGGTTTAGTTGTAGATGCTCAATTCAAAGAGTTGTACCCAGATTTGTTACCAGACTGAAATCTTTGCTGTTTGCTATTTGATAGCCAAAATTTGGGATTCTTGAGTTCAATGACTAAAATTTTAATAAAAGAGTGGCATCTGATCTCAGTTCTTGTTGTATTAGGGGTACACAGGGTTTGAACAGAGCACAAAGGCAGAGTGGGACAATGGGGAGGACAAGTAGACTGAGGCAACAAGAAGTGAGTCTCCCTCTGTTGCCTTCTTTCTCAGTTCCGACCACAACATGCCCACAGAGCTCAGCCACCCTGCGATATCTATTGTATTTTTATTAAAAGTAACATGTTTTGGGGATACAGCCCAGCTCACATAAAACGATATTATGGGACATGCCCATGTCTAACATTCAAGAGGTGGAGGCAGGATCAGACTCAAGGTCATCTTCACTTATAATGAGTTTGGGAGCAGCAGGAGCTGTTGAGACCTTGTCTCAAGACAAGACAAAACAAAACACACTTTTTTGAAAGTTTATTCTCACAACAATTTATATGTCTTATGTTAGTGAATACAAAGAACTAATCAGTAGTGAAACGGTACAAAATACACCAGATGTTCTTAGTTTTATTATTTATTTATTCTTTTTAGGTACAGCCAGCTTTATTTCCTTTCTTTTTCAAACAGCAAAGAATTGAACCTTGGCTTGTACCCAGCATACAAGAGGCTGAGGCAGGAGGATTGCTACAAGTTCAAAGCCAGTTCCTCTATTGCTCTTCACCTAGACCTTCGAGGCAGGGTCTCTCCTTGAACCTGGAGCTCATGTTTTCTTTGCTAAGCTGGAAGACAGTGAGCTCTAGTAATTCTATCTCTGCCCCTTTTGGAGACTGAATCACAGGTGTGCACAGGACATTAGTTATAGGGGTGACTAGTTATAGGGGTACTGGCATCTAAACTCTGGTGCTTATGATTCTGCAACAATGTTCTTAATTGATGATCTCTTTCCAGTCTGGCTTTCTTTTCCTCCTTCTTTCTTTCCTTCCTTCCTTCCTTCCTTCCTTCCTTCCTTCCTTCCTTCCTTCCTTCCTTCCTTTATTCTTTCTGTCCTTCTTTTTCTTTTGTTATTTTGAGACAAGATCTTGCTACCTAGACCAAGGTGGCTTCAAGCTTGGGGTGATCCTCTTCCTTCAATCCTTAACTACTGAGATTACAGGCTTGTGTAATTGGACACTTCTCTCCCACCCACCTGTTTCCAAATACCTGACAGCCATTTCCCAAATAATTAACTCAGAGGCTTAATATTACTTACAAATATTCTACTGATAGCTCAGGCTTGTTACTAGCTAACTCTTATACTTAAATTAACCCTATTTCTATTTATGCTTTACCACAAGACTCATGGCTTGCTACCTCATTTTCTACATGTCCTGCTTGCCCAGTGGTTGGCTAGCATCTCTCACTATTGTCCTGACTCTGCCCTTCTTCCTCCCATCATTCTCTTTTTGTCAGGCTGTCTCACCCAATCTCTTCTTGCCCTGCTATTGGCCAATAATTTTTTTATTAACAATGAGCATAACACACAGCAGGCTTGTGTCACCATGCCTGGCAAAATTCTTTTTGCTTGGCTTATGTATCTGATTTTTCTGAACATCCCTTATAATAAGGTGGCATTGAAACCAACCAAAATTTATACACAGGGAAAGTTACTTGTATAGTTCTTGTTTGAGTGTTTGGTTTCTATGACATTACAGCACTTTTCTCACTGCTTTCTTGTTAGCATGTTCAAGAATCCATTGGTTGTTTGTGCATGTCATCTTTGCTTCATAGACAGCATAGGAGGTTAAAAATATTTCTCATCAGTATAAAAAACCTTCTCTTTTTTGTTCTGAAGATTCTCTAAAATGAAGGGAACATGTTGTTCTAATGGTTATGGTTATTATTATGCTTACAATTCCAGCACTCAGGCTGATGAGGCAAGAGGATGATGAATTCAAGACCAACCGGCTAATGTGGCAAGACCTTGAATAAAACCAAACAAAATGAAAACAAAGCACCTGTGAAAACACTTCTGGTGCTTGAGAGATGGCTCAGCAGTTAAGAGACCAGGCTGCTCTTACAGAAGACCCTGATTTAATTCCCAGCACCCTCATGTTACATCTGTAACCCCAGCCCAATGTGTCTGATACTCTCTTCTGGTCTTCTCAGGTACCACACATGCACATGGTACACAGATATACAATGTAGACAAACACCCATACACATAAAATGAAAATAATACCAATAAAAATAACCAAAACTTCCTTTCAGCAACAATTGTATAATGAACAGCACCTCCAGCATCTATGATCAGCAGGATTTCCTGTTCAGGAGCATCTGGGGACTTGTTCAGAGGTCAGTTCTAGGGTCCAGACACCCAGGAATGACATGAAATTTCTCTGAGACACAGGAGAAGTAAAAGTGTTTTCTTTCTAAATATCTTAAATTTGCTGGTGGGCCTTTAAATTTGGCAGAAAAAGGCCAGATTCCTAGGAGATAAATGACTAGCAAGTTGTTCCTTAACACATGTTTCAGTGATGAAGCAAATCCAGCTTCTTGGGCAAGGCTTGTCAAAGTCTGGGACCACCCCAGAGGCAGCAGCCTACAATTGGTAGTAGGACAATTGTAGAAAAGAGGACAAATGGGTAGATTTAGAATATGAAGATAATTTGTGAGGTGAAGTACTTATGGATTCTTGATTTTCTGGGAGAGTCTTTCTGGCACTTATGAGTCCTGATAGGATTTGAATGAAGGTTTTAACATATTCAGGAATGTGTATGGGATTTGTTCTTTTCTTACCCCTAGCTTGTTAACTGATTATCCCACTCTGATTTCCACCCTCCATTGTTACTCTCTCCCATCGTTTAGGATCATATTTTACTCATATTAGTATTATTACCCAGAGCCTAGGGCAATGGCAAACACCAGCTGTGGGATATCCAAAAGACTAATACAATGCATCAGTAAAAGAGATAATTCAAAGGACAAAGCAAAGGATGTAGATTTAGCAACCATCATCACATCATGGAGGGCAACAGATAAGAGGGTCTTGTGACCCCAAATCTGGTTTCTGGACCGTGACATGAGCTTTAGGTTTAAATTGAAGAAGAGCTGGGGCAGTTGGTGAGAGTTAGGCATATTAAGCAGTCTTGATCAAAATGTGGTTGGTTGATTATTATATTAGTTCTGGTTCAGCAAAGCTTTGAAGGAATTATCATTGTCATAACTTGTTGAAAGCTGTTCCTTTTGGTCATTCCTGGTCTACAGTGAGATATTGTCACAGATGACTGCCCTCATTTGGAGGAAGTTAATCCTGTTAGGCTTGCCATTACTGGGTGTCAAGTTTAGCCCTTTGTCATAAAAGTGTTTACAGATCAGGTCTGTGGCTCCTGGAATATAAGGAGACTCCAGGTTTAGGACAATGACCAGAGACCTTCAGGGGGTTTGTAGAGTCTGAACAGGAGATTTAAAAAGCTGACAATAATATGCCTCTGTCACTGTTATCATCATCACTGTGGAAACAGCACAATTTTGTGGGTTCTTAATCTTGTTGATAAAAGAATTTATGAGGCCACAAAGGGGAGAATCTGCAGATGGTTTGATTGGGGTTAGATTAAACAACAGGGCAAGTGGACTGGACAACTCAGCACTTGTCAGGAGAAGGGAGAAGGACAGGGGAGGAGAGGGAGGACAGCAAGTTACATTTTTAGTAGAGTACATAGGTAAAAGACATCCCTTACCGGACAAGGTAGACATACTGAGCAGAGAAAGAACTGGGTATCCAGGGGTTTGCTTACCTAAGGGAAAGCTGTTTCTCTTAATCTATTTGCTTTTAAAACTATTTTTAATTACTGTAAATTTTTCTACATGCATATATTTTATATTGAGAAGATTTCCTCACACTCCTTCTCTGCCTTTTTTCATCGCTCTCTCCGTCTCCCGCGAGTCTCCTTTGTCTCCCTGGACATTTTACTTCTGCTTTCATTCCACAGACAGACATATGTAAATAGTTTAATATTGGGATATAAAATCTAGGAGCCATAAATGAAAGAAAACAAACAGTATTTGTCTCTGAGATTATTAACTGTGGCAATGCAATGTAATGAAACTATCTTTTACATTCTAAGTGACTGGAGCTTTTCTGTACCTCATTTGGTTAATTTGTTATTAATCAAAGTTAGTAAAAATCTTGAGGTCACTTGAGTACCCCTGTGTACTTATCCTGTTTGTTCACCCCTCCTTAGGAGAACAATGTAAGAACCAACCTTACTTGTCTCGGATTTCTCAGATAATCAACGTTTACTTTGCAACCTAAGCTAAGGTTGAACTGTAATCTTAAAGTTTGTATTTTCTTATGCCCCTTCCTCAGAGTAATTAAAATGTGTTCTGATAATTATTTGCTGAAAACAGCAAAAAATAGAGGTTGAAAGCAATTTTATAAAATAAACATCAACCATAAATGTTGAATACAACATATAGACTTTGTTTGGTAAACAATGATGTTTGAGAACTGTTTGTTCCTGGGTCAGCTGGGGGCAGTTGGAGTCAGTGACTTAATCTATTTTAGAACTTTGTTAAAGATTTCTTTATAGTCCTTCATTCCTTCCCTATGTGATGAACTAGACACAGACAGACACACAGGCACAGATAAAGATGAAGAGACAGGGACCGATTGACAGGACAGCCTTCAGACAGGCACAGATTTAGACTCATACAACAGACAGAGAGGAGACTGAAGGACACAGGGACTGCAAAGCAGAGTTCCATTTTGGGTTTGCTCTTGGCTAAATGATACCAAGGAGAAGCGTTTTGGTTTCTTTCCTTAATAAGATACCACTGCACTGTCGGTGACTCATAGTCTATTATTGTTTTCAAATCAATCACAATCAAAATTGTAATCCCATTGGCATCCAACAATTTCTCAGCTTCTGTAAAACTATGATTATATAAAGTCCTGAATACTGCTGACTCACTCTGACTTTGTGAATAAGTATTTCGCGTGTTTTTCTACAGCTCTCTTTCCCGCTTAGAGTCAGTTCGCTGTCTATTCAACAACAGCATCATCATTTGATAGACTGGTGGGCTGCCATGCTTGTTACTTGATGTGGCTAAAATGCTTGCCTGGACTGCAGGCTTGCCTTCACAGGAATGACATGCTTGGCCATGAGAGTCTCTTGGAGGCTCACGGAATGACAGAAATTCATTTTTCTCTAAAGAAAAATTCAGACTTATTTGATTACTCAAGGGAAAGCTGTATCTCTTAGTCTGATTTTTAAAATCTATGTTTTAGTCATTTTAAGTTTTTGTACATGTATTTATTGTAAGTTTAGAAAACACATAATGTATGTTTAGAATATACACGTAGAAACATATGCACACAGCTTTATATATCTTCACAAAAAAATC
This sequence comes from Peromyscus eremicus, assembly GCF_949786415.1. Classification (NCBI taxonomy): domain Eukaryota; kingdom Metazoa; phylum Chordata; class Mammalia; order Rodentia; family Cricetidae; genus Peromyscus; species Peromyscus eremicus. The sequence goes on along the minus strand of NC_081420.1, from coordinate 55,248,585 downwards.
TAAGAACCACAAGTGAGAGAAATACAGAATCCTTGTCTTTCTGAGACTCTTAGCCTAACTTTTTTTTTGAGTTTTAATATTTATTAAGTATGTTTTTAAATTCTTACAATGAATTAAAATGAGCTAACCACAAGAACCTTTCATATAGTTATAGGAATCACGAAAGAAACAGTGACAAGGAAGGAACACCTAGAATGAAGGTAAACAGACTCAGACTTCTCACCATTCAATGGTTTTGCAACTTCTACACAGCTTGATGACTAAGCATAATTCTAAATGTTGCTGAGTCTTCTTGACTCAGCATCTTCCAGGGACTCAGGCAGAAGCCTCTTTTCCCCTGATCTTTTCCTCTGAGTCTTTGACACAGGACAGTGTTCAGTATAGCAGGATTCTCCTGGTTACTGTGTGCCATTGTTGTGGGATCCACTCCTTTCTACCAGTTAGCCTTTCATCAGGAATTTCTCACAGGAAAGCACAGAGTGCTGCTTCTGGTTCCTTGTTTCTTCTGGTTAGTTTCTTTTTTTTTTTCCCTTTATAAACTCCAAGTTGAAAGAGAAAAATAGAAGCTATGTAGGCATCAACTCTACATCCATCCCTGTGATGGCTTCTTGTTCATGTAGAAAGAACATCATAATTCACTGTAAGAGAGGAAGCAAATCCTCATTCTATCCATTGTCAGCATGTGCCTGACTTGACTACTCAGTTTTTCTTTGTGCCTAGGCTGAGTCTTTTCTTTTCTTCCTTGGCCATTGCTTCTCTCTGTTCAGGGCTATATTAGTGCTCAGCCTGCTCATAGAATGTAACTTTATTTCTGTTTAGTTTAACAGTTGAGCCAAAGAAAAGACAAAGTGTGTACTCTTTAAATTTATATCTGATAAAATGCTGGGATAATACACAATAAAAGATCAATAAAATCAGGCAAAATTCTGACTCTGCCCAGGGATGGGGATGGACGGTAAATAACTAGATAAATTGTCGTGCTATTGGAAAAGCAGTTGTAGAATTTCAAGCTGAGGAAGTGTGACATAACTGTGATACTTAACAAAGGGCTACTTAGGGTTTTCTGGTTCTAGCTGACTTTCGGAATTAATTTAGAGTATAATTCGCCACCTTGTGTTTTTGAACTGCATTAATAGGTGTGAGAACAATGTAAGGTGACCCAAGAAAGCATGATGAATCTTATCCAATGAGGCTGCAGGAGTCGTGAAGAATCTGAGACTCAAGCACATATGCTGAGCAGAGTGAGCAGGTTTCCTAAGTTTGTTTGTGACTGAGGTCACTGACTGTTCTGGAAAGAGACCACCATTTAAAGAAAGGCAACAATCCCGATAGTAACCTGCACTATTAGTCTAGTTTTTCTTCAATAAAAATAATTAAAGAAGTTAAATAGAATCTGAATTTTGAATGAAGTCTTAACACAGGGAGAAAGATTATTATATAACCAAATTAAAGGTGAATATTCCAAAGGAATTTTGTTTTCTGTTTGCTTGGACCCAGACATTTGTGAAATTCTATAAAGTATTTTTTTTTTTTGATGGGATTTACAAAACAAATAGAGAGTGAGGAAGTTAATGAAGGTTCTGCAGCAGAATTTGTGTTTAGAAACTAACACCCTAATGATAGTTTTGCATCTTATAAAGTAAGTCTGGTGTAATTATCAGGGGGCAGATTGTCACAGGTAGCTTTTCAGCTTAGGAGCTGAAAATCTAATGTCTTCTAATATATAAACTTTCTCTGTGTGTTTCCTGTAAGATAATCCTATAGAGACTTGAAAGTATTACCAGAAATCCAGTGGACTCACTCCAGCTTTTCAGAGTTTGTAATCTAGGCTCCGCCTACCTTGACATAAATAAAGAGTGCTGGAGCTTTGCCTTTTATTCAGAGCAGGTTAGTAAGGAAGGAAAGGCAAGAGTCAGACTTGGGCTGTTGATATCATGGATCTCAAGCATAGTCGTTCAGTGCAGCTGAATGATGGAAACTTGATGCCAGTGCTTGGATTTGGCACGTTTGCTTCGGAAGAAGTAAGTATACCTCTTGGAATGAAAGGGTTAGGTAACAGTTATCCTGGAATTACTTTCAGAATGCAGGAGACCTGCTCCTAGTGGATCATTCATTTGGGCTCCCCTTTCACTGTCTACTAGAACAATTACTTCTGTTCATGCTTGAATATCCTTAGTGGTACTTGGTGAGATGCCAAGATGTTAGCTCTAGAGGCTAATGATTTTGTAGGTAGATTATCTGTCATTATTGTTATTAACATTTCCTGACAAATCTCAGTGTTTACTATATATTTTAAGTGCTTACATATATGAATGTAATCAATCCTTGGTGTAAGTGTTCTTACTAATTTTTAAATTCTGATCATCTCAAGCTCAGGCTTCTCCTGCATTCTACTCTTGGTTAGAAATTGCTATGGATATGGGAGATAATGGCTAACAGTAGGGACATTGGATAGCAGCTTTGCTATGAGTTTTTTTTTTTTTTTTTTTTTTTTGGAAGAAGATGTGTTTGTTAGAGATTTTCAACCATTTGAACAGGTTTTTAAAATTTCATGCATGTATGCACCATATTTTGATCATATCCACCAGTCATTCCACACATCTAACTCCTTTCAGATACTCTCACATCTCTTTCCCAACTTCATTTCTTCTTTTTTCTCTTTCTCTTTTTTAAATAACTTACTAAGTTTATTAATACTATTATATGCTCTTGAGTATGAGGCCATCCACTAGAACACGGCCAACCTACTTGGGGCCATAAGCCTGAAGAAAATAGATTCTCTTTTTCCCAGAAGCCATTAGCTGTCAAGAGCATTTTAGCTGGGGGTGAAGCATTCTCAGCCCATCCTCTGTCCATGCTGCAGTGATGACTGGATTGGATAATATGCAAGTTTTGTGCAGACAACCACAGCTGCTGTCAGCTCATGAATGCAAGCAGCTCTGTCACATCCAGAAGACACTGCTTTACAGTAGTTTTCCATGATTTCTAGTTCTTACAGTCTTTCTTCCTTATCTTCCATGATGTTCCTTGAGCCTCTTGAAGAAAGGGTGTGATATAGAAGTCCCGTTTATAGGTGAGCACTCCACGGATACCTACTCTCTGGACTTAAATAGTTGTGGGTCCTGGTATCAGTCATTGTCTATGACAAAAAGAAGCTTCTTTGATGAAGACTGAGAGATGCACTAATCTATGGGCATAAAGATAAGTATTTAGAATGCAAGTCAAACTTTAAAAAAATGTCTATGAGAATCCACAATCATTCCATTCATAGGTTAGTATTGAAGACTTGCAAGATATAAAGAAACAATGAGGATAGGATGACACTTCTTACCAAACACATTATGTACCCACCCAATAGCTCATTGCAGTGGAAGTGTCTAAATCTAGTCACAGATAACAGAAGCTTTGAGGTGGCTTGGGAAATAGTGTCTCCAAATGACAGAGATCAATTTACTCAATGTTGTTGGAAGAATGATGAAATATTTGTACTGGATAGAACCAGTTTATTTCAGTTAACTTCTGTAATAGATGAAGCATACAATATGTGTTCTATAGCTTTTAACTGACATTTGTTATTATTGTTAAAGATGGAATTGTATCTTAGGGAACAGAACAAAAGGATTCTATAGTGCTTTCACTTACAAAATTAAAGGTAATACATTCTTTGAGAAATAGAAAGGAACAAACAGAAGCTTCCTTCATAATCTAGTAGAAGTTTTTATTCTGAATGTGCTCTTGCTCCACCAATGACCTCCCTGTGGGATCATTGATGAAACAAAAGCCTGCTTAGTTGTGTGCCTTGTGACTTTGTTTGTCTAGCCACGTTTCCTGGGAGCAACACAAACACAGGATAACAGATTAATTCATGAAATTATACACTGATTGAAATTTGAGGAAATTTTGTAAATATTATTATCCTGACTTTGTTCCCCAACAGCAGCTTCGTGAGGTGTGGTCCTTGTCCTGGTAACCGTAGCTGGCCAGGCGAGTAGTTGTCAGCTTTCTGGGTATCTGCCACATATAGATGCTTTCACCGTGTTTTTGTTTATTAATATGGATTTAGCATCCTCCCCTTCAATTTTCCCAATTCTGATGCAGACCAAGGGACAGACTCATGTAAATTTTTCGCATGTAAAATTAATGGGTCAATTTTTGTCAGTAAGGACAAATATTAGAATAAATAAACTAATGTTTAAACTAGAAAGAAATAATACACATTTTACTGGTCTGGAGTATCATCTATGATGGCTGTACTTTAGGTTTTGAATGAATGATTTATTAAATATATGCAATAAAAGTAAAAGAATAAATTATGAGGGTCAAATAGAGAGAAGTAGCAGATATACAACAAATTAAATCAGGGGGCTGAAAAACACCCAACAGAAACTAATTGTGATAGCCCATTGAAGTAGCCAGATGGAATTTCCCAGTTAAAAGTCCATTCTGGTCAGAATGAAGTATCCCCTTGGGTGAGACTTCCAAGTAACTGAACAAATGTCAGCAGATAGAGTTGACATCATCAAATTGGATACTCACAGCATCCAACAAGAACTAACTGTGGAAGTTGAGGCAGTAAGTTGGAGTTCCTTATTTAGCTTTCTCTCCCCATGGATGAACTTCCTATGGGACTCCTCCTCCTCCTCCTCTTCCTCCTCCTCCTCCTCCTCCTCCTTCTCCTCCTCCTCCTCCTCCTCCTCCTCCTCCTCCTATAGCCATTTCACATCATGGGATAAACAATAATCACCTCTGCTGGGAATGATTTATATTCTAGCTGTTTTTATGACACATGTTTTCAATACTGTTAGCTGCTTGATATTTTCCTCTCCCTGGTACAAAGCCAGAGGGTCAACCTGACCCAGGTCAGAAAGTTTTGGAGGACAACTGACATAAACATGCTTGTGTCTGAAGTTGGTGGAGAGGAAAATCTGCATCCAGAGCTAGCTCCTCAATGAGTTTTAGCAGCCTATGGCAATTTACCACCATAATGTACAATATACATTTATGCATATACCTATTAAAGTAATCCTGGTAAATTATGTAGCTATTAATTGATAATTAACCAATCCAGTGTTCATGATCAAGTTTCTACTTGGCATTAAAATCTATCCTGGCAATCATAGGAGTCTACAAAGGCTAAAGATCCACTTCTGTATGGCTTTCACAACAAAATAGAGATATTTGAAGCATACATGGAGAGCTGTCATGATGATGATGATGATGATGATGATGATGATGATGATGATTAAAACAAGGTCTCATGCATTCCAGTTTGGCCTTGGACTCACTATGTAGATAAGGATGGCCTTGACCTTCTAATCTTCCTGCCTCTCCATCTCCCAAGTGCTAGAATTATAGGTGTGGGTTACCCCATCCACTTTTCATACTTTCTTGTGTAATGACTGTCTCCCCCACTTCTTCTCAGAAACCTCACGAAAGAAGAAGAGCCAGCAGTTGCCTTTAGCCTACTGGCTATGGGTGAGATAGGGCCTCTGTTGGTCTTTTCTGTGTCGAACACACAGATTGCAAGCCCAGTGCCACTTTGAGATCTTTGGCAGCAGTTAACTCTGCAGCTCACACATGATTGAGCCTGTATGATAATGAGTATTCAGAGATGGGTAATGCCTGGGGGGCACTCACCAACCTAAGACAGAGCACCTGTGTGGCCTGGGCAGGCGTCTCCATGACAGGTAAGGTGACCTGCTGACGTCCCATGCAACCCAAGTCAGAAGCTCGTTTTTTAATAAAAGAGGGACCTGTAGGTCCCTGGCCCCCGTTTGGGTAACTGTTGCCTTGCTTGCGGACCTTGACCTTGATATCCTCCCTATGCTAATTCCCTGCCAGGTTCCACTCTCCTGAATGCTTAAGGGAAGTTCCTTGCCTGTGTATCCTGAATAATGGGCATTAACACCTTAGATGCAAGATTGTAAAACATCAGTAGCGAACTTCTGCCCTCCAGGGTTCTCCCATTGTGCTGTAAGCCTGTATTTAAGACCTCCTCCCTCCTTCAATAAATGACATTCGGCATTTAAAATTAAAATATATATATATATATAATTGAATGAATCCTGCGAATGTAACCTATGAAAACCACAAATGTGATTAATATGAGTGCATATTATTGATATTCATAAGTGCAATTAATGAATATCATGAGTGTAATTTAAAAAAAAATTAAAAAAAAAAGAAGAGCCAGACCTTTTGTTTATGAATAATCTCTAGTGCTCAAAGCCTAACATAGTGTTAGGCAAAAAGAAGTCACTCAGCAAATGCTTACTGTGTGAATGCTGAAAGCAAGGACCCGGAAAATGAAGAGAATAAAAGAATCTTGAGTGAACTGAAGAGCCTATTTGAGTGGAAATTGAGAATGATGGGTAATAGTTAATTTTCAGTTGTCAGCCCACACGTACCTATGTGTATGTACACCTGTCCTGTCTACTGAGTACCTTAGAATTTTTCTCCCAGTATGCAGCTTTCCTGATAGCTAGTTCCTTACAACTGATCTGTATTGAATGAAACTTGCATTTCCATGCTTCATAGGAATCCTACATCACTAATTCATTAGTCAGATTTAGAAGTTAGTCTTTTTGTAGTTTGTATCTCCAGATAGGTTGTAAATCTATTATCAAGGTTTGTATCATCAAACAAGATCAACCATAGGACTGGCAGCACCTTGGATAAAATACTAGGAAGAAATAAATGGCCTTTTTTTCTGAGTTGGTCAGATCTCCAACTTTTCCTACTCTTGTTTCATAGATTCCAAAAAGCAAGGCTACTGAGGCCACCAAAGTAGCCATTGATGTAGGTTTCCGTCACATAGATGCTGCATACTTCTATCAAAATGAGGAAGAAGTTGGACAGGCCCTCCGGGACAAGATGGCTGATGGAACTGTGAAGAGGGAGGAGTTATTCTATACCACCAAGGTGAGCACTTGTGACCAGAATGGCTACAAACCACTGTCGATTCAGATACATTACTGGGAAGGGAGACACCACCACCCCTTTGATCTCAGTTTGAATCATGTCTTTATTGCAAAGACACATTATAGAAACATAGAGAACAGGGCCAATAAGATGACTCAGTGGAAAAAGATACAGGCTGCCATGCCTGGCAACATTTTATCCCTTGATGTACATGGGAGAAGAGAAATGATTCCTGATATCTTACCTCTATATATGTGGTACCTTTGCACATGCATTGGTGGGTGCTCGCGCGCGCGCAGCGCGCGCACGCGCGCACACACACACACACACACACACACACACACACACACTTATTAAAAAAATTCAAAAAGAAAAGGCTTGCTTTGCTCCAAAGTATACTAAATGTGGGAAACAGCTACTCAGTGTCTCTGAATATCAGACATTGCCTGGATATAAAATAAGGAAACAGTTTTGTTAGATAATCTGACCTCTCTGGGCCCTGAGTAACTATTTCTTCAGTAGATTACCAAGTGAGGTTGAAAATGTTCACAAAAGGGAAAATCCTTTTCTCTAATCAGCACTGAATGTACTGAAATTTGCAATGTTTTCTCAGGTGGAAAGGCAGGCTTCCAGTGTGATGTGACCTGAGTAGAGGTCTCTATACACATCTCCGAATTATGTTTACACTGGTGACAGCTTGTTACACTAGATCTCTTAGAATTGGTTCTGGATTTACTAAGAACAGTCAATCTTTTGTCAACTCTATCTACTGCTATTTGTTCGGTTACTTGGAAGTCTCACCCAAGGGTATTCTTCACTCTGCCCAGAATGGACTTTTAAGTGGGAAATTCCATCTGGCTATCTCAATGGGGCTTTCACAGTTAGTTTCTAGTAGATGTTTTTCAGTCCCCTGATTTAATGTTTTGCTATATCTTTGCTGCTTCTCTCTATTTGTCCCTACTCCCAGTCCATAATTTTTTGGCTCTTTGAGACTACAACATCTAATTCTTTTTTTTTTTTTTTTTTCGAGACAGGGTTTCTCTGTGTAGCTTTGCGCCTTTCCTGGGACTCACTTGGTAGCCCAGGCTGGCCTTGAACTCACAGAGATCCGCCTGGCTCTGCCTCCCGAGTGCTGGGATTAAAGGCGTGCGCCACCACCGCCCGGCCCAACATCTAATTCTTGAAACACTTAAATTGTTTGTTTTCTAAATTCTGCCATTTCCCTCACATTGTCATCATTAAAATAAATCTCAGTGTTCTATTGAGGATGTGATCTATAAGGAGCAGCATACATTTGGGGAGCATTATTGGGGAGGATCTGGGAAAAGTTGCGTGAGGGGAAATTCATGATCAAAATACATGAAAAAAATTTAATAAAAAAATATAAAACCTTAGCCCCAGATGTTCTTAGTTTAGTTGAGACCATCATAGCAGGTCTTAATCCTTTCACCGCAATGTGTAATTTTGTTTGGAAACTGTAGATTTGGAATACCTTCCTTAGACCAGAGTTGGTTCGTCAGTGCTTGGAGAGATCACTGAAGAAACTTGGGCTGGATTATGTAGATCTCTGCATTGTTCATTTTCCAGTTGCTATGAAGGTCAGTTTTGAATTTTTATGCCCTAGACTGTTATATTATATCAAGACAATGAAATTTTTCTGGACTTTTGCTGAGAGAGATACATCTATCTGAGAAGAACACAATGGCTAAATGATTATGACTCTCCATGACAGCTGAGCGACCCTATGGTCAAGACTTCTTAAAATGCTCATCCCCCATTCTTCATGAGGGTTGAAATTCAAGGACTTCACTGCCTTTTATCAATCAGAGTGCCCCAGATTGTGGAGACTCCCCCTGGAGTCTCTGCCTCCTTAGGGCACATTCTCACCTATGTATATGTCTCACACTAGGACACAGGGATTTGAATTTGGGTAAGGGACATTTGGGCTTGGGCTCCTTTGGGTCTTGTGGTTTCATTTTCTTATTATGGTGCATGTTTGTGGATTACATTTGATAGACACATTAACTCAGAATTGAGGCATCATAAAGTGGAGCAAAAGCTCATGATTAATAACTAAAGTCCTGTCTTTAACACCATTCTGTCATTGGATAAGAAATAAATTCCAATGGAAATTCATAATTGGTGAAATCTAGGGATTTATGGGGAGTCCAGGGGGGAGAAAAGTGGAGGCAATCAAGAAGAAAGGTGTGCACACATGTGCACACACACACTCACACACACGAGTGATTAACACAATCTCTTGAATGTTGAATGAGTAAGCTCATTAGGCACTAGAAATTGACTATTAGAGAAAAATATTTGTTAATTTCTCTTCTCTCTGCATTCTAGCCTGGGGAGGAACTTCTGCCAAAGGATGCCAATGGAAAAATTATTTTAGAAATAGTGGACATTCGTGATACATGGGAGGTATGTACTGCTGCAGATACCACAAGGCACTGTGTGGCAAGATATGAACCAATTAATAAAGAATTAGAAGAGATGGGTTTTGTTTCCTTAATTGACAAGCCTAAGATATATCATAATGCCTAGTCTTATTGTAACTTATTATGCCGAGTTCAGTTGATATCCCTGGGAGGCCTGCTCATTTTTATAGGGAAACAGAGGAGGAGTGGATCTGGGGGAGAGGGGAGGTGGGGAGGAGGAACTGGGAGGAGTAGAGGGTGGGGGAACTATGGTTGGGATATAATATAAGAGAGAAGAATAAACAGCAACATCAACAAACCCTTCTCTGTATTTCTGTAATCTCATCTATTGGGTATGAATTGAGAGGGATGAACGTTAATTTTTAATTTCAACTGTGATTTGGGGTAGATATTTCTTTGTCTCATAGATCCAGTCAACGATATAAGCCTTATAAAGGGGATCAGCAGAAAGAAACTCAAAAGGATTACAACACTATTCCAGGACAGATAAACACACCTTTAAGAAGTGTAACCTGTCTTAGCCCAGGGCAAGATATAACTGAGAATGAAGTCTGACATCATATATTCTATCTCATATATAGTTTTTCAACATTATAGGAAAAAATGTAACAATGCATTTTTAACCAGCACAAGATCTGAGAATTCTTTGTCTTTGACTATAAGGCCATTTATTAAAGAACCATTGTGTGCCTGGCATCAAAACAGATGCCACTAAAAAGGGTGGAGAAGATAACGGGAGACTTATGTGTATTTGTTGTTCTCAAGGTGCATGTAATTTAATAAGCAGACAAATATGTATTCATGCAGGTAAGTGCATTAGGCAAGGCTGTATTCAAGTGACAGCACTGTTTTGAAATTATAACTGAAATTGTTATGTAAGTAAATGAAATCATTATGTAAATAAATGAAATTATTGTGTAAGTGTTCAAATAAGTCCAAGGAGAAACTCCAAAGGACAGAGTACAATAAGGATTAATCATATGTTTTCTTTCTCTCCAGGCACTGGAGAAGTGTAAAGACTTAGGGTTAACCAAGTCCATAGGGGTGTCCAATTTCAACCACAAACAGCTGGAATTGATTCTGAACAAACCAGGGCTCAAATACAAGCCCACTTGTAATCAGGTAAGCTCTTAGTTCACCTTGGCTGCCTTTCCCTTCTGTTCTTCACAAACTTCTTCCTTACTTGATACTTCGCAAATTTCTGTTTTGAAGCAGCTGTTTAGGATATAGCTGTTTTCACCAAGGTAGGAAATATCAGTGATGGTTCAGGTTGACTAGAATGGGAAGAATAAGACAGGGGAAAGGCAGTTGGATTGACTAAAATCACTGCTCTTCTTAGAAGGAATACCACTGCTCAGTCACACTCAAAGCATGTGCTGTACTTAAAATCATCTAAAATCTTAAAAACAAACAAACAAACAAACAAACAAATGGACTGAAGTGAGGCACAGCAAGACTGTATTGCTACTGTGTTGTTCTGGCTGGACTCTCGACAATTTGTGGTGGTTTTGTCCCTAAATTCAGATTGAAAATATTTTTTTTAATAACTTTCAAAAACTTTTAACTTTTGCAGCTACAAAAGCTACAAAAGGCACCAAGAATTGTGTGATGACAAATTCCTTCACCCACACCCATCAACATGCTCAAGCAATAATTTCTCTCCTGTACAAATTTGTTAGATACACACTATTTTGAAGTATTTTGAGGCAGGCATTATGTAATTTTAGCCCATATTTTAAAAATGCATGGTTTAAAAATAATAGCATTGCTAGAATACTGTTAAAACACCCACACTTTTAGCAATGGTTGGTATAACTAAATATTTTGAGTGTTAAAATGTGATCATGTCTTTTTATTTCCTTGGTACTTGGTATTGAACCAGAGTCCTCACACACAGTAGGCAAGTGCTCTAATACTGAGTTATATCCTGTATTCTTTAACACATTATTTTGGTGTAGGATCTCTCTGAATGCTCTGGTTGACCTTGAAATTTTAATCTTCCTGCCTTAGCCTCCCAAGTAGCCAAGCATTTGTCACTATGCCCAGCTGTGTTCAAAGCAGGGAGGGAAAAAAGTCTACATATTGCAGCTGGATGGTATGTCTATTAATTTTTTCATTACGCCAATAGGTTCTCTCTCTTGTATTCATGTCCCCTTTCCATTCTTACTTTCATCTCCCCTCCCTTTCCCTGTTCTTTGTTTTCACTCTCACTCTTTTTCTCCTTTGACTTATTTACGAAAGAAATTAAGCATTTTATCCTGTTAAAGTTCCCCACATAATAGGGGAAATTAGTCATTGATCACCATGGTAGTTTGGTAGGCTGCTTTTGGGTTTCTTATATGTTGAGGATCAGAGCAAAGGACTTGGTAACAGAAGATCAAAGTCATGTGAATCCCTGAATGTTAAAAGGCATGGCATTTCCCCATCCAGTGTGTCCACTCTCCCTTTTCATTCTCACCTCGTTTGTTCCCCTGAACTCTCTGGTCCTTTCACAAGTCTTTGACTTCTTCCTTCTCTAGAGGGCAAACAGTTTTAGGCTTAGCTTGTAGTCTTCTCCCCTACGGTTATACTCAGTCATTGCTCTAATGGGCTTTAGCTTCATTCTATAGAACTGACAGAGACCGTAAGTTGGAAATGGGAGATTTTAATCTTAAAACGCTAACAAAAGGACAGAAAAAAAAGGTATTTCAGGGAAAAAATACTTATTTGAAGCATATTGTACTTAAGTCAATGTAGAAGTGGCCTTGAGGTTTTAAAACCTGCATGACATTGTTGGCTCATATGTTCTGGTTCCATTTTGTTTTGGAAATTTACAGGTAGAATGTCACCCATATCTCAACCAGAGCAAACTCCTGGAGTTCTGCAAGTCCAAAGACATTGTTCTGGTTGCCTACAGTGCCCTGGGATCCCACAGAGACTCAAACTGGTAATGAGACTATTGGACTTCATTTCCTTATGTCAATAATTTCAGGCTCATAAGTGATCTTTTCTTCTTGCTTTATCTGTCTGTTTCCAACACTAATAAGTAGAGCTCCAAAGGGGATTTTAGGGCATAGTTTCCGGAGATTAGACTGCATATATCCTAGCCATGCCATTTTGACAAGTGGGTAGAAGGTAAAACCCACATTCATATCATTTCTAGAAACTTTCTTATTTCTACAACATTTAATATTTAATTTAGGAGGTGCTTAGAACCATCTTCTCTCATAATAGCAGATAATTTTATGCAGAAATCAAAAAGAGAGAATTCCCAAGAGAAAATACAACTGTCTTTCCAAGTGGTGATATTGACTTGCAGGGTATCCAATATGTCATTAGAGATTTTTCAAAGGATATGTGTAGCTGAAGTCAAGGGCATATAGTTGTATGTACATTGATAAGTTAAAAAATCCGTAGGCTTAAGAAAATAGTATTGCTTTTACATTTATCAGTGAATTCTGAGTTCTGTTTGTAGATGCAGAGAAGGGTTTGTATATGCCTGTGCTGGTGGATTTTTTTTTTTTGTCAGCTTGACACAAGCCTAGACTTATCTGGTAAGAGGGAATCATAACTGAAAAAAAAAAGGCTCCATAAGATTGGCCTATTGGCAAGTCTGTGGCATTGTCTTTATTAATAGTTGATGTGTGAGGGCCCAGTCCACTGTGGGTAACACCACCGTTGTGGTCCTGAGTTGTATAAGAGAACAAGTTGAGTAAAGCAGTAGTAACATTCCTCCATGACCTCTACTTCAGTTCCTGCTATGCATTCCTTTGATGATGGACTGTGATGTGGAAGTGTAAGATGAGCTAAGTCTTCTCCTCCCCAGGTTTCTTTTGGTCATGATGCTTTATCATAGCAATAGAAACCATAACTAAGGTGAAGCATAAGAAAGAAGACATTTTGATGGCTGTCAAAGACATTGTCTCTTGTCCTGTGCTTTTAATAGAGTGTAATGTTTAATGTGGAAACTCGATTTTCTAAAGTAAAACAAAATAAAACAGAAGTTAATAAATATTCACAATAAATAACTTTTTATATGTCTTTTGAAGTTCTTATTCCTTCTGAGACAGTTTTTCATCACTTTTTAGACAGTTTCTATACTGTTCTTTTGCTCTAGAGAAGTTTTGCCTATTCTATAGCAATCTTGTGCTTTGGGTGAGGGGCATAGATTGAAATAGGATCATGCTATGTTGTGTTCAAACTCATGGATCAGGACCTCTTGCTTCAATCTTCCAAGTGCTACAATTACAGACTTATGCTCCCATTCCTATCTGGAATTCACATATCTATGCTTTGGTGGCCAATGTGATCACAATTACCTGTAGTTCATTAATTTTATAGCATTTTCCCTGACTCCCTTCCTTCCTTCCTTCCTTCCTTCCTTCCTTCCTTCCTTCCTTCCTCCCTCCCTCCCTCCCTCCCTCCCTCCCTTTCTCTCTCTCTCTCTCTCTCTCTCTCTCTCTCTCTCTCTCTCTCTCTCTCTCTCTCTCTCTCTCTCTCTCCTTTGCTTCCCATACTTTTAGTTATCAATTAATGGAAGCTTGAAATTATCAAAGGAAAAATTTGAGAAATAAGAAATTCTTAATTTTAAATTGCATATTATTCTAAGTAACTTGATGAAATCACATGCTACCAAGGATAAGAAATATCCTTTTTCAATGTATTCTCACCAAATCTACTCCATTATGCTACTCACTTGTTAGTTGTCTGGTTTATCAGGACAACCATCATAGCATGGCAGGACTTGCATTCAAGTCACCCTTATCTCACTTAATAAAGGCTCAAAAGCATGAGAATAGTGATGTTTGCAATTTGGATAGGGCAAAGAGAAACACTTCATATGAAAATGGGAAAGTTCTCAGCTTAATAAAAGAGAAAATTTATATACTGAGGTTTCTAAGATCCATGGTAAGAATGAATCTTCTATCCCTGAAATTGTCAAGAAGGAAAAGGAAGTTCTTGCTAGCTTTGTTATACCACCAAACATAAGATTCACTTACTGAAGTCGGAAAAGGTATCATTTCATATATATGTATGTATAATGCACATAGACCCCCTGAGGATAAAAGGGAATATTTGTATTTCTGAAATATTCCATTGCATGGACACATGTCCTACAATGTTTATCTTCTTATCTCTCAATGGGCAACTTAGTTGCTTACAATTGCTACAATAAAAAGTAAATCTCCATCATTACTCACAAAATTCTGCTTTAACTATACTGTATTGTACTTACTTCTTTTAATGGTCTGGGAATATGGGTGAGGTGGCAACATATTCCAGATTTGTCATCTCTGTGTGAGTATGTTTTGTCTATTTTTTTTCCCAGGGTCAACAGTGATAGCCCATACCTCCTGGAGGAACCTGTCTTAAAGACCATCGCCCGGAAACACAACCGATCTCCAGGCCAGGTTGCCCTGCGCTACCAGCTACAGAGGGGTGTGGTGGTTTTGGCAAAGAGCTTCAACGAGAAGAGAATCAAAGAGAACTTCCAGGTAATCGCCTAGTAGCACTACTCCAGAATGAGACCTGGGGGGCAATTCCCTGAAAGGCGAGAACTTGCTATTTATTCACTCCCAGACATTGCCCCTGTGTGCTGCAGACAGCAGCTTGAAAGGGCAGCAGATAAAGCACTGGGTAAAAAGGCTGGGTTTCCTCCACACTAGACTTTGTCTTTTACGAGTTCTTTAACAAGATGTATTTTGGCTCTATTACTTCAGTTGGTTGTTGGAGTCCTTTCAGATGCCAGAGAACTTTATTTTACATTCTTTGCTTTACAAATCCCTATTTGTATTAAGGATAACAATTTGAATTAAGATTAAATCCAAGTAGGACTGCTTGTTGGAATATTCCAATACATTTTTTTTTTAACTTCCATAGTACCAGGCATGGCTCTGTGTGAGTTTTTCATTAACTTACAATTATTTAGTTATATGCTGGTTTACTTTCTGAAGTATGGGATATTATATATGGCCATTTCTCCTTTTATTATTGGTGTTTCTCTTGGCAGAAAAGGAGCTAGATGAATTTATAGACTGACCATATAAAGAAATCAATGATTAAAGTTAGTCCTTAAATGCTTTCTCATATAGACACTAGCTAGTTTCTCATATCAATCAGTGGGTTTTCATTTGTTTTGTCTAGAATCTCATAAGGTTAAAAAAAATTACCCTTTAATTTAGTTTCTGTGTGTATTTGTGTTTGAGGGCACACTCACCAGCACACAGTAGGTGGCCAGAGGATAACTTATAGGAGTTGTTCCTCTCCTTCTGCTATGTGGATCTCAGGGTAGAACAAGGTGTCAGAAAGCACCATTACCTGCTGCTGGTTTCAATGAGAAATGTACCCCATAGACTCAAATATTTGAGTAGTTTTAAGATGACAGCTAAAAATTTTATCAGGAATATATTTATAAAAGGTAACATTAGCAACATTTTATTAAAAATATTGGAGCTGTTGGTTAAATTTATTCTTATGAATGAATTTGATACATGATTCTACATTTTATTGACAATAATTTTATTTTAAAATACAACAACGTGTTAACAGATGGCTCCATGGCAGCCGTATTTTTTTTTGTTTTGTTTTGTTTTTCGAGACAGGGTTTCTCTGTGTAGCTTTGCGCCTTTTCCTAGGACTCACTTGGTAGCCCAGGCTGGCCTCGAACTCACAGAGATCCGCCTGGCTCTCACTTGGTAGCCCAGGCTGGCCTCGAACTCACAGAGATCCACCTGGCTCTGCCTCCCGAGTGCTGGGATTAAAGGCGTGCGCCACCACCGCCCGGCCTTAAAGAGTATATTTCTTAAAGAGTATATTTTTAAGATGGACTCCTGATGGATAGAGGCACAGACAGTGTCTTGGTTTCTTTTCCTATTGTTGTGATATAATATCCTGACAAAAACAACTCTAGGAAGAAAGAGTTTATTCTGAATCGTACTTCAAGGGTACAGTCACCATCACAGGGAAATTATTGTTGGTATGCTGGCCCGCCCCTTGGGGACCTTCCCTGTGTCCTGACATAAAGTCCCCTTTAGAAGGAAAATTCCTCCTCTTCACTCCCTCTCTCCTTTCTATTCCCAGGAAGTGTTCTCTCTCTCTCTCTCTCTGCTTTCTCTTTCCCTCCATTCCCTCTCCCCTCCCCTCAAAATAAACTTCCATGGGGATGCTGTGCCTGGAGTGTGAGTAACTTTCCACTGCTACTGTGTCTGCATGGCATGTCTCCCTCACCCACCAGGGCACCTTGACCCAACCGGCCAAGGACTCCTGCATGCTGATCATAACAATTATAGTGGCAGAAGCCTGAGGGAGCTAGTTACTGGTTACATTGTAGCTATAGTCAAAAAGTAGAGGGTTGAATGCTTGAATGCATGCTCAGCTCTTCTTCTCTTTGTGCAGTCCAAGATTTCCTACTCAGGGAATGATCCTACCCACAATTAATATGGGTTTTCTCATGTCAATTAACATAATCAATATAACCCTGCACAGGCACACTCTATGATCCATCTCACTGATGATTCTAGATTCTGTCGAGTTGACAGTTAATATTAACCATCACAGATATCTTTAATAGACAAATGATTAGATAGATATATTTAATTTTCATATAAATATATATATGTAAATTATATATAAATATCAGAAAGTTCTATGTAAAACAATAAATAAATATTTAAGAAAAAACAAAAAACAAACAAACAAACAAAAGGGAAAAAATCAGAAAGCTTAAGGCATTCTTGACTGTATAGCAAGCTTGAGGTCAGTTCGGGCTACATGAGAGTCTGTCTCAAATTAACAAAATCATCTATGATATGTAGTAGGTAAGTAGACAGATAGATGGGACCCTGAGGTTTTTTTTAATGTGTGTGTATATGGTGTATATGTTGTGTATGTCCTGTACTATGTACTCTTCTCTTTACTCCCTGCCTTATTGTCTTGAGACAGGCTCTCATTGAATATGGAGAATAGGCTGACAGCCTGCAAACCCCAACAGTTCTGCTGTCTCTTCCACTCTATAGTACTGAGGTTATAGGCACAGTTATGACTTGCTTTTTTGTATGGGGGCCAAGATTTGAACTCAGGTCCCAATGCTCATACAGCAAATGATCTTACCTACTAAGCTCTGTCTGCATACTACAATCTTGAATTTTTGATGACCTTTTTTCCTGATGAGGTAATGGACAGCATATTTTACCAAAGCTCTCTGTGCTTTTCTATTAAAGCACTTTCCATTGGGAACTCCATATTATCAAATACAAAAAAGATGGTTTTGAGTAAGAGAGACTGATGCAGACAGGAGAAATCACTTAATATAGGATCCATTTTCTCAGTGATCAATCAGAAAGGTTCTTTTGATAAAAAAGAATTGACATAGATAATGTTTGAGAACATGCGATGACCAAGTGTATGGTTAACAATTGATCAGGGGATGATTTTTCTTCAACTCCATCAAGTCTTGGAGAGGAGTTAGACTATGTTCTAGGATTGGGTGGGTTCTAGTCAAAGCTGGATCAAACCACATGATGGCAAAGGAAGAAAAGTTCAGCTAATTTTGGTGAGGCTAAATCTAGTATTTCATCTAGATTTGAAAATTAAATTGGGAGTTCTTTTTTTCCTGTCTTACTTAAGATTAGGGATTGATGAGTCTTTCTTTTGTGATATGGATCAAAGTGGGAAAGGAATGGGAAAGGAGGGGGCTGCAATGCTCACCCAAATGTTCTGAGACCCTTGTTGCTATCCCCCATATATTCCCAGGTGGAAGGCCACTTCAATGGCTTGTTTATTATTTTATTTTATTTTATTTTATTTTATTTTATTTTATTTTATTTTATTTTGTGACTGTCTTCCTTTCTAGGTGTTTGACTTTGAATTGACCCCAGAGGACATGAAAATGATTGATGGCCTCAATAAAAATTTTCGATATGCTAAAATGTCATTGTAAGTACCTCCTCTAGACTGCTTTATAGGTTGTTTGCTTTCTGTAACATGCAGATGAGCCATGAAGATGTTCTGTAGGATCCAGGGAATGACCAATGTAGCTAAACTTTTGCTTTTGAGTCAGTGAGTTTATATATATATATATATATATATATATATATATATATATATATATCAAGTCAAAGTAAAATAAGTAGCAATAGATAGAAAGATAGATTGCAAACACGATTAAATTGTGCACTCAAAATATCCAGAAATTGATTGAGAGAGCACCTTTAAAACAACCAGGCTGAGTTCTCAGGCTGAGTTCTCAGGTCCTGAGCAGAGCACAGGGTCTACTCAGGTGAGGCTTCTAGGTAAAAGGACACATAACAGCAGAAAAGTAACATTGTTAAATTGGATGCTTACAAACATCAAGCAAAAACCAGCTGGGGAAGTTGAGGCAGTCAGCTTTACTTCTTAATCTTGAGCAGAAAAGAATGACCCCTAGGGTGAGGATTCCAACTAGAACAAATAGCAGAAGACAGAGATAACATTATCAAAATGGGTGCTTATAACAACCAGCAGAAACCTGGGAATATGGAAGTCCACCAGTCAGGAGGAATTAAGTCCAATTCAAGATTCAACAGAACCGGGGGACTCTAGGCTCTGCTGCTCAAGAGGGCCTTCACTGGCATTCTGTGAAGCTTTCTCTATCCTGGATAGCTCAGAGTTCAAAGGAGGGAGAGAGAAACAATGGAAAACATTCAGACTATTTATCACTAGCTGTGCTCAGGAGGCAAAAGATGTCTTGGCTGCATGGGGTTGTTTGAATACTGTCCTTGAGCATACTAAGTTGCACAGCTGAGTAAGGGAGGGGCCATATCTTACCCTTGACATTTTTTGGCAGGTAGAGACATTCTCCTCATGGGAGTAAACAAAGTGCTCTGGGAACAAAGTTCACAGAAGGACAGTATATGAAAGTCTGTTATATGTAGGTCACAGAGGAAGATGAGGCAGTTCCCACGGCTGAACGTCTGGCTTCTTTGTCCCACAGGAGGCACTTTCATATTATGGAAACCTCTCCCTGTTCTCAAAAGCATATTTTCACACTTGGGTTGTTTTACTGCTTTCTTCTTTCCCTCTCAGAGATTTTTTGGGGGTGGGTACATCCCAACCCTAGACAAGGGGTCTTGGAGGTTATGTTGAGACAAAAATACTTTGGGTCTTAAATGAGGGAAGTGACTACTCAGCTTCCAGAGCCAGTTTTTCAGTGAGCTTAAACAACACATGATAGTTTTCCAATATAGTGTCATTACAGAAGATGTACCTGATTTTCAGAATACGTTTGCAACAAATGCGTCCCTATAGACCTTAGAAGAGAGACATTTCTTTTTAAGTTCATGACATGTAGTGAGACTCAGGATCAACTTCATTTCAAAACTGGCCAAGCTGGGGCTACAGTATAGTTGGTACAGTGTTTCCCAAGCACCACATAAAAACGGGCATGATAGCCTATAGCATTATTCTCAACCCCTGGGAGATGGAAACAGGAGGATCAGAAGTTTAAGGTCATCCTCTATTGCACAGTGAGTTCAAATTAAACACAGATGGACCTTGTTTCCAAAAAAAGATCAAAGTTGTGTCACTGTGAACTGATGTTAAAAAATGCCCGGTGACCTTCAGCCAAAATAAATGTCATTAGGGTTCACCTGCCCATTTGACACAGAGGCAGATTATCTCATCTAAGAGACCCATGAAAATGCTTTCTCATTAATGTGTATTAAAATCAAAAGAAATAAAAGAGAATTCAATAATAATGGATATACATTAATGCATCAAGCCTATTCTAACTTTGTACTAAAGCAGGGAAACATGTACTTCAAATAATCTTTGTGGAAGATGGACTCTCAAAGAAGATATGAATAAGTCCTAGGGAAAACATAATTCTCTTTCAGCTTCCTTCTTTCTGTGTCCATTGACATTTGCCCTGAGCCAATTCTTTTCCAAGCTACATCTATTGTTCCCAAACATTTATCTATTCCTCAACTTTTGTTTTCCCATCACATGCCAATTTCTTTAGTTACATGGTCTTACTAACTTGAAATATAGGAAATCATGAAATGGGGCTCAGTAGATACAGAAGCTTATTATGCAAGCTCAGCAACTTGAGTTCAATCCCCAGAAGGTGGAAGGAGAGAACTGACTCTGCAGAGCCATTCTTTGACCTCCACATGTATGTTTTGGCACACACACATAATAACAATAAGATTTTAAGAAGAAAATAATGAAACCAGTTGATCCACAACTTTAGTTGCCGATGTGTTCCATTGCATTTAGCAAGGCAGGGTCCACTGAAATTTGTCTGGGTCCTCAAATGATGACTCTCCTCATTTTGTCTATCGGAAGTGTGACTTGTGAGCAAACAAGTGTTTCTTCTTCTCTTTCAGTGCGGTGGATCACCCTTACTATCCATATTCGGAAGAATATTGAGCATGAGCTGTTAAACATGACAGAGACTTTCCTCCCTCCAGATAATGTGTATCTGTATTTGGTGGAGTGGTGGAAAAGCAGTATTCCTGCCTCCAGGTGCTTGTCTACTGTGACAAAACTATGAATCATAAGAGAGGATATTTGTTTGTCCTGAGGATTAAAAATAACACACAAGTTGGAGAATTTATAAAGTAAAAGGAAATATTTGATGTAGCTTCCTTGATTTTTGTACAATCTCATGTCTACATTTTTATTTACAAAATTAAAATCATTTTCAACACATGGATCATATAATTTTAAAATGTATTTCGTTCAAGTTATTGAACATTATTCAAGAATTTTGGAGCACTTTTCTGATTGTAAAGAAATGGGTCTTATTAACTTATTTAGTTTCCTAGTTATTAAAGCAGATTTGGGTAATTTTACTTGTTGGCAGTGGCATGCACTCTTTTTTCTTTCTAGTAAAACTTTTTTGAATATATTTTTTCCTGAAGCATTGTTTTATAATAAATTAGGGAAAAATTAGGCTAAGTTTACATATAAATGTTTTGAGTATGAAAGTCTACTGAAAGAAGTAGGCTTTCAACAAAGTAAAACCAGAAGCATTCAATGAGAAATGGGGTGGGGGGTATGCTGGGGAGGGCTCAGAGGGGAAGAGTGTGCACTGCTCTTGGTTCCCAGCACCCATGTTGGCACCTCACAATTGCCTGTAACTCCAGCTCCAGGATGTCTGAGTCCCTCTTTTTTGTCCTCTTTGGGCACATGTATTCATGTGCACCTACTTGCCTTCCCCAACATATGCATATTAAAAAGTAAAACTAACAGTTAAAAAAAAAAGAAATCAATAAACATTTATTGGAAAATAAATCTGCCTGGTCTCTTACATCTTTTTAAATTTTACTTTTTGAGGTTTTATTTATTTTTATTTTACTTCTTTTTGTGTTTTCTTTATCTTTTTCTATTTACTTATTTATTTTGTTCTTTATTTTTTTTAAAAAAATCAGTTCTTTGAGAATTTTGTATGCATTGTGCTCATTCTTACTCCCAGCTCTTCCCAGATCCATTCCCCTTCCCTACCCATCTAAAACTTTGTGTCCTGAAAAAACAACCAAACCAAACCAACCAAACAAATAAATGACAAATAAAAACCCCAAAACACTCTCAAGATCAATTTGTGCTGCCAAAATAATCTTGGATGTGTGGTCTTCCACTGGAGTGCAGTCAGCTTCTAAAGGGATACACAGAAGAAACTGTCACATCCTCTTCTGTCACTAACAATTGGCATGAGTTCTATACCTAGGGGTAGGACCATAGGACTATCTACCTGCTAGGATTTCTTATGTTGTTTTACATGACACAAACAAAAGGTACTGACTGCCTTTATTCTACATTTATTTAAGAAGTTGTACAGTGAATAGTCTTGGCATGTGGAGACTGTAGCTCCCTCCAAGGAAATATGAAACATGTCTACTAAAGTAAACAGCTCCTCTCCCTCTTGTCATAGAGGCAGCCATGCTTACTATCCATTGCAAACAATCTGGGGTTCCAATACTCAAGGATTTTCTCCTTTTACTTTACCTACTAAATGTTCATGTGCCATTGAATTGTTTCACTTCATGTTCTGGAAGCTAGAAATGCAGCAACTGACTCAAAAGTGACCTTACTTTGGCCACAGGTATTGTCACAAGTAATAAACTCTCACTCATCCCTAACTGAGAAGTTTCAGAGATTTTTTTTTTAACCTCCATGTATAAAACATATTGAGCTAGTTTATTAGTTTGCAAGTAAGATTAAAATCTCAGACCTTCCGTATTCTTGACAATCATTTGGAGAAAATTCAAGAGTGGGAAGAATGGATAGTTGTGGTGGAGTGGGAGTATTAGGTGCTCTCTCCTTCCTTCCTTCCTCCCTTCCTTCCTCCCTTCCTCCCTCCCTCCCTCCCTCCCTCCCTCCCTCCCTCCCTCTCTCCCTCCCTCCTTTCCTTCTTTCTTTTTCTTTTTCTTTTTGAAACAGGGTCTCTTACAAAGCCTTGGCTGTTCCAGAACTCACTATGTAGACCACACTAGCCTCAAACTCACGGAGAGCTGTACACAAATTACTAAATGGTCTTATTCATAAAAAAACTCAGAGCCAGAAATTAGGGTTAAGCCTGAAAGAGATCAGAGGAGTAGGAACTTCACTTAATCAACTCTGCAGCTTCTAAAAGCAAGCTGCTTCTTGTCTACCCACACCTATATACCTTGCTGTTCTGTTCTCTCATTTGCTCTCTCAGCCCAGTTACATCACTTCCTCTTCCTGCCAGCTCTGTCACTTCTCGTCTGTCTGTACAGACCTCCAGACCTCCATGGTTAACTAGTGTTGGAATTTAAGGCATGTGCCACCAAACCTGGCTCTGTTCCCAGTGTGGCCTTGAACTCACAGAGATCCAGACGGATCCCTGCTGCCAAGTGATAGGATTAAAGGCATATGCTCACATTGCCTGACTTCTATGTTTACTAGCCTGGCCTTTTCCTCTGATCCTCAGGTAAATTTTATTGGGAACACAATATCTTGGAGGATACATTACATCACCACAGAGATCTGTCTGCCTCTGCTTCCTGAGTACTGGGTTAAAGGTATGAACAACTACGATTGGCTCTATTTTCTTTTTTAACACAAAATTTTTATTAATTATTTGGGAATGTCACAATGAATATTATACATTTTGACCATATTTAACTCCTCCACTTCTCCTAACTCTTCCTAGATCCACCCCGACCCCTCCCAACTTCATGTATTCTTTTTTAGTTTTAATTTAAAAAATGTTGGTTGAGTCCAGTTTGTGCTGCCCATATACTCAGCGTGATTCACTTAGTGAAAACTGACTCTCCCTCCCCAATCAGCCATCAGCTATCAAGAGCTCCTCAGCTAAGGAAGAGTGCTATTTTCAATGGGTTGAACAACAATGATGCTATTGAAATCTGATTAGTAGGAGTGCTTATGTTCACCAGACCCTAGTGATTCCTTAAGCTTTCATCTCATTCATCAAGTTGGAAACCATCTCTATTATATTATGTTTTAAAGTCTGCTACATTCCTATCTTATGTTACCTGCTACTTGGATCACTCCTTTCATTATCACAGTTTAGATTTGTACTCAGGATATTGTTGTTCATGCAGACAACCCATGCATCCACATATCTTTTCCTCATTGGACTTCCTCTTTTATTCAGGCAAGTTTTTTTTTTTTTTTTTTTTTTCTGGACTGCCTGCTCAGTTACTTATTGCCCAGAGCAAGGGCTACATACTGACATCATACCTTACTTACAATTCCATCCTATATTTGTTACTTTCAGGGCTCATAGTATATATTTTCTTGTCTCTCAGTTGCTTTCGAGGAACTTCTATAATCACGTAGCACAGCCCATTGTAGTCTGAAGGTATCTCCAGTCCTGCCCAGCCCTGTGGTCCCATAGCTGCTTATAAAATAATCACTCAGAAGCTTTTATTAATTATAACTGCTTGGCCATTAGCTTAGGCTTATTGCTGACTAGCTCTTACACTTAAATTAACCCATAAATCTTATCTATGTTTAGCCACGTGGCTTGGTACCTTTTCTCAGTTCTGCCTTGTCATCTTCCTTCCTCTGTGTCTGGCTGGTGACTCCTGACTCAACTCTTCCTCTTCCCATAATTCTCCTCATTTGCTTGCCCTGCCTATACTTCCTGCCTGGCTACTTGCCAATCAGTGTTTTATTAAACCAGTGTATGTGGTGGTATTGTGTTTTCCAAAATATTGTGTACCTTAATAAACTTATCTGGGGTCAGAGAACAGACAGCCACTAGATACAGAGGCTAGAAAATGGTGGCACTCACGCCTTTAATCCTAGCATTCCAGAGACAGAAAACCCTCTGGATCTCTGTGAGTTCAAGGCCGCATTGGAAACAGCCAGGCATGGTGACTCACGCCTTTAATCCCAGAAAGCAGCCTTTAATCTCAGGGAGTGGTGGTAGAAAGCAGAAAGGTTTATAAGGTGTGAGGACCAGAAGCTAGAAGCATTTGCCTGGTTAAGCATTTGCCTGATTAAGCATTTGGCTGGTTAAACATTTGGGCTTCTAGCAGCAGTTCAGCTGAGAGCCATTGGGATGAGGACACAGAAGCTTCCAGTCTGAGGAAACAAGACCAGCTGAGAAGTTGGCCAGGTGAGGTTAGCTGTGGTTTGTTCTGTCTCTCTGACCTTCCAGTGTTCACCCCATTACCTGGCTCGGGTTTGATTTTATTAATAAAAACTGTTAAAGATTCCTGCTACAAGTGTACAAAAGCATTATCCCACAGCATTTACTCTTTTCTGTTTAATCAAAAAGGAAGGTTTTAACTTTAACATAGTAAAATTCCATATAATAGAACAGTTATCAAGCAAGAATTACAGTTATAATATCGAGTCTATTTATATTTGGCAAAATTAAAGAAAATATTCTATCATCTATCCTATATTTGTGAGTCTAAAATTTCATACATAATTTATCTTTTATCATAACCAAGGAAAATTATAACTATAACTATTTAGTCTTTAACTACATCAGAGACCCCAGAAGGATATAATATTACCTAAGTAAACAGGAAGTACATTGTAAGCAACTTCCAAAAATCTAGAATGACAGAGACAGCTGGCTGCCTGGACAGTCACCCAAAGTTCCTCTGTCATGTTGGGGCATCCATCTTTAGCCTATAGGTCTAGTATCTCTCAGTCACTTCTCTGTGTTCTATAGAATATCTGGCAGTCTCCTCTGCAAAGCAGGAACCTGAAGAATCATTTCACCTTGCAAAGTTCAGTGGTCACCTTACAATGGGTCCTGTATGTCCAGTTTATATAACATATTATCAGCAGTCCAGACAAGAGCAGTTGCCTGCACAAATGGCTATTTTTGCCAAGAAGAAGATAAACTCCATATAGAGTGTCATTGATGCCTATCTTTCTCTTTGAAGTAAATCAGTGCTGCCAGGAGCAGATGTGTCTCACTGTCCAGAAAGACTAAGTTTTTAAAACATTTTAAATGCCATATGCTGTAGGTCTTTGAAGTGTTTGAAGATTGCTTACCTAACTGATATGTATCTATATATACCTGGAAAACTTAACTAACATCACTATAAGTTTGACTATCATAGATGACTAATTATTAATCTGTATTTCTTAATTATACATTACAATTTCAAATAAGCTCCACAAACATAATACCTTAAACAAGAGTAAAAATATACATACAGTATAACAAAATTAACTTTAAATTTGTATCAATAAACTAAGATCCAAAGCAACATAAAACATTTTAAACAAGTTGTTACTCTTTATCCTACCATATCTATAACATCCCCCTTTCTTCTTTAGAAAGATTGCATTTATACTCAACGCCCTTTTAAATAAAAATTAACATTTACAAACAATATTTTGGGAATTTGGGCATAGCTTCTCATACTACTTCCTGCTGGATAGGGGTACTGGCAATCTTACAGGGATTCTGAGAAAATTAAGAATTATAGTCAAGTCCTGACTGGAGTAGTCTGTGAGGCTGCATTGTCTGAACCAGTTGCCTTGAAGCCATTCTGGATGTTGGATCATCTGGGCCATAGTGTCATAGGAGACCTTTCAGGGGGTCTTCCTTGATCAAACCATCTTAGCTTGGAAGCAGCCCACAGGTTCTTATCTTCTGTGGAAACAAAAGCAGAACCTCTTTTCCAAAGCAACGTATCTTTAGACATAAATTTTGAAGTCAAGATACTTTTAAATATATATTGGTTTAACTGAGCAGCCTTTACAATCAAATGTCTTTCTGCAGTTAAAAATCCCAAAGACAATATAATCCAGACTCTGTGTGTGATTTCCATCTTTACGTGGCTTATTTTTTACATAATTTTACTGTCTCTTTAAAAGACTTTATTTTTTAAAATTATCTATTTCTTTATATAACTGCATATACTCCTTTTTCTCTCTCTTTCTTTTTTTTACATATAATGTAAACCATTTAGAGGTTTATTTCATCTGAATTTGTCTTTTTGTGAATCTGTTGCTTTAAACTGTAGCACAATTAGGATTGAAATGGCAGCATTGGCTGCTGGCTCTGCCCACCTCAGCTTTCCAACATGGCAGAACTAAGTTTACTGCCAGCTCTGGGGGAACCGTGCTCACTGCCGACTCTGGGTAGCAGTGTGTCTATGATTCCATCTAGTAGTATGTAGCTCCCAAACCTTTTCTTTCTTTCCCTTTTTCCCTGTGCTAGCAAAAGCTATATCCACCATGAACCATGCTGCACAACTTGCAGACACCGCTGTATATAGTTCCAGGAATCTGCCATGCTGCACTCAAGCCCATACGCCCACGAACCCACCATACTGTAGCTCAAGTCCGCATGCCATGGTGTTTCTGTTCCTTGGTGTGTCTATATCTCGACTTGCATGAGACATGAAGTAGAAAGCTGCTTTTGGCTTTATTATTGTGTGTTTAGAAGCCCTTTTAAACTCTTTTAGGCTTCATGGAAATTCAAGAGCTCCACGTTGGTATGCCAAATGTAGTTGGAAGATTTCTCTGGTCCTGCTCAGCCCTGTGGTCCTGCAGCCACTTATAAAATAATCACCCAGAAGCTTGTATTAATTATAACTGCTTGGCCATTAGCTCAGGCTTATTGCTGACTAGCTCTTACATTTAAATTAACCCATAATTCTTATCTATGTTTAGCCATGTGGCTTGGTACCTTTTCTCAGTTCTGCCTTGTCATCTTTACTCCTCTGTGTCTGTCTGGCTACTCCTAACTCAACCCCTCCTCTTCCCAGAATTCTCCACATCTGCTTGCCCCACCTATACTTTCTGCCTGGCTACTGGTCAATCAGCATATTATTAAACCAGTGTACAAAAGCATTATCCCACAGCAGCCCACTCCTCAAGGAGGTATGCCAATCTATGCCACATAGTGAAAGATGGCCATGGTTGAATATCCCCCCGAGACATGTTACCTTTAGATGAAAGAGTCTTAGTTGTACGTCTTTTCATCTGTTTCAGGGACAATGCAACTGCTAGCATAGCAAGAAGTCCTGCCATTCCACACCACCAAGGGAAGGGGTGGCGGTACCAATATTCCCACTGAGGTTGCTCCACGCAGTTGCATGTTTCATCACACACAGCTGAAACAATACGAATTCGACTATGTGCTTTTGTAAAATGCCGTATTGTTACTTGTTTTGTTTTCTCTTCTCTGAGTAGAATAGAGGAAAAAGTCCTGAAGAGAAGGCTGGTTACTAAGAAGATACTTACAAAAAATAGAAGAAATATTCTTCCTAACTGCTATGCAAATCTCAACATAGAACATAAAAAATAAGGAAAAACACAAGCAATAGGAAAAGGAAACAATTATCAAAGTGAAGGGATAGCCTATGGGATACAAGGGGATCTTTACCAGCTATTCATTTTCCAAAGTAGGAGTATCCAGAACAGTTAAAGAATTGAAAAATCAAAATAATAGGCCATTCAACCATAAATAAAAAAGTAAACAGCTCTAGAATGACCGATAAGAATATAAAAATGTTCACTGTTTATAGCAAATGAAGGAAATGCAAATCAAAGGTAGAGATTCTGTCTTACACCAATAAGATGGCTGACATCAAGAAAACAAAGCCCAGCAAATGCTGTTGAGGAAGGGAGATGGTGGGGCCCTTCTGTAGTGCTGGTGAGAATGTCAGTTACTTCAGCCAGTATGGAAATCAGTATGAGTAGCTTCAGAAAACTAAAAAAATAGAACTTTCTTTTAGTCTAGCTATGCTGCTCCTGGGTGTATATGCAAAAGAATCCAAGTCAGCATAGTAAAAATATCCCCACACCCGTGCTTTTTAAAGGTACTTTTCACAATGACCAAGGTATAGACTCAGTCTAGGTGTCAATCAGGATGAACAGATAAAGAAAATGTGTGGCATATATATGAAGTGGAGTTTTATTAAGACACAAGAAAGAGTAAAATCATCTCATCTGCACCAAAATGGATTGAGCTAGGTGATAATCAGCTTGTTAAACATAAAAATCTCAACTTAAACAGGCAAATAGCTCACGTGTTCCCCATGGATGGTGTTTAGTTTTTGGAAAAGACATAAAAGTAGAAGGCAGATTATCTAGGGAGCCATAAATGGAATGAAAGTGGTTGTGGGAGAGGCAAATATGATAAAGATACCATGTGTCTGCATGGAAATGGCACAACAAGAATCTTACTGTTTAGAAAGTAAAGAAGAAGTGATACCCTGCCTGTCAGCAGAAGTTACTTTCTAGGTAACGTATGATCAGTTACTCTCCATCAGTTTCCTTTTTAACAATTTAAAGAAGTAACTGTGGACTGTGAACAGAGTCTTTT
Source organism: Peromyscus eremicus (assembly GCF_949786415.1). Lineage (NCBI taxonomy): Eukaryota > Metazoa > Chordata > Mammalia > Rodentia > Cricetidae > Peromyscus > Peromyscus eremicus. The sequence continues at coordinate 55,219,470 of NC_081420.1, read as the reverse complement.
CTTCTACGAGAAATTCATGGTTTCATTTTCACTGTCTAGTAATTTGTTGGAGTTCACGTTCATAAAAATGCAAGCAGCCTCTAGCTCTCTTCTTTATCTGTGGACTATGGCTTTAAGCGGCTCCTCCCACATGCCACTGTTTGACTTCCCAGTAAATATTTAAGAAGCTGTCACATTTCGCTGACCTGTAGCCCATGCAATCAGAAGACTGAAGACCTGCTTAGTTGCATGAGTAACAAGCTATGAGTTCTGTATCTCAGCGTGTGGCACTAAACGATGGTCACTTCATCCCTGTACTGGGGTTCGGAACCACTGTGCCTCAGAAGGTAACAATTGTGTCTTGGGGTTAAGGGTTTATAAAAAAAAAAAAAAATCAAGGATGCGTGGAAACTGAAGGGGACTTTCAGATTTGCTCCTGTGTGAAGCAGACTCACAGAATCTAGCCACATGTGATACAGAAGGCAGTCTTGTAACTGTTCCTTGGGGACTTATGTGGACAGTCCCATTTATTCTGGGCTCTGGTTTTGCTTTAGTTTCAGCCTGTTGGGCAGTAAGTGGAAAGTATCTATCAGTTCAACTGTTATGCTTTGAGTTTAATTACAACGGGATTAGTGACATGGATTATTTCTGTGATTCAAATAATTACTCCTCTCTGTTAGATAAGATCCAGATAAAATATTTTTTGGTAGAATTCACTAGAGATACGGCTTATGAAAAATGATGAGCTTATTGTGTTCTGCTGATGAGCAGGGACTGAGCATCACGGTGCAAATTCCAGACCTGTGATGAAATGTTTTGTTTTCTGCTTTCACTACAGAAACACTTATCTAAAAAGAAAATAAAACATTTTATGGGTGTACTATACTTTAAGAAAGCACCTTAAATTCTTGCTCCACGTTCCTATTCATGACGTTTGAATCAAAATACTATAGGAGGTTCTCATGGGAAAATGTTTCCATTCTCATTTTATTCTTTTCTTATTCAGTGAGTGGCAAGGGCTATTACTTAAAGCTAGAGTCACAGTTTTCTCATGCAGAAGACATAATCACAGAGACATCTTTACCTCTTTTGATAGGAATTTTTATTCCTCAGCATACATAGCTTGAAAGAGAGGTAAGGAGCAAAGCTATTACAACATCTGCAGTCTCAGTACATCTGCACAGGTCAGTACAACCTCGAGAATTACAGGGCTGTGCTCAAGAGAGGCCAAAGGGAAAACTGTTGGAGCTGGAAAGATTGTTTAGTGGTTAAGAGTACTGGCTACTCTTGCAGAGGAATTGGGTTCAAGTACCAGCAACCACATGGTGTCTTACAACTGTTTGTAACTCCAGTTCCAAGGGATCCAACATCCCCTTCTTGACTCTGTTGGCACCAGACAAGTGATGCATAAACATACATGTAGACAAAACTATCACACATATAAGAAGAAAACAATTTTTTAAATGGAAAACTCTCAAAGAAGATCATAATATTTTAGGAAGATTGATTGCATCAGACTGAGTAGGCCTGATAGATCTGTCTGCCTCTGCTTCCTCAGCTCTGAGATTACAAGTGTGTATGTACAGCCACACCCCATTTTTTACATGAGTTTGGGGGATCAACCTCAGGATCTTATCTTGGGCAACAAGCATTTTTAAAAACTGAGCCATTTGCCCAGTCCTAAAGCACACTTTAAAACATAGATTTAAGCATGGGCTATTAAGAGTAAGAATATGATACACCCAAGTGTAGGTGTGGGCTTTTCAAGATAATGTCACCCTTTTTTATACTAGCCATATATACCATTTAAGAGAAGTTATTATCTTCAAAGCATTGATAAGATATTTAAATGACTTCAGGGAGTGATTTCTGAAGGGTACATGGCAGGATCACAACTGATAAAGTGAGACTATTTCATAGGGATCCATGAAACAAGACGTCTTTATTGTACACAAAGTTAACAGTCTTGTTTGAGATACCCAGAAAATATGTGAGAAAATTAACAATGTCTCCAAGACATAGACATGCCGGGACTTAATCCAAATTTATTGCTATTTTAAGACAGTATATATGAATATGAAAGGAATGCTCTAATATTATAGCCATCACAGCACATGTTGCTAAATGTGCTGGAATTCTTGATTCTCAGCTGGTTAAGAGGCTTCAGCCAGACAGACTCCAGGATGAGAGGCTCCTTTTTCTTCCTGTATCCTGTCCTTATAAGTTTTCCTGTCTTCCTATACTGTCTATGAGTCCTTTGATCAAATCACTGAATGAGGGGATATTTTTCAGGATTTTTAGTGCCAGTTGTTTTTTAAAAATGATAAGCGGAGGGCCGGGCGGTGGTGGCGCACGCCTTTAATCCCAGCACTCAGGAGGCAGAGCCAGGTGGATCTTTGTGAGTTCGAGGCCAGCCTGGTCTACAGAGTGAGTTCCAGGAAAGGTGCAAAGCTACACAGAGAAACCCTGTCTCAAACAAAACAAAACAAAACAAAAAAAAAAAAAAAAAAAAAGATAAGCGGCACTAGTTACTGTGAGGAAAGGTCATGAGGCATGAGCCACGACAAAACCTAGTATCAGAGCTTTATTAGGAGGAAGTGGGGGGACCAAAAGAACCAGGCCTGGGGAAAAAGCACATGCAGAGAGCAGAGAGAGGGACAGAGAGATAGAGATAGTGAGGCAGGAGAGAACAGAGCAGAAAGGAGGGGGACTCTGTGTCTGGCTCTTTAAGGATTCCCTTGCACATGTGCAGGTAGGCTTATGGAGGTACACCATGCATGCACTGATTGTGTGACCATGCTGCAGGCATATAATCACCGGTGTGCACTGATGATGTAAAACACAGGACTCCTTGCTTAGCTCCTGAACTGCACATGTGTGGTCATGCAGCTGGAGTGGGGGCAGAATCCTAACATTCCAGACATTTGCTTATTATAAAAAAGCGGGTGATCAGGAATAGGGGCATCGTTTCTCCCACAAAAATTGCTTCCAGCTGACTTGGTGGGTGTCAGTTGACTCTTGGGGGGATAGGGAAGGGGGACTTCTGAGGTAGTCCTGGGATGGTGGGTTGCTGTCTGCCGCCTCAGAGCTGTCTTTCCTGGCTTGGACTCTTTAGCTGCTTGTGTTTGACAGGATACTGGTGAGACAGAGAAAAGCTTAGAAGAAAGAATTATTATTATTATTATTATTACTACTACTACTACTACTATTTTACGTTGGGTGTTCCCAGGGTGATAGAGGGGGTCCCAAGACCAGGAAAGTGGGTTTGGCACTTATCTGAAGTAGATCCGACCTGTCCAGATGGATTTAAGCTGGTTTCTGGAGCTAAGAAAAAAATTTGAACATATTAAGAAGTGGCCATGAGAAAATTTAAAGTCTTGGGCTGGTGACCATTGTAGTGTTTGGTACTCTGCTTATATTGTTTAGTGTTAATGAGAGAGAGAGAGAGAGAGAGAGAGAGAGAGAGAGAGAGAGAGAGAGAGAGAGAGAGAGAGAGAGAGATTGGAACATGTTTTTAATTTTTACCTGAGATAAGCCTTATCCGAGACAGATTATTTTAAGGTACCTGTTTCCTTTATTAGTTTAGCATCTCGGAGACATAGGCATTCAATTGCTGAGAACATTTAACAGTAATGGATGGTTATATTAGAGTCTGTTTTTTGCAGAACCCAGACTTTTTTCGGTCTGGAGGTGTAAATACCTTTTAACTGCTTCTGTTCCTTACCACCTGAGTATATCTGATGGTCCTCAGCTCTATGGTGATCCTGTAACAATTAGCTGAGTAGTTAATTAGAAGAGGGAACCAGGAAAAGAAAAAACTTGTGGGGTGAGACCTCATTCTTCTGGAATTGGTGACAAGGCAGTGGATCTTGATGTCTTGAGAGAGAGCAGGGCCCTGTCTGTGTCACTGTGCATGGGAAGCACTGCTGACTGGTCTGGAGTGAGGCACATGGAGGGAGCAAATGAAATGAAAACTGAAAAATCTTTTCCCATCAAGTGACCCTGAAAGTACAATTAAGTCTGGTGAGGTGGGTAAGGCTGTTCCCCTACCTCAACAATAGAGAAACAAGAAGGAGAGGTGGGACCTCAAAATTCCCTCAGGACTGATTAAGTGGCTTGGTGTCCAACAGGAAGAGACAGATCACCCCCATGCTGCATCCTGGGTTCCCTGCAAACGTGTAGCCAAGCCTAGGAGGTCTGCCACTCGGTGCCTGGGGGCAGTCAGCTGACCAGTTCTCTCTCTAGGTGGCACTTTGAACAAGGCTCAATTGATGACCCAGCAGGGCACACACTAGCCTGTGTGGCCTTCTAAAACAGGGACCTGGAAGCCCTTGCGCAGCCGCTGGAATGTTATGTGCCAGCATTTGGCAATTCTGTTTATGGGTTTGTTTTTTTTTTTTTCATTTCTCCCATGGCACACCTTAAATGCCACAGCTGAAACTTCTGCCTGTGGGGTCAGGAGCCTGGCTCTCCAGATGCTTAAGTTTTAGCCCTAATGTCATGGAGCTCTGGAGACAAGAGACAGATTTTATTCCATGTCTTGAATTTTTTTTTTTTTTTGATAGTTTGCTGGCTTGAGGACAGCTTTAGGATGACCCACTCGGAGGCAGGCTGTAAACTGATCTCTGGCTAGAGAGCCATTGGATTATTATGATCCCAATGGTTTGAGGACAGCATTAGGAATATCTGAATTATGGCACCAATGTTGTTTTTTAAAAATGTCAAATGTCTCTGGTTACTATGTGGGAAGGTCATGAGGCATGAGCCACGACAAAACCTAGTATCAGAGCTTTATTAGGAGGAAGTGGGGTGGGACTAAAAGAACCAGGCCTGGGGAAGAAGCACATGCAGAGAGCAGAGAGAGGGACAGAGAGATAGAGATAGTGGGGCAGGAGAGAACAGAGCAGAGAGGAGGGGGAGTCTATGTCTGCTCTTTAAGGATTCCCTTGCATATGTGCAGGCAAGCTTATGGAGGTACACCATGCATGCACTGATTGTGTGACCACGCTGCAGGCACATAATCAACGGTGCACACTGATGACGTAAGACACAAGACCCCTTGCTTAGCTCCTGAACTGCACATGTGTAGTCATGTAGCTGGAGTAGGGGCAGAATCCTAACACCAGTGATGCAGTGATTGCTCAGGACTGAGGACATTTCAGGGACGCCCACCTCTGGGGCTGATGGGAAGAGATCCAGGAAAATTGGAATAGGCTCATTCCTATACATACAGAGCAGCTCCAAGAAGGAGAAGTTGATTCACTGGAAAGCCATTGTTTGTGTTTGAAATGTCTTCATTACACATGTACTATTTTTGGTTGCTCCTTTAGGTTCCTAAGAGTGAACTTATCAAGGCTACCAAAATAGCTATAGATGCTGGATTCCGGCATTTTGATTCTGCATATTTGTATGAGATAGAAGAGGAAGTAGGACAGGCCATTAGAAGCAAGATTGCAGATGGCACTGTGAAGAGAGAAGATATATTCTATACTTCAAAGGTATTTTGTACATGGGATGCTTGTGGGCATATTTAATGTGGCTGAACTGAGGAGACAACGTACGTTTGGATCAATACCTGTTTCATATATCATTACTTATTGGTATACATTTTATTCACACACATTCATGTATTGAAGCTAGAGATAAAAATAGATAAATATGTCTTCATTATCATTATAGAGTTAAAATTTATGACTTTCGTGTAAATAAACTGTTCTGAATCTCAGGTCAAAGCTGTGTAGTTCATCATGAAATGTAAAATGCAACAGAGCTTGACCATGACTCCATGGTGAACATTGCTGAGGAAGTGAGGTGGAATTTGAGATTCAACAGAACCAGGGGACTGTAGGTTATGCTGCTCTGGAGTGCCTTTACTGGCATTCTGTAGAGATTTTATTCCAGTTACCTCAGGGAGAGAAACAATGAAAAACAGAGCCACTTCTCATCACCATCACCAATGTGCTCAGAAGGCAGAAGGTCATGGACAAATAGGGGCTGTTTGCACAATGCCCTTGAGCACACCAAGCTTCATTGTTGAGGAGGGGGGAAAAGAGGACACATCTTTCTGAGACATTTCTTGGGCAGGCATTTGTCAAAGGCTAGAAAACAAAATTTTATGAGAACAGAGTTCACACAGAAGGATAGTATATGAAAGTATATTATATGCAGACTATAGTGTCTTAAGAACAATAGATCTAATATTAAAGCAATTAACAGATAGTTTATTTTGGAACCATTTTCAGTAACCATGGCTTAGGAACACAGATTTAGGTTACCTCAAGTTCTATTTTCTAACATGGAAGCAGTTTCATGAAGTTTTTATATTTTTACAGAAAAAAAGAAAGTCATAAATCAATGCACATTTAAAATACATTGGTGGGTACACCAGAGAGGCAAAGTAGGGTAAGATGAGGGAAATTTTCTACCGGCTTAACATGCTATGGATGACATTCTTAGCTTTTGGATTAGTGGAAACTAGTAGTCTGATAAGTTAATATAGTCTCAATAGTTTTTGTCTGTTAGTCACAAGATGCTAGTTCTCACACAGAGGTGAATGAGCAATGGCCGTTCCAGAGGGCTAGCCCAAGATAAGATAGTTAGCCTCTGGACCTGCAGCATTTTAATTGCACCACAGTGCTGAAGTTCCAATCAGCCAGTCAATCTCTGCAGACACAGCTTCTTTCCAGGAGTGCTTGTTCACTAAAGGCATAGCTAAAGTTTAATCAGTTAAGTTCAGCACACACTAATACACCTCCAAACAGGTTTTCCTATAACCTTCAGTTATGTACTAGTTCTTCCTGTGTTCTTGAATGGATGAGTGATTTAGACCAATCTTGTGAATTACTTTGTAAACTCAGCAGTATTATTAGAGAAAACAATTCTTTCTCTTTCAACATTCCATTCCACGTTCAGTAGATAAAAGGACAATAATAAAGTATATACTGATGTTCAGTTACATAGCTCGGTGGTAGGGCATTGGACTACACACACATTGAAGTTTATATGTGAAAACCCAATGGAGAGAGAGAAAAGCAGGGAGTGTATTTCCAACTGTAGGAAAATGTCTCCTTGTTAGATGAAGTAATCCAATAAAAGAAAGTGAACTCTGGAGTTTAAAGTTTCATTCTTTAACTTTGGCAGCTCTGGAGCACTTTCCATCGACCAGAATTGGTTCGGTCTTGCTTGGAAATGTCACTGAAGAAAGCCCAATTGGACTATGTTGATCTGTACATTATTCATTTCCCAATGGCTTTGCAGGTGAGCAATCACTGTGTTTAAAATTATTTCACTAATGATGCTCGTATAGCCAATAGTTATGTGGCAATTTAATATTTATATCCTTAGTTGAATGTATGAATTATTTTGATGAAAATCCTAAACAGTAATTCCCAAGTCCCATTTTATTGAGTTATTTTTCCAGCCTTGAAACACTGCTTCCTGCTTGTGAAAGAAAACCTTCTGCATTAGAAACTTGGGAAAAACTCAATAACCATAGTTCAAGGCATAGTTCTTGGGTTTTTTTTTTTTTGTGTGTGTGTATGTGTGCATGTGAGTTCATTTATACGCAAGTACACATGTGTGTGCTTGCACACGCATGTGTGTGCTTATTTTTATGAAGGACAGAAAACAGTCACTGGTGTTGTTCTTCAGATGCCATCCACAACTTGTTTGAGACAAGGTCTTTCCCAGGTCTAGAATTCTGAATAGGCTAGACTGAGTAGACAATTAGCCCCAGGAATCTACCTGTCTACATCTTTCCAGTCCTAGGATTGCAAACATGTACCACCACAGCTGGCTTTACATTTTGTTTTCTGTTTATTGTTTTACATAAGTCCTGAAGGTCAAACTCAGGTCCTTAGGCTTTCAAGTCCAATGCTTTACCCACTGGGCCACCTCAATTCCCCTTAGTCTTTTGAAGGTGTTTACATGCAATTCTGGAGATTGATAAAACTGCATACATATGCTTCACAATGAGGCGTTTTACATAATGTAAATACATGTAGATGATGTAAATACGCTTTACATCATCTCTCATCATTGAACTTTGGAAGCAGACCTGGTGGTATGAAGCCTGGGTAGGTGTTCTAGTTGGCTTTAGCTGTCAACTTGACAGGGCCCAGAGTCATCTGAGGAAGTCTCAGTTGGGGAATTGCTCAGATTTGCCTGAGGCCATGTCTTTGAGAAATTATCTTGACTGGATTGAGGTGAGAGAGATCACCCACTGTGGGAAATGCCATCCCTCTGCAGGTGGTCCTGGCCTGTATAAGGCAGCTAGCTGATGAATGAGGAAGGGTTTGAACCTGGGAGCAGCATTCCTCTATGTTTTCTGCTTCAGTTTCTGCTTGAATTCGTGTCCTGACTTCCCTCAATGATGGATTGTGGTCTGGAAGTGTAAGACATTAAATAAACCCTTTCCTCTCAGGTTGTTTTGAATCATGATGTTAATAATAGCAACAGAAAGCCGACTAGAACATCTGGTTCTCATACTACCAGCCCTTGGAGACTTGGCGATTGAAGATTATTTCTCTTGATAATTTCATGGTGGTGGGGTTTTGTAGATGGCATTTAACAATTAATAACTGTGTTATGCAGATTTCTTGCTATAAAATTATGTGAAAAACTTAAGCTAGTTTGTGCGATGGAGGCTATTATGTTACAAACTGGGAAGTTCAAGCCAGGACTACATTTAAAGGTATGAATACCATCAGCTTCAGAAGTATTTTCTCCATTCCTTATGCTGTTTATTTAGTTTGGGGTTTTAATTTGCTACTAGTAGAAGATATGGTCTTGTGGCAATTCAAAATTCATGGTTGGTAAAACTTGAGAGATACTCTGGCTTTCTAACCCACTTTAATCCTGAAAAGAAAGTCTGACTGATGGCTCAATTTAATTGTGCATGCCCTTTCATAATCATGTGTCCATTGTGAAAAGGAACTGTGTTGCTCAAATCATAATCCATTATTGCCAGATACTAAATCCATATAATGCCTGGATTTGCCAAAAAGAAAGAAGCATTTTTCTATAGGGAAATACAGGGGCTGAAATAATAATTGAAGTCATACAGGACACCATTAGGACTTTGAGAAAAGCATCTATTAAGCATAAGGAAAATATAAAAGATTAGGATATGCCAATCTTTAAAGTTTAGTCCCTTTTCACTGAAAATATCTAAAGTAATGTCCTACTTACTTGGGAAGGCTTCATGGCCCAGACTCTGGAGTAGTTGGCAGTGTGACCAAATGTGGTGACATGACTTTCAATGAACTCTTTAAAATGAATGATTCTATTGCAGCCTGGAGATAAACTTTTTCCAAAAGACGAACATGGAAATCTGTTGGTAGACCCTGTGGATCTCTGTGACACATGGGAGGTGAGTCCTTAGAGGAAAGGACACAGATTGTGAGAGGATGAGTCAGGTATTACCTCCATGTGTGAGAACGGAATACATGTGGCTCAATCTAGAAGTGTGTAGCTTTCACAAGAGGGGTTTTGATGGAGTTATTGGGGGAAATCATGGCTGGAAAATAATAGTAATGGAGAAGAACTGAGGGCATGGGCTTAGGAATCTCTTTCCAACCAAATGTTGCAATGTTACCCATTTTTTATCTGTCCGTCCATACAACCCAGCCACCGTTTCCTCTCCCTTTTCTCCACCAAGTCCCTCCTAATCAGCCCTGCCTCTGCAGCCCCCCCCCCATCCACTCTTTCTCTGATTTTGTTTAGAAAAGGGCAGGCCTCCCATGGACATTGACAAAACATGGCATATCAAGTTGTGGTAAGATTAATCACCTCACCTTGTATTAAGGCTAGGCAAGGCAACCCAGTATGAGGAATAGGTCCCCAAAAGTCAACAAAAGAGTCAGAGACAGCCCCTGCTCCCACTGTTAGGAGTCCTACAAGAAAACAAGCTACACAACTTTTCATATATGTGCAGAGGGCCCAGGTCAGTCCCATGCAGGCTCCCTGGTTGTTGGTTCAGTCTCTGTGAGCTCCTATGAGACCAGGTTAATTGACTCTTTGGGTTTTCCTTGTGATGTCCTTGCCCCTCTGGCTCCTACAATTCTCCCTCCATCTCTTCAGCAGGATTTCCCAAGCCTGGCATTATGTTTGATTGTAGGCACTGCATTTGTTCCCATCAGATGCTGGATGAGGTCTCTCTGATGACTATTGGGATAGGCACTGATCTATGAGCATAGGAAAATATCATTAGGCATCATTACATTGACTTTATTTCTCTCCAGTCATGTTTGGTTCTATCCTAGGTCTCAGGGCCATCCAGCCTCTGGGTCCTGGTGTTCCAGGCAGTGTCAGGGGTGGGCTCACTCTAACTCTCCTGGCATGAGTTTCAGACTGGACCAGTCATTGATTAGTTACTCCCATAATCTCTGTGTCACCCTTATTCCAGCACATCCTATAGGCTGGACAGACTATAGGTCAAAGGTTATGTGGCTGGGTTGGTGTCCCAATCCCTCCACTGGTATTCTTGCCTGGTCACAGGAGGTTGCATATCCCCTTTTGCTAGGAATCTTAGCTGAGGTCATCCTTGTAGATTTCTGGGAGTTTCCCTTGTACCAGGTTTCCACCTACCCTGGAATGGCCCCCCTTAAGTCCACTCTTTCAGTACTCTCCCTCCCACACGGCCCTCACCTGATCCTTCATGTTCCCATCCCTACCTGGCCCCAGTCCACCCATGAAATCTCTTATATTTCCCCTTCCCAGGGAGATCCAAGCATCTTCTCCTAACCTCCCTGGGTCTGTGAATTGCAGATATCCTTTACAGATAATATTTACTTATAAGTGAGTACATACCATGTTTGTCTTCTGGGCCTGGGTTACCTCATCCAGGATGATTTTTTTCTAATTCCACCCATTTTCCTTCAAATTTCATGGTGTCACTATTTTTTAACAGCTGTGTAATAAATACTCCATTGTGTAAAATGTACCACATTTTCTTCATCCAGTCTTCAGTTGAGGGACATCTAGGTTGTTTCTAGGTTCTGGCTATTACAAAAAAATGCTGCTATGAACATAGTTGAGCAAGTGTCCTTGTGGTATGATTGAACATCCTTTGGGTTATGCCCAAGGGTGGTACAGCTTGGTCTTGTAGATTGATTCCCAATTTTTTGAGAAACAACCACACTGATTTACAAAGTGGCTGTATGAGTTTGCACTCCCACCAGCAATATAAGAGTCTTCCCTTTGCTGTAGGTTCTTTCCAGCGTGAGCTCTTGCTTGTGTTTTTGACCTTAGCCATTCTGGCAGGTGTAAGGATGTAATCTCAGAGTCACTTTGATTTGCATTTCCCTGACTGCTAAGGATGTTAAACATCTCTTTAATTGTTTTTCAGCCATTTGATATTTTCTGTTGAAAACTCTGTTTAGATCTGTACCTCATTTTTAGTTGAATTACTTTTTTTTTTAATGTCTAGTTTCTTGAGTCCTTTATATATTTTAGAAATTGGCTCTCTGTCAGATGTGGGGTTGGTGAAGATCTTTTCCCATTCTGCAAGCTGCCATTTTGTCCTATTGATGGTGTCCTTTGCCTTACAGAAGCTTTTCAGTTGTGTGAAGTCCCACTCATTGATTGTGGATCTTAGTGTCTGCTCTATGGTGTTCTTCAGGAAGTTATTTTCTGTGCCAATGTGTTCAAGGTTTTCCCCATTTTTTCTTATATCAGGTTCAGTGTATCTGGATTTATATTGAAGTATTGTTCCACTTGAACTTGAATTTCGTGCAGGGTGATAGATATAGATTTTTTTGCATTCTTCTACATGCTGACACCCAGTTATTCCAGCCCCATTTGTTGAAGATACTTTCTTTTTCCATTGTATAATTTTGGCTTCTTTGTTGAAAATCAGGTGTCCATTGATGTGTGTATTTACATCTGTGTCTTTGATTCAGTTCCATTGATCCACCTGTCTATTTTTATGCCAATGTCATGTAGACTTTATTACTATAGCTCTGTAGTAAAGCTTAAAACCAGTGATGGTGATACTTCCAGAAGTTCTTTTATTGTTCACAATTGTTTTAGCTATCTTGGGTTTTTTGTTTTTCCGTATGAAGTTGAGAATTGTCCTTTCAAGGTCTATAAAGATTTCTGTTGGGATTTTAATGGGGATTGGGTTGAATCTGTAGATTGCTTTTGGTAAGATGGCCATTTTTACTGTGTTTATCCTACTGATTCATGAGCATGGAGATCTTTCCATCTTCCAATATCCTCTCAAATTTCTTTCTTCAAAGATCTGAAATTTTTGTCATAAATGTCTTTCATTTGCTTGGTTAGAGTTACACCAAGATATTTTGTATTATTTGTAGCTATTGTGAAGGGTGTGGTTTCCCTGATTTCTTTCTCAGCCTGTTTATTGCTTGTATATTGGAGGATTACTGAATTTTTTTTTTTTGTTAATCTTGTATCCTGTCACTTCACTAAAGGTATTTATCAGCTGTAGGAGTTACCTGGTGTAATTTTTGTTGCTTATGTATACTTAAATATCATCACAAATAATGATACTTTGACTTCTTCCTTTCCAATTTGTATTCCCTTGATATCTTTCAATTGTCTTATTGCTCTAGCTAGAACTTCAAAAACTATATTGAATAGATATGTAGAGAGTGGACAGCCTTGTCTTGTTCCTGATTTGAGTGGCACTGCTTTGAGTTTCTCTCCATTTAATTTGATGTTGACTGCAAGCTTGCTGTATATTGCTTTTATTATGTTTAGGTATATACCTCATAATTCAGATCTCTCCAAGATTTTTATCATGAAGGGGTGTTGGATTTTGTCAAAGGCTTTTTCAGTATCGAATGAGATGATCATGTGTTTTTTTTTTGTTGTTCAGTTTGTTTATATGGTGGATTACATTGACAGATTTTTGTGTGTTAAACCATCCCTGCATATCTGGGATGAAACCTACTTAATCGTGGTGGATGATCTTTTTGATGCATTCTTGGATTTGTTTGTGAGTACTTTATTGATATTTTTGTATCTATGTTCATGAGGGATGTGATCTGTAATTCTCTTTTTTGTTGAGTCTGTGTGGTTTGGGTATCAAAGTGACTGTGGCCTCACAAAATGAATTTGGCAATGTTTCTTCTCTTTCTGTTTTGGGAAATAAGTTGAGGGATATTGGTATTAGCTCTTCTTTGAAGGTCTGGTAGAATTCTATGCTGAAACCATCTAGCCCTGGGATTTTTTTGGTTGTGAAAACTTTAATGAGTGCTTATATTTCCTTGTGGAATATAGATGTATTTAAATTGTTCATCTGATCTTGATTTAACTTTGGTAAGTGGCATCTATCAAGAAATTTGCCCATTTCTTTTAGATTTTCCAATTTTGTGTAGTATAGGTTTTTTGTTTTTTTTTTGTTTTTTTTTTTGTTTTTTTGGTTTTTTGAGACAGGGTTTCTCTGTGTAGCTTTGCGCCTTTCCTGGAACTCACTTGGTAGCCCAAGCTGGCCTCGAACTCACAGAGATCCGCCTGGCTCTGCCTCCCGAGTGCTGGGATTAAAGGCGTGCGCCACCACCGCCCGGCTGTAGTATAGGTTTTTGAAATATGACCTTGTGATTCTTTGGAGTTCCCCCTTTGTTTCTGATTTGTTTAATTTGGATTTTCTCTCTGTGTCTTTTAGTTAGTTTGGATGAAATTTGTCTATTTTGTAGATTTGCTCAAAGAACTAACTTTTTGTTTCATTGATTCTTTGTACTATCCTTTTTTTTTTAATTTTACTGATTTTAGCCCTCGGTTTGATTACTTCTTGCTGTATACTTATCTTGAGTGTTCTTTTTGTTCTAGATCTTTTAGGTGTGCTGTTAAGTTACTTGTATGTGGACTCTCTAACTTCTTTATGTAGGCACTTAGTGCTATGAACTTTCCTCTTAGCACTGCTTTCATTATGTCCTATAAGTTTGGGTATGTTGTGCATTCATTTTCATTGAATTCTAGGAAGTCTTTAATTTCTTTCTTTTTTTTATTCCTTGAACCAGTGGTAATTCAGTAGAGTTGTTCAGTTTCCAGGAGTTTGTAGGCTCTCTATTGTTTCTGTTGTTGTTGCAATCCAACTTTGATCCATGGTGGTTTGATGGGATACATGGGATTGTTTCAATTTTCTTATATCTGTTGAGACTTGCTTTATGCCTGAGTATGTGGTCAATTTTGGTCAAAGTTCTACGAGATGCTGAGAAGGTATATTATTTTCTGTTTGGGTGTAATGTTCTGTAGATATCTCTTAGGTCCATTTGAGTCCTATTATTTAGGACTATTATTTCTCTGTTTAGTTTCTGTCTTGATGACCTGTCTATTGGTGAAAGTGGAGTGTCAAAGTCTCCTACTATTAATGTGTGGGGTTTTCTTTGTGTGATTTAAGTTTTAGTAATGTCTCTTTTACAAATGTGGGTACTATTGCATTTAGGGCATAGATGTTCAGAATTGAAACATCATCTTGGTGGCTTTTTCTTTGATGAGTTCATCTCTTTCTATTAATTTTGATTTGAAGTCTATTTTGCTAGCTGTTAGGATAGCTACACTGAGTGCTTGTTAGGTCCATTTGATTGGAAAATCTTATTTCAACCCTTTATTCTGAGATAATATCTTTGATGTTGAGGTGTATTTCTTGTATGCAGCAGAAGGATGGATTCTGTTTTCATATCCATTCTGTTAGCCTGTGTCTTTTTATTGGCTTATTGATTTCAATGATATTGAGAGATATTAATGACCACTGATTGTTTGTTCATGTGTGTGTGTGTGTGTGTGTGTGTGTGTGTGTGTGTGTGTGTATTTCCCTTCTTTGGGTTTTGTTGCTGTGAGATTATCTATTCCCTGTGTTTGGGTATAGTTAACTTTCTTGAGTTGGAGTTTTCATTTTAGTACTTTCTGAAGGACTGGATTTGTGGATAGATACTGTTTAAATTTTGCTATGTCATAAAATATCTTGTTTTCTCCATCTGTACTGATTGAAAATTTTGCTGGGTATATTAGTGTGGGCTTGCATCTGTGTTTTCTTAGAGTCTGCAAGACATCTGTCCAGGTCCTTGCTTTTAAAATCTCTCTTGAGAAGTTGTGCATTATTTTTATAGGTCTGCCTTTATATGTTACTTGGCATTTTCCCCTTGCAGCTTTTAATATTCTTTCTTTATTCTCTGTGTTCACTGTTTTGATTATTATGTGACTAAGGGAATTTCTTTTCTGATCCAATCTGTTTGGTGTTCTGTGAGCTTCTTGCACCTTTATAGGTATGCCTTTATTTAGGTTAGGGACATTTTCTTCTATGATTTTGTTAAATATATTTTCTGGGTTTTTGAGCTGGGATCCGTCTCCTTTTTCTGTTCCTATTGTTCTTAGGTTTCATTTTTTTTATGGTGTCCCAGATTTCCTGGATGCTTTGTGTTAGGATATTTTTAGATCTACCATTTTCTTTGGCTGATAAATTTCTTCTATTGTATCTTCAATGTCTGAGATGCTCTTTTCTATCTATCTTAAATTCTGTTAGTGGTGCTTGCATCTGTATTTCCTTAGCTTACCCTGATTTTCCATTTCCTAAATTCTTTTTTTTTTTTTTTCCTTCGAGACAGGGTTTCTCCGTGAAGCTTTGCGCCTTTCCTGGAACTCACTTGGTAGCCCAGGCTGGCCTTGAACTCATAGAGATCTGCCTGGCTCTGCCTCCCGAGTGCTGGGATTAAAGGTGTGCGCCACCACCGCCCGGCCCATTTCCTAAATTCTTGAGTCTTGAATAGTTTTTTTCTACATTTTTTTTCTGTTTTTTCTTAGCTTTCCTGGCATTCTTTAAGGGACTTGTTGATTTCCTCCAATATTTTGTTTGTTTTTTTTCCTGGAGTTCTTTATGGGAGTTTTCATCTCCTCTTTAAGGACCTCTATCCTCACTATAAGGATTATTTTAAGATTGTTTTCCTGTGCTTTGGCTGTGTTGGAATATTCAGGGCTTGCTGTAGTGGGATGGCTGGGCTCTGGTGGTGACATATCACCCTGGTTGTTGTTTGTGTTTTTACACTTACTTTTAGGCATCTAGGTTTGAAATGATTATAGGTCTAGGTGCCAATTTCTGGATTTGTCTTTGTTGGGTGAATGTTTTCTTCCTCAAATTTTGTTTCCTCTCTGGTCTTCTGGATCCCATAGCCTGTGGTTGAGTAGAGGGTCTCTGTCCACGTTCGGGGCTTAATTCTGATGTCCTGAATGTTCTCTCTGATCCAGCAGTGGGTTGCTGTCCAAGTTTGGGGCTGACATTCTGGTTAGGTTTGTGCATGGCTTCTGATCTTGCCAGGGGTCTTCTGGGATTCAGATGCTGGCCTGGCTTCTGGTAAGGTAGGATGCTTCTGCCTGGTTTTCAGGTAGTTCAGCTGGTCTTTGGGGTTCAGGATGTGGTCTGGCCTCTGATGGGGTGGAAGTCTTTCACCAGAAGTGTTGGCCAGGATTTGGTGATAAGGAGAGGAGGGACAGTTGAAGTTATGCTGGCATAGCCCAGGTGCAGTGGGGAGCAGACTTTTCTGGGGTTCAATGTGCTGGCCTTCCTCTGGGCAGTGGGGATCAGGGGGCAAGGAGAGGATGGGCACTTGGGCTTATGGTGGGTGGGGCAGGCAGGAGCTGGGTGGGGTGGTGGCTTACTTGGGTTTATGGTGGGTGGGTCAGGCAAGAGTTGGGTGGGGTGGTGGTTTACTTGGGCTTATGGTGGGTGGGGCAGGCAGGAGTTGGGTGGGGTGGTACCAGGCTTACCTGGTTTTTAGGATGCTGGCCTGGCTTCTGATGGGGTGAAAGGGTTCTGCCAGAGGTGTGGGCTGGGATATGGTGATGAGGAGAAGAGGAGCAGTTGGAGTTGTGGTGGTTTTCAGGAAGCTGGCCTGGCCTCTCATGTCACCTGTTTCTTAAGGACACAGGAATTGTTTCTTGCTTTCACTTCCTTTGCTCCTTATTTTTCCCAAAACATTCTCCATCTCTAGACAGTCAAAGCCAGTAGCTCCCCCAGCATTGTTTGAAAGCATCCCTTTTAACACCACTTCTTGGAACAACTGCACAATTTATCCTTCGCTATCTCTCCCACCACAGGCCATGGAGAAGTGTAAGGATGCAGGGTTGGCCAAGTCCATTGGGGTGTCCAACTTTAACCGCAGGCAGCTGGAGATGATCCTGAACAAGCCAGGGCTCAAGTACAAGCCTGTGTGCAATCAGGTGAGCTCTTTCCACTGCTTGACATTTTATGCCTAAATTTGTTCATATCCATTTGTTGTCTAGTCCTGTCCATTTTACCTTCATGGGGTGGAAATTTTAAAAGTGGAATCTTTCTGAGAGGACATAGAAGTCCCTCCATTACAACTATGAAAAAGACAGTGGACCATTAGGGCTAGGTCAGGGCTAATTGGATGTAAGAAATAGATCAGGGAAAGATAATCAAAGGAGGCAGCAGTCATAGTGAGGTCATTGAGAAGAAGATGTACTTCTTCTCCGTCTATGAGAAGCAATTGGATGAAGAAAGAAAGATGCTGTGGAGGGGACTGTGTACAGAAAGAAAGGTCCTGGGAAGACAGTGTAGGCAGTAAAGAATTAGGGAGCCAAAGTAAAAGATCAACAAAAGTACAATCATGAATGTTAGATCGCTGTGTCCTGAGTCCTGATACCTCTGATTTCAGGTGTATTAACCACAGTCATAGCTATAGGGAAATTAACTGGAAGCTATCAAATTCATCCAGATTTGTGAGATATCTTACTTGGCTATGGTGAACTCATGATGGGAATTTTGGGCAGAGCACTTTGAGCCTTTTCACATACGTCATAGTCTACTCCTTCCTGTTTCCTGACAGCAAATCAACTGTTCACACACACACACACACACACACACACACACACACACACACACCAGCACATATGTGGAAGTCAGAGAATTATAGGAATTGGTTGGTTCTCTTTTTCCACCACGTGGGTCACAGGAATTGAAATCAGGTCATCAGGCTTGATGATAAGTGCTTTTACCTGCTAAGCCATTTCACCAACCCCTTTTACTTTTCTTACATGATATTTTGCTAAAAAAAATTTTTTTTTTACAAATCAAGATAAAACTCAATTTTAGATGAGATAATGTAAATATTAATAGTTTGCCTTTGACTACCAACGTTTTGACTGAACTATCATAGTGAGAATCAACATGAGCAAATGGATTTGCTTGCCCTTTTCCTTTTCTCTCTGTATTTTCATGGACTTACAGATTTCTTACATTGATATGAATCCTACCAAACTAGTTCTTTTGTCTTTACACAAGCCATCATGAGCCTTTGGCCAAATTCATGTTCTACTGTGATTTAGTCTCCAAATTTGCAAGGATACTTCCCCCATTCCCACTATGGAATTTCTCAAGCCTTCATGAGGTGGAAAAGATTATTCAGCACCTAAGAGCTGGTCCATAGAATTATTTCTTCTCAGGTATATATTTAAAAATGTCTTTCTATAAGAAAGAGGAATTAAATTTATTTTGTTAAAGTGATTGTTACTTAATGTTATTTTTTCACTTCAAATTTCATGTTATACTTTTTAACAATTCAAGTTCTTTCATTTTGATGTTTCCATTTTGTATTAATCAAAGTTTCATATAATCTGATTGTTTTTTTATCAGGTAGAGTGTCATGTTTATCTGAACCAGAGCAAAATGCTGGACTATTGTAAGTCAAAAGATATCGCTCTTGTTGCCTACTGTACTTTGGGAAGTTCACGAGATGCAGTATGGTAGGTAACAAAGACAACAGTGAATCTCAACTGTCATTGTTGAAATATATTTAGTTCTGTAACAACTTTCTAGATTAACTCTCAACTGACTTAGAGGGGCTGGTATTTAAATTTCTGAGAAGCCCTGAGATGATGTTGACTCTAGTGGGTCAAGGAGAACAGTTGTATATGTATGGTCTGGAGTATGTACCCCTTCTGTAAGCCTCCTATCATTAGGGTAGTTTGAACTTCTGGAGTTCAGTATTTTACCTTCTTTTCCAGGGTGGACCAAAAGAGTCCAGTTCTCTTAGATGATCCAGTTCTTTGTGCCATGGCCAAAAAGTACAAGCAAACACCAGCGTTGGTTGCCCTTCGTTACTTGTTGCAGCGTGGGATTGTAGTCCTGGCCAGGAGTTTCAATGAGAAGCGGATCAAAGAGAACATGCAGGTGATGACAGAGCTGTAAGCCTTGAAACATCTGTGAAATATCCTGTCTTAGTTAGGGTTATTATTATTGTCATGAAACATCATGACCAAAAGGAACTTGGGGAGCAAAGGGCTTATTAGGCTTATGTTTCCACATCACAGTTCACCATCAAGGGAAGACAGGACAGGAACTCAAACAGGACAGCAACCTGGAGGCAACAACTGATTCAGGGGCCATGGATGAACACTGCTTAGTGGCTTGCTCCTGTTGCTTTGTTCAGGCTGCTTTCTTATAGAACCCCAGGCCACCAGCCCAGGGATGGCATTACCCACAATGGGCTGTACATCTACCATCAATCACTAATTAAGAAAATACATTACATCTGGGTATTTTGGAGACATTTTCTCAATTGAAATCTGTCCTATCAGATAACTCTAGCTTTTGTCAGGTTGACATAAGACTAGCCAGCACATATCCTTAACATGGGTCCTTTGTGATCTCTCATGGACATCTTTGTGCTTCTTAGCCTCTTTTGAAATTATATTTATTTGTGGGGTGTGTGTGTGTGTGTGTGTGTGTGTGTGTGTGTGTGTGTGTGTATGTGTGTGTGCATGCATGTACCATGATGTGTATGTGGAGGTCAGGTGACAGCTTTTTAGGAGTTCACTTTTCTTTCCACTATGGATTTCAGGGATTGAATTCAGATCTTCAGGCATATGCCACAACTGATATTATTTGTTGTCCCATCTTGCTGTGGATTAAGTTTTCTCATTTGCAGGACAGTGAGACTTCTCTATTGATGGTGCTGTTGTAGAACTGCCTAAGCTCTCCTTCATTATAGCTTTATTTTTATTCTTTCGCTAACTAGCTTAGGTTGCACTTCATTATACATCACAATTGTTGTTGGAATGGAGTAGTCTAGAGATGTCTGCTGTTTCCTGTCATCTGTAAGATCACTTAAAAATATTTCTCTCTCTCTCTCTCTCTCTCTCTCTCTCTCTCTCTCTCTCTCTCTCTCTCTCGTGTATGGACATGATATGGTGTGTGTCTGGATGTGAGAGAACAACCTTGGGTGTCAGTTTTCGCTTGTCACCTTGTTTGACACAGAGTCCCTCTTGTACATGGCTGACGTTGGGTTAACTGGATGTCCTAGTTAGTTTTCTGTTGCTGGCTTAAAACCACGACCAAAAGCAACTTGGGTGGGAGGAAAGGGTTTATGTGGCTTACACTTAAACGTCACAGTCCATCTTACCTTTAGTAGTTTTATCAGCTGTTCAGATATTGATTTTCTGTTGTCTTCTACCACATTCTACAGTAGTACAGTAGTATTCATAAAATCATTAGTCTAGATGTGTTGGGGCCTAGTGATGATAATTTTCATGTTTAATCTATCTCTAATTTAGCCAAGATCTTTTTAAACCAGTTCCTATGCTCTTTCCTTATGACTTCATTCACATTTGAAATTTATAAATTAAAATATATAAAACTTATTTTCTAATTTCTAATGGGATGTAGGAGTCTCTGTCCATACATTTTACTAAATACTATTGTTAAAATTCAGGTTTTAAAGTTTTTTCAGTATTTTAAGTTCATATGTTTCAATAACATCATCTCTGTTTCTTTCCTAATTTTTCCTTGGTTTGTAGTTGTGTGGTTCAATCTCTTATATAAGAACATGGCTTTATTTCTTTTCCACCTGTTATTCCTTAATAGTTTGAATGCTTTGCTTGATATCTTCAAGAGACTTGGGACATGTCTCCTGTGTTTTCAATATTGCCTCTGCACTACTCTGTTGAATTTACTTGGATTTCCCAGATTGGCAATATGGAATATGAAAGTAATAAAATTTCTACTTCTGTGATAGGTTTTTGAATTCCAGTTGACTTCAGAGGACATGAAAGTCCTAGATGGCTTGAACAGAAATTTAAGATACAATTCTGGAGTTGTGTAAGTATCTTTGATCAATTCATTGCTTCAATTTGTTTTCTGAGTAGAAATGTAATGTGTTAAAAGTTACCTCGATATGAAGAAGACAAAGGCTAGTCTGAGTTAAGGATGAGTTGCTTTGGGAGTTCTTACAGATTGTCTCCAGAGCTCTGTTCCATTGGTGGGACCAGGGTCAGCTTGACTTCCACTTGTACCCTCTGTACTTCTCAGTTCCCTGAAATTTTTAGATAATATAATGCCTTTGTTAAAACTAAAGCTCTGTGTAGGCTTCTGTCTTCTACAGCTATGTCATGGGACATATACTTTGCCATATAGCTGAATTAAATATTTCTAAACGTGAGCTTATGGCACCTGCTTCCACATTTCTCAGGTTTTTTGTTGTTGTTGTTGTTGTTGCTAACCAGATCAAAGTCATTTGTTTCAATAACATGGTCTTAGACTTTTGTATCTACTCCACATGGAATTGTTAATTATACCTTGTCAATTGATTTTTTAATAGATTCAATTTTCTTAATTCATTTTCATGAACATTTGTTCAGCACTGAAATGCTACCTTTGTATAAAACCAGTTGGTCTGTGTGAGGTGAACAGAAAGTACTCTTTGGCATTTTCAGAAATACAGAGATCTCAGTGCAGAGAACAAAGACGTCTTAGATTAGTTAGCTAAGAAACCAAAGGAAGGTTTTGGAGACATTGTGGAAGAATTTGAAGCCAATAAATGGTGTCTAGTTTTCCTTCCTTTTGTAAAGTTGTGGGAATTGAGAAAAGACATACCCTGTAAATGGACAGAGGCAGGGTTGTGTATTTCTTCTGCCCATGGGGATTTAAATTCACAGGAGAAATAATGGAATGGTGTATAAAATGAGAATAGTCCTATTAAAAATTATGTGTCCTCAAGAAAATAGCAGATAAACCATTAATAATCTTTTTATTAGTATAGAAAATGTTAAGAATTAGTGATAATGCAAAGATAGAGAGAGTGGAAAGCAGAGAGGAATTGTTGCTATCTTTTATATGTTTAATTATAAAGACTGAAAAGAAGATCTTTGTCAATTATATTTCATGTCACTAATAAAGTATGAACATCACCAAATTACAAAATATGCTTCTTAGAATAAGGAATTCTAAATTCTTAAACTGGGCATGGTGGTATGCAACTATAGCCCAACAGTAGGAGTTAGAGGTAGGAGGGTCGGAAGTTCACAATCATTGTCTGCTATATAGTGAGCTTGAAGCCAGCCTGGAATAAATGAGACCCTGTATAAAAGTTCCATTTATAAACTTAACATGTTAATTACCTGTATTAGTTAGGGTTGCTATTGCTGTGAAGAAATAGCATGATCAAAGCAACTTGGGGAGGAAAGGGTTTATTTCACTTACAGTTCCATATAACTGTTCCCTATCAAAAGCAATAAAGGTAGGAACTTAAGCAGGGCAGGAACCTGGAGGCAGGAATTGATGCAGAAGCCATGGAGGAGTGTTTTCTTACTGGCTTGCTCTACATGGCTTGCTCAGTCTGCTTTCTTATAAACCTCAGAACTAGCCCCCCCCCCACCTCCAGTGAACTGTGGCCTCCCAAATCAAGCAGAAATTAAGAAAATACTCTATTGGCTTCCCTCTAGCTGGATCTTATGGAGGCATTTTCTCAGTTGAGACTCTCTCCTCTCAGATGACTCTTACTTCTGTAAAGCTGACATAAAATTAGCCAGTACAATATGTAAACACTGTATTTGATATTTTAAAAAAAGTGAACTTGTTAGCAGTAACCAGTACACCTTAAACTAGCCTTTATTGCTGACCTATATTTGGACTTATTCTTCTTTAAAACAAGAAAGAATCAATTTCTTATATTAGGCATTCTTTTTTTCTAATTGTAGTTTTAATGGACATCCCAATCATCCATTTACTGATGAATATTAACATGGAGGCCCTTGACAGAATTCCTACCAGAAGATCTGTTTTATGCATCATGATATGAGAGATGTCTTGGATACTGGCCATTGAACACATCATCACTTCTTATCAGACCAGCTTGTCTTGTCAATTCAGTCAGCTAGAGCTAAGTCCCCAGAGCTGTGTGGGAAGTCTGAAAGGCAACATCAAGATGTTTATCCCAAAGATTCTTATGTGTTGAAATATTAATTTATTTTTATTTTACATATATGAGTGTCCTACATGTATGTGTACCTTGTGAATGCCCGTGTCCATGGAGAGGAGAAGAGGGTGACAGATCACCTAGAACTAGAGTTACAGATGATTGTGAGTCACCATGTGGGTGCTGGAAACCAAATCTGAGTTTTCCGTAAGAGTAGCAAGCCTTTAAACACCTTGCCATCTCACCAGGCCTACAGATTCTTGCCTGCTTCTATTTCTGTGACATCAATTTTTTGTTTCCTTCTGACACCAACCTGATTTGCCTAGAAATCTTGGGCAGTAGGCTGTAGATGAGGAGAGTCATTTAACAGACATTTTTTGGTTGGAGTTGGAAGAACTTTCAACATTTAGGGAGTTAACAGTGAGAGATTACTGGTAAGTCAATAATCCTCAAATCCTTTGAGAAAGAAGAAAGTACTCTGAAGTTATTTTGTTCTTAGTTTGGAGGTGAGGCAGATGTGGTAGGGGTGATCTGGAGTCCCAGGGCTCCCTTCACCAGCCCAAGGACCAGAGTTCCAAGAGCATGGAGAGTAAGTGTTCCCTGTGGGAAGGTTGGGAGGTCCGTAAGAAGAGAGCTCATATAAAAGAATCATCATTTTTATAGATGTGGGGAGAGCAAGAAGAAAGCTGAACACGTCTCTGCTTGGGAAATATATCATCTGTTTTTGATAATTACATGTTACAGGTAAAGGGGAACTCGACATATTTTATCCAAGACAGAGAGCTAGACTTGATAATTGTATTTTTGAGGGTTTCAGCAGTTGTCTTATTGAGCTATGGTAGGAAAATGTCAATGGAAATGAATGTAAACTCCATATTCATCAAATTTTCTTAGATTTAAAAATTGATTTCTGAAACTTGATCTTACATGTTTATAGGTAAACGGGTTAGACTTATAGAATACAAAATATCTCATAGATATTAAATCGTGTTATGAAATTAATATTAAAAGGACACATAATTGATATGACAAATACTTTAAAATTTCAAAAATTATTTGAAATACTGTATTTGAGCTAGGACAATATTTGTTAATTTTAAAATTTGTAAATTGTTAAGTTTTAGCAATATCTTTTGCACCAAGAATATCTTAAAGAAATCAGAAAGGTAAGGTGATAGTGTTGTGTTTACAGAAGATTCAGAAGAATGTGGAGGTAAATAAAAAAAATACAAATATTGTTTACCTAGTTTCCAGCATACAGTTGGACTTACATATTTCATTAATAAATATCTCAAGTAAGAATTTTTTGAGACAGTTTCTCATTATATACCCTTTGCTGGTCTAGAACTTGCTATGTACACCAGGCTGGCCTAGAACTCATAGAGATCCACCCACCCCTACTTCTAGAATGCTGAGATTAAAGGCATACCACTATACCTATATATTTGAAGTCTCTTAAAGGGAAAAATTATCAAAAAGCAATAAAATTACTAGTTACCTATTGATTAATCTAACAAAATGTGAATAGATAGCAAACTAAAATTCTATGTAATGTGTTGATAAAATGAAACTGTCTTATTCTTATTAATAAATGGAATAAAATATATATGTTATAATGGGGAATGTGAAATTTCTCTAAATGAATTTAACAACATATAAAAACTAGACATTTCATGGCCCTACCACAGCCAGGGTCTGTGTTGATGCTGTGCCTCCTGATACCATCAAAGTCTGATACCATCCAAGTCCATGATGATGCCAGGGGTCTGGGCTGTCACTTGGCTCCAAGGTGATACCAGAGCCCAGGCCGCTGCTGCGGACCATGTCTATGTCCTACCCCTCACCGGCCCTGGGATAACTGGCTGTGCCCTTAGTTGGACACTGTAGGCAGAGAGCTGGTCTACTCCCTATATGGGAAGAGTTGGCCCCTGCACTCGGCAGAAATGGCCCCACCCCTCACCTGGGTCATGGGAGAACCGGCCCCTATGGCGTGGGCTTGGGAGAGCTGGCTCTGCCCCTTGCCTGAAGGGGACAGTCCCTGTGACTAAGACCCACAAGCTCAGCTACCACCAAGACCCAGATCCTGGACCTTGGGTTTGCTCACCCTAACACCTACCCCATCTATGACCTGCTGGAGTTCGTGAAGGTACTGATCCTGTGGAGCAATAACTACAGGACCTCCATGACTCAGGAACAGCAGGATATCTGAGAGGAGTTTTGTTGAGTGTCCAGGGATGGTGGTGTGCCAGAGGCCTTAAACCAGACATAACTAATTGTAATGAACATTTTGCTGGTGGGGCTGATTGGACAAAAGGGTGTACTTTGTGACACACTGCAGGTCCCGAAGCCACTAGAATGAATGAAGAGGTACTGGAAAGATAGAGGAGCAAGGTGGGTTTGTTTTTTGTTTTTGTTTTTAATTAATTGTTTTGGGAGGTTCCACTGGGAAGCATGATGCAAGGGTGAGGGGCAGATATAGAGGGAGTAGTAGGTGCATGAGGGATTGGGGTACATGATGTGAAATTCCCAAAGAATCAATAAAGAATTATGTTAAAAAAAGAAATTATCTAATCATTTTCCAAGGTGGCTCTATCATTATATACCTCCAATAGCAATGAATGAGGGCATCTGTTGCTTACAGTCTCCCAGCATTAGGGGTTGATTGTCAGTTTTCTGGAATTTGCTCATACTACTAATATTATCATCTCATTATTATTTAATTTACATCTCTTAAAAAAGAAACAAACAACAACAACAACAAAGTAGACATTTATTTCATGTCAACAGATTCAATGTCAATAGGGTCAATGAGTCAGTTCTAAACCAACCAAAAGTTCCAATGCAATAGCAAATAAATGTTTAGGCTTACTCTTTTGTGGACGTTGATTAGGTGGTTATAAACTTTACATAACATACTGATAAGTCAAAATAAAGTTACTCTTAAATTGAAGGAGTTATGGAGAAGTTGACTTTGAACATTATAAAGAGCGTACAGAAATTAAATACATTAGGGCTGGAGCAATGGCTCACTCAGAACAGTGCTATCCTTGAAAGCATGAAGACCCGAGTTAGACCCCAGAACTCACACTTAAAAAGCCAGGTATGTTAATACACATGCTTGTAAATTTAGTGTTGGGGAGGCAAAGACAGGTGTATTCATGGCTTCCTAGGCCACTTCGCAGTTTCCAGACCAGTGAGAGATCATGTTAATGAAAAAAACAAAAATAAAAACAAAACCCCAAACAGAAAAAAGGATGACACCTTAAAAATAACAACTAAGGTTGTCCTCTGGCTTCCACACAACCACACATATGCAGACATGTATACAACAAAATTAAATATGCTAGTTAAAATGAGAGAGGCCGGTGTGCCAGAGAAGACAGGGCAGACGTTCCTTTTTATCCTGTGTTCTTGCTGAGGCCATTTTAGGTTTAACTAGAATTTGATCTCCTTGATGGGAAGCCCTGTTGAAAATTACCCAGCTCCACCCAGGAAACCAAAATCAATGCCCCAGCTAGCTCTGCTCGGCTTCTATTAAACTGTCTGCTTGTACAAACCTCCGCCTGAAGCTGCCAAGCAAAAGAACAGGATATAGTTTTTGTCTTTAAAAGCCCCTTATTCTAAATGCTTAGCATTACACTTGGGTCCCGAGAACCTGAGTGTAGTCTCAATTGGTTTGAATAGAGACTTTCAAATGGCTATAGACTGTTTGAGTAGTCTTCTTTGGAGGGTACCCCACAACAGCAGGAACATACTACTGTGGCTATGAATATTTGCTATCTGACTGAACATGGCAGGTGTTTGGTGGAGAAGTGTTCATATGATCATTCCACTGAGCCAATAAAGCCACCCTGAATCAAAGGATGGAGTCGGCAATTAGCTGACTGGAATCAGCCTAGAGTCTTTGGAGGACCGAGGAGGCCTGATAGAGAGTGATAGGAAGAGAGAAGAGGGAATTTCCGGGGCTGGTGGATCAAGAAAAACGAGGAGACAGAGTCAAATGTGAAGAGAGGGTAAGAGTATTGACTCTCTGCTGTTTCTTGGATTTATCAGGTCTTTATCTCAATTTTTGACTCCTGAGTTTTTAATTATACTAGAAATATTTAGGTAAACATAGGCGTATATTTAGATAATTGTTTCACATATTAATGAGTTATGGCATAATTAAACATCTACTCAGCAGAGGACACAGTAACAGTAAATGCAGACTTTGTGGCACCCCCCTGTATTGATAGCACTTGGAAGGCAAAGAAAGGAAGATCAGGAGTTAAAGTCATCCTCAGCTATATGGCATGTTCAAGGCCAGCCTGTGAACTACAGGAGAGCCTATCTCAATACACACAAAACGCAAAAACAAAACAAGAAATAAGCTGGGTGTGGTGACTCACACCAATAATCCCAGTAGTCAGGAGGCAGAAGCAGAATGAAGTGCAAATTTGGTGCTGGCCTGGAAAGCTTGCCAGCTGAGTTACATAGGGGCCGTTTCAAAAACCAAACTAAAGTTACACACACACACACACACACACACACACACACACACACACACACACACACAGAGTGGAATATTTGTTTTAAAAAAAATACCATGTAAAAATGAACGTAGAAATTATTTGGGAAAATATCTCAATAAGTATTGCTGATGCTATAAGAGGATTAATATTTAGAATATGTAAATTTGGTAGCTTAATCATAAAGACTTCAGTTTCAGACCTACATAGGTTCTATTGGCCCAACTTTACCCTGGTGGCTGGTTGCTTTGACCTCGCCAGGAGGGGGAGCTCATGCAGCCCAACCTCGAGATCACCATCGAGGGTCCTCCTGGAGGCTTCGTAGAATTCTGATGTCTGGTTCCCAACAGCTTCGCCCCGTCTAGATTCTCCCTAGCCACTTCTGGCGCCGCAAGTTCCATTGAGGACAAAGAGCAGTTGATTTCCTAAATGCCACCGGCTTAGCTAGTCAGCACAGCTGGAGAAAGAGGTACTGGGTGGGGGTCCGGGAGGAGGGAGGGGTGGTGAGGGATGGAGGGTAGTGGGGGAGTGTGAGGTGGTGTGGTGATGGGGGTGGTGGGGGTAGTGGGGGCGTGAGGGGTAGTGGGTGATGGGGTTAGTGGTAGGGCTTGCAGGTCGGTACGGGAAAAGGGAAGGTCCACAATCTGCTCAAGAAAGCGGCAGCCAACTTTCTCCGTATCTCGGTACTCCGTAGGGTTTGATCACTTAGGGAGAGCTTTCTGTCAGGAACTCAGCACTTTTGATACGGCTTGGGTTTCTGTGAGTCGATCAGGCCCATCAGGGACCTTGACCACCGCCCTTGAGGGTTGCCAAAAAGGAACTACTGGGAGCCAAGTAGTTAAGTCACGTTGCGGCAGCAAAGGGCAGCAACAGCTTGTTCTTAGGGAGGAGTTTATCACCCGCCTCAAAAGGCGCCAACCTCGGCGCTGATTACATATCCCAAAATGCACTGCGTTTACCTCCTTCACACAGATAAATACCATTCTTGGCAGGTCTTCTGCAACTGTGCAAGTACCCGAGTTTCAGAATCTACAACTTCAATTTCCGACTCGATGATAACTGCCGCGGCGCTATTCAGCCTTTCTTGTTTGTTTTTAATTCATAAATTAGTATCCCATATTACCTGCAATACAGCAAAACCAAGGCACACAATATTCCTATCTCCCTCAGAAGTTCTTCTATATTCTTCCTGCAACAATGACTGTTCTGAAGTGGCCAACTATTCTTTGAATTGCTACGTATCTTAATTTATTTCATAAGAGAGAATAGGAACCTTCTTATATTTTACTTAACGATTGTACTAAATTAAATTCTGTAGAACAGTGTTTCTATTTTTATTTAGTTTACAGTTTGGGGAGGCTAAAGGGCATGATGGTGACGTGATTTAGCTCTCATTAGGACCACATGCCTGATGGTTCAGCATGGGAGAATTAAATGCAGAGATTCCATCACCAGATAAGAAGCTAAAGAACAACTGTTGACCAGTGATGTAATTTTGTCTTAGAAATTCACTATCAAAGATTCACCCCCCATCACTAGATCCCATCTCTTAAATCCCTAAGTGGGCCCAGAAATCAGAGTTTTGTTCTTCCCTGGAAGAAAATAGGAATGGTGAAATGCCAGGATATATTCATTAGTTTGACTGAATCATTCTACCATACATACACAGAGAAAAGCATCCAGCCTTCTCTCCCCACATTCCCTTCCTCCATTCCATTTCCTCTGTATACTTGATCCCCCGGCTCCAGTCCCCACTGGACCCCAGTCCACCTGCAAAATCTATTCTATTTCCCTTTCCCAGGGAGAACCATGAGTCCACCACTAGAGCCCTCCTCTTTACCTCACCTCTCTGGGTCTACAGATTGTAGCTTGGTTATCATTTGCTTAACAGCTAATAACCACTTATAAGTTTATACATAAAATATTTGTCTTTCTGGGTCTGGTTTACCTCACTCAGGATGATTTTTTTTTTCTAGTTCCATCCATTTGCCTGCAAATTTCATGGTTTTTTTTTTTTTTTTTTTTCCTGGATTTTCTGGATTTTTAGAGTGTGTGATGGCCGTATGTTGCCTGTTTTGCTGTTCTGCTCTGCTGGTGTGTTCATGGGGAATGCTTGCTGGTGTTGAAGGCTGGAATGCAGGGAAGAGTCAAGAGAGGGAGGTCAGGAGAGGATGGTCTGTGGGGTCAGAGAGAGCAGAGAAGGTCTGTGGGCAGGCTACCTGGTCTTCTGATGGGTGTGGCCTGTGGTTGAGCAGGGGGTGTCTGTATAAACTGGGGGCTGGGACACAGCCCTGAGTAGGGGGAGGCAGGTCAAGAGGGTATGGTCTGTGGGATCCATAGGAAACATGGATGGGGGAAGGGAGGCTGTAGCTGTTGTTCTGCCATAGCATTTTAGGGAGGAGCCTGATGGATTAGGTCTGCTGGGGTATCAGAGAGCATCTAACAACCATTTATATGTCCAGTTCCAAGGCATCTGACAGCCTCTTCTGGCCTCCCTGGGAACCTGCACACACTTTAGGTCTTCTGCAAGATTTCAGATCGATGTGTTTTCAACATTAAAATACCTATCAAGACATAGAAAATTGAGTATTTAAGCATAGACTTACAAATAATATTTCACAGTTTATTAGTCAGGGTTCTCTATAATCACAGAACTTGTGGAATGAATCTCTCTATATAAAGAAGGAATTTATTGGAATGACTTACAGGCTGCAGTCCATCTAATCCAACAATGGCTGGCTATAAAAGGAAAGCCCAAGAATCTAGTAGTTTCTCAGTCCCATGAGGCTGGGTGTCCCAGCTAGTCTTCTGTATATTTTGGAATCCCTAGGAAGTAGTCTCCAATGCCAGTGAAGGAATGGATGTGCTGGCAAGGTGGGGGCAAGCAGGTAAAGAACAAAAGCTTCCTTCTTCTTTGCTCTTATATAGACTTTTGCAGAAGGTATGGACCATATTAAAGATATGTCTTCTCTCTCAAGATCCAAATTAAAGATGTGTGTCTTCCGACCACAAAGGTCTGGACTAGAAATGGATTCACCCACTTCAAACCAAGCAGAAAATCTCTCACAGGTGTGCCATCCATTTCTGGATTGTAGTTTATTCTAGATATGGTCAAGGTGACAACCAAGAATAGCCATCACACAGACCATTACTTTGTAAAATTTCTCATTTCTACCTTGTTAAAGAGAAAGAGAAAACGTGAGTTTGAACTACAACTTCTGAAGTAAAATCTATATGGTCCCTGGGAAATAGTGCTTTCCATGGCTTTCTTTGTGTAGTTCTCAAGTCAGAGAAGTAAAACCACCAAGGCTAGCCCCAACTAAGAAACTCATGTTGGCCTGTTTTAAGCTTGTTCACAACGAAATACTGAGAACACAATAAAAGCAGGATAAAGGTCAAAGAAGGAGAATGGATAGTGTGCTTGGAAGGATGCTGTTCAATTCCTTGTAATGAAAGAAATAGATACTGTTTTGAAAACAGTGAATGTTAGGCATTTTAGCACTCAGGAGGCTAAGCAGTAAATGAGGGTGAGTGTGAGGTCAGCCTGGGCTCTGTAGTGAGTTTGCGGCTACTTTGGGCTAGATCACAAACATACAACTGTGGTGGTATTTTACTTGTACTGAAATGTGATTTTAATTGTATGTTAATAAATAAAGTTGCCTGGGGGTCAGAGTTATAGAGCCATAGCAAGTGCGTGGCGGTGGTGGCGCACGCCTTTAAGGACCTGGAGGGTGGTACATACAGGCAATGACAAGGCAGTCACGTGTTTAGTTTACAACCAATGAGAAGGCAGAACATCTAGACTATTTAAAGACATACACACAGGAAGTAGGCTCTTTTTCGGAGAGCTCTCTTGGCTGAAGCAGGATAGCTGAAGCAGGAAGGATAAGGCTCTTAGTTCTGACCTCTTGGCTTTCTTCTCTGAATCGGCTCTGTGTTTCTTATTTAATAAGACGGTTGGTTACATCTACATACAACTAAAGAGCGAGCAAAGAAGCTCCTAATCATAAAGTATTCAAAGTCCTTAAAAGTGACTTCTTAAATATTAAACAACAAAGTAGCCACAGTCAGCACAGCTATGACATTTTATTACCTATTTCCTTTTAAATATGTTTCAATTGACAGATATTTGTATGTATTTGTAGAATACACTGAGATTTTGATATCTGCATGCATTATTGAAAGTGCCAATCTAGGTAGTAATGTGCCCAGATCAGCACCAACTTATGTGGCCATTATGAGAACAAAAGGTTTTGATTTCTGGGCTCATGTGGAAAATTGGGGAACAAAAAAGAGACAGTTGGCCACTATAAGCTGTTTCCTGGGTTTGTCTCAAGTGCGGGCTGGAACTGGTATAGGTAAGTGCTCATGAATTAGGGGGAGGGTGTTGTGCCCATAGCCGTTCTGAACACTTCTCAAGCATGTCTGGAACTGGGCACAGGGTACACTCTGCAGTCCACTCCAATTTGGAAAACTTTGTTATGAAATTAGTTTATGGCTGTGGCTATCAGGTACCATCACCTCAAATGCCATGCTGTTCCCAGCTGTGTACACAGATTAAAGGTCAAGTTCAGCCCAAAGGACTTTGTGAAGTACTCTGGGTTGTGATAAGGAACGAATTCTTGTGTTAAAAGAAAGAGAAGTGGAAGAAAACACAATAAACTTGGCCACCTCTCCCTTTACTTTTTTTCTAAATAATTTTTTGACGTCTGTCTCATGTAGCCCAGAGTGTCGTCTACCTTTGCTAAGTAGCCAAGGTTGACCTTGAACTTCTGTTTCCTGAGTGCTAGGATTATAGGCATAAAATAGTATATCTGCTTATCTAGTGCTAGAGATTAAACACAGGGCTTTGCACATGTGAGGACAGCACCAACTGAGACACATCCTCAACCTCACTTCTGCCTTTATGGGACACCAGATGGCTGGCTTTCAATATCTCTGGAGTAAATTCTGACATGGTAGATATAGCTGTTCCTTTTAAATATTAACAGCACTGTTATCATGCGAGAAAGGTCATGAGACACGACAAAATCCAGTATCAGAGCTTTATTGGTAGGGGGGACAGAAGGGAGCATGGCCAGGCCTGTTGGAGAGACACATGCAGAGAAGGGGGGGGGAGGAGAGAGCAGAAGAGAGGGGAGGAGTCTGTGCCCGGCTTTTTAGGGATTCCACTGCACATGTGCAGATTGCGTGACCACGCAGCACATGGATGACGTAAGATGTAAGGCCCCTTACTTGGCTACTGAACTATGCATGTGCGGTCATACAGCTGGAGGAGTGGCCGGAATCCTAACAACAGCATATGTCAAATAGTGCCCAGACTCAAAGTTCTCCTGACCAGTTGTCTCTTTATATGTAGCAATGACTAACTATAGAATGGTTACCAACGTTGATCCCACATATAGTGCCTTCCCCCTCTTGGAGGAGTCGCAGAACCATCAACTGAGGGTGAGCTTCAGCTATGAGGAAAATTATTCTCGGCCAAAGAATAGGAGAAGTAGACACAAAGGTTCACAATGTGCTTTTTGACCCACTGGAGAAGTCACAGTGAGATAAAAGAAATGAAGGGGAGAAAAGGGAAAATATTTATGTTTAGTGCCACTGATATCTGAGTTAAGCATCTACAGATTGAATTATGATGAAGTTGGAAGCCGTCTAAACTCAAACTGTTTTTGGCTAACCTGCTTTGTAAGTCTTTTGTCCTTTTGATATCTTTTCTTCCAAAGTAAACAAAATTTGGGTGTTGAGTAATCCAGCCAGATCACCAAGCATGTAATCAGGGCAGGGCAGAATTGAGTTAGGTCATGCAGGCAGTACAGATTAGAACATGCTAAAAACACAACAAAAAAACAACAAAAAAACCCCCCTGCAGCCTCCTCATTGTCAAGAGATGGCCTGTTTTTCTGCTTGGTCTGTGACACTTGATGGAATTGTCAAGGATTCAGTTCTCTTTTTGTACAATTCGTTGAGTAGGAAGGAGGAGTTCATCTTAAGAAACTTAAGGAATTCTGAGGCTTACAGGAGAGGGGAACAAAAAAGACCCAGGGAAAGGAAAAGGGAGGAAATAGGAAAGCAGGAACAGGAAAGAAGGAGAGCAATGAGAGACTGATTCCTGGAGTCTCCAGCAGCACAACACTCCCTGCACTTCACAGAGTTAATAGCTCCTTCTTCCTCTGAGCTCATTCCTGTGGAAGAGTTGTCAGACCAGCTTGGCAAGGTCTTGAAGCCTGGAAACATCTAGATTTACTACAGAGCAGAAAGGGCTTCGGCTTTATTTAAAACAATCCCTGTATGCCAAAGCAAAACTATTTGCTCTTGTGCACACTGGTCCTACACAGCTGCTATGAAGACAGGACAGTGGGTGAAACTGACAGGGGACCTCCCCCAGCAGTTCATCTCGTTAGAAGAGAATTGTAGAGAGAGTGAGTGGAATATGACTGATTGCTTGAATCTGCTGAGAGTGGAAGAATGAGAAGAGGAAATAGTTCCCACTGACTACAGCTCTTGAGGAATTCAGGCCTTGATGAAATCAGACCTTGATGAATGGAGGCTTAGTAGAAACCATGGAGCAAGAGGGTCACTTAGTGTGGTGTGTGTTGAAGTTTTGGTTTTTCTTGTGAATTAGTTACAAGCAGTAAACACCCAAGTAGTTACCTGAAGTACATTTTAAGTATGAATTAAACCTCCTAGGGACGCTTGAGTTTTCTGCATTAACAGTGAAAGATGATATCAACTTCTTCCAAGTAGAAATTTAAACTGAGAGCAGTGAATATATAGATAACATCTGAGCTGGTAAGATGGCTGAGTGTATAAAGGTGCTTGTCATACAAGCCTGGAAGCCCAAGTTCAATTCCTAACATCTAATATATGTATAGTGTGCTTTTAGTTTGTATGTATGTATGTATGTGTGTGTGTGTGTGTGTGTGTGTGTGTGTGTGATGTTAGTGATTAAGGGAGTGAGCGTATACCTGAGAAGGTGGGTCAGTTCGTAGGAATCTCTTTCCATAAGTGGTTATGTGTGCGCTCTGTGTTTTAGTTTTGAAGTATGTAAGTGTATTTGTAATGTGTTTTAGTATTTCAGTGTGTGTGACTATTATTCTGTAGGTATGCATTGTGTTAGTGTGTGTTTATATGAATGTCTGTGATTATAAGTGAGTGTATGAGTGTGAACATGCCAGTGTGCTACCATGTGTGTGTTTGAGTGTGCATGCGACTGTGTGCTAATGCATGTGAAAGAGATGAGTGTCTGTTGAGTGTGTTTCAATGGTTGAAAGTGATTTTGTGTGATTGTATACATTTGTGTACAAATCCAATGTATATATGAATGTATATGTGTGTGTTTTGTCTATGTGTGTATGTTTGTGATGTGTGCATGTGTACATGTGTAACGGTATGTGTGCACATGGATGTAGATGTGTTATGTGTACATGCACATGTATTTTGCATGTATATGTGTATGTGTGTGTATATAAGTGCATGTGTATATATGGTGTGTGTATATATTTAGTGTATGTGTGGGTTTATGCATGTGTAATATATGTATGGGCTGTGTATGAACACTTATGGACCAGAGGAGAATTGTGAGTGTACTGTTCTGTTACTCTCTGCCTTACTTGCTCGAGACAGAGTTTCTTGCTGGAGCTAGAACCAGACTGGCTGGCCAGCCTCCCAGTGGTCCTCTTGTGTCCCTGCCTGGCAGCCCTGGGACTATAGGTATGCACAGCCACACCCAGACTTTTATGTAGGTGCTGGAATCTGAACCAAGGTCCTCATGCTTGAACAGCAAATGATTTTAATCACTGAGCCACATACCCAGCTCCAATTTCTCTAATTCTTTGAATGTGACTGTGTGTGTGGTATGTGATGTCTTACTCTTTTTATATTGTATAACCAAGAAGGGGCTTCATCGTGGCTAGAAAAACATGAGTCCAAACAAAGGAACAGGTGTAGGAAGGTTATCAGTGTAACAAATGGCCAATAATTGTTCAGTTAATCTGTGATCAGACAATTTGTGGGAGACTATAATGAGAAAATTTGCTAAAGACCCAATAATCTATCAGTATACAGTACTTTACTCTAGAATTCTCATTCCTATGAAATCATTGAGCTGCTTCCATTTCTCTAGGGCGTGTGGGCTGTGTTCCCTCCCTCCCCACA
The DNA here is from genome assembly GCF_949786415.1 of Peromyscus eremicus. Taxonomy (NCBI): domain Eukaryota; kingdom Metazoa; phylum Chordata; class Mammalia; order Rodentia; family Cricetidae; genus Peromyscus; species Peromyscus eremicus. The sequence continues at coordinate 55,183,658 of NC_081420.1, read as the reverse complement.
CACTCCTGTTTAAGGATGGGCAGGAAGTAAGTAATGATTAAGCTTGCATCCCACAGTTGCAGTATATCTTCCTGTTACTCAGTACCCAGTGACGGCGGGGAAGACAGAAGCGGACTGTGCCACAATGAATCCCAAACACTGTGCAGAGCTAAATGATGGCCACCACATTCCTGTTCTTGGCTTTGGAACCTTTGCCCCCGAAGAGGTAAGGATGGTGGTTTTGGAGTTCAGAAGAAAGCAGACAGGACTAGTGGGAGCTGAGAGTCTGACCATGTGGTTAATGACGGTAACTCTTGGCCCTGCCTTCACTTTCAAGTCTGAAAGAAGCCTGTTTCTAGTAGGTAGGTGCAAAAGAGAAAACTTAATAACCACCCTCACTGAATAAACGCTGGTACACTGGGTGTCATGTGTCTCATGTATTTTCGGGACATTTTCATACTTTTTTTTTTTTTTTGGAGAGATGTATAGTCAGATCACTTCCCCTCTAATTAATTTTGTCACAAAGTTTTCTGGGTTCTTCATGTACTCCGGATAGTAATAATTTTCCAGATAACACATTATTTTAGAATTAATGTGGTCAGAATACCCCATAGAAACCAAAGAAGGAATTGCTGGTTTGATTTTTTTTCCCCCTAATGTTGGCCGACTGTTCTCAAGCTCCAGTCTGCTGTTGCTTGACTAGCTTTGCCTGAGCAGAACATCAAGGTGGTGGAAGTGGGGATGGGGTATGTGGAGGCAGCTGCTCTTCTGTTCTAGGTGGAAGAGAAGTGGGAAGAAGAGAAGTAAAGGAAGGAACTGCAGGCCAAGCACACACTCCCAGTCCCCTACTTTCTCCAACAGATCACACCCTTACTTTCTGCCACTCCCCAAGAAGGAAATAAAATCAAGGGGTTAATCCAATGATCTGGTCAGTCCTTTTGATCTATTTACCTCTGTAAATGCCTATATAACACACCCAGAGGTGTGTTTCAGTAATCTCTTGGAGCTTTGTTCCTTAAAAAAAAAAAATCCAAATCAAGCCAACAAAGTGAACCTGGATAGATAGATGGTTGGCAATGATTTTCTCCTTATCTGTAGGTTATTTCTTCATTCTGTTATTCCCTTTGCTGCAAACAAACCCTACACAAAGATCTACAGGCAAGTAAAGAATGCTGAGAGTGGGAGAAATAGCCTTCTTCAGGGAAGAAGAAACTGATTGATTATCCAATACCAAGTAGTCAGCTCTGAAAATATATGTACAATTAACATTATACAGACCGAACACGTTGTATTTAAGAATATCTGTATTACTAGCTTTACTGATGAATAACTTAACATGCCATACAATTTATCTATTTTAAGTGTTCAATACCATAGGGTTTCACACATTTAGGAAACCATCAACATTATCCATATTTTATAACTTTTCTATCTTCCCACAAAGGAGCCTTGTATCATTTACAGTTAGTCCCCATTCTCACCCCAATCTACTTACTTCATGTCTCTATAGATTTATCTATTTTAAACAGTTCTTATAGATGAGATCATGTGATGATTCTCTTCCCTTGCCTTTGTGTGTTGTGATTATGATAGCATACTATGATAAAAACCTGTTTTTTTTTTATTTTGCAATACAGTTCAGTTCTATATATCAGCCACGGATTCCCTTGTTCTCCCCCCTCCCGCCCCCTACACCTTCCCCCCAGCCCACCCCCTATTCCCACCTCCTCCAGGGCAAAGCCTCCCCCTCGGACTGAGATCAACCTCGTAGACTCAGTCCCAAAACATTTCACCAATAAAAACTGTTTTGGCTGCGTCAAGAATAACAACAGAAAAAATTGTGTCTACTGAATACAGCCTTCAAATGAGTGCCTCGTGATGGAACAGAAGGCACTGTTCTTATTCCCTAAATTTTTAGCTTTAGAAAATAAAAGAAACTCAAAATGATTTTTGATTTCTAATAAATTCTACTATGAGATGCTTTTCTCCTTAAATTTTACCCACATACACCCCTAATGCGCTTTATCCTAACATCCACCACCTGATTAAAGTAATCATCAAAACGATTATTAGGAAAATCCACTTTTATCCAGGTGATAGTAAAAATAACAAGTACACATTAATACTGTGTTAAGAGAGGTCAGGCATTTCCCTAACCACAAGAAAGAAGACAATGAAAAAACAAAACAAAAATGAGTAAGACAATTTCTTTTTCCTAGATGTACAGAAAAGAGAAACAAGTTTAGAAAGAGAGGATTATGAAGATAGTAGAATGCTGTGGGATGTTCTGTATGTTAAATGTGTTGCTCTGATTGGTTAATAAATAAAATACTGATTGGCCAGTAGCCAGGCAGGAAGTATAGGCAGGACAAGGAAAGAGGAGAATTCTGGGAAGTGGAAGGCTGAAGCAGAGAGACACTGCCAGCCGCCACCATAACAAGCGAGATGTAAGTTACCGGTAAGCCACAAGCCATGTGGCAACTTATAGACTAATAGAAATGGGTTAATTTAAGATATAAGAAGTAGATAACAAAAGGTCTGCTGCGGCCATACAGTTTGTAAGCAAAAAAAAAAAAAAAAAAAAAGAATATCTGTATTACATATATTCATGTAATGACAATTAATGAAGACAGAAGCATCAAGTTGAAAGAGAGCAAGGGGGCTACATGGGAGGGTTTGTAGGGAGGAAATGTTGAAACTATATTATAATCTCAAAATTATACATTCTAATCTTACCATCAAAAAAGTAAAAAAATGTTTAAGTATACATAATTCTATTTATGTATTTTAGTTTCTATGCTCTTTACTTTGAGGACATATCTAAAAGATGGGTCCCTGTACTAATGATTTGAAAGTTTGCTGTGCTCTCTTCCTTTGGTGCCATTGCAGGATAATACGGTGCTGCTTTGGTTACTATGGCTTGGTGGCATGTATTGAAATTCAACATTGCAATGAGATAATGGTTTACTATAGAATGGCTGTTACAAAAGGGCAGCAAAATGCAAACACTGATGGGATGCTGAAAAAGCAGAACTCTCATACATGCTGATGGGAATGTAAATTAAACAAACACTAAAGAAGACAGTATAGAAGTTCCTAAAATAGATCTTTTATATGATCTACCCATAACCTTCTTCACCTATACAAAGAAAATAAAGTCAGTATACTGGAATAATACATGAAACCCCATTAGGAACAGTTATGAATTTAACTTAAGTGCCCATCAAACAATGAATGAATAAGATGTTGCACACACACACACACACACACACACACACACACACACACACACGTAGTGGGTAGCCATTCCAGCTTTGATCTGGAAGTTCCAACCCTCTTTGAGGCTTGGGTAACTGTCACGCCTACAAGGCGGGGCCAAGGGAGGCGCCTGGAGACCCGAGATCTGGATGGACCAGCGCTCGCTTTTGGTTCCGGGACCCTGGACGGGGGAGGTGGGCCAAGCAGAGCTCCAGAGAACACCGCTGGACTGCGATACACCTTCCCCAGACCCCGCGACCTATCTATCCCTTAATTTGTAAGTTACGCCATTAAATAAATCTTTTAACTACGTGGAGTGGCCTTAATAATTTTGACAATACACACACACTCACACACACAGTGAAGTATTGTGCAACCACAAAGAAGGATTAAATCTTGTCATTTTTATAAAGTACATGAATTAGAGGACATTTAAAAAATAAACATAAAAAAAGACAAATACAAATACCACATGTATGAAAACTACGTTTTTGACTTAAATGTAGAATAGTGATTATTAGATTGGACATAGGTACCAAAACATAGATAAGGACTAAGTTCTGGCATGTCAGTAGAATGGTGACTATATTTTACAGTGATATATATTTCTGTAAAGGGGATTGAACCTAAGCCCTTGGACATGCTATGCAAATATTCTATTGTGGAAAGTTATTCTATGTATCCTCGGACTTAACAAAAAGCCCTACATTTTGAGAAAAGATCTCACTATGTTGCTTAGTCAGTCCTTGAACTCAGGAATCTTCTGCCTCAACCTGTGCTGCCAGATCTAGTTCTATTTTATTAATATCTGGAGGAGAGTAGCTCAAAGATCCTAAATAAAATATGAAGAAGAGGGAAATGCCAGTTGCGCTAATTTGATTGGTGCATGAGATGTGCATTGGTCGAAATATCACTTCAAATTCCGTGATGTCTAATGTTAGCCAACCTCCTCATTAGAGTGACAATGAATCGTCTCTCCTCATTTGTACCATTTCCCAATAATATCAAATTATAAATTCACTAATGGACTGACCTATGAGTGAGGTTAAAGTCCTCATGTTTCAATCACTTGATACGTCAAGGGACAATTAAGATTAAAACTATAACATTCTGTGCCTGGCTCTCAAAGGGTTGTGTCTGTGTAGTACCACAAGTTCATTTAATCCATTTTAAAGAGACCCTCAAATCTCAACAGCCCCAGCAAATGCCCAAGTTCAAAGTCTCCTCTGAGCATCAAAGCAAAATTACTTAAATACTTCCTTTTATATGTCATAAAAGTAATTCTGATGATTAAATCTCTATCCCAGAAGTATATATTTTTATGCTAGAATTTACTTCAGTCATGTAGATAGAATGGCTGGGGGATGAGTTAAGACAGCATCCTGCTGTGTGTTAAAGTGTCTATTTCTAAACTAGACCCTGGCTGATAGCGGGCAACCTTAATTTCACCATTTGATAATAGAGAAGAATGGCCATGTTCTTTTAACTGTTTACACAAAGAGCAGAGCTTATGGAGGTCTGCTTTCCTTTGGGAGAATGAAATTTCAGAGTGTGCTGACAGAGGATGTCTATGTAAACTCTCAGCTAAATAATTAGGAATTGAGTTTCTCAACAGATTTCCTGCAAACAATGCATACATGTATTGTCTACAACATGTCTACAACATGAGGGGAATTTAGTGTGTTCTGTGTGACTTCTCCAGGAGAGACCTCCAACACTGTTTCCTCTGTTCTTCTTGCTACGCACATTGTCTTGGGCTCCTTTTACTTTGTAACCTCATTATATAAATAACAACCACTGTTACAGCTATATGCTGAGTCCTGTGAATCCTCCCAGCAAATTACTGAACCTAGAAATGTCCCTGAAGACCATGGATGGCAATAATCAATGAGTGATTGTCTCAGTCTGAAAACTTTTCTCAGATGCCCAATTCTCATTATTTGAGAAGAAAAGGCCCACACAAACCTGGGAAGATACATCACCCACTTAACACAGCAGAAACTTGTGGTTTTGTAAAGTAGCCATCTGTTCTAGAATTAATTCAATCCCATGGATGTAGTGGGTAGCTGTTCCAGCTTTGACCTTGAAACACTGCCCCTAGAGTGTCAGCAGGTAACTAGTAACTGCCACATCTGCCTATGACCTGCCCCCGGGGGCTGACCTGCCCCTGGGGCATGGGTGAGAGGGAGCCCCTTAAGACTCGAGGTGTGTACATGTTTGTGTTTGGCTCTTCTGGATACCTCGTGATCCTGGAAGCTGGATGGGACACCAAGCCAGAGTTCTCTCCTGGATGGTACCTCATCTCTCCTGGATCCTGTAAGCAACCCCTATTGGCTGTAAGTTATCCCAGAAATAAACCTCTCTTGATTACCAGATAAATTACATGGAATTGCCTCGTTAATTACAGTAATACACGGATCTCAAAATACTCCTTCTGGTTGCTCTTCTAGGTTCCTAAGAGTATGGCTACCGAGGCCACCAAAATAGCTATAGATGCTGGATTCCGCCACATTGATGCAGCTTATTTGTACCAAAATGAGGAAGAAGTAGGGCTGGCCATCCGAAGCAAGATTGCCGATGGCACTGTGAAGAGAGAAGATATATTCTACACTTCAAAGGTATTGTGCACATATGGTATGCTGATGTGCAAATGAATGAAACTGGTGTGTTGATGTTTGTATAATTTGATCAGTGGTTGAGTTAGGTATATTAGTCTACTGTTTAATTACATATATTCAACCAGTGTTGAGAACAGAGGAAGCTGATGAATCTCTCTTCACCTTTATGTTTGAATTTGTAACTTTAGTGTAAAAATTATTTTGTTATTTTGATTCATATCTCATAACAGTGTGGTTTAACTTGGACAGAACTGTGATAAGACTAGGGCTTCCTGAGTGACTATCTCATATCTTATCTCTTGGGTGACCAATATTTCTTAAGGTTCTTAACATCCATTTTTCACTTTCATCAGTGATAGAGAAAATAAAATTTTGCTTCCTGAGTATTTCATGAAACATTGCTAGAGTCTTCTATTTGTCTAATATATGTTAGAATATTAGCAATATTTCCTTTTATTTATGTAAATGATAGGAATATTAACTCTTTCCCATTGAGCTAATGCATGAAGGGATAAGATAGAAACCTCCTTTGTAAACTTATGTGAAATTTAACTCAGAGAATGGCTGTTATTACATCCAATTTTCACACAAGTATTTATTTCCTTTCATTGTCCCATAGATTTACCAATAAATGCCAAATATGTATCAGACTTGACATTAATAGATTAGACAATGGAAAACTAAAAATTGGACAGAGTATTTTTGCTCTGTGGTCACCAGTTTCTGACCAGTTGAAAAAGTCTCGATTTTGGGTAAAAGAATTCCATAAATTTGGACAATGTGTTAATGTAGCACGACTTTCACTCTCAACATTTGCAGCTTCCTTCCACATGTCATAGGCCAGAACTGGTCCGGCCTTGTTTGGAAAAGTCACTGAAAAAGCTTCAGTTGGATTATGTTGACCTCTATCTTATTCATTTCCCAGTGTCAATGAAGGTAAGCAATCAACATCTTCATACCTATTTTACTTCAGTGGTCCGAATGACCTTTAATTTCATTGATGATTTATTTAGACTTAGATAAACTGATAAAAATTTAATGAATATATCATGGAAGCCACTCAAAATAATTCATGTGGAAAACAAGCAACCCAAATCACACAAGATTGATGGATTTGGAAAAGTCTTTAGAAATGTGTCTGTTTATAGGTTTTTCCTTTGTTCCTTTTCCATTGGTAGCAAATATGGCTTGTTCGTGGTTCATGGTTGTTTATATTCAGTGCCTTATCTGTATCTTCCAGTGTAAAACTTAATCTTGAAAATAAACTTGATTGAGTCTATCCTCATGCGGGCTCCTTTTACTTTTAATCTTTTTGTTTTTAAGTGAATCTCTTTAGTCTTGATTTAAAAAAAAAATGGGGCTGGTTTTGAACTTTCTGTGTTGCCAAGGCTAACACTGAATCCAGATCCTCTAGCATCCATATACTAGGATTGTAGATATGTGTCATCACGTCCACTGATCTGTTTTTGTTTATAATTATTTTCCTTTTACTACTTGAAACTGTACAAACTTAGGCAAGTGGCAGGCAGCAAAAGAATATTTTAATGAGTAAAGTGGTGTCTCCCATATAAGAGCACTGTCCTAGCAGATCATACATTCTTATTTTTGAATGGGTCCTAGCCATGTTGACGTGTTGGCCTCCATTGAAGATTTTGATTATCTTTTTTTCAATCTTCTGAGTGCTGAGATGACAGGTGTGCACCAACAGACCTGACTCATAGTGAATAGTTTTGAACTTTTTGTTTTAATTGTCTGGTTTTTACTGATTAGTTCCTTAGATCCATGACTTTATTTTCTTATCTGTAAATGCCAATAAGAATAACCACATAACTAACAGATAAAAAAGTAGATTAAATGAATTAATATAGTGCCTGGTACATGGCCAATGCTTGGTAAATGTATGTGTTTTAATATTTGTAAAATAATATATAACAAAACCAATCTTAGTCCATGTCTAGCAATAATGGAAATTTTACCCATCATGATATCATATGGTCAACAAAAAAATGACAATAAACTACTGTCTCCCCTATGATTCAGTCCCCTCTGTATGGCCCTTGACATGCTGGACTAAGAATGAATTAAAAAAAAAAAAACCTTACAAATAAACGCAGGATGATAGATGTAAGTCATAAAATGTTCAGAGACATTGGTTGAGATTAGAAAAATATTTACTCATTAGGATGTTTGATTTTAAGACCTGGGAAACAGATTCCTCAGTAAGTACATTCAGTGTTCTGAAAAGAATCCATATCCCCAAGAATTAATGGGTCATACTTCCTAGTTTGTTTATATTTTGTCTACCATGGAAAGGGCTGCAAACGGAACATCTGAGGAGTTTCTGTATGTTTCAGAGTCTACAGCTGATAGTTGTTACTACTGATAGTAGTTTTTTTTCTGACTTAGTTGTTGTTGATTTTTAGAGAAAATAATCTAATTATTCTGATATTAATAACTACTCATCATTAATTTTTATTATAAACAATTATTAATTAGTATTAGAGAGTTCTTCTGATCCCCTTGATGTCTTATCCTTCTATCTCCATTTCCTGAGATCTGGAATTACAGCCATGTACCACCATACTTGATATATGCAGTGCTGCAGATTGAACCTAAGGCCTTGTTCATACTATATCAAACACTCTAGCTACCAGCTAAGGTGTATCTCAGTCCCTTGATGGACATTGTTTAGCTGCTATGTCTAACCTTTGACCTTTGACATGTTGAAGGAAAGTAACAGTGATGGGAACACTGATTCTGTAATCATGTCAAGACTGCAATTGCTTATTTGCTGGGATATGACTACTGACTTTCTCAGTGACAGATATTTCTCCAGGGGAAATGCAAGTCAAATAGGGTACCCACAGAGATCTGGGAAATGTTGTGAATTAACACATGTAATAGATGTGAGAGAACAAAAGAAACATGTTACCTTAAATATTTCCTACAACTTCACATGCAAAGGCTTTTGTGAATATAAATTCTGGCATGCTGGTCTACCTAATTTATGGAGAAGCCCTCTCTATACTAGGGAGCATTGTTATGGGGAAAGTCATGACATTGGTGACAGTTATAATGGCTGTTTCTTTTCTAGCCAGGAAATGATTTTAATCCAATAGATGAAAATGGGAAGTTATTATTTGACACAGTGGATCTCCGTGACACATGGGAGGTAAGCACTTGGAGTATAGAGCAGAGGGGAAGTTAAGAGAGGGAGTCAGGTCTCAGCTTCACATGTGAGAGTCAGATATGCACCTCCAGATCAAGAAACCCATGGTCTTTACTAGGGTTATTTTGCTGCTGCGGAGAGGAAGGCATAAATGAATATGTTAGAGACTACCGGAAAAGTATTGGGAGAAATATCTTCCACTATCTGAAATAATCTCTCTGGTTCCTAAGGAGAGCAAAGGCATTCATTCTGTCTTTATCTCCTGTCCATATTTAAAACTGATTTCTCTCTTCTTATGAAACAATGCTAGTTAGCTTTATTTTCCTTTCTTGACAGTGTTCTTTCTAGCAACACAACATTGTATTCATAACCATCTACAGCCACTTTCATAAAATATTCTTTACCACCGTCTCCCTGCCCCAGGCCATGGAGAAGTGTAAGGATGCAGGGTTGGCCAGGTCCATCGGGGTGTCCAACTTTAACCGCAGGCAGCTGGAGATGATCCTGAACAAGCCAGGGCTCAAGTACAAGCCTGTGTGCAACCAGGTGAGCATCCATAGTTTCCTTTTCTTCTGCTCTTCATTCCTTTCTTACTTTATTACTAGCCATAATCCTCTTCTCTTACTAAACTTCGTGGAGCAGAGGATGCTGATTGTATCTCTGCTTAGTAAAGTCTTTGTGGAAAAGGTTGGGAGCCACAGTGCTTCTGTGCATGCAAGAATTTGGAAATGCAAAAGTAATCAAGGAAAGCTGCACTCTCTAATAATGAAGAATGACTAAAGACTGCAAGAATGAAAGAGCCATGGAGGAGCTGGAGAGATGGCTCAGTGTTTAAGAGCATTAGCTCCTCTTCCAGAGATCCCTGGTTCAGTTCCCAACACCTACATGACAGCTCCCAAGTCCATTTCCAGGGGACCTGGCTTCCTCTGTATGAGGTTAATTCTAATTTTGTAGGGTAAGTTTTATAATGTCCCTTCCATTTCTATTTTACAGAAGAGTTTGAGGAGCATTGGTGTTAGTACCTTGTCTTAGTTGCTTTCTATTGCTCTGATAAAGACCATGACCAAAGGAAACCTGGGGAGTAAAGTGTTTATTTCATTTTATAGCTTATAGTCCTTCACTGAGGGAAGTCAGAGCAGGAACTCAGGCAGGAACCTGGAGGCAGGAACTGAAGCAGAGACCACAAAGGGAGACTGCTTACTGGCCAGTTCCCATGACTTGGTCAACCTGCTTCCTTATACACTCCAGGACCACCTGCCCAGTGTTAGTGTCTCCCAGTGGGCTGGGCCCTTCAACACCAATAATTAATAAAGAAAATAGTTTACAGATTTACCTACAGACAGTCTGATAGAGGTATTTCTCAAATGATACTCTTCTTCCTAGATAACTCTAGCTTGTGTTAAGTTGACAAAAAGCTAGCCTGAACACTTCTCTTTAAAGGTGTGGTAGAATTTAGTAGTGAATCTATCTGGGCCTAGGTTCCTACTCATTTGTTTTAGTTGGAAGGCTATTATTGATTTCAACAAGTTGTTGATATGTTGTGACTTACTTTGGTAAGATATATGAGTCTAGGGATTTGCCTACTTCTAGATTTTCCAGTTTTTTTGGATGCAAGTTCTCAAAGTATGCTGTAACAATCCTTTGGATTTCATTACAGTCTCTTGTAACTTCCTATCATCTATAATTTTCATAATTTTGTCTCTCTCATCCTCTCTTCTCTTCTTAATAGTGAGATCAGTTTTTTAAGGCAGATATTTTCTTTTGTTTCAGTTATAACTATCCTGTCAGGTGATAATTGTCTATAGGGAGGGTCATGTTTTAAGACCAATTTTTACATATTTGAAATCTACTTCAAATATCTATTAATACATTTTGCCTGAATTAGCTTTCTTACTGGGGTTTTTCAGAAGTTATTTTTTTCATTTTAAGATATTAGTTTGATTTTTTTCTTCATTAAATTCTAATGTAAATAAATTTTTTGATTAAGTAGTTAAGATGAACTACAGCTATTCCTAAGTAATGAAGTAAACCTTGTTGTCTTTCCTTAGTTATCAATGACCTGAGAGAAGGTTTACTGTAATAATCAGCACTTTAGGAACAGATACTTGTGTTTTCTCTCTGTGTGTATTTATTTATTACTATTTAAATACATATACATATACATATACATATACATATACATATACATATACATATACATATATATTCCTGAATACACAAACTACAACTTACTCATTCTGTATGTTATTTATATGCATGTTTTCAGGGCTGACCATGTGACATTGTACAACCAATTGGCATGATCTTTCCTGGGATTTTTTTTCTTTTCTTTCTTTTCTTTTCTTTCTTCTTTGTGTGTGTGTGTGTGTGTGTGTGTGTGTGTGTGTGTGTGTGTTTCAAGATAGGGTTTCTTTGTGTAGCCTTGGCTGTCCTGGAACTCACTCTGTAGGCCAGATTGGCCTTAAACTCACAGAGATCCACCTACTTCTGCCTCCCAAGTTTTGGGATTAAAGGTGTACACCACCACTGCTTGGCTCTCTGGAGATTTTAAAAATACAGTTAAAAAACTTACTTTGTGTTTGTATGTGTATGAATGTTGTCTGTCTATCTCTGTCTCTCTGTCTCCTTGTCTGTCTCTGTCTCTCTTCCTCTCTCCCTCTTTGTGTGTGTAGGCAGGCATGCTGTGGTGTATGTATGGAGGTCAGAGGACAACCTTGTGGAGTTGGCTTTCTCCTTCCACCTTTATGTGGGTTCTGGAAATTGAACTTAGACCACCATGCATGTGTGGCAATCTCTTTTATTCCTTTGTCAACCCTCATAGCTTTGATGCTCAAATATTTCCAAATGTCGCTAGCAGAATCCCTACAAACTTACTTTTTTGTCTTTCATATCTGCCCTCATGAGTCTTCAACCAAATACTTGCTTTGTGGTACAGTTCAAATCCAAGGCTCAGTGGGCTTCTTCTCCTTGCCCCATCTATAGTTCATCTTTTCTCAGTGTATCTGTGTTCAGTGGGCCAGAGTCAGTTCACCTCAGGGATGTTTTTACCTTTTAAAAGAGGACCATTACTTGAAGTTGAGACTTACTTTCTTTTATTTATTTATTTTTTTATTAAGAGATTTTCTATTCATTTTACATATCAACCACAGATTCCCCAGTCCTTCCTCCTCCCACCTCCCATCCTTCCCACACAACCCACCCCCCATTCCCATCTCCTCCAAGGCAAGGTCTCCCATGGGGAGTCAGCAGAGCCTGGTACATTCAGTTGAGGCAGGTCCAAGCCCCTCCTCCCTGCACCAACACTGCACAAAGTGTCTCACCATAGGCACTAGGTTCCAAAAAGGCAGCTCATGCACTAAGAACAAGCCCTGGTTCCACTGCCTGGGGGCCCCCTAAACAGTTCAAGCTAAACAACTGTCTCGCTTATCCAGAAGGTCTAGTCCAGTACCATGGGGGCTCCTCAGCTATTGGTCCACAGTTCATGTGTTTCCACTAGTTTGGCTAGTTGTCTCTGTATTTTTTCCAATCATGGTCTTGATATCTCTTGCTCATAGAATCCCTCCTCTATCTTCATCGATTGGACTCCTAAAGCTCCGCCTGGGACTGGATGAGATTTCTATGATGACAGTTAGGGTATTAAGCCATCTGATCACCAGAGTAGGTCAGCTCAGGCACCCTCTCGACCATTGCCAGTAGTCTATGGTGGAGTCATCTTTGTGGATTCTTGGGGACCTCCCTAGTACTCTGCTTCTCTCTATTCCCATGGTGCCTTCATTTATCATAGTATCTCTTTCCGTGTTCTCCCACTCTGTTCCTGATCCAGCCAGATTTCACATAGTGTAGACTTTTCAATTCCACTTCTTTTACTAATGAACACTTCTTTTTCATGGTCATATGAGGTTTTCTATAATCTGGTATCTTTCTGTCTTGTCCATCTACAGGTAGAATGCCATCCTTATCTCAACCAGAGCAAGCTCCTGAATTACTGCAAGTCAAAAGACATTGTTCTAGTTGCCTATGGTGCTCTAGGTACCCAATGATATAAGAACTGGTAATAAGGATTGTAACTAAATCGTATCTAAAACACATATAAAACAATTTCAGTTTTGAAATCCCAAGTTTTTGACCACAAGCAGTCAATATTCCTTTCTTTTTAGGATGGATGAGAATGCCCCATATCTCTTGGAAGATCCAGTTCTTTGTGCTATGGCCGAAAAGCACAAACAAACTCCAGCCCTAATTTCCCTCCGGTATCTGCTGCAGCGTGGGATTGTGATTGTCGCCAAGAGTTTCAATGAGAAGCGGATCAAGGAGAATATGAAGGTGAAGAGCAGGTTATGGGCATCGGGGCTCCTGCATAGTGTTTCTTCCTTGAAGGCTTCTGTATAGCCTTCCAGTTTCCTTGTGTCTAGTGACTGTCGCCGGCATTCCCTTGGCATATGTGCTTCAAGGGCATGAATGAGCATTTTCTTCTCTACAATAGCATTCTGGTTTCATGGCTGTAGAGGATTAAAATTGACCGGGTTATCTTTAAGTTAGCAAACACCTTTCATTCATTTCATGAAATGAGGGAGCCAAACTATGTGATTTTTCAGCCTACATTAAAATTTTATTCTCTTGATACTCATAGAGAATAGTATTTACATATTAATTTACTCTGTGGGTTGATTATCTCTATTTTCAAGTAGGAAGATATTGTTACTGCTAATAGTTGTCCAGTCAGCCAGTTTCAATATATAAGTTTAAAACAAAGAAATTAATGCTTTTGTTCCCTCTTTCTTGCCTTATCTCTTTGTCAGGCAGTCTCTCTGGTATCTAGGCTAACCTCAGACTCACTGTCCTCTGCCCTTAGCCTCCCAAGAGCTGGGATTGCAGGTGTTCTCCAAACTCAGTTTAGGATTAGATATTTGAGTTTACATTTTTAGGCTTAAAACTGCCCCATTATCATTGTTTTCACGCTTTATGGGCCATTATAATTTACATGCCAGGCAAACCTCAAGGGATGAAATGGGAAAACTTGCAAGTTCATATTACAAAAGTGTGTGTCCTCAGAAATTAAAAGAATTAAAGGGGCTCTTTACAGTCCATTTACCACATTTATATATTCTGAATATTGGCTTTTCAGATTAAGAGTTATTTGTTGACGTATCTTCCCCAAAGTTTACCTGTGTTTTCATTAGTTTTATGATATATTTTTATGTGCTAAAATCTCTCCCTTACTGTGGTCACACCTTTCATGATTTTACTTTGTGGTCAATGAATATTATGTCTTTCCTATATGGGTAGCATAATGAGTTTTGTTACATTCTATACAAGTGATAATTTTTCCCCAACTGGTCTTTCTTTCTTTTCTTTTCTTTCTTTCTTTTTTTTTTTATTTTTCGAGACAGGGTTTCTCTGTGTAGCTTTGCGCCTTTCCTGGATCTTGCTCTGTAGACCAGGCTGGCCTGGAACTTACAAAGATCCACCTGCCTCTGCTTCCTGAGTGCTGGGATTAAAGGTGTGCGCCACCACCGCCCGGCCTGGTCTTTATTTCAATGCAAGTTTTTAGTGCTATGTAAAGCAAGAATGAATATAAAAGTGTATAATTTTTAAATGGCACTTAAAGTATCCTAGCTGTAAAACTGACCACTTTTCTTTTAACTGCTGTGTTTACTTTTCTCTGTTGTGATGATTATATTAGAAAATCAATGTTTCATTTGTTGCTTTCAATATTAGTACTAGGGATTGAACCTAGAACCTCACACATGCTAGGCAAGTTCTCTAGCAGTAAGCTATGCCACCAAGCTTGTTTCATTCTTCTGTTTGTACTTTTTTACTTAAATGTGTTGGCTATTATTGACTGACTCTGGTCAGATAAAACTTAAAATCACCTTTTCCCAATACTACCTCACTGTATTGAAACATGATCTAATTTTTTATAATGTTAAACTTTTAAATAGGATTTAGGTATACGTTTCTGAATTTTAGATCATCTTTTATATTATTAAATAAAATCTTAATTTGTCCATTAAAGAATCTGTATATATTCTGTCAGACTTAATAGTTTTGATCAAATTTTGATAACATTCATTTTGCTTTGATAATGTTCAAATTTACAGCGATTAGTTAAAAATAACAAAGTGAAACCTATTGTCTAGATTCATCAACTAATACAT
Source organism: Peromyscus eremicus (assembly GCF_949786415.1). Lineage (NCBI taxonomy): Eukaryota > Metazoa > Chordata > Mammalia > Rodentia > Cricetidae > Peromyscus > Peromyscus eremicus. The sequence goes on along the minus strand of NC_081420.1, from coordinate 55,168,476 downwards.
TATGGATACATTTTGTTTACTGTTTCTCTTTCTTCCTCTATTTTTAAAGAATATGTATTTAAGGATCCACTCATTCTGATGGTTTAATAATTAGTGAAATTCATTTTGATGCTTAAAGTGTTACAAATTTAAAGAGTGACATTCTTTTTAAGCCAGTTCCTGGCTCTTTAAACAAAGTATCATCTGTATTTGAGAAATGTCTGATTACATAAGAAAGGGTATTTTTTACATTCTAATCATTCATTGATTGGCTATACAAAGCCAACTGTATCCATGATGATTATTGTTAACTCATACGTTTTAAAAGTGATCATCAAATTCCTCTGGATCTTGTATGAAATTGATCCTATAATCTTTGCATATGTCAGTTTGGTTTCTTCTCCAGTCTCTTTTGAGATCTGATTTTGCCTGTAGTATAGTGATGTTTAAATATATTATACATAGTAATATATTTGCATTCAAATTTCATTTAGTGCTCATTAATAGTTTCATTTGATCTTTGCCAAAAGGCTGAGAATCATTTTCTTAGTAATTTGAATTCTTTTTATTGCCATTATCTTAAAAATCTTTTGGAAGCTATTACCCTACACCTTTTAGTCTGATTAGCTTGTGTTTTTCAGATTGGCAAATATATGGTCATGCTAAAATCTGTCTGCTTTCGTGACAGGTTTTTGAGTTCCAGTTGCCAGCAGAAGACATGGCAGTTATAGATGGCCTGAACAAAAATTACCGATATGTTACTGCTGATGTGTAAGTAACCTTGGAAAAAACATTGCTCAATTTATATTATGATGATGAATTTAATATGGTTGTTAAGAGTTGCCTTAATGAGGTCAGTGTGAGACAGGAGGTTTGGGAATTCTGTTCCCAAATTCTTCACAGAGGTCTGTCTGTTACATTAACAGGGTGCATGCAATCAGAATTAGCTTGGATTGCTTTGTATGGGCTTCTGTATTTATTATTCCACAGACTGCAGGTCAGCCAATATTGCTAACTTTATACCAACACGTAAGCCACTATACTTGGCAAATATGTAGTAGATTGTAGATTTATTGTAGCCTATTTAGAAGGGTCCAAAAAATCAAATTAGTCTTTTAAAGTAAATTATTTTATCGCTTTATATTTTGTGTTGTTTGTCAAGTGTAGAGACCTACAAACTATGTACTGAGCTTCTTGGACATGGAAGCATTTCTAATAATTCTGTCCTTTCTATTTCTAATTAACTATAGTGTGTTATATGTGATGAACAATGAGTTATAGCTGAATGAATTATGAATTTGGGATTATCAGAACTAAACTATACATACATACTTACATACAACACACACACACATATATACATATACATATCTGGCTATATATTTATATATTCACACATATGTAAATTTGGGTCAATATCTGTAGAAATGTTGTACACAAGTCATAATCAGGTTCTGTTTGCACTGAAAGTCTGGAAAGAGAAAAGATAAGATGTTGCTTTGCTAGACTGATGATGTAGTTGATGGAAAAGAATATGTTTGTACATTTGAATATCCAAGTTCTCCTACCTTCCAGGTGGGGAACTAAAATGAAATGATTTAGTTATAATTAATAAACATTTACTATGTAGTCTTTTTGTGACAGAAAGACAGATTGTAACCAGTAAATAAAACTCTTCTATTGTGATAGCAGTCAGAAGAAGAGTCATTCTCTCTACAGTCTAAGCTTGTTTTATACATTTTCTTTCTCATTTCAGTACTGCTGTCCACCCTAATTATCCGTATTCAGATGAATATTAACATAGAAGTCTTTGCCATGACATCACCTTGACAGTAGCTGTGTGGGAGATGCCATAGATTCTGATCGGATATCACCTCTGGTCAATGTTGTGTGTCAACCTATACTCAACCGGATTGAGAGAGATGGGCATGGTGTTTTTTGTAATACCCTGAGGACAATGAGGTTTGCTTCTATGAGGTGCATGCAAAGCACCACTATTGTCTTTTATTTCTATGATTTCTTTCCATCTGACTCACTAAGACCTGAGCTCAAGGAAACTAGAATTTGAGCATTCACAGGGAAAGGTGTGGACAACCAGCTTAGAACGATTAGCAGTTGGGTACATGGAATTGAGGTGAAGGGAACTGAACAATTCTGTCTGAGATATATGGGTATTTTGATAGGTTTATTACAGATAAAGAAAGCTTTCCTCCCAAGAGCCAGAGTTGTAGGATAAACCTAATGTCTTTCTGCAAATGGAATAGTACCAGCCCTGCTGGGAACTGATTGAGAGGCTGAAAATCAAATTAACTGATTGGTAAAAACTGCTGAATACTTGTTCTGGGTCCAACTTCCTTAGTTGTAAAAATAAACTTGAATTTGACAAGTATTGTCTTTTCAAATGCTTTATTTTTTGTGTGTTTATAATGTATGTGATTGTAGGGACATGTATGCAACAGTGCCTTGGGTCCTCTCCTTCCACCTCATGTCCTGGTAATTGAACTCTGGCTGTCAGGTTTGCATGACAAACTCTTTCCCCAGTTGAGCCATCTTGCCAGCTCTCTTTCAAGTATCTTACAAATGAAACAGGAATATTACACATCTAAAACACAAACTAATCTCAAAGCCATTAAACATTAGTGAGATATTAATATTTAAGTGGTAAATAATACATTTGAGACAAATTCTCCAAGCTTAAAACAAGCCCTTTGAAAACAGGCATAGGACATGCAGGACACTTTGAAAAGCCGCTCGCCTTTTGCAGTCTTTTTTACCAAAATGCACAACCATTTTGAACAAATTTAGGAATGTAAAGTTAAGGAGTCAGTTTTCAGGCTCTAAATCTTCATTTCAGATGACCTTTTCCCAAAGATGGAGATAGTGTCATGAGTACTGGTCAAGGACTTACAGGTGTTAGGGACATGGGTACTTTTAACATGAAGCTTCCAGCTGTCCCTCTTGTGACTAGTTTTGTCACATCCCAGAGGCTTTCTGAAGCCACAGCCATCAGCAGACACATAACTACCCAAGATGCGCATCCCACATTACATCCACTTCTCTAAAGAGAATCCTTCCTTAAATTAGAGGAGGCCTAACTTTCACTTGTCCTAGAAGAATTCTTGGATTACCTTTCAAATTCACTTACTCCCCTAGTGACCCTAGATGTATTCATGGGTTTAAATGCTGTTTATAGACCGAGAAACCCCAAATCAGTATGTATAGCCCAGCTTTCCCTTAAACGCTCTAGATGGGAAGCCAGATATTACGCTCCACAGCTGTGTTTCCATCCAAGGGATATTTGAAACTTAGTGTTTGTCAAACCAAGCTCCCTTGTATCTTCTCCTCTCTGCTGATTTTTTCCAGTCATGGTATTTGTAGACTATATTTTGCCATTCATAAAGCTTGTAATTTTTGAGTTTTTACTTCCATTTTCTCATATCTCATGTATAAACTCTGAGAAAATCTTGTTATGCTCACTTTCAAAATGTGTTCAAAACCTATATTTAGGTTTTAAGGCAGAGTCTTTGAGGCTATTGTACTCTATCATTTTGGGGCAATATATTAAGCATCCAAAAATTTCTTAGAGGAAAATCAAGAAGTATTATTTAGTATTCTGATTGTGTAACTATTCCTAGAGAGAATATCCCATTTATCCAGAATGGAAAGGGGAATAATAGAAGGAAGAATTCTGTCTAAGTTTGTGGTGGTTTGAAAGAAATTGGTCCCCAAAGGGAGTGGCACTATTAAGAGGTGTGGCTTTGTTGTAGTAGGTGTGGCCTTGTTGGAGAAGTGTGTGGGTGGGCTTTGAGGTCTCCTTCATTCAGTGTGCCACTCAGTTCACTTGCTGTTGGCTTTGGATCAAAATGTAGAATTTTCCAGCACCATGTCTACCAGAATGCCACCATACTCCCAACCACCACGCTCCCCACCATGCTGATAATGGACTAAACCTCTGAAACTGTTATCCAACACCTCAATTAAATGTTTTCCTTTTTAAGAGTTGCCATGGTCATGTGTTTTTTCACAGCAATAGAAACCCTAACTAAAACAAGGTCTATATTGGTGAACCAATGATGTAGTTTTTGGGATCACTTACAGGAACATGGGTAATGGATTATGTCAGAAGGATGGGTGATTTGGGCAGCTACATCACTGCACTCTAACTGACATTGAACTTTCTCATGTAAGTTGTGTCTTTGGGTTCCCCTGGGAAACTTTAGATAGCTACACCACTGAAATCTCATGTCTTAGTGTTCTAGTTTTCTGGCTGCTTTACACATGTTTTCTCCCATCTGGACGTGTATCCTTGGCTGTATCCCAGAAGTTCTGGTGGCTGTATCCCAGAAGTTCTAGTACCATGTGCTCTCATTTCAAATGTCTTCAGGAATTTTTAATGTCCTCCCTGATCTCGTCAATGATATACTGTTTTTTTCATTGTTTTGGAAACAGATTCTCTGCTAACTCCAAGCTCACTGTGTAGCTGAGGATTCCCTGTACTCGTGACCCTTTTGTTTTCACTCCCCTAGTGAAAAGATTATAGCCTTATGAAACCATATCCATATTTTTTTGGGAAGAAAATTCAGAATTGACTAAGTTCAGTAAAATTGCCTTGGAATCTGAAACACCGTATCAAAGGAAATAAAATCTCAAGAGAGCTGAGTAAAGAACTAACCTTCAAGTTTATCAGAGTTCTTTGTAGCTGACTAGATACAACACACACATAAAGTTTGAGCCTAGGCGTCTACAGTTGGAATGGGAAAATAGCACTTTCATAGCATTTGATAACAATTCAAAATACCTAAGAATAAACTTGGCGTTGGCTACAGAGCTTCCACAGAGAAAAATGATAAGATATTGAAGACATAAAATGATATGTGAACAAGTGGAAGAAAATGCATTCTACTTTTGTGATAGGGAAGATGACATATTGAAATATAAATCTATACAAAGTAATGTATACATGCATACAATACATTTTATATTCTAGTAGTCTTGTCTTAAATTGGATAAATTTTTATCAGATTTATATAAAACATTAATGATGGATATAAAGTTTACAAAAATATAAGGGAATCTTGTTTCACTGGAGTTTTGAATTTATTACAAAACAAATATAATATTTTGGTGGTGAACATTCTCCATTCAGGGGACTTGTCTGAGTTGAGATGAATACTTGAAACCAGGGTGGTTAAGTTCCCTTTTGGATCTATCTGTTATACCTAGAGCATGCTTGTCTTCATGAGATTAAAGCACCCAAAGCCTCCCCACAAGTCAGAATGGCTGAGAACATTAGGTTTATAGTATGGAGAACAGCACCATTGTAGGAAGCGTGGACACGCCACTAGGTGGCGGTAGAAAAACACTGTAGGCCAGCACCAATACTGTGGTTTCCTTCTGGAAGAAAAAAGTAACCCTGTTCAGTGAACTTAAGACTATCTAGCTGTGGGTGAATGTGGCATACCTGGAAAGTTCATGCTCACTCTGCTTCTTACAGGGTGTGGTCTAGAGATGTGTATAGTTTCCACACATTTCTGGGCAAATCAGGGTTTATGTGAGAAAAGTGAGTGACTGTCTTGTTAATGTTACTACATAGAGATTAACATCATGATTAATACAATCCACGTGGTGGAGATCAGGACCATTGTTGGCAGTTGTATACCTGGGAAGTGAATACAGATCAAGGAGATCTGGCAGCTGAGACCTCTATGGGGAGGAAACTTACAGTGCATAGAGTGAGATCAAGTTCAACACATATGTATCACATTTCAATGAAGCGTACTATAAGTATATTACAAAGATAGTAACAATGATGTCCTGCACCTGAGAGCACAACAAGGTGCCCCAGTTTGACAGGAACCGGGGAATAAATCCATCACTTATGGAAAAGTGTCCAGGTTCTGGATAATGTGACAATGGAACTGCAGATTGAGCTACAGTTATGTGAAGGCCTTTTAACAGTCTTCGGTTAGGTAGTGATGTTACTTGTGTCATTAAGATAGGAATAGGAGGGTCCTGCAATTTGAAAACACTTCCATCCATTCAGTGGGAAGTCAAAGCTAAATGTTGTTGTGATGGTTTTATCTTGTGACCTCCAGTCTTTGACTTTCAGAAGTCAAGAGTTTGTTCTCTTTGTATCATTCATTCAAGAAACTTAAAAACCTTGTGTTTGCTGTTGGACTCTGTAAAGTTTCCTGTATTTTCCCAGTCCTATCGGGGATAAGAGATGCCTTCCATATCAACATCTGACAAATATGATGTTTGACAAATATAAGATCATATGGCATACTTATTTCTTTGTCAAATTTGTGTGTTTCTGTTTTAATTGAAAACGTTTGACACACTTGCCTCTTGTTTTGGAGGCTCTCTTCCATGGGAGCTGTACTAACCCTGGAGGAAGGAGGTCTTATACATAAGCACATGGCTCCCCATGAATATGGAGGTGTAGTTCGGGGGGCTCCAGAAGAAGTGTTAAGAATTTTTTCCCTGATCACTTCCTGATATGATTGGCATTTACTAGATGAAGTTTCTCCTCTTTGCTCTGGTGTTGTCTTGGATGCAATTATTTTAATTTTCTTCAATGGCTCAGAGGAGGTGGGTCTTCAAGCTTATTAACTATGTGATCACTTGCAAAGATACTAATGCTAGCAAAGTGGAATTATATCTTTGCAAGGGGTCCTATAATGGTCCAATTTCGAGCAGTGTTGACATTGGGACATATGATGCCATCTGTCCTTGGTTATATAATCTATTCTGTAAGATAGAATGACTTTTAAAAATGGGAGTGGGAGGAAGTGGATGTGTTACATAGAGACAACATCTTTGTGAGCATGGGACTTTTAAAAAGTATTGCTTGAAAACTTATAAGGGAAGACATGATGGTTTGTAAATTTAGAACTTAATAGGGCCAATGCCAGAGTTAGGAGGGAGATCCACTTATGGGATTCTCTGCTTGATTATCATCTATATAGTAAGTATTTTCTTAAAGATATGGTGTGTCTTCCAATTAAACATGCTTCTTGAGGGTGATCAAACAGGTCAAAATTCCATTGTATGCCTTATTTGGAGACACAAATTTATAAAACTCAGGGGAGAGGGGTGATGAGAGTCTATAATATCTGCAGCTACCCAGTACCATTTAGATTTAGGAAACCCTTAATTATTAAGTCCTTATAGGCAAGCCATGTAGACTAGGCAAGAATCCTCTGGTCATAGCCTGACCCTATCATTGACATCTGATGTGGGATACAGTGGGAAAATATAATTGACTCACTGTTTAGAGTACTGCATCTAGTCATGGAGAATATCCCTTCTCTGAGAAAGCCACCAGTGCTGAGTTTCATTACAAAAGACATATATACCAATGGCTGTTTTGGCTAGAGAATGTCAACAAGGGTGACCTCTGTTTCTGGTCCAATTATCCAGAGCTTGGATATCTTTATGTTCTAGAGTATCTTTAGAAAAGATTAACCAGCATAAAAGAGCACAGTCATTGCTGGATATTTTGACAAGGAGTAAAATCAGCTCAGATTACCAGCAAGTCATGGTAGGTTTGTTTATGACTGTGGGACTCTGATCTAGATAATATAAATTAAATTTTTGATAAAATGTATGCTATGATATTACATAATCATCTGGTATTGTATGAGGAGAGACTATGTAATCCAAATGAAATGAGCAAATATACTGATACTGCAGACAGGTTCCTCATTACAGCATTCCTTGTAATAACGTTATATATACATATATATTATACTTTATATATCTATATTTGGTATACCAGGCCATGCCACTAGATCATTAGCATTTATCCATAAGCAATTTGAAAACACAGGCCTCTTAAAGTATCTTGGAAGAAACAAGGGAATTGCTTGAGTTGTATCTACAGAAGGGAGTTCTTGTATGGTACCTTTGTATGGATTGGAATCAGAACACACCAGAGTTTAGTTGGAATTCCATCTCTCATCTGCAAATTCCATCCTGTGATTCAGTGGATCTGTTTATATCCCAAGGAACTCACGACCTTTGCAGACTGACTCCCCTCTTGGCGCCCTTAAAAGCCTTCTACAGAGACTGCATTCTCCAGCTTCTTGGAGCTCCAATCTTTGAGCTTCCAGGGATGTTGGCTGCTCTTCTCATGTTTATCTTGCTTTACCAGATCACATGTATATTTTCTTGTTTGAAGATCAAGAGAAACACTTATTGATAAAACCCTCCTAATTGCTACTTCCCTATAGGGTAAGAAACCTATCCATACCTACTCTAGAAATGTCAATAAAATAGCTCTTATCTCTTAAACACTGTGTTGTGCACAAATATCCAGATTAATCAGTTTGAGGGCTTAATGGGGTAGGAGGAGGTAAAACATTCAAGGTCTATACACAGGAGTAGGTGAGACTGAAGTAAGATATTTTTATTCATAGAAAAGGGCCAAAATTTAGTACTTTTGCTTCCTGGTGTACAGACATAGCTCAAACTGAGGGTGAGTTTCTAAGCAGCATGGATTGAAGGTGATGTATTCAGCTATTGGTATATGAGAGTCCAGCATCGCACACACGAGCTTCTAACAGAGCTCATAGCAAAGGCCTCCATGTTAATACTCATCAAAGAATGGGAAGCTGGGGTGAGCATTAAACCTGCAATGAGAAAGAACAATGCACAATGTGTCTGATGACTGTTTTAGTGTAAGGTTTCTAGAGCTATGCCACTGAGGCTCAAGTGGAAAACTTGATTTTCTGAGAAGCTGTATGACATGTGTTCTTATTTTTAGAAACAGTACTTTGTAATAGAGCTAAGGAAGAACAAATGAGCTGTTCAAATATATTTTCCTTGGAACTTAACACATAGAGAACCCGGAGCCAATCATTCAAATATATACATCTTTCTATAATGCAAAAAGATGACCATTTCTTTTTACTGTAAATTTTCAACAAAGCAGAAACTGATTTTGCCTTGTTTTGAGTTGGGCAAGTCCAGTTATGTATTTGACAATAATGAATACTTTTGGGGAACAGCGAGATGGTTCAGCCGGTAAAAGTGTTTGCTGTCATCCCAGGTGACTTGAGTTAGATCCCTGCGACCCACATGGTAGCAGCACAGAATCAACTCCTGCAAGTTGTCCTCTGAACTTCATATGCGTGGTATGTGCATGCACACATATACACCAAATTAAAAAGTAGTAAAAAGTTAGAAACTACTCTTAAATGATAAAGTAACTGATAGCACTTAGTGTCAGTTGTCTTCAATCATTAATTATTCACTAGCTGCTTATGATACAGGGTATGCTATGTTATCCAGAACTAGAAGGAATTTCATTTATGGGACTGAAATTCCATGTCCAAGGAATTTGCTCTATAGTAGCATGAAAGTGATAAAATGATGTATCATTTTATTTATTTATTCATTTTCCGGAGCTGAGGACCTAACCCAGGGCCTTGCGCTTGCTAGGTAAGCATTCTACCATTGAGCTAAATCCTCAACCCTAATTTATCATTTTAATAGGAGCAAAATTTACTGATTGCTTGCCATTATTTCCATCTCTTTGAATAAGTGTGCTCACTTCATTATTTTTCTCAATACTATTAAAATATTAGCAATATTTTGTTAATATAGGTAATAACCCACTTTACAATTTTGGATTACATGCAATTGTGCATTCTAATACCTTCCATACATTATAGTGCTTAATTTGAATTAATTATGAATAAATTTTCACACAAGAAGCAAGTTCTTGCTTAACTTCTTTTATATTATGCATCTTTTTGTAAATTATATAGACTTGTAGATAGCATAAGGAGAGTAATGATAGTCCGTTGAGTAAAATAGTGTTTTATTTACAATAACAATCGAGAAATTCTTGAGAAAAATGTTTCTCTGAGTCCTGAACACACATAGAGTGTAAGGGAAATAAGAGGTTTGACATTATTAAAGCCATTAAACTAGCAAGGTTCAATAAGCAATTGCATATGAAGAGGGGTGAGAGCTATTGACCCGTACCACAGAGATGATGGACTTGCCTTTGGTCTGTAAGAACCTGAGCAGATTTTTGAGATGACATTGTAAATTGATCATTATAATATTTGAAAATGTGACATTGAAATACCCAGAATTTATATCCATAGAATATAGATGGAATAAAAAAATCTGCAGGAAGGATATAGACTCAGCAATGATGTTGGCTGACCCAGCACATTCCATGCAACTGATACAAGACAGAAAGTTGCATCAGATCAAGGTGACCCTGCATCCAGTGCATCAGATCAAGGTGACCTTGTATCCACTCCCTTTTGCTGTGTCCAAGAGTAAAACTCTGTCTGAGCCTAGAAAGAGAATTCTAGAAATCTGTGTCTTCTCTGACTCTAACTGTTCTTTGACTTCCTCAAAGTGAGGAAACTTTTGACAGACATGCTATTAATATGCTCTCCTTAGAAAATAAGTGGAGAACCATCAAAAATTATAAAAGTTATGAAAGTTACTTACATATCAGCAGGAAAGTACCGAAAATTTCTGTTCAAGCCATCGAGGATTTTCATGTGATCTGAAGCCAATTGGAAATCAAAAACCTGTTATAGAGGAAGAGATACTATTTTAAATATATATTTATGAAGAATATTTGTCAATCTGAGACAATCTGAGGAGTTGCCTCCAATTTTTAAAGTCATCAAGCAAAACACTGAAAACCAGATTAAAAAATTAAATGGAAATACATCATCATACATAACATGTAATACAACAGACAAAGATTTCAAAGGAATCTGGAGAAGAAGGAAAGCTGACTTGATTCAGAAGAAATAATGTCATGATGTGAAAGATCCAGAGAAGTGCAGAGACAGTTTTGAAAATATGCTTCAGAAATTTTCATGGATACAGTTGCATTTGTATGTCCTACCCATGAAGAATTAGAATGAGAAAAAAAATCATTTTCAATATTACTTAAAGTAGGAATTGCCCAATCATTAATGATTCCTGGTCAAAGGACTCAGAAGCTGGCTGGAAGATAACTCATTGTAGATAATTCCAATCAGTTTTATCATGAAAAAAGATGATCACTAACTGTTAAAATTTTAACACCTGGGTCCATCACTTATTGGTGTTACTCTAAAACAGTGTTATAGAGAAAAAATACAATATCAATAAATTAAAAGCTGACAAATTTAGGTAAGAGATGTACTGCTTAATTTATTAAACTTATTGTACATTAGAAAATTCTAAAATTGAAAATGAAAGATGTGGCATATATGAAGGATGCAGCTTATGAGCCCTGGCGTCTGGCTTCCTCTTCACCTGCATGTTCTCTCGGATTCTCTCCTCATTGAAGCTCTTGGCTAGGACCACAATTCCACGCTGCAGTTGGTATCGAAGGGCAATCAGGGCGGGTGTCCGCTTGTACTTCCTTGCTATGGCACAAAGAACTGGGTCATCCAAGAGAACTGGAGTATCCTCATTAACACTAGAAGGAAAGACAAATCCCAGAAATTTGTTGCCAGGGTTGAATACAAATGAAAATAGCCACGAGAGTCCAGAATGTTAACAATTGTGACTTATAGATGACTTCTGCTGTTCTTATTACCAAGTTTTATATCTCTGAGTTCCCAGTGCACCATAGGCAACCAGAATGATGTCATTCATTTTGCAGTAATCCAGCAGCTTGCTCTGGTTGAGATAAAGATGACATTCTACCTGTATATAAACAGAATAGGAACATATAAAATTCCATGAAATCCCTTAGTAATATTAAAGAGATATTAAAGGAAAGGAAGCTGAATAAAAATAATCAATATTAGCATGAAATTTGAATTGAGAATATCATCAATACCATGTCATGGTTTTTTCAAATAAATTTAATATCTATCTTGGGAAGTTAAAAAAGTAACATTCTTGAGATTCAGTAACCCTGCAGGCCAGATCTTGGAGGCTAAACACCCATTTTTACTATGGGAGACATAACAAATTCCACGAATCTGTAGAGCTTTGAATATTGAAGAGTAGAGGAAAGCAAGGGTTTGATCAAATATTCAATTGAGGTAATGTCTGAAAGAGAACAGGAAGTTGTTAGAAATTTTACCAGTGACATTGAGTTAGTTTCTGAATTAAAAGAATAAAGTAAGTACAGAAAGGATGGGAAGGAGGGAGGGGCACACACACACACACACACACACACACACACACACACACACACACAGAAAGAGAGAGAGACAGAGACAGAGACAGAGAGAGAGAACAGAAAAGTATTGTCCTCTAATGATGGTGGTTATTATATTAATTCCTTTCTTACAGTATTGACAATTAAAGGAAAGAAATCAAAATGCAGCTTTTCTTAAAGTCAGTAAATTTGTTTGGACTTTATATCCAAATTCTTTTTACACTAATATATCAAGAAAGAAGAGTGAATAGCAATATTGTTATATATGTTAACATCAAAGGGGGAAATTTCACAGGTTTCATCCCTAGACAAAGAACTACAGACAGCCAATACTTCTGGGAAGAGGAGAATTAGCCTCCCTGGGATGAGCTCCTTTACTGCTTGTCCAATTCAGAATGGTCAACTTTGAAAACACATTCACACAATTAACAAAGATAGACTCAAAAAGCTAGAAATCAAGAAAAAAACCCAATTAAAAATGGGGTATAGATCTAAACACAGTTCTCAGAAGAGGAAACTTAAATGGCCAAGAAACACAAAGATATGTTCAGTTTTCTTAGTCATCAGGGAAATGCAAATCAAAACTACTTTGAGATTTCATCTTACACCTGTCAGGATTGTTAAGATCAACAAAGTGATGGCTCATGCTGGTGAGGACATGGAGTAAGAGGAACACTTATCCATTGCTGGTGGGAATGAAAACTTGCACAGTCACTATGGAAATCAGAGTGGTGGTTCTCAGGAAGATGAAAATCAATCTATGTCAAGATCCAGCTCTACCACTCATGGGCATATATCCAAAGGATACTTCCTCCTATCACAGAGACACTTGCTCAGTCTTTCTATGCAAATAGTCAGAAATTGGAAACAACCTAGATGTCCCTCAACAGAAAAGTAGATTTAAAAAAATGTGGTACATTTACATGACCGAGTATTAACTCAGCTGTCAAAAAAGAATGAAATAATGAAATTTGCAGGCAAATGGGTGGGACTAGAAAAAAAAATCATTCTGAGCAAGGTAACCCAGATCCAGAAAGACACATATGATATGTATTCACTTATATGTGGATATTAAGTCAATGAAAACCAAGGTACAAGCCATAGATCCACAGAAGTTAGGTATAGAGTATGGGAGCAGAGGGTACAGACAGATATTGTTAGGAAAGGGAAACTGAGTATACAGTTATGGATGGACAATGGGAAGTTGGAACAGGAGGATCAAGTGGGGAGGCAGAGGGGAGAGGGTAATGAGAGAGAGAATTACAGGGAGCAGCAGCTAAAATTAAGGGCCATTTGCAGGGTCAAAAAGAAACCCAATACAGTAGAAACTTCCCAGAAAAAAAAAAAAAAATATATATATATATGAAGGTGACCTAAATGAAATCACCAAATAAGCGGAGAGACAGAGTCTTAACCAGCCATCTTTTGACACCAAATGAAGCTCCCACTACTGGTGTTGGGTTACATCTAATTGAATTGTTGGCCAAAGGGGTGCCATAGGAATTCCCAAACAACCCAGGCTGTTGCCAAGGCTATAAATTGCCTTTCACAAACTGACAGCAAGGCCCCATTGTTGAAGACAACACCTATGCAATTCACTGAGCCTTCATTCCTATGTTCTAGCATCTTTGGTACAGGAGGATACTCTGTATGCCACCAAACAAAAAAGATAAACACCAACACAGGTGCAATCTCTTTGTTCTTTAGTGGTTTCCTGCCTGTAAGATATGCTAGTGCAATGGTGGCACAAAGCTTGTGGGAATAACAAATCAATATCTGATTTGACTTAAGTCTCACTCAGTGAGATTGAACCCATACCTGGCATTATTTGGTTGGTACACAACCTGAGACTAGATAGTCTAGGGACCTAGGGTAAAGCCAAATGATACTGTTCTACCAAAAGAACATAGCAATAAAATGACATTCTCATTATTAGTGCCTTATCAGCCATCATTAGAGTAGCTTTTTCTTGCAGTAGATGGGAACAAATACAGATACCCACAGTCAGGCATTGTACAGACAGTGAGAGACCTTGGGACACCTATCCCTAGAGGGGATATCTCTATCAAATCCCTTGCCCCAGGGCTTAGGGACTCTTGTGGAAGAGCAAGTGCAAAGAGCATAAGAGCCAGCTGGGATGGAGGACACTAAGAAAACAATGCCCTCTAAATCAATTGGATCAATATGCATATGAATTTACAAAGTTTGAGGCAGCTTGCACAGGGCCTGTGCAAGGCTGTACCAGATGGTGTCCTAGAGCGGAAAGAAGTGGACAGAAGCCCCATCCCTAACACAGAATCAATCTCTAATTGATAACCACTTGCAAGTAAAAACTTAGTTTCTTCCAAAGTATTCTCACTGGGGAAACAAACTACTCTTAAGGGTAGGCTGCATGCCCTTAGAAAGCAAATTTAGTTGTCATCTTTGGAGTTTCCTTTCTCATAATGTCATGTTTTTAAAAAATTATGCATCTATCTGTCTATCTATCTATCTATCTATCTATCTATCTATCTATCTGTCTGTCTGTCTGTCTGTCTGTCTGTCTGTCTACCTACCTACCTATCTATCTATCATCTATCTAATCTATTCATCTATCATCTATTATCTATCTATCTATCTATAGATAAAATATATACCCCACAGGATCTTTGCATATATATTATGACTTCCAGTTTAGTGGTTTGTATGGATTTCTGAGTGTGTAAACAGCGGGGTTCTGCTTCTTGTGCTTTTTCTTGGGCTGTTTTCCTTCTGGTAATTTGTTGTGTCATATTCTGATGTGTTAGTTTTGTTCTATCTTATTTTATTTTATTATTATCCCTTAGAAGCTTTTTTGTTTTCTAATGAGAGATAGAATGGGGATGGATCCAGATGGGAGGGAACGTAGGGAGAAATGTAGAGGAGTAGAAGGAGGGGAAACTGTAATCAAGATACATTATGTGAGAAGGAAATGCATTTCAAATAAAGGAAAAAATTTTACCTTTAAAAAGAAGAGATATCGCTATGGCTAGCTTTACTAAATGATCAAATCTGACATCACTAGTTGCTAGATTATTTGAGTTCTAGTTTATTTGTTATTATCTCCAACTGCCTTCAGCTAAAGTTGAAAACTCCACTCGTTTTTTAGTTCCTTTGATCTAATACTCTAACTATATAGTAATGGATGAGAACAGTTAATTTTGCAGTAGATGTGTTCTGTAGTAAGAGTGAATAGTTATTTCTATAATTTATTTTCAATGGGTTCATCAAAACATTAAACACATGTGTGTAGGTGTAGACACTTGCACTTGCCTATATTATAGACTATGGTATACACTAATCATTTTAAACTAGTGATTCTTAACTGTGGGTTGTGATATCTTTGGGTTGAATAATCCTTTCACAGGGGTCACATATCAGATATCCTGCATATCAGATATTTATATTACAATTCATAACACTAGCAAAATTAGAAGCAAAATTATGAAGCAGCAACAAAAGTAATTTTATGGTTGTGAGTCACCACAATATGAGGAACTGTATTAAAGCATCAGAGCATTAGGAAAGTTGAGAACCACTGTTTTAGACACACTGATATTTGTATCATTATCCCAAATGTTTTAAAAGTTTAAATGTGATTTGTAAAAATATTACTTCTGTATTATTTCTTTGACATTTATATTTGAAAATAATATGTCATTATGTACCCAACACATCCATGTCACATTTTTCAACAGAGAACACACTCTCTCTCTCTCTCTCTCTCTCTCTCTCTCTCTCTCTCTCTCTCTCTCTCTCTCCCTTCCTTCCTTCCTTCCTTCCTTCCTTCCTTCCTTCCTTCCTTCCTTCCTTCCTTCCTTTTTTTTTCTGGGACAAGCTTTCTCTGTATAGTCCTGGCTATCCTGGAACTCACTTTGTAGACCAGGCTGGCCTTAAACTCACAGAGATCCATCTGCCTCTGCCTCCTGAGTACTGGCATTAAAGGTGTGTGTCACCACCACCCAGCCCACATTTCTTATATGTAATTTATGAAAACTATCTCATGTCACAGAATCAGCACACAATAGATGTTGTCAGGTACTGGATCAACTATAATTATTACTACAATTTTCTGAGTATGGATTTCATCTACTACCAGTATTACTGTACTTTTCACTGATCCTTTGTTGACTCAGTCTATGGCCATCATTAGTATCTCAGGGATAAGTGGATCTTCCTTCTGAAGTGTGACTAATGACTTCATCTCCAAATGTTAGCCTTGACTTCTCTAAACACTTTCCACAGCATGGTCTCCCCTCATTATTGTTTTGCTTTACCAAGCAAAGATACAAGCTGTTCAAGAGCCCTGGATAAAGGCTCTGCTCTTAGCACCTTTTGCTCCATAACAGAAAGATGAACAAGTAGGAAGGACACACAGACACCTGTCAATAGTACATCCAGAAAGCAAAGAAAGTCTAAAGGAAAAGAGATAAAGGAGCTCACCTGGTTGCACACAGGCTTATACTTGAGGCCTGGTTTGTTTAGGATCATTTCCAACTGCCTACGGTTAAAGTTGGACACCCCAATGGACTTGGCTAATCCTGCATCCTTACACTTCTCCATGGCCTGGGAAGAAAACATTGGTGGAGAATAACATACACAATTGGAATCTGACTGATAGAAACGAAAAACTATGTTGCTAGAAAGAAGAGTACCAAGAAAGGAAAGAGAAGTTGTATTTATCGGTAAAAACTGATGAAGGAAATGGCAGAAAAGATGATGACAATGAGATAAAGTCCTATGCTCTCCTTAGGCAATCATGACTATTGTATAGGGAGGAAAGCAGGCTACAGTTATCTTCCCCACATTCACTTCGTTTTTACTAAGCATTTTCCCTACTACTTAAGCAGAACATTAATGAGAAAGACCATAATGTCTACAGCAAAGAGCACTCATCCTTTTCCTACATGTGGAGTTGTGTGAACTGGACCTCTTTGCTGTTTTCAGTAACATTCACTGAATCAGTTCTTTGAAAATGTCATATACATGTAGTGCTTTCAGAATACTGTAATCCTCATACACTCTAGTAATCTCCTTCCCACAGCTATTACCTGTCCTCTCTCTCTGCAAGTCTCTTTCCCACATTCATTTTCTTTTGTTTTGAGGTCTTTTCAATTTAACCAGGATTATTGATGTGATCATGGATTTGGAAATATCTGTTGGGGTCTGGTGGGTTCCTGAGTGGATAACCAACTGAAGACAATGACTGCTCCTTCCCAAGAATCTATCATCAGTAGCTAGTTCACCAGGGAACATAGGGCCCCACGAGTCCTTCTAGGATTGATGATTGACTATTGACAGACTCAATCTTGTGCAGGCCTATTTGAGGGTGGGTGGGCACCTGCTGAGAGATCATGTCTGCATTGTCTGTGTCATGTCCAGAAGACAGCATTCTTCTCTCTGTCTTGTGTCTCTTACATTCTTTCTGACCTTCCTTCTGAGATGTTCCCAGAGTCTTAGAAGGGCTGATCACTTACCTATCATATTCTCTTGCTTTCTATTTCTTTATTTCTTCTGGGGTCTTTATTATAGTCACTCACCTCCCATGTGGCACAGAGATCCACTGTGTCAAGTATTAAGTTTCCATGCTCATCTCGAGGTAAAATATCATCCCCTGGCTGGAATAGTAGCAGTCATTAGAGATCTTACCATTTTTACATCTCTTCCTGTAGCTATGCTCCTAGATAAATTTATGGCTGGAAATTAAACCCCTAACCTAGATGGAACAACTTCATATATTAATAAAGTGCCTTTCACTTTACTGTTTCATATTTTATGTGTAATAATAAACAATGCATTTTCATGTCCTGCGGGGTACTAGTTGACATGTTACTTTTAATACACCTGCTCATTTCCCTGTTGTAATGTCCATTTTTCTCTGACAATGTCACTAGTGTCATTGCACTGAATTCAGGCAATTGTGAGTTGGAATCTTGACACAGGATAAATAATCAGGGCTCCAATCTGTGGCCTTTAATGTTCCTAGTGCATGAATGATACAAAGTCAGGAAAGTGAGAAAAAGTCAATTGTTTCTTTGCAAGATCAACTTTGATATTGGAACATACAGGAAGCCATCAAATATTAATGCTCATGAGCTTTGAGCTAAAGGCCTTATTTATCATCAATAGAAATGGCTGAAACAAAACTGACCAAACTTTTAATAAACAGAGGAAGGGTATGGCTAAGTGGAGATATTTGCAAAGACTACTCCTTAACTTTGTTCATTTACGTGATGTGGTAAACTTTTTTACATGAGTTATCCTGGGTAGTGTTTTTAAGTTTTCTTTTTACATTTTATTTATTTTTCATTTTGTGTGTGTGTGTGTGTGTGTGTGTGTGTGTGTGTGTGTGTGTGTGTATACAACACAGTGGATGATCAGAGGACAAGTTGCAGGAATCAGTTCTTTCTTTCCATCATTTCTGCAGCCACACCTTGTTGTTTTATAACTTGTATAAGTAGAGTAAGATTTATGAATTTTATGTATTAAATCCATCTACTCACACAATGAACATCATGTTGACAGCTGAAGTTAGATAGTTCGATATTACAAATTACTTACCTTCAGAGACACTGGGAAATGAATGAGATAGAGGTCAACGTAGTCCAAATTAAGCTTCCTCAGTGAACTTTCCAAGCTGGGTCTGACCAACTCTGGACGATGAGAAGTTGACCAAAGCTATAGAGTATGAACAATGGGAGTTGTGCTGGATTAATAAGTTACCATAATCAATGGCTTTCTGTCACTTGGTATTGAGAAATTTTCAACTGCTTAAAAACTGACCACAAGAAAAATACTCACTTTCATCATGAATGTCTTATGGTGGTGTCCATCTACATAAACTCTCATATGTGTGGCTTTTATTAGTAAATATGACAAAAATTGAAGAAAATTCTTGATATACAAACACATTATCAATTTGTACTATAATTGTGTCTTAGAGAGCAATTTAATATTTTAATTCTCTCACCTGAACTCAATGGGGGAAGATTCAGTATCCCTTTAATTTATATAACTAAAGAAAAGTTTTTTAATATTTTAATACATCGTGGACATAGTACTAGACACTTTAGTTATTTCTTAATTTAACACCCAAAGGGTTATTTTATAATGTTCTGTCTTATCTATAAATATGATTTATATTTGTAATTATAATTTTTGGAAAATCACTCAGCATATAAGGGAACTTGTTGTCCCAGCAGAGTCCTCTCTGATAATGTAGTTCATGTTAAATCATGGTGCTTTCAGTAGAGTCTCAGATAAGCAAATGGACTTTACATTAAGCTTTTAAATTTAAATATAGCAATGCTGAGGAAGCCATCACCTCCTATGTTTAATACTGAATGTAATATGTGGGCATGCATGAATAAAAAATGACCTATAAACACAATTCACCAACTACAGATTTAATTGTACTATGTCATCTGAATACACCTTCCTTCATTAATTTGCACAATCATGCACTATATATATGATACCTTTGAAGTATAGAATATATCTTCCCTTTTCACAGTGCCATCTTCAATCTTGCTTCGAATAGCCTTTCCCACCTCCTCTTCATTTTGGTAGAAGTGAGAACAATCAATATGGCGGAATCCAACATCTATAGCTACTTTGGTGGAATCCATAGACTTGATCTTGAGATGCTAAAGAAACAGAAATAAACAGTATTTAAAGATCTCCATGATTAAGTTTGGTACAAGCAGTGACTTTTAGAGGGAACAATTTCCCCCATGTTTTCAGTTTGTTCTGCTTGGAGTGATGGATCCATTCAAGTTTTACTGGGTCTTTCCTACATCAATAAAAACATTAGTAAGAGGTCTAAGTTCCCAGGTATCAGCAGACTCTAGTCTGAAAATAGTGACTAGTATGCTATGTTAACCTTTTTCTAAGCAGTTAAATAATATACATGTCACAAATAAATATGCACAATAAAGATTAATCCTCAAAAGACATATATTTATACATAAGAAACTATCCAGATCACAAAGGAAAACTTCAAGTGTCAGATTTTACAACAAAATTCATAATTTTAGGAAAATTATAAATAAAGCAAAATTTAAAATTATTGTCTTTTCTATTAAGTTTGACTAAAAATAAAAAATGGTGAAACAGACATATTCTTATTTATTTATTATTCACTAATTAAAATTTATCTTTTATTTCATACTTTAGTTTTAAGAGTAAGAAGAATAAAATAACTGTAAACATTCTTTTATGAAACAGTATTAAATTTTTTTCCAGACAAGTAATAGCCATTTTTCTTAAATAAGAACCAGTTATGCTGTTTGGAACCTGGGGCTTATGCAGGGACACATTGTTCAGCCTGGGAGGAGGGGACTGGACCTGTCTGGACTGAATCTACCAGGTTGAACTCCCCAGGGGAGTCTTTGCCCTGGAGGAGATGGGAATGGGGGGTGGGCTGGGGGGAAGGTGGGGGGAGTGGGAGGGGGGAGAACAAGGGAATCCGTGGCTGATATGTAAAATTAAATTAAATTATAAAATAAAAAATTAAATTAAAAAAGTAATTAAAGAAATACAGAAATAGCCTTCATGTGTAATATACCATTTCCAACATTTGCATGGACCTAACATTTAATCTGAAGACCCTGGATGTCAAACTTGCTTGAAACTTACTGTCAAATGACCCTTTGCTGATTTATTGTCCTGTTTCATAAATAAAACCATCATGTTGTCTAAAATTAGATTTTGTGAACCCCTTCCCCTGCTTCCAATGTGGACAATTGAAGTTAAAATGGCATATTCAAACAGTTGAATAAAGTTTCTGGAGTCAATGACAACACATCTAAGTAGCTGTGGATAACACATGGGAGGGTGTCAGCAACCCACACTATTTGACTCTTTGCTTGTGTGTTTTCTCTGTCGAGGATATTGGAATTAAAAGTATATGCCACCATGCCCATCATGGTTGGGGATATTTAAATAAAAAAAAAAAGAACCAGTTAAACAGATGATGGCTGCCCTAAAGGAAAAGCCTCAGAGGGAAGTAGCTAGATCTCTGTTGAATGTGTCTTTATGGCTTTGGGAGCTCCTACAGGCACCTGTGTGACTAGCGAAATAATGAAACCACTATGAAAACATTCCCATGTTTTATTAAGCCCTTCAGAAACCAAACACGGGAACTCATCAGTTGAATATATATGACTGTTCTTAACCTTGTAATTTCATAGAGATCTAAAGGTAAGTGTTTTTTTTTTTTTTTTTAAATTTTAAGTCAAGAATTTAACATCATACTGGAAGAAAAAAGCAATCATCAATTTTATATAACCATGAACCTGCAAGCTTCAATAATGACTTAGCAAGATATGCCCACTGCTACAATAATGGCATGAATATTATGGAAATAACTAATTGCTTTTTTGATTTAAGCCCTAGTCCACAAGACAAATCCCATACCTGGCGTCCTTACTGGGGTCATGAATCTGTGATCAGACAGGTTTTAGGCCCTAAAGAAGAACCTAAATAGATATAGAATTGAACTAATTCTTAATGACTTATCTTTATAGCCATAGATTAATGCATCTCTCAACTCTCATCAGAGAAGGTAATCAGGATATATTGTATGAGACAATAATCTATTCTCAATAAAAGGGAAAAATTAAAAAGCCACGAATCTGAAAGAGAACAATGATGTAGGTATATCCAGAAAAGTGATGTCTACTTTTAGCAGTTTTATAGGAAACTAAAACAAACTGTGCTACTGGCATGAAAATGGACACATAGATAAATGGAATAGGGCGGTGATGGCACTTGGGAGGCAGAGACAGGTGGATCTCTGTGAATTCAAGTCCAGCCTGGTCTACAGAGTGAGACCCAGGACAAGCACCAAAATTACACAGAGAAACCCTGTCTCTAAAAAACAAACAAAAATGATAAATGACGAATAGACTAGACTTCATAGAAGTGAATTTATATGCTTCAAATGACTCTCAACAAAGACACTGAAGCATGAATAAGAAAAACCACAGGTTTTTCAACCAATGACAACTAGGAACACTGAATATCTCTATACACAGGATGGAAATGGGACTGAAATCTGCTACCTGCTAGAAATATCAATCAAAATGAACCAAAGACATTATTATAAGAACTGAGATGATAAGGCTGCTAGAAGGAACATGAAGGGATCTCTTTAAAACATTGCATAGGTAATTTTTGGGTATGTCCTCCAAGACCCAGGACACAATAGCAAAAGTAGACAAATGATAGTATACCAAGTCAAGAATCTTTTGCATAATAATGGAAACAGTCAACAGTGTAAAGAAAACAATCTACGGAATAGGAAAAAAGTGTCAGCCAATTATCTCATAAAGACTAATTAATACCCAGAATTTATATCAAACTCAGAAATAACAAAAATCAAGTAATTAAACATAAAAATGCATGAATGGGTTGAATAAACATATTTCAATGGTTAACAAATAAAATGGTTATGTAATATATATTATCAGATAGTCATAATAAGTAAGTTTTAATTTTTCTTCTTTTCTTTGAAGCAGATCAAAATAGAAAAAAGATACTTGATCTTTGGGTGAGAATAGTGAATGATTACATGATCAGACCCTGGTACAGAACACACACACTGTTGGCCTCTCCCTTCTTACATGGCATAGCTCTAACCTGGTGAAGCAGAGGACCAGGAGGCCACGAGAACTGCACAGGAATTGGTAACTTCCGTTCTTTTAGGTCTGTATTCAGTCCAGTCTCAACCCCAGTTCCATCCCTGTTACCTTTTCAGTTGCATAGGTGCCAAAACCCAGTACAGGAATGGAGTGGCCATCATTTAATTCCATTTTCTGAGCTTTGGAATTCATCCTCATTCACTGCTCTGACCTAGCAGACTCTCTTTCTTCTGCTGCTCTCACAGGGCAGTGAGCAAGTGCAAATTATAGCTCCAAATGTATGACTAATCAGTAATCAATGGCATGGGGGTGGAGTAAGTTCCAACAGTATTCTACTTATAAGGAAAGAATTGACACTAGTCCAATTATTTTTATACAAAAGAGAATTGTTAGAAACTCCCACATAGTGATTCCCAAATGATATTATTTAATAAATGTTGTTAGAGAATACTCCACACATTATTTTAGATTGCTGCAAGAGACTGAGTGATTACTGAGCATTTCTAGAGTATAAAAGCTGAGATGTGTACTTTCTTAATTTTTTGTTGTTATGAAGAAGACTCTTACTGTTCATTCACTATGTGACTCGCCAGAATATTTCAACATCCTACAGTGGTGGCCTCTGCTTCTCTTCCATTTTCATTTGGCTCAATTTTTCTATAAGTAATGCCTACAAAAATCTGAAATACTTTTCTAAAAGGAATGATCCCCAGTTCCCTGTGAAGGTGATCAGGACACCATGTTCCTTTTCCCACTTTTTGTTTCTGTTATCTCCTTTCCATATTTTGTAGTTTTAATGTAGTTTTTTCTTCTTGTGTTTTATACTTCTGGGAAAAATGAAGAATTGGAGACGTATCATTATATTTTATTACATAGAACATTTTGGAGATTGAGGTGAAATTTAAGGTTGATTTAAATAACAGAAAGTGACATAAAACAGGCTACAATGGAAAAAATTGCTATAGAATTAAACAAACATCTTTATTAATCTACATGGAAACTACCACATTCTCAAAAGCTAAATTAAGAAGAGGTTTTATGTATCCAAATTACTGGTGTTGATCCAATCTGTTTTCACTGAGAAAAATTTTCCACATCCATGAACAAATTGCTGAGTTATTAGTTTTGAGAGACAAATGACTTATCTCTATATTGTGTAAAGAAATTCCATCCACAAAATCACATGGGGGGATACATACAGATAGATCTTTCTTTTCTTGCAGTCAACACTATGCAAAATATCTTCATTCTTTATACATATTTAGGATAGGATTCTGATATTTATCCTAAGACTCTGGAGGCAGAGGCAGGCAAATCTCTGAGTTTGAGGCCAGCCTGGTCTATAGCACAGCCAGGGCTACACAGAGAAACCTTTTCTCAAAAAATAAAACACAAACAAACAAACAAACTAAGGCTTTGGATAGTCACTCTGGTCATCACAGTTTCTGAGGACAGTTCACTGTCCTAATTGGTTTTGCCACTTTAGAGCTACCTGTCCTACATATTTAAACTCATTTTTTGTGGAGAAAATTCTTTATTCTCAAACAAATCTTCTATTATTCTTCAAACAATAGCCATTTTTCATAGACACTGTCATAAAGCTAAAGCACAATCACAAAAATATTGCCATCTATATTCCAAAGTGGCACAGGACAGTTGTTCAACTGTACTGAAGTCTGAGTGCTATCTATCTTATTTGATTACACACCATTTGAACCTGATCCATCAAAACTAGTACTGTAAACAGAAATACAGTAAAACAAGTGATAAAATTCACACTGAAAAAATTTTCCAACACAGAAAATGCCTAGACCAGAGAGATTTCCTTTTGAATTAAAGCGATCATTTAAAAATAATTGGAAACAATGATTGCTTAATTCTTCCAAAAGAATTCCTAGTTTGTTTCATGAGGCCAACATTACCCTAATACTAATCCAGTCACAAAATCTACAGAACTGAAGACTATAGAACAATATGAATACTGATGTGAAAAATCTTTAAAAATACATAGGTACTCCAAATTGAGGAGTGTATTGCAAGAATCAAACACAATAAGGAGATTCTATATAGAAATTCAAGGATGATCCTATATAGAAACTTTGTGAAGTGCAATACATATTGGGGAAAACATGGTCTTGTCAACTGATTCAGAAAACCATTTGGTAACATGTAACTTTCAGATGTGAAATAGCAAGCAAACTTGGAAACTCCTCAACACAACAAAGGGTATAAGAAGTAGCTTTGGACATCCACTAATGGTCTTGTTATCTATTCTTTGTCAACATTTAACATCATTTTATATATATATATATATATATATATATATATATATTACAGTTTCTGAGGAGACACTGCACTGTCCTGATTTGTTTTGTCACTTTACAGATACCTGTCCTACATATATAAACTCAGCTTTGGGGAGAAAATTAGGATATATATATATATATATATATATATATATATATATATATATATATATCACAAATAGTCTGCATTTGATAACTGAATGTTTAAGTATTTAAAAGTTACACTCTTTTCTCAGAAAGGCAAATATCAAATACCATAAGATACTCCACTTCTAGGTTTGTGTCCAAAATATTTCAAAGCAAGTCATTAGAAAGATATTTGCACGGTAGTACTTATGTAGCCTTATTCACTAAACTCATAATAGTGGGAGACAGCCAACATTAGGATAAAGAAATGAATGAGCAAAGAAAACTATAGCACATACATATGCAACATTATTCAGCTTTGGAGAAGAGATTCAGATATCATCCAATGATAACTTAGAGTTATTTCTCTGAAGTTGAACATATTTATGAATACATATTTATTGCATAGAAAAGTGAGTTTATTTTCATAAGATGACAATCTCATATGCACATGCAGCAGTATGCTTTGATGAGATATATCTACACATCACACAAACTTACTTTTCCCTCCTTTTCCTCTGCTTGAATCTCTTTCTTTTTATCTAGTATTTCCCTTTAATGAGAAGGACACCATTCCCCCATAGATTCCACGTATGGTAGTAATATCTGATTCTTTTGGAGCTTGGATTACTTTGCTTATTTCTATAGACTAACCTCAATTTTCATCATATTAGTAATGCTCTTCTCAAAATAGAAAACCTCATCCTATTATTCATACAGAGGAGGCACAAAACCTCAGTAGCCTCAACAAACTTGGAGAGGAATTACACAATGCTACTCCTACTTCCTTATGTCAAAATTTACCACAAAGTGACACTGATCAGAAGGGTATGAGAGTGTAATAGAGATGTGTAATTCTGATAAATAAAATGAAAATATCCAGAAATTAACCCTTATTTATGTGGTATTATGATGCTTGACAATGCACCCAAGAAAGAAGGAATCATCTTTCAGAAAGTGATGTTAAGGAAACTTGACATCTCAGTACAAAACAGTGAACTTCAAACTGTCTCACAGTCTGTACAAAACCTATCTTTAAATGGATCAAAGACCTAGGTATAAGAACAAAACCTTCAACACCAATGAAGGGAAACTTAAGAAAAAATCTTAGTGAAACTGGATTTGACTGTGATTTTTTGGTTAGGACATTGAAAACAGGCAGCAAAAGGAAAAATAGATTTTTTTTTAGTTTATTTACTTTATGTACATGATTGTTTTGTCTGCACGTAAGTCTGTGTACCACATGTATGCCTGTTGCTCATGAAAATCAGAAGATGGTGTCAGATACCCAAGAACTGGAGGTATGGATGGTTGTAAGCCCCCATGTAGGTGTGGGGAATAGAACTGGGTATCTCTGAAGGAGCGACAAGTGCTATTAAACACCACCCTATCTCTTCAGCCTCCCCCTTAGATAAATTTAACTTCATCAAAACTTAAAATGTTACAACAAAGGGGGAATATCTTTCTGTGAGCTGCTGTCAGGGAGGTCCCAGGAACTTCCAAAACAATACAGATGATTGCCATTGCTCTTGGATACTCACTAGAGTTCAATAGTAAAACTTTATTACTCAGCGTGTCACACAATTGGGTCACAGAGCATAAAGAAATCAAGCTGGAGTTGAGCTAGAAGCTTCCTCTCCATTGGCTACTCTTCATAGTTCTTGTAGGTGCTGTGCGGGTTACTGGGGGAGAAAAGTCATCATCATTCTTACCTAGATAGGAATCTTACCATCTTTGATATGGACATGACTGGCAAGATGTGTTTTCCTGTGCAACAGTGGCATGTTTGTTATGGTGTGACCAATTGCTTTCTAATTGGGGCAGAGGTTTGCTCCACAGGAAGAAACCAGGCTGATTTTATAAATATGGTCAAGAAGACCCTGTGGTTTGGAAGGAACCTACTGTTAATGTTTTGGTAAATGCTCTTATTGTCAAATTTCCTCATAAATACTAATGTTTATTAGCGTTGCATCCAACCTTTATCAGGAAAGTTTTATACTATAGCAAGTGGTGGTTAATGCACATAATTGGCTTCAAGTTGGGCCAAGAATAAGTGATGGTAGAATTCTCAGCCTTAAATAGTATCATCTCTTCCAGTCTCAGGGAACATGGTAGAAAAGAGGTTGGGAAAATGTAAGAACCAGAGACTGGGGAAGTTGTACACCAAAAGGACATCCTTTGAAATATGACATAGCCATTGTGTTCATGAACACATTGTAGCTGTAGTTATCTGCACAAGACCTGCACACAATTAGGCTTGTCAACATGTTTTCATAGATGGGAGAGGGGCCCATGAGGCCCCAGTCCTTCCTGAGGGACTATTGGCAATTAATGGCTCTTGGGTGAGAGAGTGTTATTTTCTTCAGTGGTGTAGCCACTGGGAAGTTGTCTGTGCTCAAATAAATAAACCCCCACCCATGCAGAGGCAAGAAGTTCCAATTAAACTTAGGGGATTACACACTAAAATAAAACACAAAAGTAGAAGGGGGCTGTTAGGAAGAAAGATTGTAAAGGATGAAGGAAAAAGGTGAGAGATGGGAATGGAGAATAAGACATTAAATTCATTATATAAATATATAAAAGGCTTAAATAATAACAAATATGTTTGGAAACATAGAAGTGAACAATACAAAAAAAACTTTTGTCACACCAAAGAAGACTGTCCAGGGAGTCAAATGACAATCCAAGCATGGATAAAATATTCACAAATAGTGTATCTAATGAGGGATCAATACAAAGAATATGAAAGGTCCTTATTAACACAATTACAAAAGATTCAATATGTCAATTTGTGTATTACAAAAGCTTAATGGGTTTCTTTTAAAAGAAAATGTTCAAGTTATCAGTGATATATAATAAAAACCTATGAAAATGAAAAACAAAATCACTATCAGACCATTATTTGGGTAAAAAATAAAGGATACTTAGGGAAAATTCCAAATGACTAGAATTCATGTGAATAATGTTGGAAATGAAATGTTAATTAGTTCTGTACTTAGAATGCTCCATTATAGCTGTACTTTGGGTTCTGATTGAGTTTATTCCTGTACAGCAAGAAGAAGAACAAGAATAAAGCCTTAAGCAACAGATGACTAGAGAACATCAGATGACAGACATCATCCAGCCCCAATGACTGGGGAAATGGTTTTCCTTTCTCCTTTCTCTGGAGCTGGGTTGGGAGCACAGCCCATTCCTGAACAAGGGGTCTTGAAGGACACTTTGAAAAAAATGTGCTGGGGTCACAGATCCAAGAAGCCAGCACTGCCTCCACAGCCAGCTTCTCAGTATGCTTAAACACCACATGACAATTTACTGATATAATAAATGTTATACTTGACATAGTATAGGTGATGGATTTAACATAAACAGTATCAGCATCCTCCCCTTGAAGTTTGGTTTTGACATCCTCCATTTTGGTTACCAAGAATAATCTGCTGGTTGAACATATTAAGTGGAAATTACTGAAATAAATAATCCCGAGCTTTAAACTGAGAAGTATTCTGGTTAGCCTGATAAAATCTGGTGTCAATCTTTTCTGTTTTGGTGAAATGAGAATCAACCCCTTTTCTGTGTAAACAACTTATGTCTAAGTCACTTACTGGCATCTTGCTTTAGGATGACTTCTGTGCTATTTCAATGGATGCCTTGCAGTAAAACTGATTTGTTAGCTTAAAACATTTCACAATTAAAATGTTATCCTACTCACTTCACTGTGACATCATGCAGGCATTGGCATCTTCTCATGTCACAATAACCAGTGCAGGGCAGTAAATAATTTTTTAGAGAAAGAAAACAAACTTACTACACAATATGGTTATACTTTATTTTGGGGGACTACTATTGCTAATTTATTTTTTGCTTAATTTTCAAAAAACTTCATTATGTATGGAGAGTAGACTAAAAGAGTAAAACAGTATAGATAGAGTCTGCAGTTATCTATGGTTGTAGTTATCCACTCTGTAGGTCTTAGATTCTATACCAAGGGAATATTTGGGGAATATTGTAGATACATATTATATCACATTGCATATATAAAACCATTCAGTCTTCATTTCATGACTAAATTGTTTAAGTGTTTAGAAGATGATGCCCTTGTGGAGAAAAGTTAACTTTGCTCAGAAGGCTAAATATTAAATATTGCATGAGACCATTGTTCATCTAGGTATATTTCTAAAAGACTTTAAAGTAGGATCTAAAAGAGATTTTTTTTAATAACAAAGTTCAAAGTAGCCTTATTTACAAAGTCCAGAACAAGTGGAAAATATGAGGATAAAGAAAATAAGCAAGAATATGATACAGATAATGCAATATTATTCAGTCTTAGAAAATGAAGAAATTTAGATGCCATTTCATAACATCAGTAAACTTAGATATTTTTCTGAAGTTGAATATTTTTATTAGTGTGTAACAATTTTACAAAATATGGATTATAGTTTTGTGAGTGATTTTTTTGATTACTACATATAGTACATACTCCCACTATCCTGAATTAACTTTTTCTTCCTTCCCACTGTTTGGATTTCTTTCCTCCTATCTGATCTTTTTTTGAATGCTTATGACATCTTCTTCCTTGCCCTGTGGATTCCATAAATGCGAATTAACATTCGATTTTTTCTGAATCTGGCTAGCCTCACTTATTTCACTTTTTGTCACATTGATAACAGTGTTCCACCGGGAAGGGGGACACTCACTGTATTACTGGCATAGAGTAGACCTGAAACCTGAAAGGCCTCAGTAAACATGAAGAGATTTGCTGGTGGTGTGCCATCTTCTTCATTTCTAAACTTACCATAAACTGGCAGAATGAAAGTGTAAATAGAGATGCACATATCTGTAGTGTTGAATGGAAAATGTAGAAATAAACCCTCATAAATATGGGTTCTGATTCTTGACAATGGTGCCAACACCATTCAGTGAGGAAGGAATGATTGTTCAAAAAACATTGCAGGATAACCCTTCATTTCTACAAGAAAAGGAATGAAGTTGAAACTTTGCCTCATAGTGTATCCAAGTTATCTTTCAATGAATTAAAGACTTTAAAGAACAAAATTTTAACATCCAGAGAAGAAAATATGAAAGGAAAAATGATTTTGAGTTTCATCTATTTTCTTGAAATTGACAATTTTTATTCTTTAGAGCTGACTAATCCTATTGTATATCCATTCCACATTTGCCCATCTATTTTTTTAACTTTTTATTGATTCTTTGTGAATTTTATATCACCAATCCCACTTGTCTCCCTGTCCCTCAACATCTGCCCTCCGCCCTTGTAGCCTCCTCCGCCCCCCCAATAAAATTAATAAAAAATAAAAATGAAAAAAGTCTTGCTGTAGAAGCTGCGGTCACACAGTCTACTCTTTGCCCAAACAGCTTTGCTTGCAAATGTTCATTGCAGTGAGTCACTGGTCTGGCTGGAGGCCTCTGGCTTCTGTTGCACTATCAATACTGGATCCTCACCAGGACTCCCCTCAGATATCCTGTTGTTGCCCTGTGTCACAGAGATCCTGCAACTTTGGTTCCACAGGACCAGCCCCTTCACATGCTCCAGCTGTTCTTAGGTGGGGTAGATGTTGGGATGGGCCAACTCAAAGCCCTGGATCCGGGCCTGGGTGGTAGTTGAGTTGGTCAGCCCACCCACTCTCCTGTGCCTCTGCTCTCCTATGCCTGCACCAACAGGGCCAGCTCTCCCACTTTGCCCAGGTAAGGGGTGAGACTAGCTCTCCCAGGCTCATACACTCAGGCCCAGGGCCTGCTCACTTGCACCCATGCCACCAGGGCTAGTTCTACTGTGCTGCCCAGGTGAGGTGTGGGGTCTGTTCTCCCCAGTGCTGTAGCTGGTAAGGGGTGTGGGGGGTGCCTATTTATTTTTCATGAACAATTCTTCAAAATTTTGTTCTTGTGCATAGTGTCAAATAAACATCAGTATCTCTATTGCAGGCCGACTTTAATTTATTTGAACATATATTGAGAGGTTACAGATCTGGGTCTTATGGTAGCTCTAATTTTAGTTTTATGATAAATTTCTATGCTGATTTCCTTAGTGACTGAGCTAATTTACAACCTTATCAAGGGATTCTTTTCCCTGCATCCTGTTCATTATTTGTTATTTTTTACTGAAAATATCAAGTATAAAGAAAGTAGAAAAAAATGTATTGCAAAATTTTAGATGATCACCATTGAAATTCTAAAATCATCTATATTCTTTGAAAAATTAAATTAAAACTCCCGTGTACTTATTTTACACATGGCGACAAATATACATATCAAATAACATTATAATAGAGTTATTTGGTGTAGTTTGAAATAGAATTAGAAAAAAAATCATGTTTTCAATGGGTCAATATGTCAAATGCATTCAGGACTAATCATGTCCAATTTCTATTGCACAGAATAGAAATGGTCAACAGAATTTTAAAAAATATGAGACTAGTACAGCAACTGCTTTACATGCTGGATTCTTATGGAATATAAAAATGATTCTTGCTACTTCAATACACAGATGTGTGGAATTCATATATCCACCGTGAAAATAACAGCCTATGATAGAGTTTAAACTGAAAAAAAATTAACTTAATATTTTCTTTCCTGAATCATGTGTCCTGCCTGCATCCTCTTCTATCTCATCACATAATATTACCCTACTTTGGTCTTCTTTCTAAATTTTTAGACTTTACTCATACTTACACCAAATTACAAATGTACAAGAATATATTATAGGCTAGGGTCCACATATGAGGGAGAACATGCAGTTCCCCTGTCCCCTGGGTTTGGGTCACCTTGCTTCATGTTATACTTTCTAGGTTCATCTATTTTCTGGCACATTTCATCTTTCTTTTACAGCTGAATAGTATTCTATTGTTTATATGTACATAATCTTGTTATCTATTCATCTGTTGGTGGATAGCATTTCCTTGCTATCATGAGTAGAGCAACAATAAATATGGATGTGCAAACATTCTATTTTTTTATTATCCATCCAAATCAATTATTATTTTAAACTCATTTTTATATAAACTTTACTCTGCTAGAATATATATATATATATATATATATATATATATATATATATATATATAATTTTTGGTAGATTAGTAGTCCATATTACCCACAATATAATACAATCAAGGTACAAAATATTTCTAATATCATCCAAAAGTTCTGTATTTTTCCTGAGACAATTACTGTTCACTAGCGGCTGCCTACTCTTTGAATTTCTACTTATCTTAATTTTTTTCATAAGAGAGTATAGGAATCTTCTTACATTTTGTCTAACAATTGTACTAAATTTACATTCTGTAGAACAGTGCAAATGAGTTTCTCTATTTTTATTTAGTTTATGGTTTGGGAAGGCTAAAGGGCATGATGGTGACATGACTCACCTCTGATTAGGACCACATGCCTGATGGTTCAGCATGGGAGAATTATATGCAGAGATTCCACCACCAGATAAGAAGTTAAAGAACAGCTGTGGACCAATGACGTAATTTTGTCTTAGAGTTCACTACCAAAAATCCCACCCTACCACCAGATTCCACATTCACAATTACCTCTTTCCTCTCTTTCTTAAATTCCTAAGTAGACCCAAAAATCAGAGTTTTGTTTTTCCCTTGAAGAAAACAGGAATGATGAAATGCCAGATATGTTCATTCATTTTACTGAATTGTTTCACCCTACATACACAGAGAAAAACATTGTACTGCCTTGTATGTAGCTATTTGTCAACTAAAATATGTATTTCAAAATGATTTAACAGCCGAGTAGGATGGAGCTTCTTTGTGGTTTGATGTTTGGGAAATATCTTTAAAGACTTTGACTAATGAACTTTACTTGAAAACTTAGAGAGGACAGCAGATAAATGTAAAGAGAAATCAGGCAAGAAAGGAGCTAGGCATGACAGCAGAATAGAAGCTGTGTAGAGAGAGAACTGACTCAGAATAATAAAGTGTGTGGACTAAGGAGTTTTGTGTATGTAGATTCATTTCCTTTCATCAAAGATTAATTATCAGCTGGTTGTAGATTCTTTCCTGACCCTGGGAGGGGACTATCGAGGGGCTGAACCCCCATAGTTCTCATTAAATTTCTGCCACAGTGATACTGCTTGTATATATGGTAATGAAGAATAGATTGGATGAGCCATTAGAGCAAAATTGCAGATAATGTGATAAAAAGACATATTCTATACTTAAAATGCTTCTGTGTAGTGTATTTGTGTACATGTATGCGAAAAATGATTTTTCCAACCGTATTATTAGATCAATAGTTCTTTGGTAAATTGTGGTTATTGGTGTAAATTTAATTCACACATATTCATTCATTTTTAATCTAGAGCTAAAAAAGAGTGATGACATCATAACCGTTTATGTGTTCAAATACAACTCATTTAAACTCTCACTTTCAAAACTTTATTTCCCAGAAAGTGATTTTATTTGGAACCTTCCCAGTTTAACGTTTAATGTCAAATGTTAGTAATGAATCTTCTGTCTTGTAGACATATAACCAAGCTCCCAAGTTGTCCTTCTAATAGTCATTCTTTATTTCCAGCTAGGTATTTATTATCAAAATGTTTTAGTCCATTTATAACCAGCAAATGAATGAACAGAACCCAATATAATTTCCTACAAGTGTATTATGGATGGATCTAGGTGTAGCTGTTAGAAGAAAACAGTCTACCCTATGAGAACTCATTTTTTATTCTCTGTGGTGTGGGAACTTTTCTCATAAGTAGTACTTGAAATTTCACATCATGAATAAAAATTTTGGTCTTCACAGAAGCAAATCAAGGATTATTGTTTAAATGTACTGAAAATTAGTACAACTTGTCCTGTTTATCACATGTTGAAATAAGCCTCACAAGACTGTTTATAATAACTAGTTTAAATACTTTAGTGTTTCTGCTAAAAAAAATCCTGTTGATGAATTATGTGACTTGACACTCTTTTCTTCAGATTTTACTTTGCTTTGTATTATTGACAATCAATGTTATGTTGTAGAGAATCTCTTCTGGTTACATATCTTCAGGGTTCTAAATGTCGTTTGTCTTTATGTCTTTTTCAGGATGTGAGAGATTTTCTGCTATTTCTTCATAGAATAAAATTTCTATAGCCACAGTCTGTTATTCTTATCCATCAGATAGAGTGATGGGCTAGACATATAACCATGTTTTTTTTTTTTTTTTTTTTTTTTTTTTGTGTGTGTGTGTGTGTGTGTGTGTGTGTGATACATACATGCCTATAGAAGCCAGAGGACAACCTGTGTGTCATTTAATAAGCACCATCCACCTTTCTTTGATCATCTCTCATTGACCTGGAGCATGCAAATTAGGCCAGGCTGATTGGCCAGCCAGCTCCAGGCATCCTCCTGTCTCTGCCTCTATAGTGCTGAAATTACATGCATTCAACTTTTTTCCATCTCACGGTCATTGCCAACAACATTATAGTGATGTGCCACCTGTCTTAACTCTTAGGTATAACATGGATCCTGAATGGTCTCAATAAAAACCCGGAGCCAGATATTGGGGTAAATGCTGAAAGATCAGAGAGACAAAGGAACAAGCCACAGCCACCTCTCACCTCACCAACTCCTCAGCCAAAAGTGGATGAGCTTCTGTCTCCCCCCACCTTCTATTCCTCTCTCCACCCTGCCACATCACTTCCTGTCTCTATCTCCCTAGTGCTGGGATTAAAGGTATGTGCCACCACCACCTCGCTCTGTTTCTCTTTTAGACTGGATCAATCTTTTGTTGCCCAGGGTGACCTTGAACTCACAAAGATCCGTCTGCCTCTGCCTCCTGAATGCTGGAATTAAAGGTGTGTGCCACTAGCCACTACTGTCTGTCCTCAATGGCTATCTAGTGGCTTAGCTCTGCACTCTGATCTTCAGGCAAGCTTTATTTGTTAGATAACAAACAAAATATCACCACACTTAGGTGAAGGATGCCAGTGAAACTATAAAAACATACATCAGTATGGAACTGTAGTTACATGCTTCACAGTGGCCAGGTCATAGGACACAGCAAAGTCTACACTGTGGTCCAGGAGTCTTCCTCTGAACTCCAGTTGTTTTCACTCTTCCCAAAGCCTTTCCACATGTAACCTGCAAATTTTGGCTAATAGGCAAGTAGTTGAAGCATCTGCATTTAAAAAATATTGTTCATGCCAAAAGGCAAATTGTAGGAGTTCATGTCATAAATAGACTTATTCCCTTTGCTCACACCCTTCTTTCATTTCCCAATCCTTCTTTCTTATGGGGTACTTGAGACTGTGCTGTTCAAAATAAAAGCCACACATCCTCCTATAAACATCATAGTTATGAGAAGGTCACGAAATATATGATCAGTTCCCATTATACCATTGACCAGGGTGTTTTGTCTGAAGTAACTTGGAAGAAAAAGTGCAAAGAAGATGGAAATTCCAAGCACAAATAGGTTCCAGGAAGAATTCGAGCTAATGACCTTCAGGTTAGAGAGGTCAACAACTGCCATCATCCCAGAGAGTAAACAGAAGAGGGTTCTGAGCACAAG
Source organism: Peromyscus eremicus (assembly GCF_949786415.1). NCBI lineage: Eukaryota > Metazoa > Chordata > Mammalia > Rodentia > Cricetidae > Peromyscus > Peromyscus eremicus. Next base: position 55,132,746 of record NC_081420.1, on the reverse strand, counting down.
GTCTAGGAGAGATGTGAAGAGGGCACTGAATTTGCCAATCATGCTCAAGCCTGGCATGAGTCTACACCACCCTTAATCAGTCAACAATTGCTAACCTTTGTAATCCCCCAAATTCCAATACTGGGAATGGAGGAGGTAGAGTCATTCCCTGTAGCTAGAGTTTTCCTGCCTGGCCCACAGTCAGGACAAATCTCTGACACCCGCCAGTCCCACAGCCACTCAGACCCAACCAAATAAACACAGAGACTTATATTGGTTACAAACTGTATGGCCGTGGCAGGCTTCTTGCTAACTGTTCTTACAGCTTAAATTAATCCATTTCTATAAATCTATACCTTGCCACGTGGCTTGTGGCTTACCGGTACTTTACATCTTCCTTGTCCTGATGGCGGCTAGCAGTGTCTCCCTCTCAGCCTTCCACTTCCCAGAATTCTTTTCCTTGTCCCGCCTATACTTCCTGCCTAGCCAATGGCCAATCAGTGATTTATTTACTGACCAATCAGCAACACATTTGACATACAGACCATCCCACAGCAATTCCCAGTACCAAAAATGGTGCAGAAAATACAGGGAAGATCATTCATGAAAATACTTCTGTTTATTGCATGGACAGGACGTGGTTGGGTGCAGGAAAGCCTGGCACAAACATAGTAGTCATCAGTGGACTCAATGGTACTACTAGCTGCACTGTCACTGAGAATATCTATGACTGTTCACAAAGCTGAGAAACCTGGACCAAACTTCACATTGCACAACCTGCAGGAAACTCAACAGGCTGAGTGTCCTTTCCAAGTGAATCTGGTCTAAACATCTTCTAGGCATCTCAGCTGGTTTCTGTTTCTTCCAGGCTGCTGGTTTGTCTTAGAATCTCTTTGCAGTTTTTCTACTCTGAGAGTCTTTTTTTTTTTTCAGCTCAGCTTTTCATAGTCTTCTTGGCAACTCTGTTCCTCTAGTCTCAGAAAGACTCTCAGTTTTCATTGCTTACACTATCAGGGAGGAGCCTAGTGAATCTAGTCAGTTTCAGGGACTTCCTGATATTATCTTTAGTTGTTTACCTTCCTGCTTTAAGAGCTTCCCTAGAAGGTTGGAATGTTTTAATCTTGGAGGAAATTGTTACACCACAAATGGTCAAGGGCCTGATGTACTTCTACAGATACCTAGGCAGGACAAAGATGTAGATGGCCACTTCTTTTACTAAGGACATGATGATAGGCCCCCTGGATCTGTCAGATGTGGAGATGCCTTATATCTATGTGTAACAGCTCTGGGGTTCCATTGGCAATTGAAGTATTTCTGGTATTAGATTTCCATTCATCTAAGGACAGGATAGATCAAACAGGGCCCCAACATACAAAAGCACTGGCCTGAAATAGGGGTAACCTGCATCCAAATGTCCGTAGCCTTGTAGTGATTTCCATACAGAAGAAAATTGTCCTGATGTGCTGGCTGGTGTCACACTGGTCATATCTCACACACATGACATCAGCCAGTAGAGAAGGCACCACAATTGTGCTGTTGAAATATATTAGGAAGTACTGCAAGCCCAGAAATATGCACAAGTACTGGGAAGGAACATCTATAGTTAAATCATATCTGACTTCTGGGGCTCTAGACTCCCAGTTCTGTCCAGGTTCTCTACAAGAGAGCACTTCTGTGTGTTGATATACTTCCTATTGCTGATTGCCTTGAACTCAGTGACTTCATTGTCCTGCTCACCACTGGATGAGTCCTCACCATCACTAAAGATGTCAAGCAATCTGCACAGCCATTGATCTGGAGTGGCTGCAGTGAAGGCTTGTTCAAGTCAGGAGCTAAAGACCAGAGGCAGCACTTTCAGTACCTAGAATACCTGATTCTTAGACAGAGATTAGTTTCATAAGTGTTGCCTCTTACCACTCAATTATGGCACCAGAATATAGGATGATGTGCTGTCCTGCAAGCTACTGAATCAGGAAAGCTGGTGGTGTAACTCAGTCTGAGTCTGAGGGCCTGGGAACTTGTACCTCTGTTGTCTAAAAGCGACAGATGAAGGGTATCCCAACTCCAGAAGGCAGAGCCTGCATTCAGCTGTTTAATGTGGGTTCTTGGAATTAAAATTAGGATCTATTGCTTGCAAGCCAAGCATTTTTACCAACTGAGCGACTTCACCAGTCTATGCAGTCTTCTAGTAATGTCTTGGAAATCTTTTATGTTCTCTTATTTATTTTGAGCTATCTATCTATCTATCTATCTATCTATCATCTATCTATCATTTATCTATTATGTATCGATCTAATCACAACTACATATACATACATACACGAAGGGAGGGAGGGAGGGGAGGAGGGAGGGAGAGAGAGAGAGAGAGGAGTGAAAGCAATTTTTTGAAGACTTACCTCCAATAGCTAATATTTATTGTTCCATTGTTGATACTTCAAACTGAGACTTTTTATTGCACTGATGAATTTCATTATTTCTAAAATTTCTATTGGTTGTTTTTTCAACATCTCTCCTTCATAAATTCATCATTCCTATCCTGTGTAGTCTTCTTTAATTCACTAATACGATATTTATATTTGGATTTCATTTGGACTTAAAAATATTTTTTTTCTATGTAACGACAATTAATTCTGAATGAAAGTAATCTTTTTTTTAAAATTTTTATTTTGCAATACAATTCAGTTCTACATATCAGCCACAGAATCCCTTGTTCTCCCCCCTCCTGCCCCCCTCACCTTCCCCCCAGCCCGCCCCCCATTCCAATTTCCTCCAGGACAAAGCCTTCCCCACAGACTGAGATCAACCTGGTGGACTCAGTCCAGGTAGGTCCAGTCCCCTCCTCCCAGACCGAGCCAAGGGACCCTGCATAGGCCCCAAGTTTCAAACAGCCGACTCATGCAATGAGCACAGGACCCGGTCCCACTGCCTGGATGCCTCCCAAACAGATCAGGCCAATCAACTGTCTCACCCACTCAGAGGGCCTGATCCAGTTGGTGACCCCTCAGCCATTGGTTCATATTTCATGTGTTTCTGTTCATTTGGCTATTTGTCTCTGTGCTTTATCCAACCTTGGTCTCAACAATTCTCGCTCATATAAACCCTCCTCATTCTCGCTAATTGGACTCCCAGAGATCCACCCGGGCCTAGTCATGGATCTCTGCATCCAGATCCCTCAGTAGTTGGATGAGGTCTCTAGCATGACAATTAGGGTGTTTGGCCATCCCATCACCAGAGTAGGTCAGTTCGGACTGTCTCTCGACCATTGCCAGCAGTCTGTTGTGGGGGTATCTTTGTGGATTTCTGTGGGCCTCTCTAGCACTTTGCTTCTTCCTATTCTCATGTGGTCTTCACCAACCCCACATCTGGCAGAGGGCTGATATCCAGAATATATAAGGAACTCAAGAAATTAGACATCAAAATGCCCAACAGTCCAATTAAGAAATGGGCTATAGAACTAAACAGAGAATTCTCAACAGAGGAAACTCAAATGGCTGAAAGACATTTAAGGAATTGCTCAACATCCCTAATCATCAGGGAAATGCAAATCAAAACAACTCTGAGATACCACCTTACACCTGTCAGAATGGCTAAGATCAAAAACACTGAAGACACCTTATGCTGGAGAGGATGTGGAGCTAGGGGAACTCTCCTCCACTGCTGGTGGGAATGCAAGCTTGTACAACCACTTTGGAAATCAATATGGTGCTTTCTTAGAAAATTGGGAATCCATCTCCCCCAAGATCCAGCTATACCACTCTTGGGCATATACCCAAGGAATGCTCAACCACACTACAAGAGCACTTGTTCAGCTATGTTCATATCAGCATTGTTTGTAATAGCCAGAACATGGAAACAACCTAGATGCCCTTCAACTGAAGAATGGATAAACAAAATGTGGTACATATACACAATGGAATACTACTCAGCAGAGAAAAACAATGACATCATGAGGTTTGCAGACAAATGGATGGATCTAGAAAAAATCATCCTGAGTGAGGTATCCCAGACTCAGAAAGACAAACATGGTATGTACTCACTCATAGCAGGATACTAGATGTGGAACAAGGATGACTGGACTGCTACTCACATCACCAGGGAGGCTACCTGGAAAACAGGACCCCAAGAAAGACACAGGGATCGCCCAATGACAGAGAAATGGAATGAGATCTACATGAACAGCCTGGACATGAGTGGGGATAGTGAAGGGCGAGGGTTGAGGGAAAGAGAGCTTGGGTGAGCGGGAGATCCCAGCTGGATCAACAACAGAGAGGGAGAACAAGGAATAGGAGACCATGGTAAATTAAAAATATTTTTTATGGCTGAGCAGTGGTGGTTCACACCTGTAATCCAAGCACTCAGGAGAATGAGGCAGGCAGATCTTTGTGAGTTCAAGGCCAGCCTGGTCTATAGAGCAAGTTTCAGGGCAACCAGGACTGTTACACAACACAGAGAAACCCTGTCTCAAAAAAACGAACAAAATTTCTTTTTTTAAAAGATTTATTTATTATGTATACAGTATTCTGCCTGCATATTTTGCCTGCAGGCTAGAAGAGGGCATCAGAGCTTATTATAGTTGGTTGTGAGCTACCATGTGGTTGCTGGGAATTGAACTCAGGACCTTTGGAAGAACAGCCAGTGCTCTTAACAGCTGAGCCATCTCTCCAGCCCCAAACAAAATTTCTTATGGCATCTTTGTCTAGCATTTTATCAACTTCAGTATGTTTGGAATATATTACTATACAGTTATGAGTTTTAGAGTGTTTCATATAACCTTGTTTTTCACATTTATATGTTGTAGTGATTTGCTTATGTGTTGGTATGAGTATCTCTTCCAGGTTGTCTGATGGCCTTCTTAGTAATCAACTCTCTTGACATTCCTCTTAGGTTTATCCATATTTTAGGTTTATGTGTAATGTTAAGTTTACTTCCCAATTGTACTTCATAAAATTAACTTCCTGTAGCTCCTTTGTGATTGTTGAATTTTGGACATATACATATAATAACCAAGTCCAAGGTGCCCACTGGCTCTTAAGTCTTACAAGAGGTAGGACCTTCTGGTAATATAGGTAGGCATGGTACAGAAAGCAGAGCATGCGGGTGTATCTTTTGTGCTTCTTATACTATAGAAGTACAAGCTCTGTGAGTTAGTAAGGCTTTACACAGGTACTGTTTGTCTCTGTTACTTTAAAACCATTTAAACAGCTGAACATGGTGGCCTATACCTTTAATCCCAGCCCTAGGTAGGCAGAGGCAGAAGGAGCTTTGTGAGTTTGAGGTCTATATAGAGAGCTCCAGAACAGCCAGGGCTACCTAGGGAGACCCTGTCTCAACCAACCAAGCAACCAAGCAACCAACCAACAAACCATTCAATCAACAAACCAACAGAACACCCATTTACACTGGTTGCTCCAATTTGTTAAGGTTCTGTTTGTACACTGATGTAGTCCATCATGTTCCATAGGGAGACGTGGGAATATAGAGCATAGATCCCTTCAGTAGGACTCACATTAGTAATGTGTAATCTGACAGGGTGTGAATTTGACAGGTGCAGAGAATACTTATAGGTGTAATGTCCACAATAGTTATGTTATTTTTGTCTGCTCTCCCCATGATGGCATCTGCCTAGGGGTGGAAACTCACACAACTTTTCGCTGCAATCATTTTATGATGGGTCATTGACTGGTACCCAGTCTATTCTTAAGGTGAGTTATTCACCAAAGTTTGAATGAGGTTGGTTCATGGCTGGAGCTTCTGTACTTTCCTTCCTGCTAGCCTAGAGTGTTGCTAAGCGGCAAAGCATCCATTCATGGGGTGCAAAGTTGTGGGACTAATGCCCAGAGCTACAAAACAAGCAAACCCAAAAGGTAAAAAAAAAAAAAATAACAGTAACAGAAAAGGCACATCCAGATTCCAGTCCTAGGATTTGTTTGGAAGGTGTGCAAGCAAGATGTCAGTACTATGCTAGGGAGCTCCCTGGAGCCTTCTTCTTGTACAACTCTCTAAGTGGGTGTACTTCTTTTTTTTTTTTTTTTTTTTTGGTTTTTTGAGACAAGGTTTCTCTGTGTAGCTTTGCGCCTTTCCTGGATCTCGCTCTGTAGACAAGGCTGGCCTTAAACTCACAAAGATCCACCTGCCTCTGCCTCCCGAGTGCTGGGATTAAAGGCGTGCGCCACCACCGCCCACGTGGGTGTACTTTTTTACTCTCACCCTAGTGGTGTTTTTATGCCACGGGAGTCGGACCACCCTGTTTCTCTTGCTTTTCTGTTATCCAGAATCTTGAGGTTCCACTTTTCTGCTGTTGAATTTCATTTCTCATTTAGGGCTGCCCACTTGTGTGTATAGCTGCATGCCTGTTGTTTGATTCAAGTTCAGGGAGGAATGCCTTTATGCTACCATCTGACTAAATAAATCCAAAAATTATGATTGTACATTTTAATGGGACAAACATTTCCAATGTGTGAGGAAAAATATTGTTTAGATTTTTGGACCAGTTGGTGGAATTCAAAGAGAAACAATGGAGGCGGTGACCTTGGCTGCTATGGTATTTTTTAAGCCTTTGTGGCTTTGTTTCCTGTATCAGCTTATGGGGGTGGAAGTAGGACTCATTGACACATGTTGAAGAGCTTGGTCATCATCAGTCTGAGGATATGTCACATAAGCCGGGATCTGGGACAAAAGCTATAACCTTTACTTTGCCCCTAATTTATAAAATACCATTTAAAGTTTATGATTATAACTAAAGAGCTGTATTATCACCCTCTCGTAACACTAAGTGGCAGCCAAGCACACAGTAAAGAACAGTCATGAACAACTAGGGCTTTGTGAGGTCATGTGGGTCATGTTAGGAAAAGACACATTGCTGCATACTGCAAACTTGGGGGAAATGTGGAACAAATATCCTCCTCCATTTGCTTGTATCATAGGACCTGTACTTCTCAGTTTCCATTCTAGTTTCTGCTCCTTCTAAATTTCCTTTCACCAACTCAACCTTAGGATGTCTCATGTATCATTTTATTAATGTCCATACTAACCCACTCATTTTCACACTAATTTCAGGGCGCCTAAGCTGGAAATTATTTTCCAACAGAATCTAAATATGTGTCATTGGCACAACTCTAGGCTTAGTGGCACAACTGTCTTACACACTTAGGTAGATACCTGGGAAGTCAAATGTAGTGTGTTTAAAATTCATTGTCTTCCTGGGAAAAATCTGTTCCGTTCTCATTTCCTCAGCCAGCTCCTTCAGTTGTTGGCCTTACTAAATTTGGGGAGTTAACATGGAGTCCATTTCTTTTTTCTTACTATGTGTGTGATATATCAGAAAGCCATGTTGACTCTATTCTTGAAAAATTGTGATATTTTATTTGTGCTGAAATGTGGTGATATTTTATTTGTATGTTAATAAATAAAGTTTGCCTAGAGATCAGATGTCATAAGCAGCCATAAACAGAAGTCAGGCAGTGGTAGCACATGCCCTTAATCCGATCACATGGCAGGCAGAGTCTCTGTGTGTTCAAGGACACAGCCAAGGAGGGTGACACATGCCTTTAGTCCCAGTACCAAACATAGAGACCTGGAGGTCTGTATAGACACGCAGTGAGGAGGATGTGAAGTGGCTGGGTTCAGAGCCAATGAGAATGCAGAACAGCAAGGCCAAAAAAGGCACAGGTTAGATAGGTAGAGGTTCTCTTGGGAAACTATGGAAGCAGCGTGGTAAGCTAAGGTTAGTTAATGGTTATTCGCTATTCACTCTGATCTCTACAGCTATCACCCCTGTATTTGGCTCTGTGTTTCTTATTTAATAAGACTGTTTAGAAATTCACCTACAAAAAATTGTCATTTTACTCAAACTGTTGGCCATCTTCCCTGCTGGTGCTCTGATCCAAGCCTGTGCCATTTTACATATGAATTGTGAGAAGCCCAAGAGAACTTTATTAATTATGAGAAGTCTGAGAGAACTTATTTTCCCCGACACCTTCAGCATCTTCTTAATAAACACAGCCAATAGCCCTTTATAAACATACCTGTCATGTAGCAACTGTGCTGAGGAGTCATGATTATTTGGCTTTTTTTCCTGTATAAACATGGAAAAGCACAAACAATCATTGAGAAGGTCTAAGGAAGAATCAGAATCCTTGAGGTAGTAAAGGAATCCCCCAAACCAGAAGGGCAGGGTTGAGATTAGCTTGATATTACCAAGTAGTTGAAGTTGAAGAGCCAGACCCTGTAGGAGCTTCAACTTCTGATTCTAAATGTAGTCCTCTCCTTTCTCACCCTGGAAGCACGTGGAAGAAAGAAGAATGACTATGAATAAGATATGATGCATGCTCCCACATGAGAGAAATTGCTCCTGACGTCACAGTGTCTCACCTCGACAGATGCTCTTCAGTTGTGACTCCTTGATTCTCTGCTCATTGAAGCTCTTCACTTTCATACCACATTGTAATTGGTAGCACAAAATTACTTGGTCTAGAGTTTGTAGCTTTGGTAATGTGTAGATGTAACCAACCGTCTTATTAAATAAGAAGCACAGAGCCAATTCAGAGAAGAAAGCCAAGAGGTCAGAGCTAAGAGCCTTACCCTTCCTGCTTTAGCCAAGAGAGCTCTTCGAAAAGGGGGTCTACTTCCTGTGTGTATGTCTTTAAATAGTCTTTCTGTTCTGCCTTCTCATTGGTTGTAAACCCAAACACATGACTGCTTCGTCACTGCCTGCATGTAAAGCCCTCCAGGTCCTCTATGGTATTGAGATTAAAGGCGTGTGTCTCCAATGTTGGCTGTATCCTTGAACACACAGAGCTCTGTCTACCAAGTGCTGGGATTAAAGGCGTGCGCCACCACCGCCAGGCTCTTGCTATGGCTCTGATAGCTCTGACCCCCAGGCAACTTTATTTATTAATATACAATTAAAATCACATTTCAGTACAAGTAAAATACCACCACAGTAATGACCCTTAAGATTGGCTTCTCTAGGACATGTGGGCCGTGTACATAAACTTTCACACTGAAACATGTATACACACACACACACACACACACACACACACACACACACACACACACAGTCTGCAGACAATCAAAATTAAAGTATGATAACATTAACAAAAGTTTCATGAGTTCAGTAAGTGGAAGGAGCTAAAATTTCCATCAACAGATGAAGGTGTAAATAATATGTGATATACATGTAAACAAATGCAATGGAATGAATTACAGGCTCTTTCAGTCACAATGATAGATTTCTGTTTCTGTGCGACAGATACTAGGCACAAATGAAATATAGCTGATACTCTTTTCTATACGATTCATTTTTATGTGGATAGATATTTTGCCTACATGGTGTGTTTATCCACAACATGCATTTAGTGCCCATGGAGGTCAGAAAAGGGCATAAGATACTCTGGAGTTACATAACTCTGTGGACTGCCAAATGGTTGCTGAAATCAGACCTTGATCTTCTGGAAAAGGAGCTGATGCTTTTAACAGTAGAGCCCTCTCTTCAACCCTCTTTATATTTCATAGTAAACACCTTTTTTTTTTCAGCCTCCAACTTGACAGATATTAATTCTAGGTTGGAAAGCATATAAAAAGTTATTAATCAACATAACTTTCTTTCAGAAGAATGAAGTTTTATAAATTTCAGCCTTACCTTGTATAGAATGCACATTGTATGGTCAGATTACACTAAAAATGATCACATATTCTAGTCTCATATGTACAGCTTTATTGAGAACCCATATATTGTAGATTTAATAGAATAAATATATAGAATAGTATCTCATCAATACTTTACATTTACTCTCCCACTCCAAAACTCATAGTAATTTGATTATTTTCAGTTTAGTTATTTTATGAATATTGAATAAGGCTACAAACTCTAAAATATTGATCTGCATTTAACATCTTATTTATAGTGATCTAAAATTTGGGCACTGAAGAGATGGCTCAGTGGTTAAGAGAGGTTGCTGTGAGGTCATGGGACCAGAATTGTTGACCAACAATCTTATAACAAGCTAGGTCACCCATGACTGCTGGTAACTACAGCCCCAAGAGATCAGACACTCTCTTCTGGCACACCCAGCACATGTACACAAATATTTCAAAACTGCCTAACAAATGAGTGCTATAGTAATGTTTAAGTTCCCTTGCTTGTTGTAAAACAATACCCAGTAGTTGCCAATTGTTTATCAACCACTAAGCACTGTTCTGTGTTGTCCCCTTTATGCATTTCAGGATTGTATTGTGACCATGACAATGGAAAAATACAGGAAAAATTTCAAAAAAGATTAACCCTTCTATTTTAATTGTTGACTAAATTTAATTGTTGAGTATCAAAATGTTTTAAATGTTCGATAATGGCTTCTTTGTTCTTTTAATATATTTATATGGGAGTTGCAGCTCTTAATTTCCAATGATGCATGGTCAAGTGAAGGCTTCATAATGATCAAAGGACAATAAGTGTCTGAAGTATTATAATTATTCAGTCACTCTCTTCTCCACAAACATAACATATGTGATAATAAGAGAAAATTACAGAAAACAAATACTTTATCAGTATATAGTACTTTGTTTAAAATTCATCCTTCATATGAAAATGAGTGGTTTCCTTTATTCCATGAGAGATAAAGCTTTAACTTCATGGCCTGTTCCTTTCTGTCAGCTGTCCATTAGACAGTAGTATTTAATACCGTAGTATTTTAAATACAGTAGTATTTAAAAGGTAGGCATTCAGCAGTATTGTTTAACCATTAGCCAGACAGTAGCACTAGTTAATAAATTTCTAGGGAGTAGAAATGGTTAATCATTAGCCAGTAAGTAGGAATGGTTAACCACCAGAATGAGAGTGCCAACTGTTAGCCAGTAGACAGGAAGTTAATATATAATGTTTACCACCTTCCCCTTTAGGGCACCAGAAGATTCAGGACGTGCTTAGGCAGAGGAGTGGCAAGCTATGAGTTCCAAACAGCAGTTTGTCAAACTAAATGATGGCCACTTCATTCCTGCTCTGGGTTTTGGCACCTATAAACCCCAAGAGGTAAGACTATATGATTCTCAGTTATTTCCAGGCTAGAGCTATTCCAAGTCCAAGAAGGCAGAGAGTTAGGTTTGTCCTGCATCAGGGTTTGATTGACTCCCCACTTGTTTATTAATTTTGTTAAATAGAGGTTACAGCAGCATCTACAATTGGTGGCTGTGGGTAGGAGACGAAGCTGGTTCCCTAGATAGGCTGAGTCAGGATTCTGGCAGAATAGGGTCTTTCTCCATGCTTGCACTTCTCTGGGAGAAAGTTCCCTGCTCCTGGTGAGCCAGCAGAGAGGCATGCTTAATGGAGAACAAAGGGAAGGCCTAACTCTGAAAACATTTTCTTTGAGGATGGATGTGAGTGTTGTATATGATGGAGCTATAAGGTACATGCCTCAGTGGCATCGGAACATTTACTGTAACTCAGTTAGGAACTTCAGGGATAGGAAGAAAGATTTTTTTTTTTTATCTTCTCTGGTTATTCTTGCTGTAGGCTTAGGAACCAGGGCTTGGCAGGATGTGGCTGTATCTTTTCTCTTGGATTTGCTTTTCTAGCCCAGACCTGCCTGTGGGTTTACTGTTCTTATTTGAAGCCTCTAAGAGTGAACTTGGCATGAATCTCCAGGCTCTGAGCTCCAGACTTAAAGGGACATATTCTTGACCTAACAATTCTGAGCACTATGCTTTTCCTATGTCTATGTTTCTCAGTTTGATAGAAGAGAAGAACTTCACCAGATTGCCAATCAGCTTTCTTGGTTGCAGTGTGAGAGAGGACTTCTCTGTTTATGACTACAATCCATGACACCGTTTTTCCTTTCAAGGAGGAAAGATGCAGGGAAATCCGTGTGGTAACTCAGGGTGTCTCCCTGTAGATTAATGCATGAAACAAATATTTGAGGAATATTTCAGTTTTGTTTTGGGGGTAGCCTTCAGCATCGCATAGTGAATACTGCACCAGAGCTAAGTAAGCTCTCCCATGTACAAACTCTCAACTGTGGGAAACTCACTGGAGTTTGTAATGCATCATTATGATAAGGGGAAGGAGGACCTAGTAAAGATGAGTGTGAATTATTGGTCTTCATTAATGCATGTTGAGTTTGGAGCAAGGTTGCTGTGGGAAAATTTGTTCCGTTCAGCCAGTGTCTTTGGGATACAAGCCCTAGGGTGTGGCTTTGTCTGTATGTGACCCCTTAAGAGCTGTGCTTTCTTGGTTGGTTTGGAGGCCGGATGGTTGGTTCCCAAAATCCCTGGGCAGAATGGAGGACGACAACAGCTGAATACCCAGTGGTGTTTACTTGTTCTGTATTTGTGAGTCTTTATCCCCATTCTATATCTCAGTAAAGTCTAGAGATCCTTTCACCGATTCCTGTGGGTTCACATAACACCTGGTGGTCCCCAGAAGTGAAAACATTGAAGAATACTGTTTCTTAACCTGGGGTGAATTTCTTATTTTGTAAACGTTCTGAGACTTTAATTCTGTGACAAAGGACCACTCCCCTTAACTTCAAATTTGTACATTTCCTTCCTATTAGATTTATGCATGTATAATAGGGAAATCTGGAGAAATATACAGGATTTGTTTCTTTTGCAAAGTGGCACAAAACCCAAGATCAGGTCAAGGCCAGTGCTAAAGCCTCAGTGTTGGTAACTCATAGAATGGCTTTATTCATAAATAAGTCAGGGATGGTATCAGGAGAAGGTGGTACAAGCCAGAATTTCAGCCACTGTGTTTTTTTTATGGAAAGATAAATATGGAAATTATTGAAGTAATCAGAAAAGGCTGTCTGATTTCCTTTTTAATTCCTTTGATTATGTTTATGATTACATGAGTGTGTGCACAGGTGTGTGGAGGGTAGAGGTCAAAGTCTCCCTCAACTGCTCTTACTTTATTTTTGTGAGGTCTGCCACTGAGTCTGGAACTCAGTGATTCAGCTAGACTGGCAATCCAATGAACTCCAGGGATCACCCTGAGTTTGCATCCCCAAGCATGGGATTACATGTGTATACCACTATGCCATACTCTGATTTTACATGAGGGCTGGAGGTCTGAACTAAGATTCTGAGAGTTGTTAGCAAACACTTTATTGATTGAGACATCTCCCCAGCCACAATCTTAAATCCTTTAATAAAAGAACTGTCATATCATTATCCAAATCTCACAGTCAAGGCACTAATTTTAGATTTAATTCGTCATATCTTTTTTAAACAAATGATCTTAGGTTGAAAGGGCTGACACCACGAATGAATAATCTCCAATATGATATAGGTAATTTATTTTTTAATGAGGATATATTCCTAGGGTCAATTTTCTTTTCCTGTCAGTATTTAGGTCTGTCAGATAAAGAGAATGGATATTCAGAAAGACTGACATAGGACACTGTTCTCTGCCCAAGTCCCTAATATTAACCTGTCCTTGCTTAGTGTCTGTGATCTTTGCTTTCTTATCCCTTTGTGACAATGTCTTAGATAGGGTCAAGGAGGACACTGTTCTGCTTGTAATTGTCCTTTATCCCAAGTAGACTTTTTTTGTGTGTGTGTTTATTTTGCTTAGTAACCCTTCTACATAAACTGAGTGTGACTTTCAAGCAAACAGTTGAACCCAAGGTAAGCTTAGCATTCATCAGTGCCAATAAGTATCTAGGACTGCATGGGTATAAAGAAGTTTTTAGATGTGAAAGTCTTGCTATTAATTAGGAAAGACCCCGAGAAAGCAGATTTTGACTCATTGTCTGAAATATGGGACAAAATATAGGCAACCATTGAGTCTGTGGAGATACTTCATTTTCTGTGACATCTACAATGTTTCTGGAGAATTTGTTGTGTTTTGTAGAGTAGAAAGTGGAAATTCAAGGATCAAGGGAATAGGCTCTTGCCTAACAATTGGTCTGAGGATGACTTTGAAAGACAAAATTCTTTCTAGTCTAGTAAGCTCCCATCTATGTCTACTCTGACCTAGCTCTCAGAACATGCATCTCTAAATACCTCTTTTGGTTGTTTCTCTAGGTTCCCAAGAGTAAGTCACTGGAAGCTGCAAACCTAGCTATAGGTGTTGGGTACCGCCATATTGATACTGCTTTTGTGTATCAAGTAGAAGAGGAGGTAGGACAGGCCATTCAAAGCAAAATTAAAGCTGGTATTGTAAAGAGAGAAGACATGTTCATCACTACAAAGGTATTGTTTTTATACTATGCAAGTGTGCAAATTATTGAAATATAATATAAGGAAGTGAAAATTATATTACTTGATCAGAAGTTGGAAAAAGGAGTCAGTTGCAGAAATGGTGAGTGAAAGTAATGATAGATTATAATGTCTATGAAAAATATTTCAGTTGTTGGATGTTATCAGATGTATGTGTTTTATTTCTTAAGTAATTTCCTTTCATTGTTCGATAAATGATCTACCAATAACAAATATATATAATCGAGTTCACATTGTTAAGTGAGAGTAAAGTAAATTCTGGTGTAAAGGGAATGATTAAAACTTTCCTTCAAGTACAAAACATATTTCAGTATTAGGATAAATAAGTGTGCATGTTTGGGCAATCTATTAATTGATCACAACTTCTGTTCTTCAACTTCTGTAGCTTTGGTGCACTTGTTTTCGGCCAGAGCTGGTCCAGTCTAGTTTGGAAAAATCACTGAAAAGACTTCAACTGGACTATGTTGATCTTTACCTTATGCATTTCCCAGTGCCGATGAAAGTAGGTGATTTATATTGTCAAATGTACATATTTTTGCATGGGGGCATGGAAATAATTTTTATGGATGGTTGAGACAAGTTTCCATTATAATTTCATATAAAGTTAGTTTATGTTATTAAACTTCTTAGTAGGTTCTACAAAGAGTTTACTGGATTAGGAAATGAGGTGTCCAAGAAATTGTCAGAATCTCAGAGTAGAAGTAACTTCCAGAAAATCTTGTATGTACACATCTTTCACATGTATTTGTATTACTAGGTGTTTGCTTGGGTGTTGCCCCTATTTTTCTCTTAGTGGCAATAGTGGCCCAAGATAGTATCAATTTCAAGGTTATTGACACTTTATGGCTTCTCTGCATCTTTTCCTATCATAATCAATCTTGCACTCAGTCCTGATTGGCCATCCTTGGCTCTCATGGCTGCCCTTGGGCCCACATGTATTCATACTTATTATTTATACTGGGACTAGATTGATATAAATTCTTGGTGGAGGTCAAGGCCATGCATTGACTGGGCTTTCCTGTGAATAGGAAACATTTTCTTTTTTTCCAAAAGAAAGAGTAGACAAAAGAACACAGGTCAACTAGCAGGTCTCATTTTATTGTTTGAAAATATTATTTAGGTGCAAGAATTATATATATTTGTGTGTGTTTAATTAACAACAATTAAAGAAAGAGAGGCCATGAATTTGAGAGACAGCAAAGGCATACATGGGAGGGTTTGGAGGGAGAAAAGGGAAGGAGAAAAATGCTGTACTTATAATTTTAAAAATAAAATTATTATAAGAAAAAATATTTAATTACTTATATAATTAACATAAAAAAATACAGCAAAACTAGGCTCCTAAAGATAATTTGTACAACTCTATACGTATATCACTTTGTAAAAACAGTACATAGGATGATGCCTCACTACTTTATGGCTGTTTATTGTCTTATTTCCATGATAGTCTTTAAATTTTTTTAAAAATATTTGTTTAATGTATATGGGTGTTTGGCTTGTGTGTATGTCTGTGCACTATTGTCTGTGGAGGCCAGAAGAGGGCATTGCCAATGTAACGTATTTACAAATAGATGTGACCCATACTGTAGGTGCTGGGAATTGAACCCAGGTCCTCTGAAAGAGAAGCCAGTACTTAATCACTGAACTATCTCTGCAGCTCCTCTAAGACATTCTTAAAAGCCTTACTATAGGTGAGACACATGTGTTTGTGAGATTTATTTAACAACCATTACTCTTCCAGCCAGGGGATGATGATTTTCCAAAAGATGACCAAGGGAAAGTACTACTGGACACAGTGGACTTCTGTGACACATGGGAGGTGAGTGCCTTTCCAAAGGACAATAGAGCAAGCAGAAGGAGGGAGAGCCAGCTCATTTCCCCTTCAGTATAGAAATTCATTTACATGCATATATATTTGCTGGAGTAGAAGGGGAGAAATGCATTACTAAAATGTAAGAGATGGAAAATGAAGAAGCACTCAGAATAATAAGGAATATGTGTTATTTTGCCACCTTATGTAATAGCATCCTCAACTTTTTAGTGATGTCAGAGAAATATATCTTTGCCTGGCATCTTATTCTTAATATCACCATTATCTTGACTTCTTCATATTTAAGTCCAGTGATCACCTGGGCAATACATCCTTCCCTACCTTTTTTGTGTATGTGTCTATAATCAAACTTAGGGCCTTGTATACACTGGCAAGTGTTCCAATGCTGAAATGTATGTCTCACTCTAGATAATTTTTTAAAAACTGTTCCATCTTCTCTTTATATTGATGTAGCCAATTGCAAGTATGGCCCTTCACAACCTCTTTCTCATCACCAGGCATTGGAGAAGTGTAAGGATGCAGGATTGCTCAAGTCTATTGGGGTGTCCAACTTTAACCACAAGCAGTTAGAGAGAATCCTAAATAAGCCAGGACTTAAGTACAAGCCTGTCTGCAATCAGGTAAGGATTCTCATTCCCTCCTCATTTCTTATGGTTTTCCTTATTCTGTACTGCTGACATGTGTCCATTTATCCTCTGTGGAAGTGATTTTCATTTTGTGGAAAAGAAGATTCTGAGAGCAGTATCATTGCTTCAAAAGATGGGGGAGATTACAAATTTAACCTTGGACTATTAAAGTATTGGTGAGAATGGGGACATAATTTATTACACCACCTTTGGAGAATGTATAAATTTAAAGTTAGTCCAGTAGGCAGAATTTGCGGGCAGGGGAAAGTGATCTTCTCCTTGAGCTGCGAATAATGAGGAAGCATGGGACATTTTGTTGAAAGATTGAGTTAAAATAAAAATCAGTCAGTGTTCAGGACTTATGTGGAGTTTAGATGCTTCTCACCATCTTATTATGGTCCTTTCTGATGATTTTATTAAGCTTAGCAGCTGACATCTTTACCCATGAACTTCCTTGCTGACCCCTAACTACTTTTTGACACAAAAACTTGCCCAGTCAAATGTTGTTTACCAGAATCTTCCAAAATTAGTTCTTTTGCCTTTCAAGAAAAATTGCAAATGTTTTAAATTCAAAGGTGATATTGCATATAATTTTCTTAGTCTACTTTATTGACTTTGAGCATTTTTATTCATCGTAATATGAACATATGATATAATCTGATATCTTTCTATAATACTCCTTCATAGGTTGAATGTCATCTTTATTTAAACCAGAGTAAGCTGCTGGATTACTGCAAATCAAAAGACATTGTTCTCGTTGCTTATGGTGCTCTGGGAACACAACGATATAAAGAATGGTAATATGAAAAAGAGTATACCTGAAGCAAGACTGTCAATTAGCATCATGACACTCAGTTCTCAGGGAGAGAGGGATCTTTCTTTACAAGAACCTGGTGAAGCAGAAGTTGGTGGTTCAGGGACTCCTGAGTAGCCCTGGAGTCAGTTTCTTTTCCCTTTTTCTGACAGAATACTCGTATAAGAGAAACTTCAGGGAGAAAGGCCTGGTTATGGTGCACAGTTCTAGGCTACAGACCATAATGGTAGGGAAGTCAGGGTGTCAGGAGCTGGAAGCAGGTGGTACCTTCACTATACAATCAAGAAGCAGAGAATGACAGATGATCACTTATGGTCTGACCACTTTCTCCATTTATATAATCCAGGATCCCCAGCTCAGGGGAATGGTTTCAGTCACAATTAACATGGGCCTTCCCACATCAATTCTCATCATAAGATAATGCCCTATAGGCATCCCTGAAGCCCATCTTCCAGATGATTCTAGACTTTGTCCAGTTGACTCTTATCCGTAACCATCATGCCCAGTCTAGTATGTGCCCTCTACTGTGTTTTGAAGCACCATCAAAAACCTTGGCCTCAGCAGCTCATTTCTACTTTCCTGCTAGGGTGGACCAGAGCTCTCCAGTTCTCTTGAATGATCCAGTTCTTTGTGATGTGGCCAAAAAGAACAAGCGAAGCCCTGCCCTGATTGCACTTCGATACCTGCTTCAGCGTGGGGTTGTGCCCCTGGCCCAGAGTTTCAAAGAAAATGAGATGAAAGAGAATTTGCAGGTGATGAGCTCTCCTTCTTAGGGTTGTTACATAGTATCTTCCATGTGCTTGCTTCCTTCAAATTTCTGTGAACATTTTTTAGTTCAAGCCTATATTTCAAGCATTTTCTATACATGTGAGCTTTCAGGTGCATTGAGAAATGTTTTGTCTACAACATAAACAGCAACGCGACTTGATAATAGTGTTGGAGATGATGTAGAATTTGCTTTGCTTTGTTAGCCAAGTACTACATACCCCTTTCCTATGCATTTCTTTTTTATTTTCTGAAATGAGGGATCTGGACTGAGTAACTTTGATTCTAGAAATTTTTATGATTTTACTTTTAATTCTATGCATGCTGAGATATTCTAATACTCATTATACGTATATATATATATATATATATATATATATATATATATATATATATATTATGTTTCTGTTTTACTCATTTACCTGAGTTGCTTTTTTGAAATTTCACATAAGTATACTTTATTATAGTATAAAATATTAGTAGTTAGTAAAGAAACCATTCTCAAGTAGTTTAATATAAATAACTACTTAAGAATATTCTTTGATTTAAAACATTTTCTTTACTTTAGCCTGGACTCAGTGAAAATTATCTGTCTTTGCTGTGTTGCACATCTCTTCAAGGAACTCTTGTACATATATTCAGGACGATGCTGCCTCTCAGTCTCAGTGGACTGATCTTCTCAGTTCCATATAGGTTTCCTACAACTGACAAGTTTCCCAGTTCTCTGCACTTAGCCCTAAACCAAGCCAGTGAGAAGCCTTTTATGATAAGCACAGGGTTGAAGAATCACTGCTTCTGTCGTGATCAAGTGTCCAGTGCAGGTTGCACAGCCACCAAGATTAAAGGGGTGACAAGTAGACATCTCCTCCGTGGGTGAAGGTGTAAAGTCACTTCAACAGTGTACAGATCAAGAGTGTGGATTGGCTCCCAAAAGGCAGTCAACGCATTGGGGACAGCCCTTGCTCCCACTGCTAGGAGTCCCACAAGTAGACCAAGCTACACAACTGTCACACTTGTGTGGAGGACCTCAGTCGGTCCCATGAAGGCTCCCTGGCTGTTGGTCCAGACTCTGTGAGCTCCTACCAGCCCAGGTTACTTGTTTCTTTGTGTTCCCATGTGGTGTCCTTGATGTCCCTAGCTCATACAGTCCTTCCTCCCTCTCTTCTACAAGATTCCCTGAGATTGACCCAATGCTTTGCTATGGGTCTCTACATCTGTTTCCACCAGTTCGTACATGAACGCTCTCTGATAACAATTGGGATAGTCACCAAACTATGAGTATAGCAGAATATCACTAGGCATCATTATCTTCACATTTTTTCCCCAATCGTGTTTGGTTCTATCCTAGGTCTCTGGCCTATCTAGGCTCTGGGTCCTGAAGCTGCAGACAGTGTCAGGGGTGGGTCTGAGGCTGGACTAGTCATTGGTTGGCTGTTCTTACAATCACTGTGTCACTCTTTCCTCCCTCCCCTCCATACTTCCCATAAGCAGGACAGACAGTAGGTCCAAGGTTGTGTGGCTGGGCCAGGATCCCAATCCCTCCACTGGAAGCCTCCCCCTCCCCAGTCACAGGAGATGGCCAGTTCAGGCTAAGTATCCATCATTGCTAGGAGTCTTAGCTAGCTAGGGTCATCCTTGTAGATTCCTGGGAGTTTCCCTTGCATCAGGTTTCTGACTGACTCCAAAACACCCCCCTTTCCAGTCATTTCTTTCAATACTCTCCTCCATCCACCCTGAACCAGATTCTTCATGTTCCCATCTTTACCCACCTCCAATTCACTCATGAAATCTCTTCTATTTCCTCTTCCCCAGGAGATCCATGCATCCTTGCTTGGACCCTTCCTTGTTTCATTACCTCTCTGGGTCTGTGGATTGTAACATGGTTATCTGTTGCTGGAGAATTTCTCTCCAGCTCCCGCCACCAAGTCCCGTCAGTTTCAGAGCCCACTTATAAAATAAACACACAGACTCTTACATTATTTAAACTGCTTGGCCATTAGCTCAGGCCTGTTATTGTCTAGCTCTTACTCTTATATTTAGCCCATTTCTATTAATCTTTACTTTGCCACATGGCTCATGGCTTACTGGTACCTTACATCTTCCTTGTCCTGATGGCAGCTGGCAGTGTCTCTCTCTCCGCCTTCCACTTCCCAGAATTCTTTTCCTTGTCCCGCCTATACTTCCTGCCTAGCCAATGGCCAATCAGTGATTTATTTACTGACCAATCAGCAACACACTTGACATACAGACCATCCCACAGCACTTCCCCTTTTCTTTTCTTAAAAAGGAAGGTTTTAACTTTAACATAGTAAAATTACATATAACAAAACAATTATCAAGCAAGAATTACAGTTACAATATTAAAGAAGAGATCATATCTATCTTATATTTGTAAGTTTAAGGTTTTATATCTAACTTATCTTTTATTATAACTAAGGAAAATTGTAAGTATCTAGTCTTTAACCACATCAAAGACCTCAGAAGGATATACTACTACCTGAGAAATGGAGAAGGATATAAGTAACCTTTAGGAGTCTTGTAGGGTAGACAGAGACAGCTGGCAGCCTGGACAGTCATTCAAAGTTCTCTTGTAAAGTTGGGGCATCTGTCTTTAGCCCACAGGCCTAGAGTCTCTTATTTACTTTTCTCTGTGTCTTGTAGAATGTCTGGCAGTTTTCTCTGCAAAGTAGGAACCTGAAGGACCATTTTGTTAAGCAAAGTTCAGTGGTCACCTTTGTATGGGTCCTGCATGTCCAGTTGATCAGGCAGTCCAGGCAAGAACAGTTTCTTGCCCAAATGGCTATTTTTGTCAAGGTGAAGATAAACTCCGTATGGAGTGTCTTCGATGCCCATCCTCCTCTCTGAAGTAAATCGGTGCTGTCAGGAGCAGACATGTCTCATTGTCCAGAAAGTCTAAATTTTTAAAACATTTTAAATGCCATATTTTGTAGGTCTTTGAAGTGTTTGAAGACTACCTATCTATCTGAAATATAACTATGTATATCTAGAAGACTTAACTAACATGGCTACAAATATGATTATCATAGATGACTAATTATTAATCTATTTTTTAATTATCCATTATAATTTTAAATGAGTTACATAAACATAATACCTCAAACAAGAATAGAAATATATATACAGTATAACAAAATTAAGTTTAAACTTGTATCAATAAACTAAAATCTATAGCGATGTAAAACATTTTAAACAAGTTGTTATTCTTTAAAAGTAGGTTCATTAATCTACCCTTTCATCCTATCATATCTAAACTATCCCCTTTTTGTCTTTAGAAAGAGATTGTATTTATAATCAACCTGTTTTAAATAAAAATATTGGTTTTTGTCTGTCCCACACCAGAGGGCTCTTCTGATTTGGGACATAAGAATCTCTTAAGCATTTTTTTTTTTTTTGAGCAATATGTCTGGGTTTAGAGGGGGAGTGAGCCAATTCCATCTCTAAAGCCAGCTTGGTATATTTGGGAATTTGGGCGTAGCTTCTCTTACTACTTCCTGCTGGAGGGGGGCGCTGTATCTTATGGGGACACGAAGAAAATTTTAGGATCATGGAGTAGTCCATGAGGCTGTATCGTCTGAGCCAGTTGTCTTGAAACCATTTTGGATGTTGAATCATCTGGGCCATGGTGTCACTGGAGACCTTTCAGGGGGTCTTGGCTGGTCAAACCTGATGTATCTTAATCTGGAACAAATCCATAGTCTCTGGCTTTCTGTGGAAACAAGAGCAGAGACTCTTTTCCAAAGCAACATATCCTTATATCCAAATTTTGAAGTCAAGGTACCTTTAAAATATACATTTTGGCATAACTCAACAGCTTTTACAATCAAATGTTTTTCTGCAGTTACGAATATCAAAGAGAACATAATCCAGATTCTTTGTGTGGTAGCCATCTTTACGTGGCTTATTTTTTTATATTAGCGTGAGCCTATTGCTTTAAACTGCAGCATTCTAAGCCTGAAATGGCGCAGTGGCTGCTGGCTCCGCCCACTTTAGCTTTCCAACATGGCGGCGGTCCGCTTTCCGCCAGCTCTGGGAGCCATGACTCTCAGAAATAGTGGGTCTACACTTTTACCAAAGTAGCGTGTAGCCCAGAAACCTCTTTTTTTGTTTTGTACTAGCAAAGGCTAAATTCACCACACAGTTTAATGTGCTACTTGCAGAGGCCTCATTCCCACCATACTGCAGGTCGAGAGCGCACGCTAGGAACCCGCCAGTAGCTCAAACCAGCAGCTGCCGCTTATTTGAGAGAGACAATTAGGAAGCTGTTTTTAGGTCCGTTTTAGAATCTTTTTCTAAGTTTTTAGGTGGAAACTCTTGCCCCACGTTGGGCGCCATTTGTTGCTGGAGAATTTCTCTCCAGCTCCCGCCACCAAGTCCCGTCAGTTTCAGAGCCCACTTATAAAATAAACACACAGACTCTTACATTATTTAAACTGCTTGGCCATTAGCTCAGGCCTGTTATTGTCTAGCTCTTACTCTTATATTTAGCCCATTTCTATTAATCTTTACTTTGCCACATGGCTCATGGCTTACTGGTACCTTACATCTTCCTTGTCCTGATGGCAGCTGGCAGTGTCTCTCTCTCCGCCTTCCACTTCCCAGAATTCTTTTCCTTGTCCCGCCTATACTTCCTGCCTAGCCAATGGCCAATCAGTGATTTATTTACTGACCAATCAGCAACACACTTGACATACAGACCATCCCACAGCAGTTATCCTTTACTTTAGAGCTAATATCCACTTATAAGTGAGTACATTTCCTTGCCCAGCCTCAATACAAGAGGAGGAGCCTAGTGCTATCTCAACTTAATATGCCATGCTTCGTTGACAGCCATGGGAGTCTTGCCTCTTTCTGAACAGAAACAGAGGTGGGGTGCAGAGGGCTGCAGAGGTGAGGTAAAGGGAGGGCATGGGAGGAGTGGAGGGAGGGGAAATTGCAGTTGGGATGTAAAGTAAATGAAGAAATTTAATTTAAAAAATTGATATTAAAACTGGAGCAGCAATTGAATCAGAGGTGCTTCTGATACTTAAGCCTAGCAGACAGCTACAACTGCCTCACTGTTGTAGGCAAGTATTGCTGCTGTTTTTAGAAATGCTGCTGGAGAAGGAGAATAAACCCAGATTTTGTAATAAATGCCTGCAGATGTGTGCAGATTTGTACAGGTATGAGAGATTGATGATGTGTGGAATTTATATATGAATTATATATGTGATAAATATATACCATTTGATAAATATATATGGTAATTCACGTAAGTATATGTAATATTTATCATATATAATTCAATGTAATGTGATATGGTTTATATATGGTTATTTGACAATGATATACATACACACACACACAAATGAACACTGTTGATTGAAGGGTAGAAGTATACAAGTGTAAGAATTTGTAATTCTAGGTAGTGAATTATAAGATGTTCTGTTTTCTCAAACAAAAAGAAATAAGGAATATGAGTTTTCTGCATTTACATAGTCTCAATAGTGATTGTTACGCACATTCAGAAGCATTTGCTAAATTGCCTTCTCCCAATTTTTGCTTGTTTTCGTTCTCTTTTTATTACTTCACGAAAAAAGGGCACCTACTACAGTCTTCACACTTACTATGTGATTGAGCATCACATCTTTTCATTTGTCAGGCAAGAGTCTCCTTCACTATTTTGCCAAGGCTTTGTGGTATTTCCCCCTAAACTGTTCTCTAAATTGTAGTTTTTATGTATTGTAAAGAATGGATCCAGAAAGATATATATAATTTTAAATGACTTATTCAGAATAATTACATTTATGAGTTGTTTTCTGTATTCAATTGTTTTATTTATTCTCTCCCACTACCCTAATTATGTGTCTTACTAGATTCATCACTTGTTACACTGTTGACAAATTTCCTTGTCCTTCCCTCCATCCTTCTCTGTCTCCATATTTTTAAGGCACCAAGAGACTTACCAGTGCATATGTTTTAAGATGTGAACAATTAGTAAAAATCATTTTGAAGTTAAAATGTCTCAAATTTAAATAAGAAGATCCTTTTGAAAGCCAGCTCTTTTGTCCTACATAAATATGATATAATTAAAATTTGGACACATCTTGACTTACATAATATTGAATGAGCAATTGTTTACATTTTAATTATTCATTGATTTATTACAAAATGTACTTTCCATGAAAATCACTGTTCTGTGTGATACATTTCAAAAATTTGCTCTAGATTTCTTGGAAACTATGTAGGTGATGCCATTGCCTTTAGATGATGTTAAATGTTTTGTTTGTTTGTTTGTATTTTCTCATCTTTGGTACTGCAGTTTTAATATATCTCAAAAGCAGTTTTTGTTATTTTTGCTTGTTATTTATTAACCTTGAATGCTTTGGTAAACAATGTTCATTTCTTTTGAAACATATATGCTACTTACATTGCCTTTGACACCTAAAATCTCATTCATTCAAATGTCAAAACCTTTTGTTTTTCTGAAAGGTTTTTGAATTCCAGTTGTCTCCCGAGGATATGAAAACCCTAGACAGCCTGAACAAAAATTTTCGATATCTCACAGCTGAGATGTAAGTAATGTTCATAAAAACCTCACCTTAATTAGTTTCAGGTCCAAGTCTCTCCCTTGCTCGAAATCAAGTGCCTTATTCATCCTTATAATTTCCCTTGGAAAATAGTTAATACAACATTTGTTTCTGAGATTTGAAAATATGGATGTGTAATTGCAAAACACAGAGAAGGTTTTGAAAATCATCTTCAAAACTAAGAAAAAAACATTTAGGGAAAAGCACTATTGCATAGGAGCATTAATAGCCACCCCAAAGATCTTTAGTTTCCCTTCATGATCTGTGGTAACAAAATTTCATACTGGAAACAGGTTATAAATTGCAAACAAAGACTGCATCTCTCTCTCTCTCTCTCTCTCTATATATATATATATATATATATATATATATATATATATATTCAACTGTCTATCATCTATGTATTTACATCTTCTGCTTGTTGGAATTTTAATTCTCATAGAAATAAATATGGTAATGTTTGAAGGAGAATTAGAAAATCTACAATACCATGTAAATTTGGTATAGTAAGATTTTTTTGGTAGAGAGCAGAATGAAGGCAGAGGAGAGATATAGCTCAGTGAGTGAGCCATTGTTGTAAGTAATGAATAATTCTTTCCACACTTTAACAGTTAATGATTTTTATCACTGCATATTTTGGATTGTTGTTTATATAGAGAGGTCTACATATTATACAGTTAGCTCCTCGGCCATGGATGCCCATCTTGTTGATGCCATTCTTTCCTAACTGAGTCTAATACATTACTTTGTGCATAATGGGCAGTGAGTGAATAATGAATGGATTACTAATAATTAAATGGAAGTGAAAGTAGTAGGCATAAGTAATATTTTAAGGCATATTAAGACATTTTCGTGTTGATCAATATCTAGAGTTACCTTGAACTAAAGTGACTCATACTTTTTCTCCTTTCTTTGGAGACTGAAGTTCAGAAGGATTTTTGGCTCTTCTTTCTTTGATTGATGCATAGATGAAGCCAAGGGAGATGAATATTTATTGACACTGGTCTTTGTGCATTCTGTTCTGGGCAAAGGGACATAACTGGAAAAAATGTATAAATAGATAATATTTTAAAAACATTTCTAATAAATGTTTGTAAGTGAATGTAAGAATGTCACCTTCTGCAACATGTTAGGGAATAAAACGAATAACTCTCACCTTGATGGTGACTTTCTAGATGTCACATCTTTACACAGCAAAAATGGATCATACAGTGCATGTTTGTTTTTATTTCCTATTTTAGTGTTATGGAACATCCTGAATATCCATATTCTGAGGAATATTAACACGGAGACCTAGTCATGACTATGACTCTGACTAAAGTTATGGTGTGTGGACAGTGATGTCGGTGATGTGATTCAGATGCTGTTTGGTGGATGCCTCATTTCCAGTCAATCTAGGCTGCTTAGCAACTCTCACATTCAGCTGAAACTCCGACTAACAGTCTTGAAAAAAAGGGATTTAATTTTCATGATGCTTCAAAATAAATATAACATGTTCTCCTCAAAAGATACTTTATTTTTTTTTTTATGAATCATTATGACACAAAACTGGTTTTGATGGAAGTCTGTGGGTGGTGTTTGGAGATGATGATTTCCATTTTATAAATATTTCAGACTTGGGGTAGGTGGTATTTTCAGACCAGGGAATGGCTGTTAGTAGTTGTTTGTGAGTCAGTGGTCCTCTAGCCATGAGTCAACAAGAAAACACGGCACACAGTGTGTGATTCTCAGTCTGGAAGGTGAGACACACATGGAAAGGTTGACCAACAGTTCCCAGGCTCTCTCTAGCTGCTTAGCATTAGAGTCTTGGAAATGGAGAGTGAGGCATTCCTGAAAAGGTTAGACTAAAAAGGTGACATGAGAACCAGCCTAATAGGACCATTCAAAGTCAGGATGGGGGACTTCAGGAGGAGGGAGTTGATCATAGCTCTACCTAGAAATGATGCCAAGGTTGATTTTTTCCCCTAAATTTTTCTTTCTCTTTTCTTTTTTGAAGATAATTACATCTCTCAAACAAAAGGAGATTTTTATAAATTTAATCCAAGGACATATCAGAGAGTTATTTCTATCAATATTTTTGTAAAGACATAAAAAACAGAACCAACTTTAATTTTAATGAATTTAAAAATACTTACAAGAATTGTGATGCATTGATGGAATGTGATCTCCGAATCCCTGAAAATTTAGTGTGTAAAGATGTCAACACAATGTTGGACTAGGAAGTTTCAAATTTTCCCCATGAAAACATCAGAACAACCATGTAACCTAGGCTAACTGTCTAATAGGCTCTGGTAAGCAGTCAGCTGTTTACAGAAACCAAGTAAAGATGCAACTGTTAGTAACAACAGGATCCCCAAAATAGGTAGTTTTACATCTCACACTGAGAAGATCTACCTGCTTGGTAGCATGTGGTCTTGATATGTAGGTGGCATCAACAGTTATCAGTTAATTTTTCTTCAAAGCAACTGATCTTATAGGACCCAATGTACCAAATCTGTGCTTATCATTTCCAAACAATTTTCTTAATACTTCAATTCTCACATAAAGCCTCACCTCATAAATAGCAGTTGATATTAGAGAGCAAGTCTAGGTTTATGGTGCTTTCTTTAGGAATTTTACAAATTATTTCCCACAGAATCTTTATGTACCATAGAAAATAATTTTTTTTGCATTTGAAAAATGATTAAAATGATTACCAACATCTTTTTTTCAATGTTTAGAAAATTGTTTAGCAATTTAATATTTAACATTTTAGGAGAGAATTGAGTACTTTTTAAATATACGATTACCTTTTCCATATTTCTTCTTCTTCTTCTTCTTCTTCTTCTTCTTCTTCTTCTTCTTCTTCTTCTTCTTCTTCTTCTTCCTCCTCCTCCTCCTCCTCCTCCTCCTCCTCCTCCTCCTCCTCCTCCTCCTCTTCTTCTTCTTCTTCTTCTTCTTCTTTTGGTTTTTTGAGACAGGGTTTCTCTGTGTAGCTTTGTGCCTTTCCTGGATCTCGCTCTGTAGACCAGGCCTCAAACTCACAGAGATCTGCCTAGCTCTGCCTCCCAAGTGCTGGGATTAAAGGCATACCCCACCACCGCCCAGCCCATATTAATTCTTACTTACTAACCCTCAATATATTTTTTTAAATGTTTTTATCTTAAGTGTGTGTGTGTGTTTGTCTACCTATATGTCTGTTTACCACATGCATTCCTGATGCTTAGGGAGGTCATAAGAGAGTATTAGTCCCTTAGAATTGGAATTACAGATGGTTGTGAGCCATCATGTGGGTGGTAGGAAACCTAGGCCCTCTGGAAGAGAAGCAATTGTTCTTAATTTTTGAGCCATCTCTCCAACCCCTGTTGCTCAATATTTCGATCTTTATTTAGAGTCCCAGAAGCCTATAATCTCATTATGTTTTACTCGTTATGGATTCACAAAATGTCAGAAATTCTAGGTGTTTTTGGATGTGTGGAAAGTGCAATGGGAGATGAGTACATTATGGAGGAATTTGTTACCTTCACTTGCAGTTGTTAGGATATCTCTATGATATAAACCTACATCATGTTATCTGAAGTATCTCAGAAATATTTACTTCCACAAGAAGTCTGGTGAGAGACCAGACTCTGGATATTGTTCATTGAGCATTCTTATCTTCTTCCATCTCTACTGCACTTCTGTGTGTTAACCTCATGTTCAGGCTGGATGAACGAAGCTATAGTAACTTCAGATCTTATGAAACAGTAGTTCAATATCCAACAGGAGAAAAATCCACTTTTTTTTTTTTGGTTTTTCGAGGCAAGGTTTCTCTGTGTAGCTTTGCACCTTTCCTGGAACTCACTTGGTAGCCCAGGCTGGCCTCGAACTCACAGAGATCCACATGCCTCTGCCTCCCGAGTGCTGGGATTAAAGGCGTGCGCCACCACCGCCCGGCGAAAATCCACTTTTTGAAAGCAGCACTTACAAAATAATATTGGATATTGCCCTAGCGTGATCCTCTCTCATGCAGCATTGGCTAGGAATGGATCACAGCTCATTTCCCACAGGGATCATATGAAAAAGCTGATGAAATTAACAAGAACACCTGAAACAATTACTAACACAGCCCGGGAAGATCAGCCTCCAGGACTGCACCCAGAGTCGCAAAAAGAATGCCTACAGAGTAGCAGGGATTTAGAAAAAAATTATTATCTATCTGAAGGTTTGACTTTTCTATCTAAGGGGGAAAATAAGGAAACACACATTTTCTCATGGCGATTTTCTCTTTTACTTCATCTTGAAAAAAAAATCGTCTCTGAAATTCTCTTTGTCTCCACACAGGTATATCTCTTTTCACATTGCTATATCTCTCTCCATGCACATTTCTCTTTACCCACATCTCTCTCCTACACAGCTCTCTCCTATGCACACTTTTTCTTTCTACTCTGCTACATTCCTTCACACATTACTACATCATTCACATTCACTCACTTTCTCATTTCCTCAGTCTCACTCACTTGCTCTCCTTTACACACACATTTCTGCCTTACATGCACATCTCTGTCCTACATACACATATCTCTGTCTCTATAGCAAAAACTCTGGACAAATATGAGTTACATTTTCAAGGTCACAAAGCATTTCTTGAGTAAACAGTAAGAGACTGAGCCATGAGAAATCACACGGTTTCTCTCAGGCTAGGGAGGTGTGTAAAGCAGGCACATAGCTCTGATTGGTTAGCATTTTCAGACAGTTTGACATTGAAATTCAGGACTTAAACAATAAACAGATAGTTGGCTGAAACGAGCCTCGTATCAAAAGTGAGGCTAGGAGTACATGTAGAAAGTCCATTACTGCAGAGAATTATATCTACCAAAGTTGCTTCATGCTTGACCTTGATTCAACAAACACTTGGGAACTTGTCCTTGTGTATTCTCTGCAGGGGTAGGTAGTCTGTTTTAAATTTGTCCTGAAGTCTAAAATTAGCTGAGAATACTGTTACTTTCCTATGTCAGCTATGAAAAATATCCTAGTATTATTTCTGTTCATCAGAATTATACAGCTCAAGCAGAAATCATCTTCCTAACCATCTACAGCTATATGTGTACCCAATAGACGGAATATTTACATGGGATAAACACACAAGCAGTGGGAAAACACCCATAGTAGTTCTTTTTAGGGAGTAATTGTGGCAGTACATGAGAGAATTACAGACAGAAACTGGATTCAGAGTCAGTGACCCCCACGGTCTTTGCCAAGTGGGGGGCTCCCCATCAGAGAAGTATTCATCTGATAGGTCGACTTGTTGAATACTAGTTGTCACCTACTTTATACTCCCATGGCCTCTGATAAAGCCATTGCTACTGGCAGCTCTCAGCTCCATTACTTTGGAGGAAAAAAGGCCATGATTGTTGCAATCATAGGGAGAAAGTGATGATTTTATTGAAAGTGTGTTTTTCACCTTACCTAGACTTATAACTGCTTGGCAAGTTTTGAATGTTAGTCATGCCTGATTTACCATAAGTCCAAATGAATAAGTATGTATAGGAGAGGGACTCAGCTTTAAATAAATGGGTCTGTGCAAGTAAGAGCAGAATTCTTTCTGTTATAGATAAATTTATGCCAAAAAAATCGATGCAAAAGCAGACTAATAGTGAAAACAAAAGTTTCTGAATTACAATTTATAGAGAGAATGATCAGAGTTTACTAATCTTTTCCTGAGTTCGTGTTTAGCCTAATTTGAGCTCTTAGACTTGTATGGGAACTGATCATTTTGAGTCCATGGAACCCAATTCTAAATTAGACAATAACTAGTAAAACACCAGA
Organism: Peromyscus eremicus; assembly: GCF_949786415.1. Taxonomy (NCBI): domain Eukaryota; kingdom Metazoa; phylum Chordata; class Mammalia; order Rodentia; family Cricetidae; genus Peromyscus; species Peromyscus eremicus. Next base: position 55,102,143 of record NC_081420.1, on the reverse strand, counting down.
AATAACGTTTAATGACCAGATGACCACTAAGGTCTTGGTCCTCATCTTTGAGGCACTAGATTTATCCTTTAATATTTTCCAACACAGATCAACTTTCAAATAATAGAATTATGATTGGTCACGACAGAGCAGAGAACTGTGCTCACATCTTAACTGAAGTTATGAGTGGAGTTTTATGTATGTAATATATTAATGGCTATGTACCCAGGAATAATTACTGTCCTATTAATTCCTAGATATTAAAAAAAATCACTATATTATATACATTAAAACTCTACCAATAAATTCAATTTAGATGTGACACGGTTTTAGGCACAAAAGAAGATCTAAGAGTATCATAAAACTATGAGAATTTTGATAGTTTATATATATATATATATATATATATATATATATATAAATTCTTTATATAATAAAGATCTTTGCTTACAAGCGCAACAGTTTTCTTTTTTCTTTTTTTTTTTTTGAAAAGTAAAAATCAAACTTGTTTATTGTTGCTTTTTGCCATTTGGTAGCATTTTACACACAGACTTCGATCTTCAGAATACCCTGGATTCGGTAGAAAAACCTTTTAAATGAAGTTTTGTACAATAGAAACTTCTCAGCAGTCAAAATTTGGACTGTAAAAAAATACATGCAAAACATACTTTTCTGAAAACACAACTTTGAACAAAGCACCGAACTACACAAACGCAGAATGAAAACAGCATGTCAACTCCACCAAAAGTAGTCATCATAAAAGGTATAAAAGTCACCTAGCTTCACTAGGCACTGTTCACTTTTTAAACAGGAGACAATAGAAAATATTGTCCACAAACAATATCCCAGCTCTATGGCAGCTTTCAGAAAGTCTTCAACTTCATGCTTTAATAGCGACGAGGTGAGTATGATCGCGATCTGGACCGAGATCTGTATCCTCCACGACTGTAGTAAGGAGAAGGTGACCGCCTTCTGTAAATCTGATCCCTGTCTTGAGCGGCTCTCCATCCACCACCTCCTCCTCCACTTCCTCTGTATGATCTGCTGTAATAGTCCCAATCATCATAACCCCGATCATATCCTCTGTCATAATAATCTCGGCGGCGTGAGCTACCATAAGTGGGTCTCCCCATGTAAATTCCTGGTGTTGGGGTATAGGACCTTTTTGTTATAGAGAAATCGACCTTAATTCGGCATCCATCAAGCTCCATTCCATTGGCTCGTTCTTTAGCTTCCTTGGCATCATCTACATTTTCAAAATATACAAAGGCAAATCCTCTTGAACGTCTAGACTGCTGGTCATACACAATAAACACATCAACAATGGGGCCATATTTAGAGAACACTTCTCTTAGGTCTCTTTCCGTGGTGTACAAGCTCAATCCAAATACTCCAAGACAACAGTTGGGGTCAGGATTTGCCCGGTTCCCACCATGACGCCTTCGAGTAGACATGGAAAAATGGCTGTGGCTGTGACGTCTGCGATAGTCTCGGTTGTAAGACCTGCTCCGGGATGGTCTATGGGAGCGGGATCATGATCGTGACCTTGTATAATGCCTTATAGAACTTCTTCCGGATCTGGACCTTGATCCAGATCTGGACCTTGACTTTGATCTAGAACGCCTTGATCTTCCTTGGAGCGAGACCTTGCAGGGGTATGCCGTGCAGATTTCCCCGATCCATGAGCACTTCCACTTCTTGAAGCAGAATGGGGTTCCCGTTCTGTAGTTCTGCTCGCCGCTGTCGCTCATGGCTGCGGATTGCTGTCCCCGCTCCTGGCCTTTACAGAAGCTGTCAAGCTCCTGCCTTCTTACCAGAGGCCCTGCCGCAGCCTCTCCCAACGACACACTTTTGAGAGTGGCCTAAGACTGACATGCTCCACACCACCTCTGCCCCGGTCTCGCGTAACAGTTTTCATGTTGTAATCTCATTTAAATTTTGTTTATTCCTTGTTCTCCCTCTCTCTTCTTGATCCAGCTGGGATCTCCCGCTCCCCCAAGCTCTCTTTCTCTCGACCCTCCCCCTTCATTACCCCCACTCATGTATAGGCTGTTCATGTAGATCTCTTCCATTTCTCCGTCATTGGGCGATCCCCGTGTCTTTCTTGGGGTCCTGTTCTCCAGGTAGCCTCCCTGGTGACATGAGTAGCAGTCCAGACATCCTTGTTCCACATCTAGTATCCTCCTATGAGTGAGTACATACCATGTTTGTCTTTCTGAATCTGGGTTACCTCACTCAGGATGATTTTTTCTAGATCCATCCATTTGCCTGCAAACCTCATGATGTCATTAACTCTGCTGAGTAGTATTCCAAGATCACAGCTGGATCAAGAACAGAGAGGGAGAACAAGGAATAGGAGACCATGGTAAATGAAGACCACATGAGAATAGGAAGAAACAAAGTGCTAGAGAGGCCCACAGAAATCCACAAAGATACCCCCACAACAGACTGCTGGCAATGGTCGAGAGACAGCCCGAACTGACCTACTCTGGTGATGGGATGGCCAAACACCCTAATTGTCGTGCTAGAAACCCCATCCAACGACTGAGGGATCTGGATGCAGAGATCTATGGCTAGGCCCCAGGTGGAGCTCTGGGAGTCCAATTAACGAGAAAGAGGAGGGTTTATATGAGCGAGAATTGTTGAGACCAAGGTTGGATAAAGCACAGGGACAAATAGCCAAACAAATGGAAACACATGAACTATGAACCAATGGCTGAGGGTTCCCCAACTGGATCAGGCCCTCTGAATGGGTGAGACAGTTGATTGGCTTGATCTGTTTGGGAGGCATCCAGGCAGTGGGACCAGGTCCTGTGCTCATTGCGTGAGTTGGCTGTTTGAAACCTGGGGCCTATGCAGGGTCCCTTGACTCTGCCTGTGAGGAGGGGACTGGACCTGCCTGGACGGAGTCTACCAGGTTGATCTCAGTCCTCGGGGGAGGCTTTGCCCTGGAAGAGGTGGGAATGGGGGGTGGGCTGGGGGGAAGGTGAGGGGGGCGGGAGGGGGGAGAACAAGGGAATCCGTGGCTGATATGTAGAACTGAATTGTATTGTAAAATAAAAAAAAAAGAAAAAGAAAAGAATAAAATGAATCACACTGTAAAAAACAAAAACAAAAACAAAAACAAAACAAAACAAAATTTGTTTAGATTTGCTTCTGAATTTTTACCATACCCTCAAGGCTCTATAAAGAGGAGCATTTGCAAACGTAGATTGGGGGCAGGATGTAGCAACCTTGAAATTGCTGTCCATGAAGCAAAGTAGTACTTTCCTGTGTCCAGGGCATTCAAACAGATATGTGGGTATATAGTATAATGTACAAGTAGAACAACTGGGTACCAGGATTAAAAACGAAATATTCAAATCTCCAGAGAGATGGACAATTTTGGCAGTGTCCTGGAATCCAACCAAAGGGTACTCAAGAGTTATCAATATCCATATTTGCATTTATGAGAGTAGGTTGGAGGAGTTTAATAATGTTCGGGAACATAATGAAGGAGAGATGGACACTGAGTTTGTGGTATTGAGTAAATGCAGTTGCAGTAAAGTTAAGAGTGTTGTAGAGTGTTATTTTCTGCTTGGGAAATTCCGTTCTATTCCAATAATTAAAGGCATAGCTTTACCTAAAAACTCCTTTAAATTTTTAAGATTATATATATATATATATATATATATATATATATATATATACCAACGCCCCTTTTACACTTAGTTCCCTCCAAGCCCTCGCATATACCCTTTCTGCTCTTTCAAATTTATGGCCTTTTAAAATTAATTATTGCTATATGCACACACAGATATACACATACACACACACACACATACACACACACATATATATATATTTATAAATACATAAAAACACTTCCCTGTGTCTGTATAATGTCAATTGTATGCATGCTTTGGGGACTGACATTTGGTATAGCACACCAATTAGAGTACTCTTCAGAAAGACTATTTCTTCTGTTCTCAGCATTTCTTAGCTGCTTGTAAAGAAACCCTTCATAGAGTTGAAAATAACAAAATTTTCGTATAATAACTGAAAAAGCACATAGGACATAACATAACCACACTCTGAACTTTCAGAAATAAGGACTGCTTAAAAATTCCAGTCTTCTTGTTTTCTATCACCCATGTCATATAACTATGTGATAGTATGGATGATAATATACTCCCTGCTCTTTGAAAGAAATGCATTAAAAGCTCTAGTCCTGTATTTAAACTTTCTTCATTAATATGAAATCTGTATGCTCCACTTAGAACTATGTTGTGGTATTTTGATGCCAATATTTCAAGTCCTACACAAGTACTCTAAAATTTACAGCCATGAAGTGCTTCCCGATTCCTCTTACATGAATAATTCTGAGTAAGGTCACACATTAAATGAAGTAGTCTTCTGCATTTTGACTATACTGATAGATTCTCATAGTTGTATAACAGGTGAAAGGTACAATGAGTCCTAAGGTTCTGTTTGTACCTTGGCACTGATTTCCAACAGTGGTTAATCATTCTACATATAATCAGTACACTACTGTACTGCCCTTTATATTGCACAGTGCTCTCACTACAGTGTCATGACTAAGCATAATATTTACAAAGCAAAAATATATTTGTCAGGGAGAAAGTTGAAAGGGTATTTTTCTTTTCAATTTTCAACTTAGCTTCTTAAGAGTCAAAGATTGAGAAATACTCAATTGTCATATCTTTAATGCTCTCTCTGTGCGTATTGCTATGTGCATAGTATAAAACATTTGATTGTTTCAAGGGACTTCTGATTATGTAGAGGCTTTGTGAGCTGGGAAGATGGTTCAGTGGATAAAATGCTGGATGTGTAAGTGTAAGATCTGAGTTCAGATTCCTAGAATTTGTGTAAAGCCTGTATGGTAGCCTGTGTCTGTAATCTCAATGTCTCTATAGTGGGACAGAATACAGAGATGGGAGAATGAATCCCTGGGTGCTTGTGGGTGAGCTAGTCTGGCATACTCAGCAGTGAACCACAGCAAGAAATCTGTCTCAGCCAAGGTGGAAGTTAAGGATCAAGGACTAACTCCTGAGGTTGTCTTCTGATTTCCATGCTGAGGCATATGTGCCCACACACTTGCATACATATTTATAAACATATCATGCACATTCTGCCTCCACATACAAATATAAAACAAAGGGTTCATGGTGACCAAAAAAAAATTATCAAGGAAGTAGGAGGCTAATGCATCCCAGTATAACAAATGCTAGCTTATCCAATAAATACATTGCATAATTTACTATGATTGAAAGACTCTAAAAAGAAAATTCATTAAAAGATGTTTCTTTATCATGATAGAGTCTTAAATTTAGGGATTCTAATTCATATAAAATAAGCAAATTGGTTCGAACTCTGGTACATGTGGACTACTGCTTTAACCTCTGCTCTCCCCATGCTGTTGCTTGAACATGGAAGAAGTTTTAGATGTAATGATTTCTGTTATTCTTGTGTCTTGGGAAGGAAAAGAGAAACAGTATCTGTTTAACCAGAAGAGTGACAGGAAATGAATTACACACATCAGTTTGTGGAGCTTCTGAAGCAACAGTAGTGGTGCTGGTATTGCAGGATCAATGGAAAACAGATGTAGAATGAGTGGGTACTCAACTGGATTGCCCAGTCACCTGCTTCTGGTTCTCAGTTTCTTCACACTAGAACTAGTCCATGAACGGGAGACAAGATAGTCAGAGCTTGCTCTGTCTCAGGGTTTGATCATGTCATCACCTATTAGTTATTCTGCGTACTGTGTTTGCCTATTTCAGTTTATTTTATAGCTTTGTAGAAAAATGAAAATATCTAATCTAGAGCATTGCCTAACAGCTTCCTGTTTTCAATATTGATTGCAATGAGATGGCGGTAGATTCTCTATTTATATGAACTCTGGATATATTTCTTCCTTCCTAGCAGGTCAGATCCAGAGAAGTTAATGTCCTAAATGGTAATGAGGATAAGATACACGAGTCATACTGCATTTTTGTGGAGTAGCCTCAGAATCTCTCACTAGATGCTGGACCTGGGCTATAGGGACTCATGTGTGTCACTCTCAACTGTTGGGTTTCAAGTGGTAAAGTTGGTCCTGAGAAATGAAATGATCAAAGTCAATAGTTTACCAGATTCAGAAGAAGAAGCTTTTATTCAGGTATTGTCCTCAGAACAATTAGTTGTATGATAAAGGAATAGTTTAATGGACTTTAAATTTGAAATTTTATTAGATATACACATAAAAAGCATAATATTTGTCTTTCTTTCTTCCATTGTCCTCTCTGGGCCCCTGTCTTTTTTTTTCCATCCTTTTTTTTTTTTTTTTTTTTTTTTGCTTTTTGAGACAGAGTTTCTCTGTGTAGTTTTTGTGCTTGTCCTGGACCTTTCTCTGTAGACCAGGTTGGCCTCAAACTCACAGAGATTCATCTGGCTTTGCCTCCCGAATGCTGGGATTAAAGGCATGCACCACCACTACCCAGCTCCTGGTCCGCTCTCTTTCTCTATAGCATATTCCTTTGTCTATTTTTACATGATATGATATGATGTTATAAAACATGTTTATTTATTTGAAGCCTAAATTCTGCACATGAGAGAAAGCAAGTATGTTTGTTTTTCCAAGTCTGGCTTATTTGCTTAATATGGCAAATTAATTTTCATCTATTTTTTTTTGCAGGTGGTATACTTTATTTTTTGTTATAGCAGAATAAAACTCCACTGTGTGTTTGTATGTGTGTGCATAATATATATCTTGTTTTATATGTATTATGTTGTTTTCAATTCATTCATCAATTCATTCATCAGTTCATCAAGCAGTCAACATGGATTGGATGTACAAGTATTTCTGTGGAATGCTGACTCAAGGTTACTTCACTATACAAACAGGGGTGTATAGTATCCAGGGATCACATGGTTGGTCTATTTTTAGTAGTTTATTTTTAAACTCTATACTAATTACAAACAAACTATACTAGTTCACATTCCCAACAGTAATGCATAAGGGTTCCCCTGATCCTTGTCAGCATTTTTAAAAAATAATACCGTTTTTCAGTGGGGTCAGAGGGAGCCTCAGTATAGTTTTAATTTTTCATGTCCTTAATGCATAGGCACATTAAATTTTTTAAAATAAATTTATTGGGAATTTGTGTTTATTCCTTGAAATCTGTCTGATCAGTTCAATTTCCCTTTCAGTGACTGGATACTTTTTTGGTGCTTAATTTATTGAACTTTTAAAATATTCTGGATATTAGTAGCCTATCAGATGTATACTCGGGGAAGACTGTCTCCCACTGTGTCAGCTGCTCTTTCACTGTGTCGATTATCCTCCTTACTTTGAAGAACTTTCCAAATTTCATCTAATTCCATTAATCTGTTCTTACCATCATTTTCTTGGCCATCTGAGTCCGTGAGCCCTTGCCTTTAACTGCTTATGAAAAGTTTCCCTACAGTTTCTCTACATAACAAGCATTAACTATCTTCTGGAGTGCGGGCTTAGTGGTCATGGATTTAATTTGTACTGGTCTTCAGAAGTTTTGTTTTCTCTTGGTTAGCCACTATTTACTTCCAAAGCTTGAAATAGCTCTCATGCTCTTATCGATTTCACAGTTTCTGCTCACAGGTCTCATGTTATTCTGATGGCTTTACCCATAAAAGTGAAGTGACAGCTTTCTCTTGGAGCTTTTACTTTTGTTGTCTTGGCATCTCAATTATAGTATGCCGTGGCAAGGTTCTTGTTGGTTACTGCCTACTTGAGGTTGTAAAGTCTCTTGTAGTAGAATGTTCTAGATTTGGATCATTTTCTTCTATAATTTTATTGAGTAGACTTTCTGTGCCTTTCGTGCTGGTCTCAGCTCCTTCTGTCTCATGGAGTCTCAGGCTTGGTCTCTTGATTTCCTGAATGTTATGGTCATTCCTGTTTGCCTGTCTTTATTTGCATCTGAACGTCGTATTTTCTCATCTTTGTCTTCTATGCCTGATATTCCATATTAAGCTTAATTTAGCCTGGTGTTGGGGATTTTGACCCTGTATTTTATTTGTTTTTATTTTCCAACATTTCAAATTGCTTTTTATTTTCAAAATTTGTTTCCTTTACAAATTTATCCATATTACTGACTTTTCTTCTATGTTGCTTATAGACCTTTTCTTTGTTCAGCATTTTAGTCATTTCATCATTTTTGTATTCATCAGTGGAGGTGCTATGACGTCTTGGAGACATCATGTTGTCTTTTGTGTTTTTGTTCTTGTGTTTCTGTGTGTTGATATGTGCATTTGTCAGTTTCGGTATTTTTTGTTTTATTAGGACATTTTTTTTAGTGAACAGTCTGTCTTGAGGGATCAATCCATACTACCATCATGAGCATAAAAGTCAAGCCACTATAACAGAATAACATTAATCAAATCAATATAGAAACACTAAAAACCAATTAAATACCATACCATCAAAGGCAATGGCCATGTAAAACAAAAATAGAAAAAAAAAGGTTAAAATTATTCAGGGTAAATATATATGTAGTAAAGAACAAAATAAGTGAAAAGGTAAAAAAAGGAGGAAGAGAAATGTCAGCTAATATTAAATAAAAGAGAAAAAAATAAGATTATAGAAGAATGTCATAGGAAGTTGACCGAAGAGTGAGAAATATATTTATATAATTGACCAACAAAAAATGTGTAAGAAAAATTAATAAACTTAAGAAGAATAAAAATAAAACCATAAAAACATTTTTATAAATAAAATAAATTCAAATACTACTAAGAGGAGAAGACATAGTAAGAGGAGAAAGGTAGAAAGACAGGAGCAAAGACAAGACAAAGCACTAGGGAGCCTCTTTCTGGGCCTCTAAAACTGTGTTTGGCCAGGTGGAGGGGTGGGGTCACTTGAAGCTGGAGTCTCTTGCCTCTCCTACCAGTTAGACTTCTTGAAGTTCAACCAGTTAAGTGTGACATGGCCATTAGTGCTCTTCCACTTCTTTTCTGTGTGGTCCAGGAGGAGCCCCTAATTTATAAAATACCATTTAAAGTTTATGATTATAACTAAAGAGCTGTATTATCACCCTCTCGTAACACTAAGTGGCAGCCGAGCACACAGTAAAGAACAGTCATGAACAACTAGGGCTTTGTGAGGTCATGTGGGTCATGTTAGGAAAAGACACATTGCTGCATACTGCAAACTCGGGGGAAATTTGGAACAAATATCCTCCTCCATTTGCTTGTATCATAGGACCTGTACTTCTCAGTTTCCATTCTAGTTTCTGCTCCTTCTAAATTTCCTTTCACCAACTCAACCTTAGGATGTCTCATGTATCATTTTATTAATGTCCATACTAACCCACTCATTTTCACACTAATTTCAGGGCGCCTAAGCTGGAAATTATTTTCCAACAGAATCTAAATATGTGTCATTGGCACACCTCTAGGCTTAGTGGCACAACTGTCTTACACACTTAGGTGGATACCTGGAAAGTCAAATGTAATGTGTTTAAAATTCAACTCATTGTCTTCCTGAGAAAATCTGCTCCATCCTCATTTCCTCAGCCAGCTCCTTCAGTTGTTGGCCTTACTAAATCTGGGGAGTTAACATGGAGTTCATTTCTTTTTTCTTACTATGTGTGTGATATATCAGAAAGGCTTTTGACTCTATTCTTGAAAAATTGTCATTTTACTCAAACAGTTGGCCATCCTCCCTGCTGGTGTTCTGATCCAAGCCTGTGCCATTTTACATATGAATTGTGAGAAGTCTGAGAGAACTTATTTTTCCCGACACCTTCAGCATCTTCTTAATAAACACAGCCAATGGCCCTTTGAAAACACACCTGTCATGTAGCAACTGTGCTGAGGAGTCATGATTATTTGGCTTTTTTTCCTGTATAAATATGGAAAAGCACAAGCAATCATTGAGAAGGTCTAAGGAAGAATCAGAATTCTTGAGGTAGTAAAGGAATCCCCCAAACCAGAAGGGCAGGGTTGAGATTAGCTTGATGTTACCAAGCAGTGGAAGTGGAAGAGCCAGACCCTGTAGGAGCTTCAACTTCTGATTCTAAATGTAGTCCTCTCTTTTCTCACCCTGGAAGCACGTGGAAGAAAGAAGAATGACTATGAATGAGACATAATGCATATTACCACATGAGAGAAATTACCCCTGACGTCACAGTGTCTCACCTCGACAGATGCTCTGGAGTTTGTAGCTTTTGGTAATGACCCTTAAGATTGGCTTCTCTAGGACATCAGCTTCCACACTGAAACATTTGTACACACACACACACACACACACACACACACTCAAACAGTCTGCAGACAATCAAAAGTAAAGTGTGATAATGTTAAAAAGGAGTTTCATGAGTTCAATAAGTGGAAGGAGCTAAAATTTCCATCAACAAATGCAGGTGTAAACAAGATGTGACATACATGTAAACAAATACAGTACTACCAAGCAATAGAATGAACTACAGGCTCTTTCAGTCACATTGATAGATCTCTATTTCTGTGCAACAGAAAATATGCACAAATGAAATATAGCTGATACTCTTTTCTGCACGATTCATTTTTATGTGGATAGATAATTTGTCTATCCACCACATGCATGTAGTACCCATGGAAGCCAGAAGAGGGTGTGAGATCCCTTGGAGGTACATAACTCTGGATTGCCAAATGGCTGCTGAAATGAAACCTTCATCCTCTCAAAAAGGAGCTGATTCTCTTAACAGCAGAGCACTCTCTTTAGCCCTCGTTATATTTCTTAGTAAATACATTTTTTTTCAGACGCCAACTTGACAGATATTAATTCTAGGTTGGAAAGAATATAGAAATGTTATTAATTAACAAAACTGTTTCTTTCAGAAGAATGAAGTTTTATAAATTTCAGCCTTACCTTGTATAGAATGCACATTGTATGGCCACATTACATCAAAAATTATCACACGTTCTGGTTTCAAATGTTCTGTTTTAGTGAAAACCAATATAGTCTGTGTTTAATAGAATAAAAAAAATAGAATAGTATCTCATCAATACGTTGCATTTACTCTCCCACTCCAAACTCATAGTCATTTGATTATTTTAAGTTTAGTTATTTTATGAATCTTGAATGAGGCTACAAATTATAAAATATTGATCTGCATTTAACATCTTATTTATAGTTATCTAAAAAATCAGACACTGAAGAGATGGCTCAGTGGTTAAGAATGGTTGCTGTGAGGTCATGGGACCAGAATTGTTGACCAACAATCTTATAACAAGCTAGGTCACCCATGACTGCTGGTAACTACAGCCACAATTGATGAGACACTCTCTTCTGGCACACCCAGCACATGTACACAAATATTTCAAAACTGCCTAACAAATGAGTGCTATAGTAATGTTTAAGTCCCCTTGCTTTTTGTAAAACAATATCCAGTAGCTGCCAATTGTTCATCAACCACTAAGCACTGTTCTGTGTTGTCCCCTTTATGCATTTCAGGATTGTATTGTGACAATGACAATGGAAAAATACAGGAAAAATTTCAAAAAAGACTAACCCTTCTATTTGTAATTGTTGACTAAATTTAATTGTTGAGTATCAAAATGTTTTGAATGTTCGATTGTAGCTTCTTTGTTCTTTTAATATGTTTATATGGTGAGTTGCAGCTCATTATCTCCAATGATGCATGGTCAAGTGAAGGCTTCATAATGATCAAAGGACAATAAGTGTCTGAAGTATTATGATTATTCAGTAACTCTCTTCTCCACAAATATAACATATGTGGTAATAAAAGAAAGTTACAGAAAACAAATAATTTATCAATATATAGTACTTTGTTTAAAATTCATTCTTCATATGGAAATGAGTGGTTTCCTTTCTTCCATGAGAGATAAGGCTTTAACTTCATGGCCTCCTCCTTTCTGTCAGCTGTCCATTAGACAGTAGTATTTAATACAGTAGTATTTTAAATACAGTAGTATTTAAAAGGTAGGTATACAGCAGTATTGTTTAACCATTAGCCAGACAGTAGCACTAGTTAATCATTATCTAGGGAGTAGAAATGGTTAAACATTAGCCAGCAAGTAGGAATGGTTAACCACCAGAATGAGAGTGCCAACTGTTAGCCAGTAGACAGGAAGTTGATATATAATGTTTACCACCTTCCCCTTTAGGGCACCAGAAGATTCAGGACTTGCTTAGGCAGAGGAGTGGCAAGCCATGAGTTCCAAACAGCAGTTTGTCAAACTAAATGATGGCCACTTCATTCCTGCTCTGGGTTTTGGCACCTATAAACCCCAAGAGGTAAGACTATATGATTCTCAGTTATTTCCAGGCTAGAGCTATTCCAAGTCCAAGAAGGCAGAGAGTTAGGTTTGTCCTGCATCAGGGTTTGATTGACTCCCCACTTGTTTATTAATTTTGTTAAATAGAGGTTACAGCAGCATCTACAATTGGTGGCTGTGGGTAGGAGACGAAGCTGGTTCCCTAGATAGGCTGAGTCAGGATTCTGGCAGAATAGGGTCTTTCTCCATGCTTGCACTTCTCTGGGAGAAAGTTCCCTGCTCCTGGTGAGCCAGCAGAGAGGCATGCTTAATGGAGAACAAAGGGAAGGCCTAACTCTGAAAACATTTTCTTTGAGGATGGATGTGAGTGTTGTATATGATGGAGCTATAAGGTACATGCCTCAGTGGCATTAGAACATTTACTATAACTCGGTCAGGGACTTCAGGGATAATAAGAAAGATTTTTTTTAATCTTCTCTGGTTATTCTTGCTGTAGGCTTAGGAACCAGGGCTTGGCAGGATGTGGCTGTGTCTTTTCTCTTGGATTTGTTTTTCTAGCCCAGACCTGCCTGTGGGTTTACTGTTCTTACTTGAAGCCTCTAAGAGTGAACTTGGCATGAATCTTCAGGCTCTGAGCTCCAGACTTAAAGGGACATATTCTTGACCTAACAATTCTGAGCACTATGCTTTTCCTATGTCTATGTTTCTCAGTTTGATAGAAGAGAAGAACTTCACCAGATTGCCAATCAGCTTTCTTGGTTGCAGTGTGAGAGAGGACTTCTCTGTTTATGACTACAATCTATGACACCGTTTTTCCTTTCAAGGAGGAAAGATGCAGGGAAATTTGTGTGGTAACTCAGGGTGTCTCCTTGTAGATTAATGCATGAAACAAGTATTTGAGGAATATTTCAGTTTTGTTTTGGGTTAGCCTTCAGCATCGCACAGTGAATACTGCACCAGAGCTAAGTAAGCTCTCCCATGTACAAACTCTCAACTGTGGGAAACTCACTGGAGTTTGTAATGCATCATTATGATAAGGGGAAGGAGGACCTAGTAAAGATGAGTGTGAATTATTGGTCTTCATTAATGCATGTTGGGTTTAGAGCAAGGTTGCTGTGGGAAAATTTGTTCTGTTCAGCCAATGTCTTTGAAATACAAGCCCTAGGGTGTGGCTTTGTCTGTATGTGACACCTTAAGAGCTGAAGGAGAGTCATCGTGTACTCTCTTGGATGGTCAGAGGCCGGATGGTTGGTTCCCAAAAACCCTGTGCAGAATGGAGGACAACAACAGCTGAATAAGCAGTGGTGTTTACTTGTTCTGTGTCCGTGAGTGTATTGTCTCCCTTCTATATCTCAATAAATTCTAGAGATCCTTTAACAGACTTCTGTTGGTTCACTTAACAAATGGTGGTCCCCAGATCTGAAAACATCAAAGTGTACTGTTTCTTAACCTGAAGCGAATTTCTTATTTTTTAAACGTTCTGAGACTTTAATTCTGTGACAAAGGACCACTCCCCTTAACTTCAAATTTGTACATTTCCTTCCTATTAGATTTTTGCATGTATACATAGAAAAATCTGGAGAAATATATAGGATTTGTTTCTTTTGCAAAGTGGCACAAAAACCAGGATCAGGTCAAGTCCACTGCTAAAGCTTCAGTGTCGAAGAGTGGCTTTAATCTTTGATAAGTCAGGTCTGGTATCCACAGAAAGTGATACAAGCCAGAATTTAAGTCACTGTTCTTTTTCATGGAAAGATAACAGTAGAAATTATTAAAATAGTCAGAAATGGCCTGTGATTTCCTTTTTAAACCCTTTGTATAATGTTTATGATTACATATGAGTTTGTTCCCTGGGTGTGTGGATGCTAGAGGTCAAAGTCTCCCTCTACTGGTCTCACTGTGTTTTTGTGAGGTCTGCCTCTGACTCTGGAACTCAGTGATTCAGCTAGACTGGCAGTCTAGTGAACTCCAGGGATCACCCTGACTTTGCATCCCCAAGCACTGGGATTACATGTGTATACCACTATGCCATGCTCTGATTTTACATGAGGCCTGGGGGTCTGAACTAAGATTCTGAGAGTTGTTAGCAAACACTTTATTGATTGAGATATCTCCCCAGCCACAATCTTAAATCCTTTAATAAAAGAACTGTCGTATCATTATCCAAATCTCACAGTCAAGGCAGTAATTTTAGATTTAATTCCAGTCATATCTATTTTAAACAAATGATATTAGGCTGAAAGTGCTGACACCTCCAATAGGATGTAGGTAATTTGTGTTTAATGGGGATATATTCCTAGGGTCAATTTTCTCTTCCTGTCAGTATTTAGGTCTGTCAGGTAAAGAGAATGGATATACAGAAAGACTGACCCATGACACTGTTCTCTGCCCAAGTCCCTAATATTAACCTGTCCTTGCTTAGTGTCTGTGATCTTTGCTTTCTTATCCCTTTGTGACAATGTCTTACCTGGGGTCAAGGAGGACACTGTTCTCCTTGTAATTGTACTTTATCCCAAGCAGATTTCCTTATGTTCATTTTTGCTTAGTAACACCACTACATAAATTGAGATTAAGCGAACAGTTGAACCCAAGGTGAGCTTGGCATTCATCAGTGCCAATAAGTATCCAGGACTGCATGAGTATAAAGAAGTTCATAGATGTGAAAATCTTGCTATTAGTTAGGAAAGGCCCCGAGAAAGCAGATTTTGACTCATTGCCTGAAATGTGGGACAAAATATAGGCAACCATTTGAGTCTGTGGAAATACTTCATCTTCTGTGACATCTACAATGTTTCTGGAGAATTTGTTGTGTTTTGTAGAGTAGAAAGTGGAAATTCAAGGATCGGGGACTAGGCTCTTGCCTAACAAGTGATCTGAGGATGACTGCAATACAAAATTCTTTCTAATCTAGTATACTCCCATCTAGGCTCATTCTGAACTAGGTGTCAGAACATGCATCTCTAAATTTCTCTTTTGGTTGTTCCTCTAGGCTCCCAAGAGTAAGTCACTGGAAGCTGCAAACCTAGCTATAGGTGTTGGGTACCGCCATATTGATACTGCTTTTGCATATCAAATAGAAGAGGAGGTAGGACAGGCCATTCAAAGCAAAATTAAAGCTGGCATTGTAAAGAGAGAAGACATGTTCATCACTACAAAGGTATTGTTTTTATAGTATGCAAGTGTGCAAATTATTGAAATATAATATAAGGAAGTGAAAATTATATTACTTGATCAGAAGTTGGTTAAAGGTGTCAGTTGAAGAAATGGTGAGTGAAAGTTATAGTGGATTATAATGTCTATGAAAATATTTCAGTTGTTGGATGTTATTAGTAGTATGTGTTTTATTTCTTGAGTAATTTTCTTTCATTGTTTAATAAACAAGCTACCAATAACAAAAATATATAATTGAGTTCACATCGTTAAGTAGGAGTAAAGTAAATTCTGGTATAAAGGAATGATTATAACTTTCCTTCAAGTACAAAACATATTTCAGTATTAGGATAAATAAGTGTGCATGTTTGGGCAATCTATTAATTGATCACAACTTCTGTTCTTCAACTTCTGTAGCTTTGGTGCACTTGTTTTCGGCCAGAGCTGGTCCAGTCTAGTTTGGAAAAATCACTGAAAAGACTTCAACTGGACTATGTTGATCTTTACATTATGCATTACCCAGTGCCGATGAAAGTAGGTGATTTATATTGTCAAATGTACATATTTTTGCATGGGGGCATGGAAATAATTTTTATGGATGGTTGAGACAAGTTTCCATTATAATTTCATATAACTTCATTATAGTTAGATTATGTTATTAAACTTCTGAGTGGTTCTACAAAGAGTTTACTGGATTATGAAATGAGATATCCAAGAAATTGTCAGAATCACAGAGTAGAAGTAACTTCCAGAAAATCTTGTATGTACATATCTTTCACATTTATTTGTATTACTAGGTATTTGCTTGGGTCTTGCTCCTATTTTCTTTCTTGGTGGCAGTAGTGGCCCGAGATAGTATCAACTTCAAGGTCATTGACACTTTATGGCTTCTCTGCATCTTTTCTTATCATAATCAATCTTGCACTCAGTCCTGATTGGCCATCCTTGGCTCTCATGGCTGCCCTTGGACCCACATTTATTCATACTTATTATTTATACTGGGACTAGATTGATATAAATTTTGGTGGAGGTCAAGGCCATGCAATGACTGGGCTTCCCAGTGCATAGGAAACTTTTTTTTCCAAAAAAAAAAAAAAAAAAAAAAAAAAAGAATGGACAAAAGAATACAGGTCAATTAGCAGGTCTCATATTGTTATTTGAATATATTATTTAGGTGCAGGAATTTTATATGTTTGTGTGTGTGTGTGTGTGTGTGTGTGTGTGTGTGTGTGTTTATGTAACAACAATTACAAAAAGAGAGGCCATGAATTTGAGAGGCAGCAAGGGGAAACATTGGTGATGTTGGAGGGAGAAAAGGGAAGGAGAGAAATGATGTAATCATATTATAATTTTAAAAATAAAATTATTGTAATAAAGAAAATATTTAATTATTCATATAATTACCATAAGAGAATATAGCAAAACTAGGCTCCTAAAGATAACTTTACAACTCTACATGTGTAACATTTTGTAAACACAGTGTATAGGATGATGCTTCACTCACTTTATGGCTGCTTACTGTCTTATTTCCAAGATACACTTTAAAATTTTTAAAAAAAATACTTGTTTAATGTGTATGGGTGTTTGTCTTGTGTGTATGTCTGTGCACTATTGTCATTGGAGGACAGAAGAGGGCATTGGGACCCTTGGTACTTAGTTACAAACAGTTGTCACCCACCAAGTAGGTGCTGAGAATTGAACCCAGGTCCTCTGAAAGAGAAGCTTAATCACTGAGCTATCTCTCCAGCTCCTTCAAGACATTATTAAAAGCATTACTATAGGTGAGACACATGTTTTTGTGAGATTTATTTAACAAACATTTCTCTTCCAGCCAGGGGATAATGATTTTCCAATAGATGACCAAGGAAAAGTACTACTGGACACAGTGGACTTCTGTGTCACGTGGGAGGTGAGTGCCTTTCAAAAGGACAATAGAGCAAGCAGAAGGAGGGAGAGCCAGCTCATTTTTCCCTTCAGTATAGAAATTCATTTACATGCATACATATTTGCTGGAGTAGAAGGGGAGAAATGCATTACTAAAATGTAAGGGATGGAAAGTGAAGAAGCACTCAGAATAATAAGGAATATGTGTTATTTTGCCACCTTATGTAATAGCATTCTGAATTTTCTAGTGATGTCATAGAACTATCTTGCTGTCTGGCATCTTATTCTTAATATCACCATTATGTTGACTTCTTCATATTTAAGTCCAGTGATCACCTGGGCAATACATTCCTCCCTACCTTTTTTTGTGTCTGTAATCAAACTTAGGGACTTGTACACACTGGCAAGTGTTCCAATGAGGAAATGTATGTCTCACTCTTCATATTTTTTTTAAACTGTTCCATCTTCTCTTTATATTGATGTAGCCAATTGCAAGTATGGCTCTTCACAACCTCTTTCTCATCACCAGGCATTGGAGAAGTGTAAGGATGCAGGATTGGTCAAGTCTATTGGGGTGTCCAACTTTAACCACAAGCAGTTAGAGAGAATCCTGAATAAGCCAGGACTTAAGTACAAGCCTGTCTGCAATCAGGTAAGGATTCTCATTCCCTCCTCATTTCTCATGCTTTCCTCACTCTGTACTGCTGACATCTGTCCATTTGCCCTCTGTAGAAGTGATTTTTATTTTGTGGAAAAGAAGATTCTGAGAGCAGAACCACTGCTTCAAAAGACATGAGAATTTCTGAATTTAACCTTGGACTATTAAAGTATTGGTGAGAATGGGGACATACTTTAGTACCCCAGTGGTGGAGAATGTATAAATTTAAAGTTAGTCCAGTAGGCAGAATTTGTGGGCAGGGCAAAGTGATCTTCTCCCTGAACTGGAATAATGAGGAAGCATGGGACATTTTGTTGAAAGATTGAATTAAAATAAAAATCAGTCAGTGAGCAAGTGCTATTGTGGTATGATTGAGCATTCCTTGGGTATATGCTCAAGAGTGTTATAGCTGGATTTTGGGGAAGATTGATTCCTAATTTTCTAAGAAAGTGCCAAATTGATTTCCAAAGTAGTTGTACAAGCTTGCATTCCCACCAGCAGTGGAGGAGAGTTCCCCTAGCTTCACATTCTCTCCAGCATAAGGTGTCTTCAGTGTTTTTGATCTTAGCCATTCTGACAGGTGTAAGGTGGTATCTCAGAGTTGTTTTGATTTGCATTTCCCTGATAATTAGGGATGTTGAGAGACAGCCCGAACTGACCTACTCTGGTGATGGGATGGCCAAACACTCTAATTGTCGTACTAGGAACCCCATCCAATGACTGAGGGATCTGGATGCAGAGATCCACAGCTAGGCCCTGGGTGGAGCTCTGGGAGTCGAATTAGCGAGAAAGAGGAGGGTTTATATGAGTGAGAATTGTTGAGACCAAGGTTGGATAAAGCACAGGGACAAATAGCCAAACAAATGGAAACACATGAACTATGAACCAATGGCTGAGGAGCCCCCAACTGGATCAGGCCCTTTGAATGGGTGAGACAGTTGATTGGCTTGATCTGTTTGGGAGGCATCCAGGCAGTGGGACCAGGTCCTGTGCTCATTGCATGAGTTGGCTGTTTGAAACCTGGGGCTTATGCAGGGTCGCATGGCTAGACCTGGGAGGAGGGGACTGGACCTACCTGGACTGAATCTACCAGATTGATCTCAGTCCGAGGGGGAGGCTTTGCCCTGGAGGAGGTGGGAATGGGGGGTGGGCTGGGGGAAAGGTGAGGGGGGCGGGAGGGGGAGAACAAGGGAATCCGTGGCTGATATGTAGAACTGAATTGTATTGTAAAATAAAATAAAATAAAATAAAATAAAATAAAATAAAATAAAATAAAAATCAGTCAGTATTCAGGACTTATGTGGAGTTTAGATGCTTCTCACCATCTTATGATCCTTCCTCATGATTTTATTAAGCTTAGCAGCTGGCATCTTTACCCAGTGAACTGCCTTGCTGACCCCTAACTATTTTTTGACACAAAAACTTGCCCAATCAAATGTTATTAGCAGAATCTTCCAAAATTAGTTCTTTTGCCTTTCAAGAAAAATTGCAACTGTTTGATCTTTTTAAATTCAAAGGTGATATTGCATATAATTTTCTTATTATACTTTACTGACTTTAATGATTTTTATTCATCATAATATGAACATTTGATATAATCTGATATCTTTCTATCATACTCTTTCATAGGTTGAATGTCATCTTTATTTAAACCAGAGTAAGCTGCTGGATTACTGCAAATCAAAAGACATTGTTCTCGTTGCTTATGGTGCTCTGGGAACACAACGATATAAAGAATGGTAATATGAAAAAGAGTATGCCTGAAGCAAGACTGTCAATTAGCATCATGACACTCAGTTCTCAGGGAGAGAGGGATCTTTCTTTACAAGAACCTGGTGAAGCAGAAGTTGGTGGTTCAGGGACTCCTGAGTAGCCATGGAGTCTTATTTTCTTTTCCCATCACTCTGACAGAATACTCGTACAAGAGAAACTTCAGGGAGAAAGGCCTGGTTATGGTGCACAGTTCCAGGCTACAGATGATAATGGTAGGGAAGTCAGGGTGTCAGGAGCTGGAAGCAAGTGGTCGCTTTACATTTCAATGAAGAAGCAGAGAATGACAGAAGATCACTAATGATCTGAGCACTTTCTCCATTTATACAGTCCAGGATCCCCAGCTCAGGGGAATGGTTTCAGTCACAATTAAAATGGGCCTTCCCACATCAATTCTCATAGTGAGATAATGCCCTACAGGCACCCCTGAAGCCCATCTTCCAGATGATTCTAGACTTTGTCCAGTTGACAATTATCCATAACCATCATGCCCAGTCTAGTATGTGCCCTCTACTGTGTTTTGAAGCCTCATCAAAAACCTTGGCCTCAGCAGCTCATTTCTACTTTCCTGCTAGGGTGGACCAGAACTCTCCAGTTCTCTTGAATGATCCAGTTCTTTGTGATGTGGCCAAAAAGAACAAGCGAAGCCCTGCCCTGATTGCACTTCGATACCTGCTTCAGCGTGGGGTTGTGCCCCTGGCCCAGAGTTTCAAAGAAAATGAGATGAAAGAGAATTTACAGGTGATGAGCTCTCCTTCTTAGGGTTGTTACATAGTATCTTCCATGTGCTTGCTTCCTTCAAATTTCTGTGAACATTTTTTAGTTCAAGCCTATATTTCAAGCATTTTCTATATATGTGAGCTTTCAGGTGCATTGAGAAAAGTTTTGTCTACAACATAAACAGCAGCATGACTTGATAATAGTGTTGGAGATGATGTAGAATTTGCTTTGCTTTGTTAGCCAAGTACTACATACCCCTTTCCTATGCATTTCTTTTTTATTTTCTGAAATGAGGGATCTGGACTGAGTAACTTTGATTCTAGAAATTTTTATGGTTTTACTTTTAATTCATTGCATGCTTAGATATTCTAATACTCATTATATATATGTATATATATATATATATGTTAATTGTATATTTCTGTCTTACTCATTTACCTCAGTTGATTTTTTTGAAATTTCACATAAGTATACTTTATTATAGTATAAAATGTTAGTAGTTAGTAAAGAAACCATTCTTAAGTAGTTTAATATAAATAACTACTTAAGAATGTTCTTTGAAAATGTGAAAGATTTATATGATCTGAAGAGAAACCAGAGTATGGGATCGTTAAACTTGGTCTTTGAGCAGATACTGTTACCAGGTGGTGGAGGTGGATAGGGGAAAGAATAGTACAGAGTAAGGTACTATGCCTGTTGGTTGGTTCCTGGTTGTCTAGCTATTGTTCATGTGTGCGTTTCAGTTAATGTTGCCAAGTATTAGAGGATAAGTCCCACTGCCCAAAGGATGTTAGAAGTAGCAAGATAGTCATCATAAATGTCCTGCTAGTCTTTTGGAAGGGCTGTCTTCTGGGGGTTATCTTTGTAATACTCTCACTAGAATCATTCCGAACTGGAGTTGTGCAGAGGAGAGCATGGATGAGGGAAGAGCTCTTTGCTAGGACCATCACATATAGAAAACTGTTATGCTGTACCCAGGGATCCATATGTGCATTTCTTGTGTTTCTTGTGCACAAAGTTCATTCCACAACATTTGAAATTCATAAATGTCCTAAAGGAGAGCATATGGTTAAAGAGATAGCCTGACAGATTGACAGAAAAGGTTCCTCTTGAGCATAGAATTGTTAAACCATGTCTGGACAGTATGAGTTAATTCATGTTGCTAGGCTGACTGTGGAGGGGCAGAAGGAAGCTCACAGTGCGAGATCTGCAGCAGTGTGTTGTGTTGAGACTGACATCCTGAGAAGCCCTGCTGTAGGTGCATCTTCAGCTCCTCCATAGGAATACATTTATTAAGCAGGAACACGCCTTCTTCCTCATATTTTAGTATATAGATCTGATGATAAACTTGGGAATGCTGTACTTCATGTGGTCTGTGGCTTTGTTTTCTTGTAAGCTGAGCATTGAGGAGTGCAGAATTTTAATTGTAACTTTGTCAGTCCTTCTATCTAGAGACCTGCTGCCATTTTTGTCTTCTATGAAATTTTTGTTGCCGAGGAAGACAGGATTACAATTTTGTCTGACAGATTGAGATAGCATGGTATATTCTTGGTTATCAAAATACTCGTGTAGCATGGGGTTTTTAGTTGGTGAATATTCACAATGTGGGAGAAAGCATGGTACATACTGTATAATCTCAGTTCCCTAAATGTGTGTATACTTGCAGCATCTAGAAGGACACATCAAGCTGAGCTGCTTGTGACTGGGTGGCTGTTCTTGGCTTCTTGTGTTGTGTTTCCTGTAATGTACATACTACAATTAAATGCTTCTTTTAAAAGCTTAAAAAAAAGAATATTCTTTGATTTAAAAAATTTGCTTTACTTTAGCCTGAACTCAGTGAAAATAATTTGTCTTTGCTGAGTTGCTTCACATCTCTTCAAGGAACCTTTGTACATATATTCAGGACAATGCTGCCTCTCAGTCTCAGTGGACTGCTCTTCTCTTCAGTTCCATATAGGTTTCCTACAACTGACAAGTTTCCCGGGTTTCTCACTTAGCCCTAAACCAAGCCAGTGAGAAGCCTTTTATGACAAGCACAGGGTTGAAGAATCACTGCTTCTGTCACGTTCAAGTGTCCAGTGCAAGTTGCACAGCCACCAAGATTCAAGGGGTGACAAGTAGACATCTCTTCCGTGGGGGAAGGTATAAAGTCACTGCAACAGTGTGCACATCAAGAGTGTGGATGGGGCTCTGTGCTCTCCCCTCTTTCTGCACTTTCTCCCTCCTCAGCGCGGTCTCTCTCTCTCTCTCTCTCTCTCTCTCTCTCTCTCTCTCTCTCTCTTGCTCTCGCTCTCTCTCTTCCTCCCTCCCTCCTTCCCTCCCTCCCTCTTTCCCTCTCTCTCCCAGTAAAGCTCTAGAAAGGTTTAAAAATAAAGAGTGTGGATTGGCTCCCAAAGGCAGCCAATGCGTTGGGGACAGCCCTTGCTCCCACTGCTAGGAGTCCCACAAGTAGACCAAGCTACACAACTGTCACACTTGTGTGGAGGACCTCAGTTGGTCCCATGCAGGCTCCCTGTCTGTTGGTCCAGACTCTGTGAGCTCCTACAAGCCCAGGTTACGTGTTTCTTTGTGTTCTCATGTGATGTCCTTGACACCCCTGGCTCATACAATTCTTCTTCCCTCTCTTCTGCAGGATTCCCTGAGCTTGGCCCAATGCTTGGCTATAGGTCTCTGCATCTGTTTCCACCAGTTCGTACATGAAGGCTCTCTGATAACAATTGGGATAGTCACCAAATTATGAGCATAGCAGAATATCACTAGGCATCATTATCTTCACATTTTTTTCCCCAATCGTGTTTGGTTCTATCCTAGGTCTCTGGCCTATCCAGGCTCTGGGTCCTGAAGCTGCAGACAGTGTCAGGGGTGGGCTCACTCTTGTGGTGTGGGTCTGAGGCTGGACCAGTCGTTGGTTGGCTGTTCCTACAATCTCTGTGTCACTCTTTCCTCCCTCCCCTCCATACTTCCCATAGGCAGGACAGACAGTAGGTCCAAGGTTGTGTGGCTGGGCCAGGATCCCAATCCCTCCACTGGAAGCCTCCCCCTCTCCAGTCACAGGAGATAGCCAGTTCAGGCTAAGTATCCATCATTGCTAGGAGTCTTAGCTAGCTAGGGTCATCCTTGTAGATTCCTGGGAGTTTCCTTTTTACCAGGATCCTGATTGACCCCAAAACGCCCCCCTTTTCAGTCATTTCTTTCAATGCTCTCCCCCTCCATTCTTCATGTTCCCATCTCCACTCACCTCCAGTCCACTCATGAGATCTCTTCTATTTCCTCTTCCCCAGGAGATCCATGCATCCTTCCTTGGACCCCTCCTTGTTACATAGCCTCTCTGGGTCTGTGGATTGTAACATGGTTATCCTTTATTTTATAGCTAATATCTACTTATAAGTGAGTACATTTCCTTGCCCAGCCCTAATACAAGAGGAGATGCCTAATCCTACTTCAACTTAATATGCCATGCTTCATTGACACCCATGGGAGTCTTGTCCCTTTCTACACAGAAACAGAGAGGGAGGCAAAGGGGTGCAGTGTAGCTAGAGTTTTCCTGCCTGGCCCACAGTCAGGACAAATCTCTCTCACCTGCCAATCCCACAGCCGCTCAGACCCGACCAAGTAAACACAGAGACTTATATTGGTTGCAAACTGTATGGCCATGGCAGGCTTCTTGCTAACTGTTCTTACAGCTTAAATTAATCCATTTCTATAAATCTATACCTTGCCACATGGCTCGTGGCTTACCGGCATCTTCACATGCTGTTTCTCATCATGGCGGCTGGCAGTGTCTCTCTGACTCAGCCTTCCATTTCCCAGCTATATTCTCCTTCTTGTCCCGCCTATACTTCCTGCCTAGCCAATGGCCAAACAGTGTTTTATTGACCAATCAGCAACACATTTGCCATACAGAACATCCCACAGCAGTGCAGAGGTGAGATGTAGGGAGGGAATGAGAGGAGTGGAGGGTGGGGAAACTGCAATTGAGATATAAAGTAAATGAAGAAATTTAATTTAAAAGATTGATATTAAAACTGGACCAGCAAGCCGGGCGGTAGTGGCTCACGCCTTTAATCCCAGCACTCAGGAGGCAGAGCCAGGCGGATCTCTGTGAGTTCGAGGCCAGCCTGGACTACCAAGTGAGTTCCAGGAAAGGCACAAAGCTACACAGAGAAACCCTGTCTCGAAAAACCAAAAAAAAAAAAAACAAAAACCTGGACCAGCAATTGAATCAGAGGTGCTTCTGATACTTAAGCCTGGCAGACAGCTACAACTGCCTCACTGTTGTAGGCAAGTATTGCTAATGTCCCTAGGAATGCTGCTGGAGAAGGAGAATAAACCTAGATTTTGTAATAAATGCCTGCAGATGTGTGCAGAATTGTATAGGCGTGAGAGATTGATGATGTGTGGAATTTATGTATGTATTTTATATATATGATAAATATATACATTTGATAAATACATAAGGTAAATCATGTAAGTATATGTAATATTTATCATCTGTAATTATATGTGATGTGATATGATCTATATACGGTCATTTGACAATGATATACATATATATACACACACACAAATGAACACTGGTGGTTGAAGTGTAGAAGTATACAAGTGTAAGAATTTGTAAGTCTAGGTAGTGAATTATAAGATGTTCTGTTTTCTCAAACAAAAAGAAATAAGGATTATGAGTTTTCTGCATTTACATAGTCTCAATAGTGATTGTTACACACATTCAGAAGCGTTTGCTGAATTGCCTTCTCCCAAATTTTGCTTGTTTTCACTCTCTTTTTATTACTTCATGAGAAAAGGGCACCTACTACAGTCTTCACACTTACTATGTGATTGAGCATCACATCTTTTCACTTGTCAGGCAAGAGTCTCCTTCCCTATTTTACCAAGACTTTTTGGTATTTCCCCATAAAATGTTCTCTAAATTGTAGTTTCTATATATTGTAAAATATGGATCCAGAAAGACATATGTAATTTTAAATGGCTTATTCAGAATAATTACTTTTATGAGTTCTTTTCTGTGTTCAATTGTTTTATTTATTTTCTCCCACTACCCTAATTATGTGTCTTACTAGATTCATCAGTTGTTACACTGTTGACAAATTTCCTTGTCCTTCCCTCCATCCTTCTCTGTCTCCATATTTTTTTTTTTTACTCTTTTTTTTTTTTTTTTTTTTTGGTTTTTCGAGACAGGGTTTCTCTATGTAGCTTTGCGCCTCTCCTAGAACTCACTTGGTAGCCCAGGCTGGTGTCTCCATATTTTTAAGGCACCAAGAGACTTACCAGTGCATATGTTTTAAGATGTGAACAATTAGTGAAAATCATTTTGAAGTTAAAATGTCTCAAATTTAAATTAGAAGATCCTTTTGAAAGCCAGCTCTTTTGTCCTACATAAACATGATATAATTAAAATTTGGACACATCTTGACTTACATAATATTGAATGAGCAATTGTTTACATTTTAATTATTCATTGATTTATTACAAAATGTAACTTCCCATGCAAATGACTATCTTGTGTGATATATTTCAAAAATTTGCTCTAGATTTCTTGGAAACTATGTAGGTGATGCTATTGTCTTTAGATGATTTTAAATGTTTTGTTTGTATTTTCTCATCTGTGGTACTGTGAAATTTTAATATATCTCAAAAGCAGTTTTCTTTCATTTTTACTTAATATTTATTAACCATGGATGTTTTGGTAAACAATGTTCATTATTTTTAGAAACAAATATACTACACACATTGCCTTGAGACATAAAATCTGATTCAAGAAACCTTTTGTTTTTCTGAAAGGTTTTTGAATTCCAGTTGTCTCCTGAGGATATGAAAACCCTAGATGGCCTGAACAGAAATTTTCGATATCTTGCAGCTGACTTGTAAGTAATGTTGATAAACACCTCACCTCAATTTGTTTCAGGTCCAAGTCTCTTCCTTGCTCTTCCATTCATGATGGTTCAGTAACCAAATGTCCTATTAATCTGTAGCAAGTTTCTCATGGAGATAGTTCATACAGCATTTGTCCTTAGGTTTTTGAAAATATGGATGGGTCATCGCAAAACAGAGAAGGTTTTGAAAGTCATGCTCAAAACTAAGAAAAGAACCTTCAGGAAAAAGCACTATTGCATAGGAGCATTAATAGCCACCCCAAAGATCTTTAGTTTCCCTTCATGATCTGTGGTTACAAAATTTCATACTGGAAACAGATTATAAACCACAAATGAAGATTGCATATATATATATATATATATATATATATATATATATATATATGTACATATTCATCTATCCATCATCTATCTATATCTTCTCATTGTTGGAATTTTAATTCTCATAGAAATAAATATGGTAATGATTGAAGGAGAATTAGAAAATCTACAATACCATGTAAAATTGGTATATGTGTTATCATTAGTAAGATTTTTTTGGTAGAGAGCAGAATGAAGGCAGAGGAGAGATATAGCTCAGTGAGTGAGCCATTGTTGTAAGTAATGAATAATTCTTGCCACACTTTAACAGTTAATGATTTTTATCACTGCATATTTTGGATTGTTGTTTATATAGAGAGGTCTACATATTATACAGTTAGCTCCTCGGCCATGGATGCCCATCTTGTTGATGCCATTCTTTCCTAACCGAGTCTAATACATTACTTTGTGCATAATGGGCAGTGAGTGAATAATGAATGGATTACTAATAATTAAATGGAAGTGAAAGTAGTAGGCATAAGTAATATTTTAAGGCATATTAAGACATTTTCGTGTTGATCAATATCTAGAGTTATCTTGAACTAAAGTGACTCATACTTTTTCTCCTTTCTTTGGAGACTGAAGTTGGGAAGGATTTTTGGCTCTTCTTTCTTTGATTGATGCAAAAATGAAGCTAAGGGAGATGAGTCTTTATGAACACTGGTCTTTGTGCATTCTGTTCTAGGCAAAGGGACATAATTGGAAAATGTATAAATAGATAATATTTTAAAAACATTTCTAATAAATGTAAGTGAATGTAAGAATGTCACCTTCTGCAACATATCAGGGAATGAAGAGATTAACTTTTACCTCGATGGTGATTTCCTAGATGTCACGTCTTTTACACTGCAAAAGTGGATCATACAGTGCATGTTTGTTTTTATTTCCTATTTTAGTCTTGCTGGCCACCCTGAATATCCATTTTCTGAGGAATATTAACACGGAGACCTAGTCATGACTATGACTCTGACTGAAGTTATGGTGTGTGGACAGTGGTGTTGGTGATGTGATTCAGATGCTGTTTGGTGGATGCCTCATTTCCAGTCAATCTAGGCTGCTTAGCAACTCTCACATTCAGCTGAAACTCCGGCTAACAGTCTTGAAGAAAAGGGATTTAATTTTCATGAGGCTTCGAAATAAATATAACACGTTCTCCTCAAAAGATACTTTATTTTTTTTAATGAGTCATTATGACACAAAACTGGTTTTGGTGGAAGTCTGTGGGTGGTGTTTGGAGATGATGATTTCCATTTTATAAATATTTCAGACTTGGGGTAGGTGGTATTTTCAGGGAATGGCTGTTAGTAGTTGTTTGTGAGTCAGTGGTCCTCTAGCCATGAGTCAACAAGAAAACACGGCACACAGTGTGTGATTCTCAGTCTGGAAGGTGAGACACACATAGAAAGGTTGACCAACAGTTCCCAGGCTCTCTCTAGCTGCTTAGCATTAGAGTCTTGGAACTGGAGAGTGAGGCATTCCTGAAAAGGTTAGACTAAAAAGGTGACATGAGAACCAGCCTAATAGGACCATTCAAAGTCAGGATGGGGGACTTCAGGAGGAGGGAGTTGATCATAGCTCTACCTAGAAATGATGCCAAGGTTGATTTTTTCCCCTAACTTTTTCTTTCTCTTTTCTTTTCTTTTTTGAAGATAATTACATCTCTCAAACAAAAGATTTTCACAAATTTAATCCAAGAACATATCAGAGAGTTATTCCTAGCATTATTTTTGTAAAGATACAAAAAAGAGAATGAACTTTAATTTTCATAAATTTAAAAATATTTATAAGAATTGTGATGCATTGATGGAATGTGATATACAAATCCCTGAAAATTTAGTATGTAAAGATGTCAACACAATGTTGGACTAGGAAGCTTCAAATTTTCCCAATAGAAACATCGGAGAAACCATGTAACCCATGCTAACTGTCTAATAGGCTCTGGTAAGTAGTCAGCTGTTTACAGAAACCATGTAAAGATGCAACTGTTAGTAACAACAGGATCTCCAAAATAGGTAGTTTTACATCTCACACTGAGAAGATCTGCCTGCTTGGTAGCCTGTGGTCTTGATATGTAAGTGGCATCAACAGTTACCAGTTAATTTTTTTCAAAGCAACTGATCTTATAAGACCCAATATACCAAATCTGTGCTTATCATTTCCAAACAATTTTCTTTTGTTTTTTTTTTTTTTGGTTTTTCGAGACAGGGTTTCTCTGTGTAGCTTTGTGCCTTTCCTGGAACTCACTTGGTAGCCCAGGCTGGCCTCGAACTCACAGAGATCCGCCTGGCTCTGCCTCCCGAGTGCTGGGATTAAAGGCGTGCGCCACCACCGCCCGGCTCCAAACAATTTTCTTAATACTTCCATTCTCACATAAAGCCTCACCTCATTTTATGGTGCTTTCTTTAGGAATTTTACAAATTATTTCCCACAGAATATTTATGTTCCATAGAAAATAATTTTTTTGCATTTGAAAATGACTAAAATTATGACCAATAGCTTTTTCTCAATGTTTAGAAAACTGACAAGGTATTTAATGTTTTAGGAAAGAATTGAGTACTTAATATACTATTACCCTTTTTCCATATTAATTCTTATTTACTATTGCTCAATATATTTTTTGAAAAAATATATTTATTTTATGCATATGTGTGCTTTTCTGTATATATGTCTGTGTACTATATGCATGCCTGGTGCTAAAGGAGATTAGAAGACGGTATTAGTCCCTTAGAACTGGAATTACAGATGGTTATGAGCCATCATGTGGGTACTAGGAATCAAACCCTAGATCTTCTGGAAAAGAAGCAATTTCTCTTAACTTTGAGACATCTCTCCAGCCCATGTTGCCCAATATTTTGATCTTCATTTAGATTCACAACAGCCTATAATCTTGTTTTGGATTCACAAATGTTATGAAATTCTGGGAGATTTTAGATGTGTGGAAAGTGCAACGGAAGATGGGTGTGTAGCCTTTGTTACCTTCACTTGCAATTGTTAGGATATCTCTATGTTATAAACCTACATCATATTGGCTGAAGTATCACAGAAATATTTACTTCCACAACAAGAAGTGTGGTGAGAGACCACATTCTGGTTATTGTTCATTGAGCATCCTTATCTTCTTCCCTCTCTACTGGCACTTCTCCTGTGTGTTGACCTCATGGGTGAATGAAGCTACAGTAACTACAGATTTCATGGAGCAGTAGTACAATATCCAACAGGAAAAAATATCCATCTTTTAAAAGCGTCACAAAGTAAAATTGAATAGTGCCCTAGCATAGTCCTCCCTCATGTAGCATTGACTATGAATGGATCACAGCTCACTTTGCACTGAGATCATGTGAAAAGCCAATGAAATTAACAAGAATGTCTGAAACAATTAGTTTAGAGGAAAAAAGGCATGATTGCTGTAGTCATAGGGAGAAAGTGATATTATTGAAAAGAGGGTTTCTCACCTTACGTAAACTTACAACTGCTTGGCGTGTTTTGAATGTTAGTCGCACATGCTTTACCACTGTCCAAATGAGTAAGTATGCATAGGATAGGGACTCAGCTTTAAATAAATGGGTCTGTGCAAGTAAGAGCAGAACTCTTTCTGTTACAGACACATTTCTGTCAAAAAAATGATGCAAAAACAGACTAATAATTGAAAACAAAGGCTGTACCCATCAGCAAATAATTATGAATAACAAATTATGGAGAGAATTATAGCAGATAATTTACAAATACTGATAAAGGAACTATTTATTTAGAAATTATGTTAGGGAGAACAACTCACTAAACAGGACAGGCAAAATTGTCACAGAATCCTGGAAGGCTGATGTCCTGTCCCATGCTGGTCCTGCTGCCTGAGTCAGTCCACACCATCCAACCCATGAGGGAGAGAAGGGGCCTGAGGCGTTCGTGCCCCTCAGCTTAAGCTAGCCCCTGAAGCCAAGCCCTAGAGGCTGGTACTTCAAGGTCATAGGTGGAACAGGTACCCACTACCTCTCCCCTTTTGTCTACATAAGAAAGTTCTAACCTGATATAAAACTATATATAATTGGAATGATTATCAAGTATTGTCCAGGAGAGGGAAAGGTAGTAACATAAACAAAATAGAAATACAAACAGCAAGAACAACATCAAACAAGAAACACATACTAAGTGTCCAGAAATAGCCAGACCATAGGTAAATGGCAAGTTACAGAGATTACTCCAATAGCTGTCCTATCCTGAAGAATCTAACTTTAGTACCTAAAATGTTCTTAGCTAAGATATGAGAGGATTACAATTGTAATTATCTAGTCTTCAACCCCATCGAAGTCCTGAGAAGGAAAATATTACCTGAGAAAACAGGAAGTGCAAGCAAGCAATTTCTGAAAATGGCAAGAATTGATAGAGACAGCTGGCAGCCTGGACAGTCGCCTAATGTTTCTCAGCACCTTTGGGGCATCCATTTTTGGCTACAGGCCTAGATTATCTGACAGACCATTTTCTTTCTTTCTTTTTTTTTTTTTTTTTGGTTTTTTGAGACAGGGTTTCTCTGTGTAGCTTTGCACCTTTCCTGGAACTCACTCAGTAGCCCAGGCTGGCCTCGAACTCACAGAGATCCACCTGCCTCTGCCTCCCAAGTGCTGAGATTAAAGGTGTGCACCACCACCACCCAGCCACTGACAGACCATTTTCAAAAGCAGAAATTTTGAAAAACTATCTTACCCTGTCTTCGCAAGGTTCAGCAGCTGCATTTGCTTGTGTCCTACTCATCCAGAAAGGACAGTATGCATACGGTCAGCAGCCGAGGCAAGCACAGTTCTTTGCCTAGCAGGCCTTTTTTTTTTTTTTGCCAAAGACTCTTCCATATGGAGAGTCTTTGAGGCCCAATATTCTCTTGGGAGTAGATTGGTGATACCAGGAGCAATTGTGTTTCACGTCAACAGAATTCTAAGTTCTCAAAACATGTAAGTGTCATATCCTCTAGGTCTGTGAAGATTACCTATCCATCTGACATATATTTCTGTAAATCTGGAAAGCCTAACTAATGTAACTATAGATATGACAAGTATGGGTAACTGTTAATCTGTAAGTCTTATCTAACTAAATAACCTAAGAACTAAGGCTTCACATTATTAAAGTAAACAATCTGTAAACAGATATACAGTATGAGGACAATGACCTCAAAATTATGACAATATACAAAATATCTTAATCAGAGGTAAAAATTTATAGTGCAATGTAACAGGACAGGCAGCTCTCCCCTCAGCTTAAACTAGCCCCTGAGGCCATGCCCTAGAGGCTGGTACTTGAAGTTTATAGGTGGAACAGGTACCCACTACAGAGAATGATCAGAGTCTATTCATCTGTTCCTGGGTTCATGACTTCGCTTAATTCGAACACTCAGACTTGTATGAGAGCTGCTTGGTGTGAGTCCATGGAACCCAACTCTAAATCAGACAAACCAATAGCTTGGTAAAACACCAGAAATAGTATTTAATTGTCAGATGACCACCAAGGCCTTGGTCCTGAATTTTGAGGCTCTAGATATACCCTTTGACATTTGCCAAAACAAATCAACTTAGACATAACAGAATTATGATTGGTCACAAAAGAACAGAGAACTGTGCTCACAACTTAACTGAACTTATGGGTGGAGTTTTACATGTATAAAATAGTGATAGCCATGTACCCAGGAATAATTACTGTCTTATTAGTTCACAGGAATTAAAATAATTCTTTACTATATTATATACATAAAACTCTTCCCATATATTCAGTTTAGATGTGACACAGTTTTAGGCACAAAAGAAGATCGAAGAGTTTATCATATAAGATTATGAGAATTTTGATAATTTATATAAATTTTTTTATATAATAAAGATTTTACTTATAACAGTTTTCATGTTGTAATCTCATATAAATTAGGTTTAAAATTGATTCCAAATTTTCACCATACCCTCAAGGCTCTTTAAAGAAGAGAATTTGCCAATGTAGACTGTGAGCAGGATGCAGTAACTTTGAAATTGCTGTCCATGGAGCAAAGTAGTTCTTTTCCTGTGTCCAGGGCATTCAAACAGATATGTGGGCATATAGTATAATGTATAAGTAGAACAACTGGGTACCAGGATTTTAAAAAAAATATTCAAATCTGCAGAGAGATGGACAACTTTGGCAGTATCCTGGAGTCCAGCCAAAGGGTACTCAAGAGTTATCAATATCCATATTTGCATTTATGAGAGTAGGTTGGAGGAGTTTAATAATGTTCAGGAACATAATGAAGGAGACTGAGTTTGTGGTGTTGAGTAAATGCAGTTGCAATAAAATTAAGAGTGTTATTTTCTGCTTAGGAAATTCTGTTCTATTCCAATAGTTAAAGGCATAGCTTTAACTTTTTTTTTTTTTTTTTTTTTTGGTTTTTTTAGAGACAGGGCTTCTTCTCTGTGTAGCTTTGTGCCTTTCCTGGATAGCTTTACCTTTTAAAAACTTCTTTAATTTTTAAAGATCATATGTATATGTATAGTACCAACTCCCCTTTGCTCCCTCCAAGGCCTCCCATATACCCTTTCTGCTCTCTTTCAAGTTCATGGCCTTTTAAAATTAATTGTTGTTATATGCACACACACAAATATATATATACACACACATACACACACACACACACACACACACACACACACATATATATATATATATACACACACACACACACACACACACACACACATATATATATATATATATACACACACACACACACATTGCTCTGAGTCTGAATAATATCACTTGTACATAAGTTTTGACTACTGACCATTTGATACAATGTACCAATTAGAGTACTCTTCCTTGGAGAAGACTATTTCTTCTGCTCTCAGCATTCCTTAGTTGCTTTTAAAGAAACTCTTCTTAGAGTTGAAAATAGCAAACTTTTATTATAGTAACTGAAAAAGCACACAGAAATAATGACTGCCTAAAAGTTCCAGTCTTCCCATTATTTTTAATTACCTATGTCATATAATCATGTGAGAGTATGGATGATAACATATTCTCTGCTTTTTGAAAGAAATGCATTAAAAGCTCTAGTCCTGTATTTAAACTTTCTTCATTAATGTTAAATCTATGCTCCACTTAGAATTATTTCGTGGTATTTTGACACCAGCATTTTAAGACCTACACATGTACTTTAAAATTCACAGCCATGAAGTGCTTCCCAATTCCTCTTACATGAATAATTCTGAGTAAGGTCACACATTAAATGAAGTAGTCTTCTGCATTTTGACTATACTGATAGATTCTCATAGTTGTATAACAGGTGAAAGGTACAATGAGTCCTAAGGTTCTGTTTGTACCTTGGCACTGATTTCCAACAGTGGTTAATCATTCTACATCTAATCAATACACTACTAACCTTTTATTGCACAGTGCTCTCACTACAGTGTCATGACTAAGCATAATATTTACAAAGCAAAAATATATTTGTCAGGGAGAAAGTTGAAAGGGTAATTTTTCATTTCAATTTTCAACTTAGCTTCTTAAGAGTCAAAACTTGAGAAACATTCAGTTGTCATGTTTTTAATGCTCTCCTGTGTGTATTGCTATGTGCGTAGTATAAAACATTTGATTGTTTCAAGGGACTTCTGATTATGTAGAGGCTTTGTGAGCTGGGGAGATGGTTCAGTGGATAAAATGCTGGATGTGTAAGTGTAAGATCTGAGTTCAGATCCCTAGAACATGTGTAAAGCCTGTATGGTAGCCTGTGTCTGTAATCTCAATGTCTCTATAGTGGGACAGAATACAGAGATGGGAGAATGAATCCCTGGGTGCTTGTGGGTGAGCTAGTCTGGCATACTCAGCAGTGAACAACAGCAAGAGATCCGTCTCAGCCAAAATGGAAGTTAAGGATCAAGGACTGACTCCTGAGGTTGTCCTCTGATATCCATGCTGAGGCATATGTGCCCACACACTTGCACACACATTCATAAACATATCATGCACATTCTACCTCTACATACAAATATAAAACAAAGGGTTCAATGGTGGCCAAAAAATTAACAAGAAAGTAGGAGCTAATGCATTCTGGTCTAACAAATGCTAGCTTATCCAATAAATACATTGTATAATTTTCTACGATTGAAAGACTCTAAAAAGAAAATTTATTAAAAGATGTTTCTTTATCATGATAGAGTCTTATATTTAGAAATTCTAATTCATATAAAATAAGCAAATTGGTTCAAACTCTCTGGTACTTGTGGACTACTGCTTTAACCTCTGCTCTCCCCATGCTGTTGCTTGAACATGGAAGAAGTTTTAGATGTAATGATTTCTGTTATTCTTGTGTCTTGGGAAGGAAAAGAGAAACAGTATCTGTTTATCCAAAAGAGTGACAGGAAATGAATTACACACATCAGTTTGTGGAGCTTCTGAAGCAGCAGTAGTGGTGCTGGTATTGCAGGATCAATGGAAAACAGATGTAGAATGAGTGGGCACTCAACTGGATTGCCCAGTCACCTGCTTCTGGTTCTCAGTTTCTTCACGCTAGAACTAGTCCATGAACAGGACACAAGATAGTCAGAGCTTGCTCTGTCTCAGGGTCTGATCATGTCATCACCTGTTGGTTATTCTGCGTACTGTGTTTGCCTATTTCAGTTTATTTTATAGCTTTGTAGAAAAATGAAAATATCTAATCTAGAGCATTGCCTAACAGCTTCCTGGTTTCAATATTGATTGCAATGGGATGGAGGTAGATTCTCTATTTATATGGGCTCCTCATACATTTCTTCTTTCCTAGAAGGCCAGATCCAGAGAAATGAATATGCTAAATGGTAATGAGGATAAGATACACGAGTCATACTGCATTTTTGTGGAGCAGCCTCAGAATCTCTCACTAGATGATGGACCTGGGCAATAGGGACTCATGTGTGTCTCTCTCAACTGTTGAGTTTCGAGTGGTAAAGTTGGTCCTGAGAAATGGAATGACCAAAGTCAATAGTTTACTAGACTGGGAAGAAGCTTTTTTTCAGGTATTGCCCCCAGAACAATTAGTTGTATGATAAAGGAATAGTTTAATGGACTTTGAATTTGAATTTTTATTAGATATAGACATAAGAGAAAATATAATATTTGTCTTTCTTTCTCCCATTGTCCTCTCTGGTCCCCTGTCTTTTTTTTCCATATTTTTTTTTTCTATTGAGACAGGGTTTCTCTGTGTAGTTTTTGTGCCTGTCCTGAATCTTGCTCTGTAGACCAGGCTGGCCTCGAACTCACAGAGATCCACTTGGCTCTGCCTCTCGAGTGCTGGGATTAAAGGCACACACTACGACCAACTGGCTCCTGGTCCCCTCTCTTTCTCTACAACATATTCCTTTGTTTATTTTTATATGATATGATATGATGTTATATAACAAGTTTATTTATTTGAAACCTGGATTCTGCACATGAGAGCAAGCAGATATGTTTGTTTTTTTTTGAGTCTGGCTTATTTGCTTAATATGACAATTTCAGTTTCATCTATTTTCCTGCTGGTGGCACATTTTATTTCTTCTATATGGTAGAAAAAAACTCCAGTGTGTGCGTGTGTGTGTGTGTGTGTGTGTGTGTGTGTGTGTAAATATATATATAATTTTGTCTTCAATTCATTCATCAAGCAGTCAACATGGATTAGGTGTACAAGTATTTCTTAATATGGCAAATTTAGTTTCATCTATTTTCCTGAAGGTGCTATACTTTACTTCTTCTTTTTCTTCTTCATGGCAGAATAAAACTCTAATATATATATATATATATATATATATATATATATATATATAGTGCACTATGTTGTCTGCAATTCATTCATCAATTCATTCATCAGTTCATCAAGCAGTCAACATGGATTGGATGTACAAGTACTTCTGTGGAATGCTGACTCAAGGTTACTTCACTATACAAACAGGGGTGATATCCAGGGATCACATGGTTGGTCTATTTTTAGTAGTTTATTTTTAAACTCTATACTAAAGTACAAACAAACTGTACTAGTTCACATTCCCAACAGTAATGCATAAGGGTTCCTCTGATCCTTGTCAGCATTTTTTAAAAATAATACCGTTTTTCAGTGGGGTCAGAGGGAGCCTCAGTATAGTTTTAATTTTTCATGTCCTTAATGCATAGGCACATTAAATTTTTTAAAATAAACTTATTGGGAATTTGTGTTTATTCCTTGAAATCTGTCTGATCAGTTCAGTTTCCTTTTCAGTGACTGGATACTTTTTTGGTGTTTAATTTATTGAACTTTTAAAATATTCTGGATATTAGTAGCCTATCAGATGTATACTCGGGGAAGACTGTCTCCCACTGTGTCAGCTGCTCTTTCACTGTGTCGATTATCCTCCTTACTTTGAAGAACTTTCTAAATTTCATCTAATTCCATTAATCTGTTCTTACCATCATTTTCTTGGCCATCTGAGTCCGTGAGCCCTTGCCTTTAACTGCTTGTGAAAAGTTTCCCTACAGTTTCTCTATGTAACAAGCATTAACTGTCTTCTGGAGTGCGGGCTTAGTGGTCATGGATTTAATTTGTACTGGTCTTCAGAAGTTTTGTTTTCTCTTGGTTAGCCACTATTTACTTCCAAAGCTAGAAATAGCTCTCATGCTCTTATCGATTTCACAGTTTCTGCTCACAGGTCTCATGTTATTCTGATGGCTTTACCCATAAAAGTGAAGTGACAGCTTTCTCTTGGAGCTTTTACTTTTGTTGTCTTGGCATCTCAATTATAGTATGCCGTGGCAAGGTTCTTGTTGGTTACTGCCTACTTGAGGTTGTAAAGTCTCTTGTAGTAGAATGTTCTAGATTTGAATCATTTTCTTCTATAATTTTATTGAGTAGACTTTCTGTGCCTTTCGTGCTGGTCTCAGCTCCTTCTGTCTCATGGAGTCTCAGGCTTGGTCTCTTGATTTCCTGAATGTTATGGTCATTCTTGTTTGCCTGTCTTTATTTGCATCTGAATGTTGTATTTTCCCAACTTTGTCTTCGATCCCTGATGTTCTATATTAAGCTTAATTTAGCCTGGTGTTGGGGATTTTGACTGTATATTTTATTTGATTATTTGTTTTTATTTTCCAACATTTCAATTTGCTTTTTATTTTCAAAATTTGTTTACTCTCCAAATTTATCCATATTACTGACTTTTCTTCTATGTTGCTGATAGACCTTTTCTTTGTTCAGCATTTTAGTCATTTCATCTTTTTTGTATTCATCAGTGGAGGTGCTATGACGTCTTGGAGTCATCATGTTGTCTTTTGTGTTTTTGTTCTTGTTTTTCTGTGTGTTGATATGTGCATTTGTCATTTTCTGTATTTTTTTTTCTTTTATTAGGACATCTTTTTAGTGAGCAGTCTGCCTTGGCTCAATCCCTACTACCACCATGAGCATAAAAGTCAAGCCACTGTAACAGAGTAACATTAATCAAATCAATATAGAAACACTAAAAGCCAATAAAAGACTATAACACCAAAGGCAATGGCCATGGAAAACAAAAATAGAAAAAAATAAGGGATTAAAATTATTCAGGGTAAATATATATGTAGTAAAGAACAAAATAAGTGAAAAGGTAAAAAAAGGAGGAAGAGAAATATCAGCTAATATTAAATAAAAGAGAAAAAATAAGATTATAGAAGAATGTCATAGGAAGTTGACCGAAGAGTAAGAAATATATTTATATAATTGACCAACAAAAAATGTGTAAGAAAAATTAATAAACTTAAGAAGAATAAAAATAAAACCATAAAAACATTTTTATAAATAAAATAAATTCAAATACTACTAAAACATAGTAAGAGGAGAAAGGAAGAAAGACAGTAGCAAAGACAAGACAGAGCACTAGGGAGCCTCTTTCTGGGCCCTCTAAAACTGTGTTTGGCCAGGTGGAGGGGTGGGGTCACTTGAAGCTGGAGTCTCTTGCCTCTCCTACCAGTTAGACTTCTTGAAGTTCAACCAGTTAAGTGTGACATGGCCATTAGTGCTCTTCCACTTCTTTTCTGTGTGGTCCAGGAGGAGCCTCTGCTGGCTACACTTAACACTGCAACAGGGTGCCTGGCCGACTCTTCCACATTCTCAGGACTCCCTAGCTTGTACACTTCAGCAATGACTAATAATCTAGGCAGGAGCTTTCTCCCGTTTGCACTGGGGATGAGGGAAGCAAACCCCGCACTGACATTTGTACAGACAGACCACTGTCTACTTTCAAAGCACACTCACCTGCAGACATGCTGCTGGAGGGATGAGGTGAAGAAGTGGACTGCTTTGCTGGTGCTTCATCGTTCTCAGCCCCATTGACAGTACTCCTCAACTGACACAGGTGGCCGCAGAGCCTGGCCACCTGAGGGTCTGAGGCTTGGGTTCTAACACAGCTAGAAAA
The DNA here is from genome assembly GCF_949786415.1 of Peromyscus eremicus. Taxonomy (NCBI): domain Eukaryota; kingdom Metazoa; phylum Chordata; class Mammalia; order Rodentia; family Cricetidae; genus Peromyscus; species Peromyscus eremicus. The sequence continues at coordinate 55,063,138 of NC_081420.1, read as the reverse complement.
GGTGATGGGGTCAGCTTCTAGCTACTGAGGATGAGGCTGATTTCTAACCATGGCCTTCAGTGTCTGAGCCAAAGCTTCCACTTGAATTTTTCAGTTGCTGACACCTGGTTTGCCTCCTCTTTGTGACTAACTCCTTTGCCTGTCTCACCCAGGCTCCAGGTTCCTTGACTTGAGATTGTTCACTGTTACTAGGTACCCAGGGTGGTTCAATATTAAACAACAGATTCACTATCATGGTGGTGCCTAGCCCAAACCATCACATCAGAGAAGTCATGGTCTTACCACATTGTATAACTCAATTCAAGATTTTCAGGAGCTGTAGGCTTACCCCTTAGCAGGATTTTCAATCCCCTTTCTCTGACAATGAGGCTAAGCTAAGGCTTCTGCATTCTCTCTCCCACTAGGGATTTGCCTGGTGGCTACAGCAGTGTGTACCTTACCCCTCGACTCCCTTTGGAATATCATATTTCAGTCTGCCCACGTTTCTTAGGTGTCCTGCCACCCTATCACCTGCTATGTGACATTCAATGTTCTTCCAATCCTTCTCTCTTGGGAATGGAGTATATTCTTCATTGTCAGGCTCTTTTTATTTACCATGTCATATGTGGGTGACTTCTGATTTTCTGCTTTAGGCAGGGAGTCTCAGACATAGACTTTCATATCCCAGATATGCTATCCTTCCTAAAGAATAGATGATGCTGACATCTATACATGGCATCTGTTGTTAGTCTGGCAAATAATTATGAGTCTATCTAAATATAAGTATCTAGGAAACTACCCAGAAGGCTACATTTCAATTGTAGACACAAATGGAATCTAAAGAGTTTTAGGTGTTATTTGCATCATGGTATCAGAATATTTTGACTTACAACATCAAATTGTATTTGTTTTTCAGTTATTTATCTTAAGTTAAAAATAAAAGAAGATAAATGAATGATTTAAAGAGGAATAACAGCATATATATAGGAGTCCAATCGATGAAAGAGAGGAGGGATTCTATAAGCAAGGACATTGAAACCACAATGGGAAAATGTACAGAGATGATCAGCCACAGTAGTTGAAACCCATGAACTGTGGACCAATAGCTGTGGAGCCCCCTTAGGACTGGACAGGGCCCTCTGGATAGGCAAGACAGTTGTTTAACTTGAACTGTTTAGGCGCTCCCCAGGCAGGGTGATCAAGATCTGTCCCTGGTGCATGAGTAGGCTTTTGGAGGCTAGTGCCTAAGTTGTGACATCTTGCACAGCCTTGGTGCAGGATGGAGGGGCTTGGACCTGTCTCAACTGAATGTATCAGGCTCTGCTGACTCCCCATGGGAGACCTTGACTTGGAGGAGGTGAGAATGGGAGGTGGGTTGGAGGGAGGGTTGGGGGTCAGGGGGAGGGAGGGAGAATCTGTGGTTGGTATGTAAGATGAATAGAAAGTTTCTTAATAGTAATAATAATATTAATAATAAAGAAAAATAAAACTCAAGAATACAGAAGTTTTACACAGTTGAGCTACAGTAGGCTTGTAGAGAAGAAAGCATGTAGGAGTAAATTTATATGCGTTAGGTTGTTTATAATCAAAAGGTTATTTATACATTTTTTCCCATTCTTTTTTTTTTTTTTTTTTGATATTTGAGGCAGGGTTTTCACTGTGTAGTTTTAGAGCCTGTCTTGGAACTCTATCTGTAAATCAGGCTGGCCTCGAACTCAGAGAGATCTGCCTGCCTCTGCCTCCCTAGTGCTGGGATTAAAGGTGTGCACCACCACCACCACCACCACCACCACCACCACCACCACCACCACCCAGTTATTTTTTCTTATTCTTTACTTTCAAAGCAAAGTGACATTCTTAGAAAATGATCTATTTATAGCAAAGTTTTCTAAACAAAACCCCAAATTTAAACTATTTATGTTCTATTGTAATAGATGTTTAACATTTTTTTGTTATAATTTTTAGAACTTTAATAGAGTTAAGGATCATTTAAATTTTCATTTGGGCTGAAATTGTTTTAATACCTATTTTTATAACTCTGATTAAATGGAGCTATTATGTAACTGGGTTGTACTTGTGTATCAGGCCAAGGAAAACTTATTAATGGTCATTGATGTTGCTTTAAAAAAAAACTGTGCTTTTTCCAATCATGGTCTCAACAATTCTTGCTTATATAATCCCTCCTCTTTCTTGCAGATTGGACTCCCAGAGCTCAAATAGCCAAACTAGTGGAAACACATGAACTATGAACCAATAGCTGAGGAGCCCCCAACTGGATCAGGCCCTCTGGATAAGTGAGACAGTTGATTAACTTGAACTGTTTGGGAGGCCCCCAGGCAGTGGGACCAGGACCTGTCCTTAGTGCATGAGCTGGCTGTTTGGAACCTGGGGCCTATGCAGGGACACTTTGCTCAGCCTGGGTGAAGGGAGGAGGGGACTAGACCTGCCTGGACTGAATCTACCAGGCTGAGCTTAATCCCCAGGGGAGTTCTTGCCCTGGAGGAGATGGGAATGGGGGTGGGCTGGGGGGAGGGTGGGAGAGGGATGGGGCAGGAGGAGGGAGGACAGGGGAATCTGTGGCTGATATGTAAAATTAAATTAAATTATAAAATAAAAAAAATTTGTAAGAAATGTAAAAATTTCAAACATTCTAAATTTAGCTCCAAAATAACTAACTAACTAACTAAATAAATAGATAGCTAAATAAATAAATAAATAAATAAGCGTTTGTATAATTATGGTGCTAACTTTTACCAAATTCTATGTATATGTATTGTAGTCGATGATTCAAAGAATGCAAAACTTAAAATGCTCTGTGACCTGATGTCATCCATGCTAAAATTGTTAATAATCACTTTCCAAGGAGTATATTCTATTTTATCCACCTCCACTCTGCCTATCCCAATGGAGGGCCCTGAGTTGTCTCAGCTGAAATGACCACTCTTATGGTGTGAAGTATGTATTACTATGTACTGTGGTCAAATTGTGGTCCCTTGTGGCTCCAATCCCTCCTGAAAGATGGTCTAATACATCATAAGTCTTTCTCCTGGGGACAATTTTGTCTTCTGGCTGCACCTCTAATTTCAGCCTTTCCTTCTCCAAGTGAAAGATTCCTGGGAGAATTCTAACTTCTTAGGGTCCATTGTTTGAATAGTCTGTTAGCCCAAGAGAGACAAAAGCATCTCTGTAGAATTCCTAGGTCCTTTGGGGACCATAACAATGGCCAATTGTTTCTTGTGTTGTGTTATCAAGTAGGCACTTCATCATAACAAAAAGCTTTGAATATTAAGCACTCACAAACTTTAGGCAGGAGGTTAGCTCTGGAAAGGACTGACTCATGCCTGCACCCACAAATAGAACATAAATAACAGCAGGTGGTAGAAGCTGAGTCACCTTAAGCTGGCATGCTCAGGGAAGCATGCACAGTGAACCTTTTTATTTTATGGGTAATTAAAATCCTATACATATTTTGATCCTTCTGTATCTTAGATGGAAACCCAAGGAAAGTGGGCTCCTGAGGAAAGCAAGCTCCTTTCCTAGAAGTGCCTGCCCTGGAGGAGGGAGAGCAAGTGTTATGAAGGAAAGGAGAAATAGAAGTCCCTGGCTGCCAGGCCCCCAGTGCTGCTGCAGGGCTCACCCTGCTCTTATTTTGAAGAGAATGCTTGCTTCCTTGTTCTCTAAAGTGAAACTCTTGGCTGCTCTCCCTATGGTGCTTTCTTCACTCTGGAATGCAGAAGAAGCAAGACTGGAGCTGGAGTTGAGAGCAGGGGAAGCTGGAGACCTCCTGCAGGACATCTGGTGCTCAGTACAGGTCCACTTTCTTTAGCTAAAGGGCACTTTAGCTAAAGTGAGGCATTCTCCTCCTCCCTAGCCCACCTGTGGCAAGGACTCTGTTTCTGTTTGCCCCCTGCATTTTCTCACTTCTTTCATGTCTCCTAAGGTACTGAAAAATTCCCCTCTTGTTACTTTTTCTGCTGCAAGAACGCTTCAGCTTAAATGGCTCTTCTCTGTCCACCTTTTCTCTGTCACTGGCTTGCATCCCTGGTTCAATTGCCACTGCCACCCAGCCTGTCCCTTTCATTCTTTTCTTTATTCTGAAGACCTAAAGGCAGCTGTCTCTGGCTTGTTGATTGTGTGATGACCGACTGTTAGTGAAAACTTGGAATGGCCAAGGACCTTGTCTTCCTCCTTCTCCTACAGTTTTTGCCCAGATGAAACCCACTTGTGCTTCCTCTCACATGTCCTGGAAAGACACTGGAGTCCCCTGAGCAGGTTATTTTGATGTTGCACTTGCCTATCTGGAGAAGTTGCATGACTTTACAGATGCAGAGAGGATCTTTGTTCTGAGGGCTGCAGTATGGATGTCTTTTTAGCCAAGCAGCCTTCTTCATTATTCTTTGATTATGAAACCCTGGTATAACCTGGGAAAACATGACTGTTAATAGAGGGTGACCCTTACATGTCCTCATACCTTGTAGGGGTATCCTTGCCCCTGTTGCTTGGATTCTTTGGGCTGTCTTTAAAAAATATTTTGTTTAAATTATTATTATTATTATTATTATTAATTACTATTGTGTTGTATGTGCATTTGCATGTGTATAGTTTTCGGAGCACATATGTCATGCCCAGAGAGGTCAAAAGATAGTTTTGCAGATTGGCTTTCTGTTTCCACCTTTATGTAAGTTCTGGGGATCAATTGCAGGTCTTCAGACTTGCACAGAAAGTGCCTTTATCAGCCAAGCCACCTCACAGGCCCAAAGAAAATGTTTTCTTTATTTTTTTGCAATAGTGGGGATTAAGCCCAGGGCCCTGTACATATGAGGCATGCACTATGTCACTGAGTCATGTTCCCAGCTTGTGTGTATTCTTCAAAAAGCATATATGAACTCCTTACCCCTAAACGAAGCAGGGACTCTCTTTGACTCTGTTATTTGATGACAGGCACCATCTATGTTGTCAAGGAAACCAGCAAGCTCAAACACCAGGTTTAGTTGAAAAGGGGGACCATAATCAACTGGGAGAAACTCCTTGATTGCATAGACCTTAGGACAGAATTAGGCTGGTGGATGTCTGGGAGGACAGCCAAAGTACGAAGAGAGAGAGTTGACAATGGTGGGCGTCTGAGAAGGATGTTCCAGAGACTGGTCACTATTTGGTCACAAGAGGAAAATTCCCTGGTGACCCCTAAAGGGACCCAGGACTGCCCCCAGGAGGCTAGACCATGCATAGGAAGTGTGCACATTCAACCATGGTTGGAGGATAGCCTGAGTGGAGAGGGACACCTCATCTGAGATGCTGCTTACCTTTCTGATTCATGTTCCCTCTGTTTGTAGATGGGGAATCAGGCCCATCTCTATCTCATCAGATGCCGCTCCCCTGGGCTGCATCCTAAAGATCTGGGATAATTTTAACCCAGACACTCTCAAAAGAAGGCAGGATGTTTTCTTTTGCAATGAAGCCTGGCTTTACTACGAACTGGGGGTGGAAAGACTTGATCTCTGGATGGGAGCCTAAATCCAGATTCCATACTACAGTTATTGACATGCTCTTAAGAGATGAAAAAGGCAATGAGATCTCTTATGTTTAAGCTTTTTATGTTAATTACATCACTGTCCTCCTGCTTGATCTACTTTGCAGGTGAAAAAGAAAAAAAGGGAAAGTTTCCTTTGTCTACATGTGCATCCTTAAAGGAGGACAACTCTAGCTTCTGCAAAAGCTGCAAATTCCAAGTATTTATTCATGTGAGATTGTCTGCTTTAGCACTTACAGGCTTGATAGTGATTCAAAAATTCTTCGGGGAATAAAATGTAGTACAATCTGTTCTTATTGCAACATGGAGATCATTAAACGATTTGAAATTTAAAAATGTCATGTGGTAGCCCTTCAACATCAAGTGTTCCCTCTCTGAAAGCTTTTCCTTATTTATGAGTGAGAGAGGTGATCACTCTGAGAGGAGAAGGGCCTGTTTTCTGTTGTTTGTCAATGCCCATTTCCAATGTCTGGGGAAGGCTTTGCATGTTAGAAGTAGGATAAGTGCCCTGGGTGCAGCCTCTTGTCATTCACCAGCAGGTCTGTCCAGCAGGCACTAGTGGTATCTCTTTCCTCCATTGGTCCTCCAGGAAAAAGTAACTATTTGCAATCTCTCACAGTCCTTCATTGGGAACAGACACATCTTTTGTGTCCCAAACGGCAATTGCAAGGTTAGCATAGAAAGGTTTTGGCTCTCTGTGTGTTTTCTTTCATGCCTTTTATTGTTTGATAGTTCGCTGTTCAAGGTCCTTGGAAACTCCTATCATGGCCAAGTCTTGCTAGAATGTAACATTTAGAAACTCTCAGAATCATATGAGACCAAGAAAAAATATGTAAAAAATTTTTAAAAATTATCCAAGCAGAGATTATAGCTGCTTAGGACTTACAACAGACAAGAGTCTTACACTTTAACAACATGTGAACAGGTACCCATAGGTTACCTTAAGTTGTGAACATAATTTGGATTCAGTTCCTCTTGAGTAAGTTGGTATATTTGTTTATGTTACTCTGTTTCAAGTTAAGAAAGGGAATTAAACAGGAAGGGATTAGTGATTAGTAAGGAGATGATGCAAGTCACATAGTTTTGTGGAGGAGGGATTTACAGATAGTATGTATATGATAGGTAAAGGTTATTAAAATTTCTAAGGTCAGAATTCAGTGCACTGATATAAAGCCTGGCTTTAACTCAATGTAAAAGTATCTGGATTATATCATTCATAAAGGCTCAGTTAGAGAAAAATTTGTGTTTAATCAACATAATTATATTGTCTGCCAAATTTGTTAAAAATCTGTTCTTGTCTAAACTGTGAGTGTCACAGAAAATTTAGAGCTAAAAAAAGTCATCTCTCACTGTGTAAGATGGACAAAACTTTCCTTGTGGGTGTTTAAAGCCAAAGGTTGAAGTCTTAGCCCATGAGAATGAGAGATCAAAAGGATAGCCAGTGACCCTTACCTTCCAAAGTCAGCCAGAACACAGAGGGAAAAGTAACCCTTCTAAATGTTTTGCTTCTCTGGTAAGTCACCTGTCCTCTTAATTGGAGAGGCCTTAGAATTCCAAATACTGAACTCTAAGTGGCACATATTCTAGTAGTATAGTCAAAGAAAAGAGAATGTTCTCTGTGCTTCTGTGGTAAGCCATATGGTCAGCAAGAATCTGACCCATTCCTTCAGATGGCACACTTGGTAGAAGAAAATAAACAAAACAAAACAAAATAAAAACTCCTGAAAGTACCTAAGAGTTAGCCTGACATTTTTTGGGGGGGTTACTTATTTATTTTTATTTAATTAAAATTTTTTCATTTATTTTACATACCAACCACAGGCCCCTCCCTCTGCTCCCGCCTCCTGTCTATCATCCTCTCCATCTACTCCTTCTTCTTCTCCATTCAGAAGAGGGCAGGCCTCCCATGGGCTTGAACAAAGCATGGCTCATCAAGTTGAGGCAGGACTGAGCTCCTCCCCTGACAGCTAAGCACCAGTGACAGATTCTGATCTCACTGCTAGGAGTCTTACAAACAGACCAAGCTACACAACTGTTACACACAGGCAGAAGGCCTAGGTTGATCCCATGCAGGCTCCCTAACTGTTTTAGCCTGATTTTTTAATAAAGAGGGTAATTTTTTGCCTATATGGTCTTAAATGCATAAAAACAACAACAGTAGTGATGGGTGATGTCATTCTGTATGCTGTGAAAATATGTTGCTTTGACTGGTTGATAAATAAAGCTGTTTGGCTTATGGCAAGGCAGCTTGGAGGCAGGTGAAAAATCCAAACAAATAGAGAGGAAGGAGAAAGACAGAACAGAGGAGATACCACCAGCTGCCGCCATGAGAAGCAAGATGTAAAAGTGCCGGTAAGCCACAAGCCATGTGGCAAAGTATAGATTTATAGAAATGGGTTAATTTAAGATATACACACTAGGGCCGGGCAGTGGTGACACACACCTTTAATCCCAGCACTCGGGAGGCAGAGGCAGGCGGATCTCTGTGAGTTCAAGGCCAGCCTGGGCTACCAAGTGAGTTTCAGGAAAGATGCAAAGCTACACAGAGAAACCCTGTCTTGGGAAAAAAAAAAAGAAAAAGATATACAAACTAGGTAACAAGAAGTCTGCCATATCCATAGTTTAAAAATAATATTAGCCTGTGTGTGTTTATTTGGGACTGAGTGGCTGCAGGACTGGCAGGTGAGAGAGATTAGTCCTGACTGTGGACCAGGTGGGACACAGGAAAACTTTCAGCTACACAGTAATGCTATCTGTTCCAACTAAGATTCTGATTCTGACCTAGTGTAGCCAGGGAACCCCTGTGTCCCCAAACACATACAAACACAGTCATTCAGATAACTGGTTTCAGCCAGTATGAAAGAGACAATATTCAAAAGGCTGTCAAACTCCAAGGAATTAATAGCTGGGTCCACAGCCAAGAATAAAAACTTATTTTCCAGAAAGACTCAGAATGTGAAGCAAGATAAGTGCACTGAAGCAATAAACTAATTAACCACTTGTGATTTCTCTTCAAAGGGGCACCAAGGTTCAGATAAGCAGATCTATGGACCATGCACCATAGCTCCTGCTATTGAAATTATTCTTATGGGAGGTGTCTTAATGACATATTCACTCTTACCTCTGACCTCACCTGATTAAATCCTTCCTTGACTCCCATAAAAATATTTCCAAATGTTTTTCTAACGTTGTTCAAGCAGGTGTGGCCCTGATGAGCCTCTCATTCCCTACGATGTTGAACATTTTCAGTCCCTGCTCCTCCTTTAATGGATAATCAAATTTGTTGGTTGCAGAACTTAACAGATTCCTTTTCAAATAGTTATGAAAAAACATTACTCCACCTCTCCTCGACCAGATCCAGATACATCATACCTTACATTGGACCAAATGAGACAAGTTTTCCTTAGGATTTTCAAGTAAAAAAAAAAAAATTACATGTTTCTTATACCAACAGTCTCCTACAACCTTTTTCTCATGGTTTGATTTTCATCTTGTGTCTTTGATTCTTGTTCACTTAGCAACCTGGTACAACTGTTATCTTCAAGACTCCACACCCCAAAACTTTAACTGATGGTGACCAAGTGATGCTAACCTTCGACCACTATGATCACTTTCTTCTTTTAGAGTCCTTGAACTTCCTTCCTTGGAGGAATCTGTGACCCCTCATCTGGATGTTCCTTATGACAATGCCCTCACCCAGCAAGAAATAGCCAGATGAGCCACTCCCCCTGTTCCCTAGAAGATTTCAAGAGGCTAATGTTGAGCAGGAGGTTAGCTGACCAATTGTCTCTCCAAATCAGGATATAGAGAGCAATAGGTGATCCCTGAGCCTTAGGTACAGGAGCTGTGTTCTAGATGTATCAGTTGGGACTGGGCTTCTCAAATGTGCACTTCAATTAGTTGTGATTTTTTTTCTTTAATGGTCTGTGTCTGTCTCAAAGAGAAGTTTCCTTGACGAGGAATGAAGATTACACTTATCTTTGAGTATAAGAACAAATATTTAGAATATAGTTAAAGATTATAATGGTTTAATAAATGGGTGGTTATAGGTTCTCCTCCAAAAACCCATGACTTCACTAGTCCTGGGTAGTTGGCTAGGTTTCCAATACCAGGACTGATTTCCTCACTGTTGAGTGGGTATTAAGTCCAATTAGTCAGTTGTTTGTTACCACCAAAGTATACATGCCACTACTGCACACTTACAATGATTGTACCGTGGTAGTGGTCATTTTAATTGGGACAACTCGGGGCTCTTGGTAGGTTGCATAGATGGTGTAGGTGGATAGGATGTAACAATATTTGCTAGTGTTCATTCTCACTGGGCCAGTGCAAGAATTCCCAACAAATAGGACCTAAGGAGCAACAAGCGGGAGTGGTTGATTCTACCTGAATGAGCTCAAACTGGCCTCAGGAATTTTTTCACATGGGAATGTTTACCTGGTGCTGTTACCTTCTTTCTTAGTGAGCTTTTCAACTTTGGGGTTATTTAAACTCTATTCCTCACTTCTTAGACTGTACTTTGGGTAAAATCTAAGAGATGCTGGCTCTTTTCCTAAAAGTACCCACCCTAAGGCAAATATAGGTGAAGAGGTAACAGAGAGGAGAGTGTGCCTATCAGAATCAAAGCCACTGTTGCCCAGCTTGGTCTGCTCTGATTTTGAAGTCTGTTCTTGTTTCCTTGTTTGCTAAAACCCAGTGCTAACCTGCTTGCTCAATTTGCTGTGCTGTATTTGATGTTTTCTCTTCTAGGAGCAAAGAACTAAGAGTGTTACTGAGCTCGAGACTAGGGGAGACTTGAGACATGCCATAACCACAAGGGAATAATTTCTATGTAGCAAAAATAAGTAATTGTTCTTTTACCCTCTTGCAGTAGCTTGCAGTAATTTATATAGTATAAAGAGAAATTTTACTAAAACATATTATGATTATATAATGATTCACTATAGAATTATCTTTTATATATCTATATGGTACCAAATGGCATGTGAAGCAATGCTTTAAATTTCCTACCTCCCCTTTTCTATTGGTTAATTGTTAAACAGGTAATGTCACTGGTTAACCATTAGACAGTCAGAAGTACTGTTTAATCATTAATCAGAGAGTAACGCTGGTTAGCCATTGCATGGGGGTGGGGTGGGGTTGGTTACCCATTAACCAGGAAGTTGATGTACGGCCTCTATATATTCATGGTTCCACAAAGGCTGCAGGAGAATCAGAACCTTAGTCAGAAGAGTGGTAAACAATGAGTTCCAAGCAGCAACACGTGAAACTAAATGATGGCCACTTCATTCCAGCACTGGGCTTTGGCACATATAAACCCGAAGAGGTAAGAACAGTGGTGCTGTGGTGGAGGGCTCAAGAGAAAATAGGCTAAAGGACAGTGGAGGAGATAAAGCTCTCAAGTCATCCACTTCTCATGTGACTCTGGGAGACTCATCTGGTTCTGTTTCTCTAGACTAGCTCTATTCTATGTACAAGAAAGAAGATGGTTTGACTTTGTTCTGCGTCAAGGGTTGATTACATAATCAAATGCCAATTGCTTCAGTGTTTCTTGGCTTGGCAGGAGAGATCAAAGTCACCAGTCTGGAACACTGTCAGCTCCTTGATTTGATGCCAAAAGGAGGGAGGGAGGGTTCCTCATTTTAGCTCTGTATTCCAAAGTCTTTCCCTCGTACTAAAAACATTCAAGACTAAAGGAAATCAGCATACTGAATGTTTTCGTAGCTGAGAAACATAACAAATGTCCAAAGACTACTGCAGTTCTGTTTTGGGGGAGTGGTCAGTATTTTACAGTAAATGCTGCACGTGAGTTAATTAAAACATCCAACATACCACTCTCAACTGTGGGGACTGAGTGGACGCTGCAACAGTATGATGGTGAAAATGGTGTGAAATGCTGATCTTTGCTAATGGACATTAGGTTTGTAGCATAGTGATCCAGAGGGTTCTCTGAAATGAAGTGACCAAAGAGGGGAGTTTACAAACCTGGAAGGAATTTTGTATTTTAAAATCTTCTTTAGATCATGCAATTTTAAGATAAGTAAACTATTTTTTAATCTTTGAATGCAAATATTTCTCATCCGTAAGATTTACAAAGATATTTATGAAGTGCCAATGGCCATACTGCTTGGGATACAATTTATCTTCTTGGAAATATCCAAGGAGCAAGAGTGAAGAAACATGATGGGACTTAATTACTTTGTAGGATAAAGTGGCAAAAAGGAAGGGAAGGCAATGGGTCTGGAGTGATGGCTCAGTGGTTTAAGACCATTAGCTGCTCTTGCAGGGACCAGGATTTTGATCCCAGTAGCCACATGACACTTCACAACCATCAATGACTCCAGTGCTAGTGATCTGACCCCCTCTTCTGTCCTCCACAGGCACTGCATGCATGTGTTGCACAGACATACATGCAGGCAAATCATTCTCACATAAAATTAATCAAAAAACAGTTAAGAAAAAGAAAGAGAAGACAAGAGCCAAGATCACTACAGAAGCCTCAGCCTGAATAGCCCTGTAGCTAGAAAACCTGGGCAGGCCTCAGGGCTCATTGCTAAGAGCCACCATTTCACTTCATCATGAAAAGAATTTCTTTTTCTTTTTCTTTTTCTTTTTTAAATTGTTCTGATGTAGAGTCTTACTGTGTAGCCCTGGGCCTGGAATTTGCTATGTAGACAAGGCAGACCTCTAACTCAGAGATCCTCCTGCCTTTGCTTCAGGGGTACTGGGATTAAAAGTGTATGCACCATGTCTGGCTCTGATGTTTTTAAAATATATGCAAAAGGAGTTTGATGTGACTCTCTACCCTTTAACATAGGACTCTTCACAGTATTATCCAAGTCTGGCAGAGTAGGCAATAATCTTAAATTTAAGTCTGGTTATATTTTCACTAAACAAAGTAACTTTTGCTTTTAATGACTGATAACCTGCTGGGCGGTGGTCGTGTACACCTTTAATCCCAGCACTCGGGAGGCAGAGCCAGGCAGATCTCTGTGAGTTTGAGGCCAGCCTGGTCTATAGAGCGAGATCCAGGCACCAAAACTACACAGAGAAACCCTGTCTCAAAAAACAAAACAAAAAAAGGACTGATAACCTAACATGAATAATCCCTTACAAAATGAGAAATAAGTAGCTTTTTATACAGATGAGATTTCCCATATATGGTCACAATTTGATGCAGAAAATAACACAGTATTTCTTAGGAGTCTTCACTGGGAGAAGACTCATAACATTGCACTGAATTTGTATTTCTTCTCTGTTTTGTCCCAAGCACCTTTCTCGTGTGACCCCACTATATAAATTATAACAGGACTATTCCTATATGCTCAGTTCTGTAAGCCCTTTTAGTATAATTACTGAATTTGAGGACTGTTTGAGGTTCTCTGATGCAAATGATTGACCATTTTTGCATAGGTGTGAAGAAGTTATGGGATGTGAAATTCTCATTATTATCCTGGAAGGACTCAATGAAAGTAAGTTGAGACCTATTACCTCAAATGCTCAACTAACCTAAGATATGGAGAAAAGGTGATTCTCCTGAAATCACCTCCATGTCTGTGATCTCCAGAGTTACTATTCGTGGATATGTTAAGTTTCACAGGAGGTGAAATTTCAGTGGTCAGGAAACCAGTCTCTTGTGATGTAGTAAAGTGGTGTGCAAATGACATAAGAATATAAGATTCCTCCTTTTCTAGAAAACTGTCTATTAGATCCACTTGAACAACCTCTCTTAAGTGTCTTTAAATACTGCTTTTGGTTCCTCCTTAGGTTCCTGAAAATAAGCCCCTGGAGGCTATAAATTTAGCTATAGAGGCTGGGTTCCGCCATATCGATACTGCTTATGTGTATCAAACAGAAAAAGATGTAGGGCAGGCTATTCGAAGCAAGATTGCAGCTGGCATTGTGAAGAGGGAAGACATATTCGTTGTTACAAAGGTATTGTGTGCATAATGTTCAGGTGAACATATTAATTGAAATGTGATATAAGCAAGTAAATACTTATTTGATTGGATAATTCATTAATTGATAAAATATACATACTGGTACAACTTTTATTTAATATAATTCATAGATGAGTTCCAGCACGAAGCACAGAAAAAGATTATGACCTCTACCAATGTATCACTCTAAAGTCCTTTGCTTTTATGAGCTTCAGTTCAAAGCAGTGTATTTTTTTTACATGGGCTGTAAATTCAAGTAAAACTACGAAATTGTGGCTTTCTGAATCTCTTTGATAGCTTTGTAAAATCTGTTATATTCCAAATACTAATTTTTACCTTTAAATATTGAAAAGCAGTAAAAGAGAACTTTCATATGAAAGGTTAAAGTACATTTATTAGTGTCCATCACACATTAAAATGTCATCTGTTGCTTCTGTTCAATGATGTAAACAAAGGGATGCTAATTCTTCTCTAATACTAAGAATGGATCAAATAATTTGATTAATAACTGCTTTTGATCTCTGTGAGATGTAATTCAGAGACTAAATATTATTAGTAGTAGATATAAGTTTTATCTATTGAGAAATTTTCTTTTCTTTTTGAAGGATTAAAAACAAACATGTAATCATGTTCATATGTGTAAGTCAGATTAGTGAAAGCCACAGAACAAAGGGAATTTTATGTCGTATGATTATAAGTTTCTATGTAGTAAAAATGTATCAATATTAGAGAAAATAAAACCTCCATATTTGGATAATTTACTAATCCAGGATTACTTCATTTCTTTCATGTAAATAGCTTTGGTGCACTTTCTTTAGACCAGAGCTGGTTCGATCTAACTTGGAAAAATCATTGAAAAACCTTCAACTGGATTATGTTGACCTCTATATCATTCATTACCCAGTGCCAATGAAGGTAGGAAATTTGAGTGATCAGACTTAATCAACTTTAATAAGGACATGGTTATTATTTTTCTGGATGGTCAAGATAAAATTCTATTATATTTTTCTGTAAACTCAATTTCTGCATTATGTAGTCCACTCAAAGTAGATTACACAAATTGCCATAAAATAGGAAGCCAAAGCAATTGCTAGAATTATGGATTCAAAAAATAATCTTCAAAAATGTCACTATTTATGCATTCCTTATATTACATCAGTAGGTATTTGGGTTTTATTCCAGCATTTTATTTTTTTGTGTCATTGAGACAGTTCAAGCTTCCTGGTTATTACCTCCTTATAGCATCGTTGAGTTTTCCACCATCAAAATTAGCTTTGCATATAACCTTGAATGGCCATCTTTAGTGGACATAGTTTCCTTTTGACCAAATATATTCAGGTAAAGAAAGAATCAGTGATTGTTTGGCCTGGGTCAGGAGTGAAATCCATTACTACTGAAGGTCAAAGTTGTATGTTTGCTGAATTTCTCAGTGAAAGAGAAATATCTCAACAGAAGTATGAATAAGAAATGACAAAATAATGGACATCAGCTAGGAGACTATAGGTAGATACATGAGAATACCATTTAATAATAATAATAATAATAATAATATATGTAAAACTACATTTATGAATTTTACATGAGACTAGTTCAAGCATCTAAGAGTACTCCTAATAATTCCATGTACATATCACCTTGTAAATGTATGTAGAATGATGCTCCAATTAAGACATATTTAGTGTCCCATTTCTAGCTCTTCCTATGAGATACTTTTGTTTAGTCAGATCATTGTGAAGACTGTTTCTATTCCAGCCAGGGGAGAATCTGTTTCCAGAAGATGAACATGGGAAAACGTTATTGGACACTGTGGATATCTGTGCCACATGGGAGGTGAGAAGTTGAAAGAGGAACAACAGAGGAGCTGAGAGAGGGAAATCAGGTCATGCTTGAGAAAATGGGGTATATGCCTCTGTGTAGAAATTCATTATGTTTATATAGTGTGTTACTGGAGTGAAGGGGAGCCATGAATTACTACAGTGTAATAAAGGGAAACGAAGGGGTACTCAGGACGACAGAAATGACTGTATTTTGCCAGCATATGTAGTGTGAAAATCTCTGCTTCTTAGTGAGGACACACTAAGTAAATTCCTTTATGGCTGTCACTTTCTTCCTCTATCATCTTCACTCTTTTGGTTTCTTCATATTCAGTTTCAGTGATCATCTGGGCAGTGTCTCCCTAGAGCCTCCTTTTCAGTGTTAGTGTGATAGTGATCAAACTCAGGGTCTTTCACACACTGGCAAGTGCTCTGCCCATTGAGCTGTATGTCCAGAGCTAGATGGTGTACTCTTAACTGTTTCATCCTGCATTTGTTTCAACGTAAATATGACTCTTCACAACTCTTTCATTTCTAGGCCATGGAGAAGTGTAAGGATGCAGGATTGGTCAAGTCCATTGGAGTGTCCAACTTTAATAGCAGGCAGCTGGAGAAAATCCTGAATAAGCCTGGGCTTAAGTACAAGCCTGTCTGTAACCAGGTGAGAAACGTCACACTCCTCTTCATCTTGCACACATTTCCTTATTTCTGTTCTGATGCCTCCAGTCCATTTGCTCCTTCCTCAATTCATCTTATTTTCATGGAAAAGAAGATTCTAAGAGCAGTGTCACTGTAGCAAAGGATACTTTAAGGTTCTACAATTCAATTTTGGACTATTAAATTTTTGGAAAATGAGGCCGTACCATAGTGTCCAACTGGTACAGACTGTGGAGATTTAAAGTGGTCCAGGAAGCAGACTTATCCATGAGCTGGGAAAATGTAATGTATCGGACAAATGGAGGTGCTGGCAAATGGACTGATTTAATGAGAAGTCCAAAAAACATGAAATGAGCAGGAAAAGGAAAGAATGAAAATGGGAGAGATGAGTGGGCATGGCAGTTTTGGAGATAAAGGAATTATTCCTTCCTTTTAGTATATCTGGTCTTGGGATTTTGAAACAGAGACATAGCTGAAATTTCTGACTTGAAATTTTAGACTAGAATTCTAAAAACCATGTACATTTCACTGATTGCCTGTTTATGGTGATATTAGTGTTGGATAAACTCCACACTCAGAGACCATATGCAGAACATACAGTTGATTCTGTGTTGAAAACCTCCTGGTGAGCTTTTCTTTTCTTCCTCCTCTCCTAAAAGTAACTTAAATGCATATATTCTGTGAGTGGTCCTTTGTTCTTTATTATAATTTAACACATTCTCACCATGTAACAAATATTGTTGTCTGGAAACAGTAGTGAACCGGCTACTATGATAGCAAAGAAGAGACTGGCAGACAGTTAAAGTATTTCACTAGAGACCAGAATAAGGAAAGCATCTTATTGGGTGCACAAGAATAGGGCAGTGTGCTGGACATAACAGAAGCATTGCCTGGCACAGGCCCCACCACCATTCCACTGCACTCACTGTTGGAAGGCCTTGCTGCCTGGTCAGAGGTTGCAGTCCATCATGGCCTGGCAGCTTTTTCCAAAAGCTTGGCACATAGAGACCCTCTCCCTCTCCAGTGAAACTTTCTACCTGCCCTTATCTGGATAATGTCTCTGGGTCCAGAGTGTTGACCTTATCTAAAAGCTGTCTCTAAGCCAGATGCCTGATTTATCCTTAGCTTGACCCTTGGCACAGATTCCTGCTAGAAGACTTGTGCTAGAAGCTCTGCTATAGGACCCTACTGCCACATATGAAGCCTTGAGATAGGAGTGTGCCATTTAATGCAAATTAGAGTTTGTCTCCAAACTTCCCAATCCGATATATTCCTTATAGTCTGGGATAAAGTTGAGCTTATTTACTGAAGTCTGTCTCCCAAGGGGCTGTTTCCTTCATACCCACAGTCGACCTAACCCTGTTCCTGACTTCTAATCCCTTCATCCTCATGGACCAATGCAGCCAACGATCTGGAAGAAGAGGCAGAACTGCACCTCTCTATCCCTTCCTCTTTCTTCTTTGTTGCCCAAGAAGTTTGTCTCTACTTTGAAGTCATCTGTACATGTAGGATTTCATGTATCCACAAGGTCTAGGACTCACAAATGAGAGAAAAAGTGAGGTGCTTGTCTTTCAGCAACTAACTTAATTTACTTATTGTGATTATCTCCAATGCATTAATTCCTCTGCAAACAGCTTAACTTTATACATTTTTATAGCTAAAAACTTCCATTGTGTTTTGAAATCACATTGCTCCATTCTTTCCTCTGTTGTTGGTTGCTGTGTTGGTTCCCTAACTTAGCTATCATGAACTGGTCTGCTGTTAGCAGCCTTCTCCCCACAGAAAATACAATTTTGGGTCATTAAGTCTTTACATAATAACACAAAATTGTGACTTTCCGGTATAAATATTCAATATTTTTGTAGACTTGGTATTAATTTTCTCAAAATTTTCTTATCATAATTTTCATCAAACATCTTGAATAATTGATAGACTGATGCAGACTATTTCTGCTTCTTACCTAACCTATATCTCAAAACAGTGAGGTTGTCACCTGGACAAATAAACCTATATAGGGTATATCTCCACATATATGTAATATTTTCTTTAATTTTCAAAATTACATTCGTGTGTGCATGAATGTATGCCTCTCTCTCTCTCTCTCTCTCTCTCTCTCTCTCTCTCTCTCTCTCTCTCTCTCTCTTTGTGTGTGTGTGTGTTATGATGCATATGTGGAGGAGGACAGGAGATTACTTGTGAGTTTTATGGAACAAACTCAGGTCTGGCTGGGCAATAAGTATCTTAACTCACTGAGCCATCTCACTGACCCTCTTTCTGCAACATTCTTATAAAGTTGCTCTAAGTAGTTTCTTTGAGTGTTCTCCTTCAGAGAGCTCAGAAAATATGTCCTAATAATGAAGATGTTATCAGACATTGTCAGACTTATATTTAGAGAAATTAACAACAATTCTATTACTGAATCTGAACCTATCTATATTTAAATTTCCCAACGATTTCTGGAAACATCTTTAAGCCAACACTATGTTTTCTCTTTGTAATGCAAAATAGAATTTAAACTTCAAGATCTGGTTCATAGAATTAGTTTATCACCAGAAAATTTTTTTTGTGTATCATATTAGTAATATAGATGTGAAATTAAGTTTTAAAGACACAGATTATATTGATATTCTAAGTATGTTACATTTTCTTTTTTTTCTTTTTCTTTCTTTCTTTCTTTCTTTCTTTCTTTCTTTCTTTCTTTCTTTCTTTCTTTCTTTCTTTCTTTCTTTCTTTTTTTGGTTTTTCGAGACAGGGATTTTCTGTGTAGTTTTGGTGCCTGTCCTGGATCTCGATCTGTAGACCAGGCTGGCCTCAAACTCACAGAGATCCACTGGCTCTTCTTCCCAAGTACTGGGATTAAAGGCATGGGCCACCACCGCCCGGCTTGTTACATTTTCTTATTGAGGTACTTACCTTTAGTGATCCTCTTTTACATGAACATTAGCATCTCACATAATCAGATATCATCTTTCTGTCTGTCCATCTATAGGTGGAATGCCATCTTTACCTGAACCAGAGCAAGCTGTTGAACTACTGCAAGTCAAAGAACATTGTTCTAGTTGCCTACTGTGCTCTTGGATCTCAGCGTCCTAAACGATGGTAAGGACAGTAAGGAGATTACTTCAAACACCAGTATTGGTGAAATATTTTCAATACTATAAACTTACTTATCAGAAACTCATTTTGAATTTGCTCAGGGATAGAGGAGAATTTGCATGTTTGACATCTTGGTGATGGAAATGTTGCTGGTCCAAGGACTCTTTTGAAGACCCCTGGTTTTGAAGCCTCCGAACAATTCTCAGCTTTTGAAGCTAAAAATATCTGCCTTTTTTTCCAGGGTGGATCCAAACTCCCCAGTTCTCTTGAATGATCCAGTTCTTTGTGACATGGCGAAAAAACACAAGCGAAGTCCAGCCCAGATTGCTCTTCGTTACCATCTTCAACGTGGAATTGTGGTCCTTGCCCAGAGTTACAAAGAAAATGAGATAAAAGAGAACTTACAGGTGACCAGGGAGGCTGTGGGCATCAGGACTCTTACACATCATCTCTCTTCTATTTTCTTCTTTGAAATCTCTCAGGGAATTTTTTGGATAAGTCAATCTCCCTATCATTTCCTACTCATGTGAAATTTCAGTTGCTTTCAGAAATGTTTTTGTTCTACTCTACAATACAATCGACAACTTAGCTTGATAAAATTAGATTTAGAGAGAGCACAGAAATTTAGAATTGAGAATTAAGTCAGCCATGCACTTTGACCATCTTTGCAATGGATCTTTTCATTGTCAGATGACATGAGAGTTTAAGTTTGGGCAGATATTTTCATATGATAAATTTTTGTGGCTTTATTTTGCATTTGACTTGCATATTCACATGTTTTATTTTATTTTTGTTTATGTGTATAGATGTTTTGGCTGCATACATGTCTGTGCACCATGTACATGCCTAGTACCTGCACAGGCCAGAAAAGGGTATCACATGCCCTGGAACTGGATTTGTGGATGATTGTGAGCTGCCCTGTGGGTCCTGGGATTCTAATATGCTCTGGAAGAGAAGCTCTGGTGTCTGAACCACTGAGCCATGGCCAGCATCATGCTCACATATTTTAATATGGATGTATTTATTTCTTTTGAGTTGTTTTACAGGCTAAATGTATATTCTTTTCTTGAGACTTACCTATGTTGATGATCTTCTCTTTTCAACTACAAGAACTTTATTATACCATTACCTACAACAGTTGAAAAATGAACCAGCCCCAACCTAGTGCTTTAATATAAAGATTATTTGTTTATTTCATTATTCTATGATTTTACAACTTTCTAGAGTTCTCCCAGAACACTGAGGCATCTGTCTACCTTGAGTTTACTCAAGTATGTTCACAGAACTGTTGTGTGTGTATTTGCAAGTGATGAAGTCCATCTGCCTCAGGATATAGTTGGTCTCTTGCCTAATGTTCTTTAGCTTCAGATAGTTTTCATTCACTAGCCAATTGGCATAGGCTTAGTTCCTCACATATTCTTCTTTCAATTCATTGAGTAGGTATTTGCAAAGACTTTAAACCTAGGCAAACGATTATCTGTCATTTATTCTGCTAAGTTAAGAGCTGGGAGATGGCTCAGTGATTAAAGCTCTTGCCAAGCAAACATGGATCTGCAGAACTCATATAATTCCATGTGGGCGTGGTGCCCCCTCTAATTCCAACTTTTCAGACAGAGATAAAAGATCCCCAGAGTAAGCTGACTAGTGAAAATAGCCATATTAGTGAGCTCTGGGTCTAACGGACAGATCCTGCCTCAATGAATAAGGTGCAAGAGCTGTGAGGATGAAGCCTGGTATCAACCTCAGGCTTTCACATGCCATTCACACACATGTGAGCACCTACATGAAAAACACACATGCATGCCATACATACAGACATGGAAATAGCAAAAGGATAGTAGCAGCTAAAATTAAAGGAGTGAGAATATGGACCTGCCTGTTGGAGAAGTAGGTGCATATTTGCATGGAGTGTGGAGACTGGGAAATATGAGTTGTAATTAATTTCCTGCATTTATATCTTCTCCATATAAATTACCTTGCACATTCAGATACATTTACTCTATCCTAAATTCTGCTGTGTTTTCATTCTCCCTCTCTCCCTCCCTCCCTCCCTCCCTCTCTCTTCCTTTGTTTATTTTCATGAGCAGAAATTTCTCTTTATTGTGTTTCTTCATTCCTTTACTTTGTGGTTAAATGTCATGTCCTTTTCCTTATTTGGAATAGAACATCATATGCCATATATATATATATATATATATATATATATATATATATATTCAAAAATGTTACATTATTTCTTCCCAAACTCTAATTGAAGTACAGTTTCTGAAATAATGTAAAATAAAAATTGAAATAACACTTAATAATGTTCTAAGTGGCTATGTATGTGGTATTGCCAGCAAGAATAATTATATTCATGGATTCTCTTTGTCTTACTTATACTCACCCCTTTTCAAAATATGACAAATTACCTTGCCTTAAATGGCTACTTAAATAAGACCTCGATAAAAACAATGCCAGTAGACACTCCTACTTGTAAGGCAGAAATCTCATAGGGGATCATAATTAGATAAAGAACTATAAACGATTAAAGAATTCTAAGAGCCTAAGATCTGAAGAATTGGTCTCCCTTAGGATGGGCTCCTTGTTTATCCAATACCAACTGGCTGGCCATGAAATCATAAACATACAAGCAACACTAAACAGATTCATCAGGCTGAATTTATGTGTGTGTGTGTGTGTGTGTGTGTGTGTGTGTGTGTGTATGTGTGTGTGTAGAATAATTTAACAAAAGAGACCACGAATTTGGGAGAGAGCAACAAGGAGACATGTGAAAGTTTGAGAGAGGAAAGCAAAGGGTGGGAGGATGATATAATTATATTTTAATAAAAAATAAAAATATGATTTTCTGGACAGATAATACTTAAAAATGTAAGAATTTCATCATTTATTATTGCTTACTTTGATTACATCTTTTAGTGCTTAAATATCTAAACATTAAACGTCCATAAATTGAGAAAGAACTGAAGTTTTGAAATATTAAGAATTTTAATATGTACCTATAATGGGAATTTATAATTTTAAGTGGACTTTTAGTATATTAATAACTTTCTTAGTTTTTTCTATTAATGTATTTGTATATATTATTAGATTTATTGATAGAGATGTGGTGCTACTTATCATCTTTTAATAATATATTCTTTGCTTTTTGTTAGTTTTTAAATATAAAGATTTGCTCAGCGCTTTTTACTAGATGGATCAGTCGCTAGATTTTGACACTTTAAGCTTTTTCTCCTCCCTCCCGGCCTCCCTCCCTCTCTGCCTCCCTCCCTCCCTGCCTCCCTCCCTCCTTCCCTTACTCCTTCCCTCCCTCTCATTCTCTCTCCTTCTCTCCCTCCTTCCCTACCTCCTTTCCCTTCTTCTATTTATTTATCACCATTTTTGGAGAAATAACAAAGGATTTGATGATCTATTTATGTCACTATTTTAGAAATTAGTAAAAATTGTTTTTATGTAAAATAACCCAGTACCAGCCGTTGAAATCTTCTTCAAGTCAAATTCTTTCTTTATTGGAAATGATGAAATTAACACTTGAATAATTCTTGACTTAAATTGTGTTGCAAAGAATTGTTCCTATTCATGTAAGTATTAAAATTAAGTGGTTCAGAAATTTACTCTAGATTTTTTGTAAACTATCAATTTGTTCTTTGAATAACATCAGGTTTATATCTGCTGCATTTCCTTTTGATATATTATACTGCTTCAACATATCTCAAAAGTGATTTCCTTTAACTTTTGTCTGACCCATTGACCACTTGAGTATCTTGCTTGATGTTTAATAACTTTCAGAAATTTTTTTGGTATATTAAAAAGTTGCCTTTAAAGAATAAAATGGGATTCACTTGGGTTTTAAAAATTTGCAAATTGGTAGTGTCCTAAAATGTTTCTAATTGTTCAATAGGTACTTGAATTTGAACTGCCATTGGAGGATATGAAAATCCTAGATAGCCTGAACAGAAATTTAAGATATGCACCTGCTCCATTGTAAGTCACTCTTATAAATGTGCCACAATTTATTTTAGCTTCTGTCTTTTCCTTTTCAGTGAATGTTTGTTCAGAAACCAATCACTTCATTAGTTTCTTGAAAGCTGCCATTAAGACTGTTATTTTAACTTTTATTTTTCTTGTTTCTGAGTCATGAATATCTCAATACTGAAAATAAAGTTTATGCAGAAAGAGATTTAACACCAAGGGAAGACTAGGAAAAAAAGTTCCATCACTGATGAAATTGATAGCCTTTAAAAATCTTTATTCCTGCCGGGCGGTGGTGGCGCACGCCTTTAATCCCAGCACTCGGGAGGCAGAGCCAGGCGGATCTCTGTGAGTTCGAGGCCAGCCTGGGCTACCAAGTGAGTTCCAGGAAAGACGCAAAGCTACACAGAGAAACCCTGTCTCGAAAAAAAAAAAAACAAAAAAAATCTTTATTCCTCCTTATTGCTCAATGATTATATAATTTTATATTTCATACATATTTCAAATAAAGACAAACTAGGGACACATGATCCCTTTTATCTGTGGAGATTTTAATTCACAATGGAAGTAAATATAATAATTTTAAAAGAGGTATACAGTTTGCAAAGACTGGCATGCTCATTATCATTGCTAATAGAGTATTTTATTAATAGAGTGAATTGAAGGATAAAGATGAAACATAATGCATGTTAGAGAGTGGCAAGCATTTAGTAATTCTTGCCACCTATTAAATATTTTAGTAAGTAACAATTTTGTCATTTTATATTTTGTAATGGTGCTAAACTATAGAGATCTACAAATTATATGTTGAGTTTAATCTTTAGACATAGAAATCTGTCTCATTAGAGACATTATCTGAATGCAACACATTATGTTGATGGTCAGTGCATAAATACTGCACAAATTAAGTTGCAAGGAAATAAGTACCTATAAGCTGTATTCTCCACATTATTTTGTGATTATCAATGATTAGACCTTCATTAAATATGACATTAAGTTTCTGCTTTTATTGAGAGACTGAAATGATACATAATCTTTCCTCCTGTGCTTGACAGACTGACTATAGAAGTAAAAGGAAGGTACATGTATCAGTGTCTGTCTCTATGTTTTCCTGCTCTAGGCAAGAGAATTTAATTTAAAAAATTCAGTCATACTTTTTAAAAAACATTTCCTTCATAGTCAAGTTTAAAAAAATAAAACAGCAGATTCTGCAACCAGCCATGAAAATTAAGTGGTCAAGTCTAAAGATAGCATCATAGATATCTGCCTTTACTACCATAGAAATGAACCCAAGCATTAATATTTTATATTTTTCTTTTCTATTTTAGTGGTGAGGGCCACCCAGAATACCCCTTTTCTGATGAATTTTAATGTGGTGGCCTGTGTCATGACTTCTATCTCAAGTCTCAACATATCTCTATATGGATAATGATGTGGGCAACATCTGAGATGCTGTTGATAGAACATATCTCACTTCTGCTCAATCTGAACTGCTTAACAACTCAACTTCAGCTAGTTATGACCATCAGTCCACCATAATTCATTACATTTTCATCATGCTTTGAAATAATGCTAATGTTTCCTATAAAAAGGTCTTTCTTTAGTACTGTGTGCGTTTCTTTCCTCATTTGTTTTCTTTTGAGTCTTTGAGACCAAAAATTAACTTCTGTGGAAGTCTGGGGGCAGAGTTTAGGAAGTGATAATTTAAGGGGTTGTAGTGGGTGGAGACCTTCTGCTCTAGCAAAGTTACAGGTAGCAGATATTTGGGAGAATGGTCAACTGTCCTGTAAGCCCCAAAGAAAACACACTGCATGTGGTTCATGCTTCTCAGTCTGGAAAGTAAGGCATTCTTGGGAAGACTGACCAACAGTGCCAGGGATCCCTAGCAGCATCTAAATACCAGAGCCCTGGGAATGGTGAGTGAGATGTTCCTGAGATAGTGTTGACTCATAAGGTGACAGGGGGTTTGAGTAAGGCACTGATCTCTGGGTATAAAGTATGTCATTAGGAGCCATTCTGTTGCTGTTCCTTTATTAGAATCATAGTCGATTTTCCTTAGAACCTATGACCTATTTAATCTCAGGTTCTTGGCCTTAATAACAGTGTCAGGTATGGCTTGCATCTTGAGGAGCAGGCCTTAAATCTAATAAAGTGGGGTTGGCTACTTCCATAACATAGGTGTCACTATTCCACCAGCACTTCTTGCTGACGAACACTGTTATAGGTTGCAGGGCTTGTAGATGAGTTATATTGATGATTACCTTTCTTCTCAGGTAGCATGAGAAGTTTATAGTAGTCAGTTTACTAGTCAGTAGGGTTGAAGCTTCTAGTTGGGCACCAGATTTATTTCTCTATGTTTTATGATATAAATATAAATATGATCTTACTCAAAAAGAGCCTGCCTATGTTTCACAGACTCTAGAGCATTGTCTTATTTTCATAATAATAAAGTACAATTTCAAGTAAATGAAAACAGCAACAACAAAACACCAAAAAAAAAATGTGGGGCTATGAAGTTTCACATTCTCATATAGAAACATCAATGATTTATTTGATATTGGCTAACTGACATTATACAGACTCTTGGAAACAGTCAAATGTCTACAGCAACAAAATAAAGAGTCAAACAAAATAAATGAGATTTTAATTGGTAGGAAAATTTTCTGTTTTACACAGCTTTGCCAAACATAACCAGTGTGATCTTGGTTGATAGGTCACATTCACAGTTAACCAATTTCTTGCTTTAAAGTAGAGTAATTATCCTAGAAGTTACAATAACTTATCTTATTGGTCCCATGCTTTGAAGATTCATCAAAACAAAGTTACGCTTATCATGTATATAATGATTCACCCTTTCCTCTCAGCCCTAGATGTACCTTAACATCATAGAGGACTGCTGAAACCAGGGCAATGCCTGCGGTTTATGGTGCTGTTTTTTATTTATCTTAGAAATAATTTGCCATAGAATCTTTGTAAACTATAAAAGTAGATGGAAATAAGCTTTGATTTTACTTGCTCTTGAGAAAATGATTGACTAATATCTGTTCCCATAATATGGAAAACTGACCATGATTCTACAACATTTGAGGAGAAAATTTGATACCCTTTTGGATATCATACTGCCTATTCCTCATTTTTTTAAAATTTTTCTTCCTCTTTAAAAAATTCCCTTTACTGAAAATAGATTCTTTCCTCAAACAATATATCTTGATTACATTTTCCCCTCCCTCTACTCCTCTAAATTCCTCCCTTCTTCCCCTCCCATCCATATCCACCCCCTTTTAGTCTCTCATTAGAAAAGAACAGGATTCTAATAGATAACAACCAAACAATAACATAAAATATAATAAGATAAAACAAAACCATCACATCAAGGTTGGACAAGGCAACCAACAGAATGCAAAGTTCCCCCAAGGAAGGAACAAAAAAATCAGACCTACTCATTCACATATTCAGGAGTCCCATAAAAATACTAAATTGAAGCTGTAATTTTGTTACTACTCTTTTCTTTTTTAATTTTTTTTTTAGACCAGTAGCATGTAGTTTTGCCCTAGGCCTCTGGGTTATCTAGTCTTTGGTTCTTGGTCACCCAAGCCATGTAGGGTATGGGTTCCGTCTTCTGGAGTGGGTCTTAAGTCAAATTGGACATTGTTTGATTTCTCCCACAAGCTTTGTGGCACCATTGCGCTAGCATATTTTGCAGTCAGGATAGCATTGTAGATGGAAAGGTTTGCATCTGGGTTTGTGTTTACATTTCTCCTTTGGCAGCCTGCAGAGTACCTTCCCATATCAAAGATACTAGAATGTAGGGGTGAAGGCTCTGTGTAGGTACCAAGGCAAACTCTCCATTTCAATGTATTGTGTGGGTGTTGTCTTCAACAATGGGGCCTCACTGTTAGTATGTGCAGAGCAACTTAATGCCCTGTCAACAGGTTGGATTATTTGGAGGTTCTATGGAACCCTTTTTGTCAACAGCTCAATTGGATGTAACCCAGTCCCAGTACTGGAAGCTTCATTTGATGACAAGAGATAGCCAGTTGGGACTCTATCTTCCCCATTATTTGATACTTTATTAGAATCACCTTCATATATTTTAGGAAGTGTCCACTGCACTATGTTTTCATATCACCCCTCAAATGCCCCACGATTCTAGCTGTCTTGCTCCTAATTCCCTCCATCAAGTCCATTTCCCCTCCCACTTCCCACCACATCCTCACATTCCCATCCCCCTTGTCCCCACTCCACCTATAAAATGTAATCTATTTTTCCCTCCCAGAGAGATCCATGTGTCCCATCTAGTCACTTCTTTTTTTAACCTAACACCTCAATGTCTATAGATTGTAGCTTTGTTATCAATTATTTAATGGATAACATCCACATAGAAGAAATACCATGTTATCTTTCTGAGTCTGGGATACCTCACTCAGAATGATTTTCATAGTGGTTGTTCAAGTCTGCACTCCCACCAGCACTGGAGGAGTGTTTCCTTTGCTCCACACCTTCCCAAGAATGAGCTATCATTTGTGTTATTTATCTTTCCTATTCTCACAGGTGCAAGATGGAATCTCAAAGTAGTTTCTATTTGCATTGCCCTGATGACTAAGGATGTCAAACATTTAAGTGTTTCTTAGTCATTTGAGTTTTCTCTATTGAGAATTTTGTTTAGATTTGTATCCCATTTTTAAATTGGATTATTTATGTTTTATATATATATATAGTTTCTTGAAAAAATATATAAATATTGGATATTAGTATTGGATATATATATTGGATATTAGTCCTCTATCTGATGTAGGGTCAGTGAAAATGTTTTCCCAGCCCATAGACTGCTCCTTTGTCATATTGACGGTGTCCTTTGCCTTACAGAAGCTTTTCAGTTTCATGAGGTCTCATTTAATAATTGTTGATCTTAGTGTATATGTGTTCTGTTCAGAAAGCCTTCTCCTGTGCCAATAAGTTCAAGGCTATTCCCCACTTTCTTTTTCCAGGTCCAGTGTACCTGGTTTTATGTTGAGGTATTTGATCCATTTGGACTTGAGTTTTATGCAGGGTGATAAGTAAGAATCTATTTGCATTCTTCTACACGCAGACTAAAGTTTGACTATTACTTGAAGATGTTATCTTTTTTTCTAATGTGTATTTCTGGTTTCTTCTTAAAAAAACAAAAACAAACAAACAAAAACAAACAAACAAAAACAAACAAGTCATGTGTCCATAGGCAAGTGGATTTGTTTCTGAGTTTTTAATCCGAGTCCATTGATCAATGTGTCTGTTTTTATGCCAGTAACCTGACTTTTTTTAGTTCTATAGTTCTGTAGTAGAACTATTAGGAATGACAATACCATCATAAGTTCTTTTATTGTTCAGGATTGTTTTATCTCTCCTGGATTTTTGTTTTTCCATATCAAGCTGAGAATTGTCCTTTCAAAGTCTGTGAAGAATTTTGTTGGGATTGATGGGGACGCCACTGAATCTGTAGTTTGCTTTTAATAGGATGGCCATTTTTACTGTGTTAATCTTACCAATCCATGAGCATGGCAGATCTTTTCATCTTCTGATATCTTCTTCAATTTCACTTTTCAAACACTTGAAGTTTTTATCATATAAGTCTTTCATTTGCTTGGTTAGAGTTACCTTAAGATATTTTATATTATTAGGGACCACTGTGAAAGGCGTTGCTTCTCTGATTTCTTCCTCAGTCCATTTGTCATTTGTATTTAAAAGGGCTACTGATTCTGTGAGTTAATTCTGTATACAGATAATATGCTGAAAATTTTTATTAGCTGTAGGAGTTCTCTGTTGTAATTTTTAGGGTCTATGGTTTCATATGCGAATAAGGATACTTTGACCTCTCTCTTTCCAATTAATATCCCCTTGATCTACTTTAGTTGTCTTGTTGCTCTAGCTTCGATGTCAAGGACTATATTGAATAGATATGGAGAGAGTGGACAGCCTTGTTTTATTCCTGATTTAGTGGAATTGCTTTGAGTTTTTCACCATTTAATTTGATGTTGGCTGTAGGCTTGCTGTATATTACCTTTATTATGTCTAGATAGTTCTTCATATCCCTAATTTCTCTCATGAAGAGGTGTAGATTTTGTCAGAGGCCTTTTCTGCATCTATTGAGATGATTGTGTGTGTGTTTTTTTTATTTCAGTTTGTTTAAATGGTGGATTGCATTTGTTGATTTTTGTATATTGAGTGATCCCTGAATCTCTGGGATAAATCATACTTGATCATGGTGGGTGATCTTTTTGATGTGTTCTTGGATTTGATTTGCCAATATTTTATTGTGTATTTTTGCATCTATATTCATAAAGGAAATTTGTTTGTAATCTCTTCCTTTGTTGGGTCTTTATGTTTGAGTATTAGGGTAACTGTGGCCTCATAAAAGGAATTGGGCAATGTTCCAACTGATTTTACTTTGTGGAATAATTTGAGAAACATTGGCATTAACTCTTTTTATTATTATTATTAAGAAATATTCTGTTCATTTTATATACCAACCACAGATGCCCCCTCCTCCCTCCTTCCGCTCCCTCCCAACATTCCTCCCTCAACCCACCCCCATTTCCACCTCCTCTAAGGCAAGGACTCCCATGGGGAGTCAGCAGAGGTTGGTACATTCAGTTGAGGCAGGTCTAAGCCCCTCCCCATGAACCAAGGCTGTCTAAGGTATCCCACCATAGACACTGGGCTCCAAAAAGCCCACTCATGCACTAGGGACAGATCCTGAACCTACTGCCAGGGTCCCCTTAAACATGTTAAGCTGAAACAATTGTCTTGCCTATGCAGAGGGCTTAGTCCAGTCCTATGGAGGCTCCAGAGCTATTGGTCCACAGTTTATGGGTTCCTACTAGTTTGGTTTGGTTGTCTCTGTAGTTTTCCCCATCATGATCTTGATGTCTCTTGCTCATAGAATCCCACTTCTCTCTTTTCGACCAGGCTCCTGGAGCTTGGCCTGGTGCTTGGCTGTGGATCTCTTCCATCAGTTACTGGATAGAGGCTCTATGATGACAGTTAGGGTATTCACCAATCTGATTACCAGAGTAGGTCAGTTCAGGCACCCTCTCTACTATTGCTAGTAGTCTAAGGTGGGGTCATTCCTGTAGATTCCTGGGAAATACCCTACCACCCTGTTTCTCCCTGTTCCCTTGATGTCTCCCTCTATCATGGTATATCTTTCCTTGCTCTCCCACTCCGTCCCTGTTCCAGTTCGACCATCCAGTTCCCTTATGTTCTCATGCCTCATCCCCCACCCTCCAATGCCCCTCCACACCCCCAGTTTGCTCATGGAGATCTTATCTATTTCCCCATCCCAGGGTGATCCATGCGTCCCTTTTAGGGTTCTCCTTGTTAGCTAGCTTCTCTGGAGCTGTGGATTGTAGTCTGATTATCCTTTGCTTTACATCTACTATCCACTTATGAGTGAGTATATACCATGTTTGTCCTTCCGAGTCTGAGTTACCTCACTCAGGATGATATTTTCTAGTTCCATCCATTTGCCTGAAAATTTCATGATGTCATTGTTTTTCACTGCTGAGTAGTACTCCATTGTGTATATGTACCACATTTTCTTAATCCATTCTTTAGTTGAGGGGCATCTAGGTTCCAGATTCTGGTTAGTACAAATAATGCTGCTATGAACATAGTTGATTTTTTTTTAAGTTAATCTTGTATCCTGCCACATTACTGAAGGTGCTTATCAAAGGTAGGAATTCTCTGGTAGGATTTTTGGGGTCACTAATGTATACTATCATATCGTCTGCAAATAGCAAAAGTTTGAACTCTTCCTTTCCTATTTGTGTCCCCTTAATCTCCTTTTGTTATCTTATTGCTCTAGCTAGAACATTGAGTACTATATTGAATAGATATGAGGAGAGTGGGCAGCCTTGTGTTGTTCCTGGTTTTAGTGGAATCACTTTGAGTTTCTGTCCATTTAATTTGATGTTGGCTGTCAGCTTGCTGTAAATTGCCTTTATTATGTTAACATATGTTCCTTGTATTCTTGATCTTCTCAAGACCTTTATCATGAAGGGGTGTTGGATTTTGTCAAAGGTTTTTACAACATCTAATGAGATGATTGTGTGTTTTTTTTCTTTCAGTTTGTTTATATGGTGGGTTACATTAACAGATTTTTGTATGTTGAACCATCCTTGCATCTCTGGAATGAAGCCTACTTGGTCATGGTGGATAATTATTTGATGTGTTCTTGGGTTTTGTTTGCCAATATTTTTTTTAATAGACAAAGTATTCTTTATGTTTTGTATAGTTAGCTTTTGCCTCTTTTTTTCATTTTTCTTTATGCTGATTCCCCATGGGAGACGTTGATTTGGGGGGTTGACAATATTTTATTGAGTATTTTTGCATCAATGTTCATGAGAGAGATTGGTCTGTAACTCTCTTTCTTTGTTGCATCTTTGTGTGGTTTTGGTATTGGGGTAAATGTGACCTCATAAAGAGTTTGGTAATGTTCCTTCTGTTTCCATTTGTGTGGAACAATTTGAAGAGTATTGGTATTAGCTCTTCTTTGAAAATCTGGTAGAATTCCGTGCTGAAACTATCTTGTCTTGGGCTTTTTTGGTTTGGAGACTTTTAATGACTGTTTCTATTTCCTTAGGGGTTATTGGTCTATTTAAATTGTTTATCTGGTCTTGATTTAGCTTTGGTATGTGGTACCTATCCAGAAAATTGTGCACTTCATTTAGATTTTCCAATTTTGTGGAGTACAGGTTTTTGAAGTATGACCTGATGATTCTCTGGCTTTTTTGGTTGCCTGTTGTTGTCCCCCTTTTCATTTCTGATTTTGTTAATTTGGATGTGCTCTCTCTGCCTTTTGGTTAGTTTGGAAAAGGGCTAGGGGTCTGAAGGGATTCATAGGAGGGAGGAAAGCAGAGTGTTCCAACAGGATCTGCTTATTTAGTCTCCTTAGAATTGGGTAGAGGGTGAAGAGAGGTCACCCCAGAAAGTCAGTGAAAGAGCTGGTGATGAGACTGGAAAATTGGATCTGGAAGAAGAGAAGGATGGGGGAAGATCTACAATTAGTCCACCCGTTTCCCTGATGGGAGTGGCCTGTGTGTTACTAGAGTATGCCTGCTGGAGTTGGGGGCTGGGATAAAATAAAAGTTGGGGGAGGGAGGATAGGAGGGAAAAGTCTGTGGGATTTACATGAGATTTGGGCACAGGAGGAAGGAAAGCTGTAGCAGTTGTTCAGTCACAGAGCTAGTGATGAGACTGGAGATTGGATTTGAGCTAGAGAAGGCAGTGGCAAAGTCTTCAGTTAACTTATCTATTTTTCCTGGGATGTTTAGCTTGTGTACTCCCAGGGAATGACTGCTGATGTTGGGGGCCGAGATAATGGGATGAGTTGGGGGAAGGAAGGTTGGAGGAGAACATCTTTCTGGTCCATGGGGAATGGGGTCAGATAGGAAGGGAAACTTCAGCAGAGGTTCTGTTGTAGAGCTGGGAATGAGACTAGGGGATTGGATCTGGAGGAGAAGAAGGGGAGATGAAGATATGCAGTCAGCCTACCTGCTTCTCTGGCAAAAGTGTCTTTCTCATTCTTTTAAAAATTATTTCTAGGTTTTACATATCCAGTGCCTGTGGTGTGACACCTTGCGCAGCCTTGGTGCAGTGGGAAGGGGTTTAGACCTGCCTAGGCTCAGTGTGCCATGCTCTGCTGACTCCCCATGGGAGACCTTGATTTGGGGGATGTGGGGATGTGGTGTGGCTTGTGGGGGAGGGCTGGGGAGTGGGAGGAGGGAGGAGATAGGATCTGTGGGTGGTATGTAGAGTGAGTAGAAAATTTCTTAATAAAGAAAAATGAAAAAAAATTATTTCTTTTATTCTTCTAGATTATAATGCAATCTCATCATTATAATCATATCTCATTCCATTGCTACTCTCAAACTCTCCCATATACCCCTCCTTGCTCTTTTCCAAATTCTTATCCTCTTTGTCATTATTATTATGTATATAGGTTTTACATATATAAAATATACGTTATATATTTTTATACTGTATATACAACATATACATGTTCATAAATACACAGCTACAACATGCTCAGTTTGTATTACTTGTGTGTGTGCTTTCAGGAATGACCATTTGGTATTGGATAACCAATTGGTGTGCTCCTCCTTGTGGAAGACTATTTTTTTCCATTCTCAACATTCCTTAGCTGCTGTTCTGCATTATTATTGTGATTAAGTCAATCTTTTGAGCAGTCTTTGGATTCATATAGGTTAATATTCTCAAAGAAGAGCTTAGAGTTTTTAACTATTTCCAATGCTTTGGGATGTATGAAAAGTCTGGAAAAGTGATAAGTGGATAGGAAATTTGTTTCCTTCATTATTTTCTTCAATGGCTACAACTAGGCTGTAATCCTGTATACTATTGGCTTAAACCTTTCAGAAATATTAATTCCACAACAAGAACCCAGAGAAAGAGTGAGCTCTGAGTATTGTCCCCTGAAAGTCTAAATCTTCTTCCCTTGTTTCCTGGCCTTCCCCTCATTTGTGTTCTAATATCATGTTCTGGCTGGCAAAGCAGAACACAGTACAATAGCACATTGTGCAGTAAGTGAGTAAGTAAGTAAGCCACATCCTCAAAACATTCTCCTTAGAAAAGTTCTGTTTCTGATTTGTCATTCATTCTCTTGATTGCATCTTTTGCTACAGAAGGTTTAAATTCTAGTGATTTCTCATCGTTTTTCCTTTTGTATCTCATAACTTTTATGTATCAGAGAAGCCACAGTCTGATCAAGCATCGAAGTTCTTTATCTTGTTTTTCATCTCTTGGTTTTATAGTCTCAATCGTCTAAATTGAAAACTTGCGTCCATTTTATGACAATTTTCACATATTATGTGAGATAATGGTTTGAATTCTTTATTTTTCATTTTAGATTTTCATTTCATTCAGTACCATCAGTTAAAATCTGTCAGGAACCTCTCCAGTCAGCACTGTGTCTGCCTGCTTTCTTACTTGCTTCTTGCCATGATGATAATGCACTAAACCTCTGAAACTGTAAGCCAGCCCCAATTAAATGTTTTCCTTTATAAGAATTGCCATGGTCATGGTGTGTCTTCACAACAACAGAAACCCCGACTAAGACAACCCTTAATTTCTCTCAAAGCAACATTTTTACAAATGTTACAAATTTATCTATAAGTGTTGTGATAGAATACTTTTATCTTTTTTTATCTTGCCAGTGTAGTTCTAATGATATAATTATTCCCAGATTCATTTATGTGGTAAGAAATGATAAAAAAGCCATTTAGGGATGAATAGATTTCTACTGTGTATATGTCCAACATTTTTTTTTTTTTACTTATTGCTCAGCTAATGGATAGCTAGATATTTTTGTTTGATATCAGAACAGTGACACCTTATTGTTTCTGTTTCTCATTTGCTTAAAATAACTTTGCCCATCCTTTCACTCTAAGGTAGTGTCTTAGAGTTTCTATTGCTGTGAAGAGACACCATGACCACAGCAGCTCTTATAAAGGAAATCATTTAATTAGGATGGTGACTTACATTTCAGAGGTTCAGTTCATTATCATTGTAGTGGGGAGCATGGTGGTGTGCAGGCAGACATGACACTGGCTATAACTTGATTAGAATACAACAGGAAGTGGCTGTGACACTAAGTGGTATCTTAAGCATAGGAGAACTCAAAGCCCACCCCAACAGTGAAGCACTTCCTCCAACAAGGCCATATTTACTCCAACAAAGCCATACCTCTTAACAGTGCCACTCCCTTTGGGAACCATCTTCTTTCAAACCACCATATTCCACAACCTGGCCCTCAAAGGCTTGTAGCCATATCCTAATGCAAAAATACATTCAGTCCAACTTCATAAGTCCCCATAGTCTATAACAGTTTCAACCATATTTCAAAGTCCAAAGCCTCTTCTGAGACTCATAACTATAATCCCCTGTAAAATTAAAATAAAAAAGCAGAGCACATAGTACAATAATGGCCCAGGATATACATTACTGTTCAAAACAGAGGGAAGGAAGCATAGTGAGGAAATACTGGACCAAAGCAAGACAAAAACTAGCTGGGCAAATTACAAACGATACATCTTCATGTCTGATGTCAAAACACTCTTCAGATCTCCAACTCCATTCAGCTTTGTTGATTGCTACACACTTCTTTCTCTTGGGCTGTTCCACTCCCTGTTAGCAGCTCTCCTTGGCAGGTATCCCACAACTCTGGCATCTCTAACATATTGGAGTCTCCAAGGCAATCCAGACTTCAACTTCATAGCTTCATGAATGGCTTCTTTAGGTCTCCATTCAAGGACATCCCTGACACATGCTTGGCTTGGCAACTTTCCTTAGTCTCAGGGGCAAATTCCATAGCCCCTTTCTTCTATACTTAATTCCGGAACCAAGTGGCCAAAGCTGCCAAGTTCTACTGCTTGCTGGGCCGGAAACATGGTCCCCATGTTCAATTACATCTTCACTAGCTTTCTGTCCTTCACTGTCTAAACTTGGATATGCTTGAACTTGCTCTCTAGACAGGGATGGCATCAACCTCAGAGATCTGCCAGCCTCCCCCTTCTCAGTGCTGGGATAAAAGATGTGCCTCACCACACCCAGCTCTAAGCTTTTCTTTAGTTTCTTTTCACAAATTGGAAATTTAGCAGAGTGGGATCTTGTCCTGAAGTCACCACTCCCTTTATTCCATTCCTTAATCCATTTATCTCCTTGAACACAGAATTTAGCTCTATTACACTTCTTGGTACTCTTTTTCTCCTCAAATTTTACATTTTGTAATTTACTCTGTTCAGCTTTCTCCTTTTTGTTATAAATCTTCATTAGAGTTACCATTACTAACCACATAACAGAGTCTATATTAGGCTGTTTTGAGATTTCCTCTGCCAACAGAATTAATCCAAAACGCTTCACTTTAGCCTCAGGCAGACTCTTCAGACAAGGGCAGAAGGCAGCCACTTTCTTCACCAAAATATCACAAGAATGATCTCTAGGCAACACACTAAAATTCTTCTCCTCTGAAACCACTTGAGTGAGCCCCCACAGTTCAAATAGCTCTCAGCACCACTAACTTCAGCGCTCCAACTAGTATAGCCAATTAAACAGTACTTAAAGCATTTTACTGCTTTCCTAACTCAAACTCCCCAAATTCAAATTCCTCCAAACAAAAACATGGCTAGCCCTTTCATAGAAGTACCCCAGTCCTTGATAGCAGCTTCAGTTTTAGTTGAGCTGTCTATCGCTGTGAAGAGACACCATGACCATGGCAACTCTTCTAAAGGAAAACATTTAATTGGGGTGGCTCACTTAGAGGTCAAAGGGTCAATTCATTATCAGTCATGGCAGGAAGCATGGAGACATGTAGGCACACATAGTGCTGGTAAAGTAGCTGAGAGTCCTACATCTTGCAGGCAACAGGAAATGGTTTGAAAATCACACTGAGGAAGGTTTGAACAAGAGACCTAAAAGCCCACCTCCACAATGACACACTTCCTCCAATAAGGCTGCACCTACTTCAACAAGGCCACACCTCTTCATAGTGTCATTCTCTATGATCTTATGGGGGCCGACTACATTCAAACTACCACAGGTAGTATTTATCTTTTATGGTAAGGAGTGTTTAATGGAACTAATCCTGTTTTCTGACACAACCCTTCATTCTGTTCTTCAGTGGCAGGGCCTAATAGCCCTCCTGGTAGACCAGAAGATCAGAAAACAAACAAACAAACAAACAAAAAAAGCAAACAAAAAGTAGAAAAGCTGGGATCAGAACATCTTGCATTAGCTATGTCTTATGCCAAGAAAGCTTATTAAGTACATTATCTTATATACAGTTTTCATGGAGGAAATGGAACAGGATCAATAGAAAACTGTCATACTACAGAACAAAATTATCAGGAAGCTAATCAAGCAATGCTGCATAAAAGGAATGCATGGTATCTCAAATGTACCACAGACCAAGCACATAGAGGCCTCGGGATTGACAACCATAGTCCCTTTGGGTGGGAAAAGTTGAGTTCTTCAAATGAAGTTGAAGCATCCCTAAGGTCCATTCTATTTGAAAAGATTTCAATTTAGACTTCTATATCATTCATTGGGTTACTTTTAATTTTTTGACTGAAATTTCATAAACATTTTTTTTATTTGGCTGTCATTCTGGGATTTATAGTTTTGGAGAAGGCAGATCATCTTGGATTTTCATGCTACTACGTTTTGTACTGGGAGTTGCAACACTAGGAATTCAATTTTTGGGTTTTGAGGTGGGTTTTTTTTTTTTTTTTTTTTTTTTTTTTTTTTTTTTTTTTTTGGTAGTAGTAGTTTTTAAAAGTGTTCTTTGACAACAAGGCCCTATTTCCGAGGACAACACCCATACAGCTCATTTAATGTAGAAAGGTTGAGCTGGTGCCCTCATGGAGCTTTCACCTCTAAATTCCAGTCTCCACAATATTCCGCAGAGTATTGAAAGAGAAACCTGTACTCCAACCTAGCCACAAAACCCACAACCTCCAGTTTGATCTGCCTGCAAAAGGTGCTGGAGCAATTAAGAATGGCACAGAACCTGTGGGAGTGGCCAACTAATATCTGGTTTAATAAGAGGCCCACACCACAAGAGGGAGCCCATGTCCTACACTACCTAGATGGCCAGGAACAAGAGATTGGATTGCCCAGAGATCTAGCTTAGAACAAAACACTACTGTACTCTGACCTCACATTAGCCTATCCAGTTTGGTGCACTTCATAACAGAGCTGTGGTTTCAGGACTCTGGATTTAGGTAAGAGTCCAAGTATGTAGTGAGAGAAAACCAAGGTGGTTGACAGAGACTGACAATGGACTGTGATTGAGATCACAGGTCTCTGACCTCACACAGAACTTGTTTGAGTTCGGGTGCTTCATGATTTTATTTATTTTCCTTGCTGTTTCTTTCATTGCTTCAGATACAACTTCTTAAAAGAGACTGTACAATGTTAATTAGCAAATTGCAATTGGATTCTTGATATTTCCAAGTTTAAATTTGAAACTTCATAGGCTAAGATTTTATTAACCTCATTCTGTAGCTTCAATTTACAGTAGGCACATAAGATTCCACTCAGTCATGACCTCATAAGTGTTACAAGTATTTTCAAACAGAAATATTCCATTCCTCAGTTTTAGGACTCAGATAGAGAACTGATAGGAGCAACATTGGCATTTTTGGTCACTCTTCTTAGGTGTGCCTCTTTGGTATGAAAAAAGATTAGTGTGTATTGTGTGTTTTCTTGTTGACCTATGGGCTAAGAACACTGACTTCTTAACACCATCTAAAGGTCACTTCCCTGGAGCTTGAAGAGTCTATGCTCTCCCATCCTTCAATTTCCTAAATGGCTGTTATTATCTACCACTCTTCAGCCAAATCAATTTTGGTTATAATTAGTCAAAAGAAACACATGTACAAATAAGAGAGATGGTACCAGACACAATTCTTCAGGGAAAAGAACATTATATTTATTTCAATAAGTGATTAAAACTTTAGTGTCTTTCTTCCAGGATGATGAATGTGGTTCCAATTGCTTGTGAGTTGCTAAGTAGTATGGATCAACCAGAAGTGGTGGGTATCATTAGCATCACTTCAATCATCGTCATCATCATCATTATCCACATTTAGAAGCTTCAGGTAGAAACCATGACAAAGGATATCATGTTAATATTCATGAAAATGAATAATTGAAAATGAAAAATTGGGGTGTCCAACAGCACTAAAATATGAAAGAGAAATGCCCATTGTAGGCTCAATGAATCTGGTTCAAACAAAATATGTAATTATTGTCACTATAATTTATTATTGTTTCTTGCGGGCTCTGGCACTAGAATGAATTTGAATTGCTTCATTTCCTGGTTGCAAAAATCTGCCTTTCTTACTTTCACAAAGGAAGCTTCATAAAAATATTTTAAAATACCATAAATAAGTTATTTAGATTATAGTCCCTGGCCTAGAGCAGAAAACAAAGAAAGTTTTCACATATGTGCTTCTGACTTAACTACATCTGTCAATCAAACACAGCAGAGAAACCCCCATAATCTGCTTCAATTTAAGTCACCTAAAGAAAATAGGTGCTAATTATGTATCTTTAGTAAAAGAACAAGTATAAATATTTATCAACACAAAAAAATTAAGAGTGCCTGACTTATGAGTTCTAATTTCAATTCTGCTAAATATGCACTAGTTATTTTTGTCATTCTGAATCTCACACAGTGTATTATGTTTAAATTGGTGACACAATACCTTTAAAAAGTCTTCCATGTCCATGGAACTTTCCATAAGTGTTTGTAGATCTCCTTATATTAATATCAATACAATATATAAAGTAATAATATTTACTAGCCATTTGATGCTTTCTCTCTCTATGTATTATTCCCACATATTATCTACCATTTGCTCTATGCTAACAAAATTTAGTAATAAATCTACCAAATTTTGAGCCCAAACAATTGTGGATTTTCCAATACACTTTCAAGCACTATAACACTTATTTCCTTTATGAGTAATATTTCCCACCACAAGCAAAAGGATAATGGAGTTTCCTCTTCAACAAGCAATAAATTTAGACAATAACCTATAGGCAGCTATTGACTGCAAAGAGAGGGAGAAATATTATATTCTGGTGATGAGTCCCTTGTTTGGTTATCTAATACAAAGGGGTCAGCCCTGGAATCATATACACATAAAAAACACTAACAGACTTATCAGAATACACACACACACATATGTAACAGTACTAAAGAAAAAGAGGCCAGCAAATTGAGAGGATGGAAGAAGGGGAATGGGAGTGATTGGAGGGAAGGGACACGAGAGAAGCTGGAGGGAGGAGAGTGAATGGGAGGAATGATGTATGTATATTTTAATTTTACATGTAAAATTTT
Source organism: Peromyscus eremicus (assembly GCF_949786415.1). Taxonomy (NCBI): domain Eukaryota; kingdom Metazoa; phylum Chordata; class Mammalia; order Rodentia; family Cricetidae; genus Peromyscus; species Peromyscus eremicus. The sequence continues at coordinate 55,023,250 of NC_081420.1, read as the reverse complement.
ATATTTTAATTAAAGTAATTTTAAAACAATGCCTTACTTGCTCCTGTTTGTAACATACAGTTAGGATCATGTTGTAAAGTGGAGAATGAAAGAAGAAAAACTTTTTAAAGATTGTAAACTCTCTTTAGTGACTGTACTTATACTTAATAGTCTTTCCTTACTTTTGAATCCTTCACCAAAACTTTTAGCCTCTTCATGGAAATCTTTTTGTCTCTAAAACTCACCAAAAGATCCATTGTGGGATTCTGAACAAATTTGCACCAAAGGAAGGGGGAGGCTTAAGATTAGGAAATTGTAGCAACGTGTTTGTCAAATAACCTTACAGCATTTATTGAAGTTACTTACAAGTTCATGGGAAAATATCTGAAATTTCTGTTCAGGCCATCTATGACTTCCATATCCTCTGGAGGCAACTGGAATTCAGGTACCTATCACACAAGGAGAAAAGATTTTCACAAATCTACTCTGTGAATTTGCCAATCTTGAAAACCCAAGTTAATTATATTGGTTCAGATGCAATATTTAAAATAGCTGATAAATTTACAAAAATAATGAAAGACATCAAAAAATATATCGGTCATCAGGGACTATCTGGTGGAATAAAAAAGAAAACTTTTTTTTTCTTTTTTTTGCATGATTTTGATTAACACATCGAGAATTTCACACAATATATTTTGAGCATATTCATTCCTTGGCTCCTCCCCTTACCATTTTCTCTATCCTCTCATTCCTTCTCCTACATCTGTGAGATTACTTTTTCATTTTCATCTTTCTCCATGGAGTCTGTTTTGTACTGCCCACTTATTTTTGGTATTGAGATAGTCCTAGTATGTGGTTGCTATAAGTGGTTACATCATTAAAGGAAAGTGACTCTCCTCTCAGTAGCTATCAGATATACCAATGGCTCCTCAGCTAATGGTGTTATCACATTTACACCTTACCCCTTCTTGCTAGAAGTTTGTCTAGCTGGAGCTTGTAAATAGCTTGTGTATGTTGTTACAATCACTATGAGTTCAAATGCACCTCTGCCTTGTTGTGTTTGGAAAACACTATTTCCTTCATGTTATCAGCCACCCCTACCTAGATCTTACTATCTTTCTGCAATCTCTTCTGCAAAGATCTATGAGTTTTGGGATGAGATATATTCAAACTGTACTACCTGAGGAGACTCAAACACGGCTGGAGAAGAAACAAAGATGGCATCACTCAATAACTACATTACATTACTACATGTACTTAAAAGTTCTGAAGAATCAAGAAAATAGTTTTAATCTACCAATTTTCCTGGATATAGTTATATTTGAACAATATCCCTTTAAATAAAATTTAAGCTAGGAGTTGTCCAAATACAAATGATATCTTAGGACAAAAAAACTGGCTCAAAAAACACCTCATTTTTTCCCCCTGTCATTCCCAAGCCTTTATTTGTTAAATTTTTTTTTGTATTTTTTTTTTAATTTTTATTTTACAATACAATTCGGTTCTACATATCAGCCACGGATTCCTTTGTTCTTCCCCTCCCGCCCCCCTCACCTTCCCCCCAGCCCACCCCCCCATTCCCACCTCCTCCAGGACAAAGCCTCCCCCAAGGACTGAGATTAACCTGGTAGACTCAGTCCAGGCATGTCCAGTCCCCTCCTCCCAGGCCAAGCCAAGTGACCCTGCATAAGCCTCAGGTTTCAAGCAGCCAACTCATGCAATGAGCACAGGACCCGGTCCCACTGCCTGGATGCCTCCCAAACAGATCAAGCCAATCAACTGTCTCACCCATTCAGAGGGCCTGATCCAGTTGGGGGCCCCTCAGTTCATAGTTCATGTGTTTCTATTCGTTTGGCTATTTGTCCCTGTGCTTTATCCAACCTAGGTTTCAACAATTCTCGCTCATATAAACCCTCCTCTTTCTCACTAATTAGACTCCAGGAGCTCCACCCGGGGCCTAGCCGTGGGTCTCTGCATCCAGATCCCTCAGTTGTTGGATGGGGTTTCTAGCACGACAATTAGGGTGTTTGGCCATCCCATCACCAGAGTAGGTCAGTTCGGGCTGTCTCTCCACCATGGCCAGCAGTCTATTGCGGGGATATCTTTGTGGATTTCTGTGGGCCTCTCTAGCACTTTGCTTCTTCCTATTCTCATGTGGTCTTCATTTACCATGGTCTCCTATTCCTTGTTCTCCCTCCCTGTTCTTGATCCAGCTGGGATCTCCAGCTCCCCCAAGCTCTCTTTCCCTCGAACCTCGCCCTTCATTACCCCCACTCATGTCCAGGCTGTTCATGTAGATCTCATCCATTTCTCTGTCATTGGGTGATCCCCTTGTCTGTCTTGGGGTCCTGTTTTCCAGGTAGCTTCCCTGGTGATGTCAGTAGCAGTCCAGTCATCCTTGATCCACATCTAGTATCCTCCTATGAGTGAGTACATACCATGTTTGTCTTTCTGAGTCTGGGTTACCTCACTCAGGATGATTTTTTTCTAGATCCATCCATTTGCCTGTAAACCTCATGATGTCATTGTTTTTCTCTACTGAGTAGTATTCCATTGTGTAATATGTACCACATTTTGTTTATCCATTCTTCAGTTGAAGGGCATCTAGGTTGTTTCCAGGTTTTGGCTATTACAAACAATGCTGATATGAACATAGCTGAGCAAGTGCTCTTGTGGTATGATTGAGTATCCTTTGGGTATATGCCCAAGAGTGGTATAGCTGGATCTTGGGGGAGATGGATTTCCAATTTTCTAAGAAAGCACCATATTGATTTCCAAAGTGTAGTACAGGTTTTTGAAGTATGACCTGACGATTCTCTGGATTTCCTCAATGTCAGTTGTTATGTCTCCCTTTTCATTTCTGATTTTGTTATTTTGGTTGCTCTCTCTGCCTTTTGGTTAGTCTGGATAAGGGCTTGTCTATCTTGTTGATTTTCTCAAAGAGCCAACTCTTTGTTTCATTGATTCTTTGTATTGTTCTCTTTTTTTCTATTTTATTGATTCCAGCTATCAATTTGATTATTTCCTGGCATCTATTCCTCCTGGGTGACTTTGCTTCTCCTTGTTCTAGAGCTTCCAGGTGTGCTGTTAAGTCACTAGTGTGAGATTTCTACAACTTCTTTATGTGGGCATTTAGTGCTATGAATTTTCCTCTTAGTATTGCTTTTATAGTGTCCCATAAGTTTGGATATGTAGTACATTCATTTTCATTGATTTCTAGGAAGTAGAAATCATTAATTTCCTTCTTTATTTCTTCCTTGACCCATTGGTGATTCAGTTGGACATTATTCAGTTTCTATGTAATTTTTGTTCTTGTTGAAATCTAACTTTAAACCATGGTGGTCTGATAGAATACAGTAGGTTATTCCATTTTTTTTTTTTGTATCTGTTAGATTTGCTTTGTGACAGAGATGTGGTTGATTTTAGAGAAGGTTCCATGGGGTGCTGAGAAGAAGGTATATTCTTTTTTTGTGAGGGTGGAATGTTCTGTAGATATCAATTAAGTCCATTTGAGTCATAACATTAGCTAAGTTCCTTATTTCTCTGTTAAGTTTCAATCTGGCAGATCTGTCCAGTGGGGTGTTGAAGTCTCCCACTATTAAATTTTGGGGTTTTATGTGTGATTTAAGCTTTAGTAATATTTCTTTTACATATGTGGGTGCCCTTTTATTTGGGGCATAAATGTTCAGAATTAAAATTTCATCTTGGTGGATCTTTCCTGTGATGAGTATGTAATGTCCTTCTTAATCTCTTTTGATTTTAGTTTGAAGTCTATTTTGTTGGATATTAGGATAGCTACACCAGCTTGTTTCTTAAGACCATTTGGTTGGAAAGACTTTTCCCAGCCTTTTACTCTGAGGTAGTGTCTGTCTTTGAAGTTGAGGAGTGTTTCTTGTATGCAGCAGACAGATGGGTCATGCTTTTGTAACCATTCTATTAGCCTGTGTCTTTGTATAGGTGAATTAAGTCCATTTATATTAAGGGATATTAATGATCAGTGATTGTTAACTCCTGTTATCTTTTGGTGGTAGTGTGTGTGTATTTCCCTTCTTTGGAATTTACTGCTGTGGGTTTATCTATCACTTGTGTTTTCGTGGGTATATCTGACTTCCTTAGGTTGGAATTTTCCTTCTAGTGGTTTCTGTAGGGCTGGATTTGTGGATAGGTATTGTTTAAATCTGGTTTTGTTCTGGAATGTCTTGTTCACTTCATCTATGGTAATTGAAAATTTTGTTGTGTGTTAGTCTAGGCTGGTATCCATGGTCTCTTAGTGTCTGCATTATATCTGTCCAGGTCCTTCTGGCTTTCAAATTCTCCATTGAGAAGTCGGGTGCTATTCTGATGGGTCTGCCTTTATAGATCACTTGGCCTTTTTCCTTTGCTGATCTTAAAATTCTTTCTTTATTCTGTATGTTAAGTTGTTTAACTATTATATGGCAAGGGGACTTTTTTTGGGGGGGTCTATGTTTGGTGTTCTATAGGCTTCTTATATCTTCATAGGTATTTCCTTTTTTAAGCTGGGAAAGTTTTCTTCTATGATCTTGTTGAATATATTTTCTGTGCCTTTGAGTTGGCATTCTTCTCCTTCTTCTATCCCTATTATTCTTGGGTTTGGCCTTATCATGGTGTTCCAGATTTCCTGGACATTTTGTTTTATGACTTTTTTTGGCTTTGGTATTTTCTTTGAGTGATGAAACTATTTCCTCTAATGTATCCTCTACACCAGAGATTCTCTCCTCCATTTCTTGCATTCTGTTGGTTATGCTTGCATCTGTGTTTCCTGTTCGTTTACTCAAATTTTCTATTTCCAGCATTCCCTCTGTTTTTGTCTTCTTCATTGTTTCTATTTCACTTTTCACTTGAACTGTTTTCCTCACATGTTTAATTGCCTTTTCATGGTTTTCTTAACTTTCTTTAAGGGATTTATTGATTTATTCTAATTTTTTATTTGTCTTTTCCTCAATTTCTTTGTTGATTTCTTCCATTTTTTGTTTGTCTTTTCCTCAATTTCTTTACTAATTTCTTCCAATTTTTTGCTTGTCTTTTTCTCAATTTCTTTATTGATTTCTTCCAGTTTTTTGTTTGTCTTTTCCTCAACTTCTTTAAAGGAATTTTCCATTTTTTTTCTTGAAAGGCCTCTAGCATGTTCATGAAGCTAATTTTAAGGTCGCTTTCTTCTGCTTCTTCTACATTGTGATGTTCAAGTTATGCTGTTGGAGGAGGGCTAGGTTCTGATGATGCCATATTGCTCTTTATGTTGTTATATGTATTTTTGCCTTGATGTCTGCCCATCTCCTCCTCTAATAGGTATAAGAGGTTCCTGTGTCTGAGCAAGTTACTAGTGGTCCACTCTGTGCTTATTGTGTCTGTGTCTCCAGGGGCCCCTCTGGTCCAATCTTGACTCTTGATCTAATTGGAGCTAGCCGATTCTGTATCTCAGGGAGCTGCTCTTGGCCCAAGCCAAACTAGTTGATTCTGTGACTCAGGGAGCCACTCTTAGTCTTATCGGGACTCTTGGTCTAGTCAGAGCTAACAGATTCTGTGTCCCAGGAAGCCTCTCTTGATCTAATGAGAGCTGGCTGTTTCTATATCTCAGAAAGCCACTCTTGGTCCAATGAGGGCTGGTGGATTACCTGTCTCAGGATATTACTCTCGGTCAAATGAGAGCTCTTGGTCCAATGAGAGCTGGTGGTTTGGTTTCCATGCCTCATGAAGTTACTGGGGTCACAGGTAGATGGGTATTGGGGCAGGGTGTAGAACTTGTAGATTGCAGGGTCCTATGGGGGGGTTTCGGTGGGGGGGCTTCCTGCAGGAGTTTTCCCTTCTGGCTGGCAACTGGGGCATTGTTGAGTGGGGGTTCCCAGGGACTAGCTGTGTCCTAGGGCCTGGGTCCTAGGGGCAGGACTCTCTGGGTGTGAGTAAAGTCACTCACCTCTTGGTCCAATGAGAGCTGGTGGTTTGGTTTCTGGCCTCAGGAGGTTACTAGGGTCACAGGAAGATGGGTATCCAGGCAGGGTATGGAACTTGTAGATTACAGGGTCCGATGGGGGGTTTTGGTGGTGATGGTGCCTTCCTTCAGGAGTTTTCCCTGTTGTCCGGCAACTGGGGCAGAGCTTCCCTCATGTTCTTATGGCTACTCACTCTGGCAAGTCCTAGACCCCATTCCTTTCTGTAATACAAGAAGCTCTGTGAACTTCAATCACCTGACTCTTCCAGACTTACATTTTGCGGAATTCCCATATGTCTGCATGCAATGAAAAAGATTTTCCCCTGTTTTTCACTGTCAGTTTATTTCATAAACTCAAACCACCACAGAGTAAAGAGAAAGTCTTTTGGTGTTTTTGATGTAGGGTCTCATGTAGCCCAGTCTAGCTTTGAACTTGCCATGTAGCTGGGAATGACTGTGAGCTCCTGATCTTTCTGTCTCCACCTCCCAAGTATTGGGAATACAGGTGTTTACCACCACTCTTGGCTTTTGCATAGTACAGATCACATTTTCTTTTCAGTGTGTGTGTGTGTGTGTGTGTGTGTGTGTGTGTGTGTTTTTGCATATTCATGTATGTGTGCAGGTACACATAGAAGCCAGAAAATAACTCAGATATCAACTTCAGGAATGCCATTTACTTTCAAGGACTTTCCTTGGCCTGGGGCTCACCAATTAGGCTGGGCTGGCCAACAAGCACATGCCATCATGTCCAGCATTTTTGAATGGGTTCTGGAGATCAAACTCAGGTCCTCATGCCTGGGAGACATTTTTTTTTTTAAATCAACTGAGCAGTCCCTCTAGCCCCCTGACCAAGTTTTTGTAATGGGAGGTGCTGATTCCTTTACCCAGGTAATGGCAACTGAGGGTACTTACTAAATATCTCCTATTCCTTCCTTGCTTTTCAGACATTGAATATTTATTTGGGTCACTTTGCTGAAATCTTACTAAATTGGAAAATACCCTTGCAAATGCAGAAGCTAGAACACTCAAGAAGTTACCCTCAGTAACTAAAGAGGTCATGGTACTCGATATGAGATCTGTTCTGTTCATACACTGTGGACATCAGTGCATAGTTATACTTCTAACCCAGAAGTTCCTGAATTTTTGTGAAGTTTAGTTCAGCATCATAAAGGAGCTAGGGAATTGAACTTACTTAGCAAATGAAGAGATAGAAAATGACCAGGATGTAGTCATTGAAAGAAGAGCTAAGGAAGGAAGTGATCTTAAATGGCCATTGTACTCTACATTGAGGCTTTTTCCCAGTAGGACAAGGTGTGGTTTCTCAAATCTGAGGCCAGCTCATGCTAATACACATTAAATGACCACAGCTTATTATGAATGCTATTTTCTGTGTGAAAAGACTAGCTCTACCTTCATCATTTCTAAGAAGTAGAAAATAAATTAAGTGTTAAGACTTGCCTTTCTAGGTATTGAGTTTTTTATTTATCTCCTAATCTTTATGCTAAATGTTGCTTATCATAGGCTTTCAGATTTGTAGACTAGTAAATTCTGCATTTAAACAGCATTGCTGTTGGACCTAGTGTGGGGAAAGAGCATTCAGCTTTTCAGCTTGTCACAAAATAAAAGTAAAAACAAAGGGCCCAGAGTGTGGGCAAATGGTAGTGTGCTTGTCCCCTTGGGTATAAACCCGAGGACTAAATAAATAAGTAAATAGGCTTTCATTTCACACAAAACAACAGATAAACAGGGGAAACAAACAAGCTAGACACTCTTACAGATCCCAGTTAAAGAAGCAGAACAAACAAGACATGCTAACCCAGCACCTTGGCGCAACACAGGCTGACAAGCATGTGTCTGATTAGTTCCTCCAGAAAGCTGTCATCTACAGCCAGGTAACTTGTAGCACATATTTCTCCCGATCACATCACATGGACCTGTTCTCTTTGAGTCATGACGAACTCACCCGGGAAAGTAAGTTTCGTGTCCGCTCGGCGCTGAATCAGAACCTTCTTCTCTGAGTTAAACAGAACAACACTGAAGGCTCAGTGGAGCAGCCCTGAAATGCAAAGGTCTGATGTGAGCACCCAGCACAGCCACAGGGTGGTTGCAAATGCAAAGGTCTGAGTGTGAGCACCCAGTATAGTTGCAAATGTAAAGATCTGAGTGTGAGCACCCAGTATAGTTGCAAATGCAAAGGTCTGAGAGTGAGCATCCAGCACAGCCACAGGGTGGTTGCAAATGCAAAGGTCTGAGTGTGAGCACCCAGCACAGCCACAGGATGGTTGCCTGCACTCTGTCTTCAGTCTCTGTGTTGTAAAAGAAAAATGGATGCTTACAGCAGTTGTATGCTTCACAGGACCATGGTTACCAAAACTGATGTTTTATAGCCTGTAGCTAATTAAAACTTATTTGACAAAACTTGAGACAAATATTTTAAACTTGTGAGGGAAAATCAGGTCTAGATGGTAGTGAGGCAAAATTAAGACAAAAAGATTTTATTCAGAACTATTGTAATAGGGAGAAAAGAGACCTCAGTATAGATTTGGGATCAACTCTGAGTGTAAAATGGACAAGTGGGCATTTACAGCCTAGTGGCAGAACAGGGGTAGGTGAGTGGAAATGTCTAGTGAGAAGAAATCAGAGGGATGAAGAGAGCTGGATGAGATTGGCAGGTTGAGCTGGCCTTGGTGATGCATATCATTGTTCCCAGCACTCTGGAGGCAGATCTCTGAGTTTGAGATCAGCCTGATTTTTCTAGCAAGTTCCAGACCAGCTAGGACTATACAATGAAACAGTCTCAACAACCAGACAGACAGACACACAGACAAAAGACACCGAAGTCACATAGCACCTCCCAAGGGATGATAGAGCTTAAGGAATCTGATTGAACATCAGGATGGGGAACTCCTTTTGAACCTATCGGGATTCCTGTCCCATGGGATTTCAGAGGGAAGTGCACAGCTGCCCACAGAGTTGCAAGGTTCAGGATTCTGACAGTGGTTGGTTAAATAGATAATCCTGTCTAAGTGAGTTTCTCAGAATCCACCCCTGAAGACTGTGTACTCTTTCTATAGGCTGGAGGGGCAGGAGGAGGGAAGAGGGGGATCTTTGACTGGTATGTAAAATGAATAAAAAAATTTTCTTAATGAAAAAAAAGAAAGCCTTTTTTTGCATTATAGTGAATCTTGTTATTAATTGTACTTTCCATGAAAAAATAATATAGTTTTATATCATACACAGAAACTAATAAAGAAAATCTGCTAAGAATTTCATACATTATGACTCTTCAGGGTCCAAAATGAAAACAAGCAGACAACTAATCTTTTAAACTGTGTACTAGGGGAAATATTTTCAGTATTTTCTTTTTTTCCTTGCTAAATAAATGAACAAAACCCCCAAATGTTCAAATACATGGCAGAAAAGCAATAAGTCCAGCACATATTCAGTGAATGCTAAATTATTAACTATGGTTGGAAAAACAGATTTCTAGAACTCAGTGTTCTTCTCATCCATAACAGAACTATTTGAAAGTACAAATATTTGATTGTACAAAGAACAGATGTGTTGTTAATATGTTTGATCTTTTTCAAAATTATTCATAAAATTAAGCATGGAAGTGTCATACAAATTGTGGAAAAATTGAAATTTGATGCATTGATAAAAAACGTAAAACTACTCAAAATTTAACTCTGCTGAGTAGTACTCCATTGTGTATATGTACCACATTTTATTTATTCATTCTTCAGTTGAAGGGCATCTAGGTTGTTTCCAGGTTCTGGCTATTACAAGCAATGCTGCTATGAATATAGCTAAGCATGTACCCTTGTGGTATGATTGAGCATTCCTTGGGTATATGCCCAAGAGTGGTATAACTGGGTCTTGGGGGAGACTGATTCCCAATTTTCTAAGAAAGCACCATATTGATTTCCAAAGTGGCTGTACAAGCTTGCATTCCCACCAACAGTGGAGGAGAGTTCCCCTAGCTCCACATCCTCTCCAGCATAAGCTGTCTTCAGTGTTTTTGATTTTAGCCATTCTGACGGGTATAAGGTGATATCTCAGAGTCATTTTGATTTCCATTTCCCTGATGATTAGGGATGTTGAGCAATTCCTTAAATGTCTTTCAGCCATTTGAGCTTCCTCTGTTGAGAATTCTCTGTTTAAATCATGGGCTTTGTATGAGTGAATAATTTTTAATAAAACTGGAGACTTCTTTGCTTTTATGTTTGGGACAATAATGAATTACATTTCTCCCTTCCTTTTTTCCTTCCAAACCCTCCCATAATGCCCTCCTTGCTCTTTTTCAAATTCATGACCGCTTTATCCATTCATTGTTATTATATGCATGTGTATATATACATATATATTCCTAAATATAATCTGCTAAGTCTATATAACGTTAGGCATATATATGTTTTCAGGGCTGACCACTTGATATTGGATAACCAATTGGTGTGCTCTTCTGGAGAAGACTATTTCTCCTGCTCTCTGCATTCCTTAGTTGCCTGTAGTTCTTTGTGAAGGGCTGAGACATCTTGGGCTTCCTTCATACACTTTGACATGTCTATTGGTAAGGTCCTCTTTCAGTTTATGTTTGGGTAGTCACATTGGTGGGACTTTATGTGTATAGCTTCTGATATTACTAGAAAACACAGTTTCACAGAAAGTTCTCTGTTCCACTGACTCTTACACTCTTTCTGTTTCCATTTCCACAATGATTCCTGAGCCTTAGGTGTGCAAGTTGTTTTGTAGATATATCCACTGGGACTAAGCTCTACAACTGTATTTTGATTGGCTGTGGTTTTCTGTAGTGATCTGTCTATTGTAAAGAGAACTTTCCCTGATGAGGGGTGAGGACTACATTTATCTGTGGGTATAAGGACAAATGTTTAGATTGTTATTAGAGATTATGCTGTTTCAGTAAAGTGGTGGTTCTATGTTCTCCTCCAGTGTCCACAACTTCACTATCTCTGAGTAGTGGCTAAGTTTCCAGTACCAGGTATGGTTTCCCACTTGTTGAGCATGTTTTAAGTTCAACTAGAGAGTTGTGGGTTACCAGCAAGGTATGTATGCCACTACTACACCCTTAGATTAATTGTAATATGCGGATCATAGTCTTCTAAGCTGGGCAGTACCTTTAGTTCACTCCCTCCTTTGGAAACTTGTATGGTGCTTTCTGGTCCAAGGAAAGGTTGTTCTATCCCTCAGGAAGAGTTGTTCAGGTCAATTCTAGCTTAGAGGCCTCTAGGCTCTGTTTCTTAAGTAAGTTGTATCTTTAGCAATAGGGACTTACCTTATACCTCTGTGGGGTAACCAAGAGCAACAGCAATAGGCTGTATGATTTGGGAGTCTCTTGAACAGCCCTGACCAATAACTCCAAGAGGGTGTGGTAGTTTGAATGTAATTGGTCCCCATAACCACATAATCCCATAATCTCCTAGGGCGTGCCACTATTAGTTGGTATGGCTTTGTTGAAGAGGGTATGGCCTTGTCGGAGGAAGTATGTCATTGTGGGGGTGGGCTTTGAGGTTTCATATACTTAGGATACTGCCCAATGTGTCAGTTGATTTCCTGTTGCCTGCATGATATAGCAGTCTCGACTACAGCACCACCTCTGCCTGCATGCCACCATGCTTCCTGCCATGATGATAATTTTCCAAATCTCTGAAACTGTAATCAAGCTCCCTCAATTAAATGTTTTCTTTATAAGAGTTGCTATGGTCATAGTATCTCTTCACAGCAATAAAAACCCAAGCTAATACAGAAGTTGGTATCAGGAGTGGGGTATTGCTGTCATAGACCTGACCATGCTTTTGTTTGGAGTAATATGGACTTTGGTACTTTGGGTTAGGAAAGCAGTAGAATGCTTTAAGCACTGCTTAATGGTGCATGCTAGTAGGAACATGGAAGACAATGGTATTGATAATGATTTGGAATGCCTGGAGCTGGCTCAAGAGGTTTCAGAGAAGAATTTTAGTATGTTGCCTAGAAATCATTTTTTTTTTTTTTTTTTTTTTGTGATATTTTGGTAAAGGAAGTGGCTGCCTTTTGCCATTGTCTGAAGAATCTTTCTGAGGCTAAAGTGAAGAGTCTCAGGTTAATTCTGTTGGCAGGTGAAATCTCAAAAGAGCCTAGTATAGACTCTGTCATGTGTATATTAGTGGTAACTCTAATGAAATTTATAATGAAAGGAGCAAACTGAGCAAGGAAAAATATTTTAGTAGAAAAGGGGCACCAGAAAGATATCAAAATGCCAAACAATCCAATTAAAAAATGGGCTACAATGCTAAACAGAGAATTCTCAACAGAAGAATCTCAAATGTTCAAAAGACATTAAAGGAATTGCTCAATATCCTTAGTCATCAGGGAAATGCAAATCAAAATGTCTCTGAGATATCATCTTACACCTGTAAGAATGGCTAAGATCAAAAACACTGATGACAGCTTATATTGCATAGGACATGGAGCAAGGGGAACACTCCTCCACTGTAGGTGGAGGGTAAACTTGTACAGTAACTTGGAAATAAGTATGGCAACTTCTCAGAATATTGGGAATCAAGGATACCACTCGTGAGCATATACCCAAGGGATGCTCAATTATGCCATAAGGCACTTGCTCAACTATGTTCATAGCAGCATTATTCATAATAGCCAGAACCTGGAAACAACCTAGATGCCCCTCAACTGAAGAACAGATAAAGAAAATGTGTTGTATATACACAATGGAGTATTACTCAGCAATGATATCATGAAATTTGCAGGCAAATGATGGAACTAGAAAATATCATCCTGAGTGAGGTTACCCAGACTCAGAAAGACAAACATGGTATGTATTGACTCATTATCAAAGGATAACCAAACTACAACTCACAGCTCCAGAGAAACTAGGAAACAAGGAGAACCCTAAGAGGGACACATGGATCACCTTGGGAAGGGGAATCACAGGAGATCTCCAGGAGTAAACTGGAGATGCAGGGAGCAATAGGGATGGGGGTGGGGGAGGAGCACATGATGGAATGGGATGGTCAAGCTAGGAGAGGGACAGAGTGGGAAAGCAATGAAATAGATATCTTGATAGAGGGAGACATTGTGGGGCAAGGAAGAAACCTGGTGCTAGGGAAATTCTCAGGAATCCACAAGGATGATCACAGATTAGACTACTAGCAATAGTGGAGGGTGCCTGAACTGGCCTATCCCAGTAATCAGTTCGGTGAATACCCTAACTATCATCATAGAGTCTTCATTCAGTAACTGATGGAAGGAAATGGAGAGACCCACAATGAAGCACCAGGCCAAGCTCTGGGAGCCCAGTTAAAGAGAATAAAGAGGGATGTTTTTGAGCAAGGGGAGTCAAGATCATGATGGGGAAGTCTACAGAGACAGCTGAACCAAGCTCATAGGAACTCACAAACTTTAGACAGCTGTGGAACCTTCATGGGACTGGACTAGACCTTCTGCATATGGAGACAGTTGTGTAGCTTGTCTGTTTGAGGGGCCCCTGGCAGTGTGATCAGCATTTATCCCTGGTTCATGAATTGGCTTTCTGGATCCCATTACCTATGGTTGGACACCTTGCTCACCCTTGATGCAGATGGGAGGGTCTTGTTCCTGCCTCAACTGAATGTACCAGGCTTTGATGTCCTCCCCATGGAAGGACTTAACCTTTTGGAGGAGGAAATGAGGGTGGGTTGGGGGGAGAAGGTGGTGGTGGGGGAGCAGGAGGAGGGATGAGAGGGAGATCTGTAGTTGGTATGTAAAATAAATAAATTTTTTAAATAAAAAGTTAAAAATAAAGAAGAAGAAAAAAAGAAAATGGAATGGAGCTAAATTCTCTGTTCAAGGCAGGTAAATCTCTGTGAGTTCAAAGCCAGCCTGATTACAGAGCACGTTTCAGGACAGCCAAGCTTAGTCAGTAAAGGACAGGAAGCTGGTGAAGATGCAATTAAACAAGGGGGCCATGTTCCAGCCCCAGCAAGCAGCAGAACTTGGCAGCTTTAGACACATGGTTCTAGCTTTAGAGTTAAAGATAGAAGAAAGGAGTTAAGATCCTGTGGTTCTGGTTAGCTGGGGCTGAAGGGCTGAAGAATCAGCTGTGATGAACAAGATACTAGAACTACTAAAGCAAAATTTTTCTTTGAGGGGATACTTGATGCTGATCAGCTGGATCTAAGAAATTAGCAGTAATTCAGAAAAAAACAGCATCACTGAGGTGAAATCTTCTAAGAAGTGTTTCCTGAGAGCACACAGAAGCTGTGTTCCAGAGGTGGCCAAGGTTGTACCTCTTGCTGGCAGCCAGACTTGGTAATGTGTAAGCATCACCCACGTAGTACTGGTTTTGAAGGAGAGCAGCTGAGGCTTGGCACTCTCAGGGACCAGGTGTAGCCTCAGAGGCAATTGAAGGTCAGGGACTGAAGGAGTCATGCCAAGTTGAGGCTTGGCACCATGAGGAGAGCATAGGAGAGGCTATTGGTGAAAGTGCAGCCCAGTTGCAGCAGAAGACCCAAGCATTTTTGAGATGCCAGTACCACGGAGTGGGCACCAAGAACAGCAATAGCAGTGCAGTGGAGCCAGCCGGAACCTAGAAGATGAGCTGTGTGTACTGCATAGGGTAGAGCTGGAGAAGTGACCCAAGGCCTTTGGAAGAGTCCAGAAGAACATGAGTGGATCTCATGATATTGGAAGGTTGGAATTTTGTAATTATTACCCAAGATGTTAGAGATGCCAGAGTCATGGGATACCGCCAAGGAGAACTACTAACAGGGAGTGGAACCAGTCCAAGAGAAAGAAGTGTGTTGCAGTCAACAAAGCTGAACGGAATTGAGGGTGTGGAGAGCATTTTGACATCAGACATGGAGATGCAGAGTTTGGAGTTTGCCCAGCTGGTTTTCTGTCTTGCTTTGGTCCAGTATTTCTTTGTTATGTTCCATTCCCTGTGTTTTCAAATGGTAATGTATGTCCTGTGCCATTATATGTTGGAAATATATGATCTGCATTTTGATTTTGATTTTTTACAGGTGATAATAGTTAAGAGATTGTCATGTGTTGGATTTTTAAACATTGTTGAGACTGTGATAGACTATGGGGACTTTTAACATTGGACTAAAATGCATTTTGCATTATGATATTGCTACAAGCTTATGGTGGCCAGGGAGTAGAATGTGGTAGTTTGAATGCAATAACCCCATAATCTCATAATCTCCTAGGGAGTGGCACTATTAGGAGGTGTGGCTTTGTTGGAGTGGGTATGGCCTTGTCGGAGGAAGTGTGTCACACTGAGGTTTCCTGTACTCAGGATACTGCCCTGTGAGTCAGTTGATTTCCTATTGCAGTTTCAGCTCCAGCACCACCTCTGCCTGCATGCCACCATGCTCCCTGCCATGATGATAATTTTCCAAATTTCTGAAACTATAAGTGAGCCCCTCAATGAAATGTTTTCTTTATAAGAGTTGCCATGCTCA
This sequence comes from Peromyscus eremicus, assembly GCF_949786415.1. Lineage (NCBI taxonomy): Eukaryota > Metazoa > Chordata > Mammalia > Rodentia > Cricetidae > Peromyscus > Peromyscus eremicus. The sequence continues at coordinate 55,007,866 of NC_081420.1, read as the reverse complement.
TGGTGTCTCTTCACAGCAATAAAAACCCAAACTGAGACAGAGAGCTTTCATGTCTGGTACTGGTTATTTTGTTAGGTAATCTGTGGCTCTTAAAGGGACTACTGTCAGCCCAGATTAGAAAAGCTCATTGAAAATATATATGAGTATTTATACACAGAATTATCTGTATTATAGTTCATTTGAATACATAGTTAATAGTGTAATTTCTTTAGACTTTTCCAGACATACTTATTATTTTACCCTTCTCCGTCCTTCTTCTATATTTACCTCTGTCCTCCTCCCCAAATAACCCCTCCTGCTCATTTCTTCAATCAGATCCCTTTTATCCTGCCTTCAACTTTACCTTCCTCTCTCCTTTTCTCTATTTGTCTCTCCTTCCATGAAGAGCCCTATATCCATTTCCCTGATCAGATCATTTGTACCCTGCTATCTCTCTCTCCATTTCACAATACCTATATCCTGGCAATAGTCCCCCTTTACATTCCTGGTTTCTGCAGTTACTCCAGGCTATGTACTCATATCTGAAGAGTTAAAGCAAGGGGCCTCTGATAACAAACAACATATAATGTTTGTCTTTCTGGGTTTGAGTTACTCAACTCAATATTATCTTTTCTAGTTCCATCCATTTACCAGTTAAGTTTATGATTTCATTTTTCTTTAAGGCTGACTAACATTTTATAGTATACTACATTTTTATTACCCATTTGTTGGTTAAAGGACATTTAAGTTGTTTCCATTTCCTAGCTAATTATGAATAGCGATTTGCATCCCTTTAACTTCCCTCTTTTGCCTTATTGCTTCAGCTTACACCTAGAGTATGATGTTAAAAGGAAATGAGTAACTCTAACTAAGCAAGTGAAGGGCCTATATGACAAGAACTTTAAGTCCCTGAAAAAAAAATTGAAGATGTCAGAAAATGGAAAGATCTCCCATGCTCATGGATAGGTAGGATTTACATAGTAAAAATGGCAATCTTACCAAAAGCAATCTACAGATTCAATGCAATCCCCATCAAATACCAACACAATTCTTCACAGACCTAGAAAGAATAATACTCAACTTCATATGGAAAAACAAAAAACCCAGGATAGCCAAAAGAATCCTGTACAATAAAATAACCTCTGGAGGCATCACGATCCCTGACCTCAAGCTCTACTATAGAGCTACAATAATAAAAACAGTTTGGTACTGGCATAAAACCCAACATGTGGACCAATGGAATCGAATTGAAGACCCTGACATTAATCTGCACACCTATGAACATATAATTTTTGACAAAGAAGCCAAAACTGTACAATGGAAAAAAGAAAGCATCTTCAACAAATGGTGCTGGCATAACTGGATGTCAACATATAGAAGGCTACAAATAGATCCACATCTGTCACTGTGTACAAAACTTAAGTCCAAGTGGATCAAAGACCTCAACATAAATCTAGTTACTCTGAACCTGCTAGAAGAGAAAGTAGGAAGTAGTCTTGAATGCATTGGCAGAGGAGATCACTTCCTAAATGTAACACCAGTAGCATAGACACTGAGAGAAACAATCAATCAATGGGACCTCTTGAAACTGAGAAGCTTTTGTAGAGCAAAGGATACAGTCAACAAGACAAAGCGACAGCCTACAGAATGGGAAAAGATCTTCACCAACCCCACATCTGACAGAGAGCTGATATCCAGAATATATAAAGAACTCAAGAAATTAGACATCAAAATGCCCAACAGTCCAATTAAGAATGGGCTATAGAGCTAAACAGAGAATTCTCAACAGAGGAAACTCAAATGGCTGAAAGACATTTAAGGAATTGCTCAACATCCCTAATCATCAGGGAAATGCAAATCAAAATGACTCTGAGATACCACCTTACACCCGTCAGAATGGCTAAGAGCAAAAACACTGAAGATAGCTTATGCTGGAGAGGATGTGGAGCAAGGGGAACTCTCCTCCACTGTTGGTGGGAATGCAAGCTTGTACAGCCACTTTGGAAATCAATATGGTGCTTTCTTAGAAAATTGGGAATCAGTCTTCCCCAAGATCCAGGTATACCACTCTTGGGCATATACCCAAGGAATGCTCAATCATACCACAAGGGCACATGCTCAGCTATGTTCACAGCAGCATTGTTTGTAATAGCCAGAACCTGGAAACAACCTAGATGCCCTTCAACTGAAGAATGAATAAATAAAATGTGGTACATATACACAATGGAGTACTAATCAGCAGAGAAAAACAATGACATCATGAGGTTTGCAGGCAAATGGATGGATCTAGAAAAAATCATCCTGAGTGAGGTAACCCAGACTTAGAAATACAAACGTGGTATGTGCTCACTCATAGGAGGATACTAGATGTAAAACAAAGGATGACTAGACTGCTACTCACAACTCCAGGGAGGCTACCTAGAAAACAGAACCCTAAGAAAAACACAGGGATCACCCAATCACAGAGAAATGGATGCGATCTACATGAGCATACTGGACGTAAGTGGGGGGTAATGAAGGGAAAGGATCGAGGGAAAGAGAGCTTAGGGGAGCGGGAGATACCAGCTGGATCAAGAACAGGGAGGGAGAACAAGGTAAAAGAGACCATGATAAACGAAGACCCCATGGGAATAGGAAGAAGCAAAGTGCTAGAGAGGTCCCCAGAAATCCACAAAGATACCTCCACAATAAACTACTGGCAATGGCAAAGAGAAAGCCTGAACTCACCTACTCTGGTGATAGGATGGCCAAACACCGTAACTGTCATGCTAGAAATCTCATCCAATGACTGATGGAAGCGGATGCAGAGATCCATGGCCAGCCCCCAGGTGGAGCTCTAGGAATCCAATTGGCGAGAAAGCGGAGGGATTGTATGAGTGAGAATTGGTGAGACCAAGATTGGAAAAAAGCACAGAGACAAATAGCCAAACTAGTGGAAACACACGAACTATGAACCAATAGCTAAGGAGCCCCCAACTGGATCAGGCCCTCTGGATAAGTGATTAGCTTAAACTGTTTGGGAGGCACCCAGGCAGTGGGACTGGGACCTGTCCTTAGTGCATGAGCTGGCTGTTTGGAACCTGGGGCCTATGCAGGGACACTTTGCTCAGCTTGAGAGGAGGGGACTGGACCTGCCTGGACTGAATCTATCAGGTTGAGCTGAATCCCCAGGGGAGCCTTGCCCTGGAGGAGATGGGAATGGCAGGTGGGCAGTGGGGAGGGTGGGGGGAGGCTGGAGGAGGAAGGACAGGGGAATCCATGGCTGGTATGTAAAATTAAATCAAATTATAAAATAAAAATAAAAAATAAGAAAAATCTTTAAATGTATAAAAAAAAAATGGAAATGGGGATAGTGGATATCCTGTCTCATTCCTGACCTTAGTGGGATTGCTTCAACTTTCCTCAATTTAAGTTGATGTTGGATGTGAGTTTCTCATATATAGCTTTTATTGTGTTGAGGTATGTTTTCTTTAGTCCTACATTCTCTAGGACTTTTATCATGAAGGCAAGCTGGATTTTTTCAAAGGCTTTTCTGCATCTATTGGGATGATCATATGTATGATCATGAGATGAAAGTGTGTATTTTGTCTTTAAGTCAATTTATGTTGTTTATTACAATTATTGACTTGTGTATGTTGAATCATCCCTGCATTTCAGGGATAAAGCCAACTTGGTCATGGTGTTTAATTTTGTTGATATATGTCTGCATTCATTTTATTGAGTATTTTTGAGTCTATATTCATTAGGGATAGTGGGCCTTTAGTTTCCTTTTGTTGTTGTTGTTGTATCTTTACCTGGTTTTGATTTTAGGAAAAATGATTCTGGCTTCATAGAAAGAATTTGGGAGTGCTCTTTTAGTTGGACCAAGAGAAGTCTGTGAAGCATTTATCTTCTCAAAGAATTTGCCTTTAGGGTCATTGAATTTTTTTTTTACTTGTTTCATTTTCTTTTTTCCATTGTTCTGATTTATGCTCTTATTTTTGCTGTTTTTTGGTTTTTACTGGGTTTGGATTTTGTTTTTGCTTGTGTTCCATAATTTTTAGTTGTATTTTTAAGCCCTTTATTTGTAGTCCCTCTGATTTTTTATTGTAGGCACTTAGAGCTATAAATTTCCCTCACAGGGCTGCCTTCAATGTGCCCCAGATGTTTTGGTGTGTTGTGTTTCTTTCAGGAAGTGTTTTACTCCTTTCTTGACTTTTTTTCCTCTTTGACCTATTCAGTAACAAGTTGTATAATTTCCATGAGTTTGTGTATTTACTAGAGACTTATTTGCATCTACTCAAGTGGTATTGCATTATGATCAGTTAAGATACAGAGTGATTTCATCTTTCTGAATTTGTAAAGATTTGTTTCGTGTCTAGGATATAATATATTTTAGAAAAGCTTCCATGTTCTGTTGAGTAGAATGTGTATTCTCTGGTGTTTGGATGAAATATTCTATAAATTCTGTTAAGTCTATTTAATGTATGATAATTTTGTTTATTTTTTTCTGTCTGATTACCTGTCTATTGGAGAAAGAGGGAAATCACCTATTAATGGACTGATGTTAATCTGTGCCTTTAATATTTTATCTATTATTTGGGATAGTAACATCTTCTTTGTTAACTGCTCCCCTGATTAAAATGAAGTACACTTTTTATCTTTCCTGTTTATTTTTAGTCTGAAGTCTATTTGTCAGCTGTTAGAATAGCAGTGCCTCCTTGCTTCCTGGTCCCATTTAATTGTCTAACATTTTACTCTAAGGCAGCACCTATCTTTAAAAGTAAAATGTGTTTCTTGTAGGCAACAGGTAGGCAGCTTTTGTTTCTTGATCCATTTAGTAAGCCTAAGTCTTTTAATTGGAGAATTGAGGCCACTGGTATTTAAAGTAATTATTGAAATGGAAATGTGTGTGCTACTTGTGGCCATCATATTGATTTTTTGGTGTTTTTGTTTGTTTTCTCATATATTTAATATTACAAAAATATAGTTGTGTGGTAATATTTTACTCCTAACTGAAAAGGCATAATTGTAAATCATTGTCATTTTTCCTGAAGGTGCAGATTATGAACTATTGATATTTTTCAGTTTTCTGGAACTAAATTATATTATCTTTGAAACTGAGAAACATGTTTACATACAAAAATACAATGGAATCCTAGATTCAATAATTTGTGTGGGGTTTCCAGGTAGGAAGCTAACACTTTAAAATATCTAAAACTGCTTTGATTAGTATAAAGTGGTGAACTCTGCTACTGCTTTGATTAGTATAAAGTGGTGAACTCTGCTCCCTACAGAGTCTCAGTGTTTCATGAAAAGTTCAAGAGCAATTTAAACCAGAGTAAGTGGTAGCATCAGAGTGTAACAGAGAAATAAAGAAGTATGTGTATAAACAAAACAACAACAACAACAACAAAACCACCTCATTCTATAAGAAGCTTGAGTTAATCATGTAAAATCCTCATATTCTCAAATGTTACATTATAAGGAGCTCTTAAGTGTCTAAGATTCCGCTATTCATATGGCTATTGTTTTATTGAGATACATTTTAATGATATCTAGGAGTAAACTATACCCTATTAGCCTATATATTTTGTAAATAAAATTCTATACTGAAGTGTGTAAAATGTAAATCCGGTTATCTATTTTGTTGTGATTAATCATTTAAAAATATTTGAAAGTTAATCTGTCTTGGCAAATGTTACAAGAGGAGTCTAGTGTCTCAAAGATCAAGAACAAAGCCTTCATGTGTGGTTCATCTGCTTGCCAGTTACTATTTCTGGTCAGACACACAACATCCCAGATTTGGGGCAGTAAACATGACTCTCACTGGTACCTCCACCATGAAGCTAGGTTCTCAGGAAACCAAGTGGGGCTGAGGCAGCTGCCAAAACAAAGGCTTTGGTCCTAGCCATGCTGCTTAACAGTTTAAAGGCATATATGGTCAAAAATAATGTTACAAATATGCAATAAAGAAAGATTCAGATGGGAAAAAAACCCAAAAAACCTCTAAATGGTTTACAGTGTGTTTAAAAATATACATAGGTTTGGGAGAGAAGAGAGAAGGCATAGACAGTGACAAAAAAAGAAGTATAAGGTTTTAAAATAATAAAATAAAGTTCTTAAAAACAGAGTAAAATAATATAAAAGAAATAAGCCACATAAAGATGGGAAATACACAAAGAGTCGCATCATATATCTTATTGTGTTGTCTTTAAATTTTTTGACTGCTAAGAGACAATGGATTGTGAAAACTGATAGATTAAACTAATCTATATATTTAAAAATATCTTGACTTCAAAATTTAAGTCAAAAGTTGTGTTACTTTAAGGGAGAGGTTATGCTTTTATTTCCATAGGAAATGCAGGCTGTGGATTCATTCTGGGTTAAAGAAAATCAGGTTTGATTGAGAAAGACCCCCCTGAAAACCATTGCTACAAACATAAAGAAATAAACCTAGAAGGCATGCAGGACATGTGATGTATATTTTACCTGCTCAGATACATAAGAAAAAAATAATCTTTGGCTGATTTATGTACAATGTGCAATCTATACTTATATTATTGCAGATATGTATGTTGCCTTTAAAAGCTTATACATTTTCAGAGCAAGGGGACCAAACACCAATGAAAACACATGCTCTCAGGGATCCAGCATCCAAAACAGCTTCAAGGTTGCTGGCTGAGATGATTCAGCCTCACAGACTTCTTCAGCAAAGATTTAGCAATTATCCTGATTTTCTTAAGGTTCCAAAAAAGATTTTAGTACCCACAAACAACAGGAAGTAGTCTTAAGTAACCAACACCCACATTCCCCAAAGATGGATTATGGATGTTTGCCTTTGTGTAGGTATTTACTCACTCATAAGTGGATACTAGATGTAAAGCAAAGGATAACTAGACTACAACCCACAGCTCCAGAGAAGCTAGGTAACAAGGAAGACCCAAAGAGGGACACATGGATTGAAACTGCTGAAGTGATTCCTGTTGAGTAAGAATTAACATCATTATTTATTCAGTTACAAGAAATAATCAGGAATAGGAATCATTCCTTAAAAATGACACACATCCAGTCTCGTATGCATATGCCAGGCCCTCTAGCACAAGTTAATGATGAAATTAATCAACTATTGATAGGAAATGTGCTGGAGGCCTAGCGTTTCATAAAAAACACCATGTCAATAGCAAGGGTTTGAAAAAGGATTTTTCCATCACTTGGCAACAAGCCAAGGAAATTATAAGGAAATGTCCTACTTGTTCTGCATACAACCAAACTCCACTACCTGCAGGAAGTAACCCAAATGGTACTCAAAGGAATGAAATCTGGCAAATGGATATGTTTCATTTTGTCGAATTTGGAAAACTAAAATATGTACACCACATCATTGATATCTACTCAGGATTTTAATGGGCAAGTGCTTTGAGTCCTGAAAAGGCTGGGTCTGTAATCACACATTTGCTAGATGTTATGGCCATTATGGGTATACCTGTACAAATTAAGACTGACAGTGCTCCAGCATATGTCTCTAGTTAAATGAAACAGTTTTTTTACTCATTACAATATAAAGCACATTGCAGGTAAACCACATAATCCTACAGGGCAAGCAGTTATAGAAAGATCAAATTGATCTCTGAAGGGTATGCTAATAAACAGAAAGGGGTAATAAATGTCCCTAGAAATAGATTACATAGTGCTTTATTAACTTTGAATATTCTAAATGCTAATGAGAAAGGAACAACAGCTGTGGAGAGACATTGGATAGTAGAAAAAAATACAGAGTTAAATCATCCTGTATACTTTAAAGATTTGCTGACCTCAAAATGGAAACCAATATATGTGTTACATTGGAGAAGAGGTTTTGCTTTTGTTTCCTCAGGAGAAGAAAAGCTATGGTCCACCATCAAAACTGATAAAGGTTTGATTTGAACAGGAGACTTCTTGATTAGATAGTTCATCAAACAGCATGGCTGTTCATTCTAAACTAACTTAACAAGATTAACAAATGCTTCTCATTTGGTCAGCTATAATTTGCCAAAAGGGAACCTCCTCAAAGTTAGAGCTGGGGAAGTGTTTTGTTTTTGTCTTTTCAGGAAAATGAAGATATCCAGCTAAAGAATCTGAAGACCACTAGACAAATGAGACATGTGAAGAAAAAGAACAAATCATCCAGAAAAAAAAATGTCCCAAGAAAAAGAATAAATTGACCTTTTGGTATATGACATTTTCCTCTCTCTCTCTCTCTCTCTCTCTCTCTCTCTCTCTCTCTCTCTCTCTCTCTCCCTTCTTTCCTTCCTTCCTTTTTTCCTTCCTTCCTTCCTTCCTTCCTTCCTTCCTTCCTTCCTTCCTTCCTTCCTTTCTTTTTTTTTTTGTTTGTTTTTTGAGACAGGGTTTCTCTGTAGCTTTGCACCTTTCCTGGAACTCACTTTGTAGACCAGGCTGGCCTTGAACTTACAGAGATCTGTCTGCCTCTGCCTCCCAAGTGCTGGGACTAAAGGAATGAGCCACCACTGCCCGGCTGGTATATCACATTTTCAACATGATAAAATTTTATAAATCTTCCTAATTGTTTGTTTCTGCTGTTCTCTACAGACATATAATTCAAATGGTCTTTTTGTAGTCCCATTCCAATTAAAAAATTAAAACCAGGCTTTGGAGTTGGAGTGTGACTCTCTCCTCTAAACCCAAGCATGCTTGTTAAAGTAAAATCCAAAATCTCTGTCTTATGTTAAAAGATCCACCTGATATGGAACAGAAGAAAAAACAAAATTAAAGGAATATTTTATTGCCACTGATTTCATAATCCTTTGGTTTTAAAGGATTTTGACTCTTTAAAACTTTTTAAATATAAAACTTTATATATAAGAATATATACAACTTTTTGTCATGATATTAATGGTCATATAGAGTACTAACTAGTTCTAGAAAAAAGCTTCATCTAGCTTCCTATACATGATTTCAGGTTTGAGTCTCTATCAGGTAATTAGGAATTAAGTTTTTGTACTCTGGATATACATCACAAATATTGATGCTTTAACCACTTTGAGATCTGCTGCATATGACATTTAAAATGTTTAAATTTTCTCCAATAAACTATGACTATACCTAACAGTGAATTTTGAAGTCTCCAAAAGGATTATGGGTCCCCACAATGATGAGTCCATTAGGACTATGATAATGTCACTAAGCTGACCAACACCACCTAAAGATTGGCTTTGAACTACAAACTGCTCATGACAATCTCTAGGTGGCTAACTGAGAAGATTAAGCCTCACAGACTACTCTAGCCAGGACTTTAGACAAGCCCTGTACTTTCCCATTACACAGAGACTGAACAACAATTGATACAGCTACCTCTCCCAGGACTTGATAATTGATCCAAATTTTTCTTTCTGGGGTCCCCTAAGGATGCTGTCATGCTCAAACAGCAGGAAGTAATTTTAAGAACATAATGCCCACGTTCCCAAGAGATGGGGTGGGTGGTTTTTGGTTTTTCAATGGGTTATGGATATTTGTCATTGTTTAGGTTGGTTTATTATAAGCAGTTATCAGTAATAATAATCAGGAAAAAAGCTGAACAAAGGAGATTAGATTCATGGTTCTTGTTTGAAAAAAGAAAGAAAATGAAAAATGGGGATACTTATATGACAGGATAAAGGGGTAGATTATTGAATCTACTCTGAAAAGAAAAAAGGGAGGCTATAGATATGATAAGATAAAAAGGTTAATTATTGAATCTACTTTTCAAAAAGCAACTACTAGTTTTAAATATTTTACATTGGATTGTAAGTTTGTATAGTGTACACAAATTTTGTATATCTATATTGATACAAATTTGAGATTAATTTTGTTAGAACATACTATACATACATTTCTACTCTACATTTCTACATCTAGCTAGATAGTGTGTTCCTTCCTGTGGGCTAATCAGGACTTTCTGACAGCCCTGGAGCAAGCAAGCTTGAACTCTATTGCCTCAGAATAGACTTCAGATTCAATCTGGGAATCTGAGTCAGTTGTGGGCTCCCACAACTCAGTTGATCCAAATAGCTTAAGCTTAACAAATTTAGTAAAGACAAAGAGGCTAGTCATACTTTCTTAAGCCTGAAAAGATCTTGAGTAGGGAGAAACATTTGCCAAATCACTGGTTCTCAACTTTCCCAATGCTATTTTATAACCGGTTTTGCCATTGGTATGAATCTCAAAGCAAACATCTGGCATACAGGTAGTCCTAGGCTACTCTTATAAAAAGGTGTTTTTTTTTTTTTTTTAACCCCCAAAGGGTTGAGACTCATGGAGTCACAAGCTGTTCCAAGCCCTTGCCTAGGTCAATGTCTTGCTGCATCACAAGAAATGAACATCTCAGTTTCTGGTGATTATCACCTGGGTGACTCTTAAATTACAAAATTTAGCTGCCAGAGCAAGGTACATTGTCGTGTATAAAAGCATTGAAGTACAGCTTTAATATTAATCAAATACCTTATTTATTAAACACATGTAGCCATCTATTTAAATTCTCTGGAAGCTTGCTGTTGAACACTTGGCAAAGATGTAAGTACTTAGGTATAAATCTCTAAGTTAGCTTTTGTTAACCTGAATAGATCTTTATAACCTTAGGAAAAGATAGCTGCCAGCCATGTGGCTACTTACGTCATGATTAGGTCATCAGCCAAGATGGAGGAAAGCCATGTGGTAGCTGTTTAAAACATGTTTTTGTAAACAATAATTACTTGCACATATATGCACAGTTGGGTCCAAGTTAAGTACACATATACACAGTTAGAGCTAGCTTACATTCACACATATAGAGTTAAATCCAAGTCACATACATGTTCACATACATACACACGTATATATCTCCATTTTTAACATAATCCACAACACAGTTAACATCCCTCTGGCCTTCTACAACCTTCTATGCACTTTAGTCCATTATATTTGAACACAGAAACTCTTACCAAAGTCTTTCTTGTGCGTTACCTCAGTAGTCTAGGATATATTGTACAGCTACAATATTTTAAACAAGAACAGAAATATATGCATATACCGTAACAAGAATAACTATAAATTCACATCAGTTTACACTGTAACAATGTGAAGAATCTATTGGATCGGAATGATCAAAGCAGCCCTGGCTACAGCATTATAACAACTGCTGTAGCTTAGCAACCATAGGCAGTGATATTTCATTCTGCTCTTGGAGCCAAACGTTGGTCAGGTTTGGCAGGTAACCCCCAGGAAAGATTGTGGGAACCTCACCCATCTGCATTGGAGGGGAGAAGGTGCAGCATGGGGACAAAAGATTGCTGTTAATCCCAGATTCACAACTGCGTGAGAGCTGCAGACTGGAAGGTACTCCATGTCCCCGGCAGGGCCCCTCCAGTAGAGGCCCCCTGTAGGCCACTCCTTGGCTGCGTTCCCAGAGGGGCAGTTCCCCACTGAGTCGCACAGTGTGCTGGGTCAGGCACACTCAGAGCTATGGGAGGCCACTGCTGGCTCCCATCTGCACCACAAAGTCTCTACTCCACAGCTCCCTGCACAGTGGCCTGGCCCCAAACCTGTATGTCCAGCCCCACAGTGCTCTTGGCCTGCCCCAGCACCCATCCACTTGGCAGTGACCAGAGTCCCTCCCTGGCTGCCGCTCACCTGACGTGTGGCACCACAACAGTATGCCCCAGCCCACCACTGCTTGTGTTCTCAGTCAGAGACCAAGGAAGCAATGGGGGTAGGAGTACTTTTAGTCTGTCTCAGTTCAACAAAAGGGACCCTCTGTCCCTTCTGCTGGCCATCCGGCCCCGAAGGGTGTCCATGTACAGTTTCTATCAGGAGTCACAACATACATACAAGCCCAGGCATAAAACACGCATTGCTTCCTTAGGAGGGAGGGACTCAGGTCACTGATTTATGTTAATGAAAAATAAACACAGCTGGGGACAGTTACACTTTTACCCCAAATGTATAAGGAGAGTTGTCCCTAAGACTGAGATGCAATTATGAGAATACATGTACACATAACATGGAAATGCACAGTAAATGGGGAGAATCATAGCTGTTATTGCACAAGAAGTTTACAAGAGACAGCCATTTCATTCAAAAGGCAGTAATTCCATAATGCCTTGTGTGATGATTTCCTCTAACTGAACCCTTAGTTCTGATAAATTGACCTCCTGAACTCTAGTTGTCATTTGCTACATACTCCCATGGTCTTTTGCTACCAGTGGCTCTCAATAGTAAAGATTTTAATTAGTTTTTGGAAAATATGTAACTTGTGGTTGTGAAGTAATCATTTCTTGTGCAGAAATCTTTGGATTAGGAGGTATAAAGAAGGTAAGAAAAAAATAAGAGATAGAATAAGAAGGAAAGGTGTAGAAAAAAAAAACATCAGGAAAGAAATAGAAGGGAATGATCAGGGGAAAAAATAGGAGAACATTAGGAGAGACTAGATTTGGTAGAAAATTTAAAAGAAAAACAACAAGGTAAAAGAAAAGAACAGAGAGAAAACAGATGAGAACAATCAGGAAATAGAAAAAAATGAAATGAAGAATCGAGCTTTGGCCCTCAGATAAGGTTCCCATGTGTGTCTATACATCTGTCCAGTAGTTCACCTATCCACATCTCCTCTCCCTTTTTCTGACCTGATGAGAGCCTGCTGGTCAGTGGGCCCCTCAGTGGCAAAACCACAGTCATATAAATCAAATAAATTGGTTCTGAATGTTAATCATGAGTTGCTCACTCCTTCCACAGGCCATTGGTTAAACATTGAACAGATTGTAGGAATTAGGCTCTGTCCCACCCCACCCCCACTTCAACCATGCATGTCTGGGAGATAATTTATACACCACCTGCACAATCAGATGAGTGAAGAACAATGAGTTTCAAACAGCAGTGCGTGGGACTCAATGATGGACACATCACGCCTGTACTGGGCTATGGCACCTCTCAAAATCCAGAGGTAACAAAAGATGGAGGATAAGGAATGGAGAGTTTCAAAAGAAAATTGATCTATGATAGGTGGGAGCTGAACTCTCCTTTTTCATCTCCAATTTTCAGTTTCTGCTAGCTGGGGTTATTTCATGTTAAGAATGAAAATAGCTAGAACATACCCTAACAGGGTCTGATTACGCTGTTGGTGATTGTTCTGGGCACTGCATTTTCCCCAGTTTAGTTCATTTGCCAGCTTAATTTTAAAGATGAAAGTCATTACTCAGCAAATTGCCTCACAGCTTCCTTGACTTGATACTGATAAAATTGGGAGTCATTTCTCCGTTTGTTTCTATAGTTCAGGATATATTTCTTCCTTGCTTTCAGTAAGGAAAAAACACTAGAAAAAAAGATGTGTCAAAAGTTACTGGAAATGTAAAACATAGAATAATTGGTAGAAGAATACTTCTTTTCTGCAGGGAAGCCTTCAGCAACTCCCAGTAAAAGCTGGAATTGAGATAAGTAGAATTTTCTATGCAATACTGACAACTGTGGGAAATTCACATGATTGTGAAATATAAAAACCAAGGAAGCTTTAACCTTATGGAAGCTGCTATGAACTATTTGCTCTTGTGGTGATAAAGATGATATTGTGACATGAAGTATACAAAGTAGAGAACTTAGTAGCCTAGAAGCAAGTAAATAGTGTAAAGTCTTCCTTAGACTGCTCAACTGTATAAATTTGGACAAGTTAACTGAATTTCATGTCCATACTCATATTTCTTGCATATTTATGAATATTAATGCACAACTTGTTTTGAAGTAACCATAGTGCAAAGGGCAGAATGGAATGAAGTATTCTATTAAAGTTTCACCTTGACGAGTCCTTCATCAAGCTAAGAAAGTCAGACTGGTGTTGGGAGAGGAGCATGGAAATCATCATCTTTTCATTGTACTTTTATTGAGAAAAGAAAGTTTCTAAAATCATTAAACTGTATGGGCATGAATATATTAGATTTTTGCTTTACCCCTAAGATGTGAACTTTCAAGCCATTATCCAAATGTAAAGAAAAGGCAATAATTTAAAATTCCACCTTAGACCGGTCTCTGTAAAAAATGAATTTGTACTTTAAGTGATTACAGACACAGCAAAAATTCCTTACACAATGAGGGTAATTTCACATTTCTAAACGTGAATTCATGGATTATAAATTTTCCCACCAGTGATTTGTTTGGTGACACAGACTAACAGTTTATGTTCCTAAGATTTAAAATATCATTGCAATATCAGTTCAAGTCCTCTTATCGATCTCACTTATTAACATTTAGTTTTTGTTTTCAATGTTATAACCTACTGAGAATATTAACTGTGTCTTGACTGCCTCTACTAGCAGTGAATATGTGCATCTGATTTTCTTTGGACGAGTAAAATATTGTGTGTGCTAGCATAGGGGTGAAGATAATCAGTGCTTGGAGAAATTTTAGGGCATGATTTAAGAGATTTTCTTGTAGATACATTTGTCATGCATTGTCATATTTCAACCCTGGTGAAACAAAAATTCTGTATCTTTCTTCTAAGAATTCTCATAGAAATTCCTTGGAAGAATTTTCGTAGAAATCTGTACCACATTGCTCCCTTACTTCATTCTAGGAAAATTTCCACTCACTCATTATATTTTGTAATGTTACTATGTCAACAATGCAAGAATGGGCAACATGACTCAGTGAAGAAAAGTATTTGCAGGCAAGTCTGAAGACCAGAGTTCTAGCCCTAGGATCTACATGGTAAAAAGAACCAACTGCAAATTGTTCTCTGATCCCCACAAGTACTCTTAGTTCACTATCCTCTTCACACACTTACATTCACACATGCGCACGTGTGCAACACACACACACATACAGAGAGAGAGAGAGACAGAGACAGAGAGACAGAGACAGAGAGACAGAGAGAGAAGAGGAGGGAGAGAGACAAATATATATATATACACACACACACATGGTGTGTGTGTGTGTGTGTGTGTGTGTGTGTGTGTGTGTGTGTGTGTGTGGTCAATCAGGTGTGATTATAACCACATGCAGATTCCTGGAAGTTCTAGGAAATCACTGGTCTCACTATTCTTCTATGTCAATTATTAACCAATATTGCCTATGTGTGAAGAGATTCTTAAGATGACAAATTCTTATTAACAAAAAGAGACCAAAACAAAAATTGGTATGTGTTTACTACTCTACTTACAGAAGCAGTGAATGGCATCAGTAATGTAACAGGGCTCCAGACCTTGGTAGGTCTCCAGACCTTAGCACAACTGACTCCATGATAGAACTGCAATTCAGGCTATAAAACTCAGCACATAGACAGCACCACATGCCAAAACTAAAACAAATCTACATTAGGAAAGTCTCTAAATATACATACCTTGTTTTTTGGCTTCTGTAGTTCTGTTTCTGGCTAACTGTTCTTGTTAACTGAATGTGTCAACCCAAGAAATGTTTTTTTTGTGCTTGAAAGCTCACCCTGAAGAAGACTCAGTGCTACACTGGGATCTTGAACATCCAGTGTAATCGCTGGCCAGTTAATAAAGGGTTTCTATTGGCTTAAACCCATGTCTAAGCAGTCTTGTCTGGAGAATACCCCACAATAGATTAAAGTTAACTCTTGTGGGAGTGATTGCTTCTGTCTATGTATTTCATTGTTGTTCACTGGAAGTTCTGTAAAGCCTTATGAAGAAGAAAATCAGGAAATTGCATTCTAGGAATTATTCCCTTGTCATTTAATTAAGAGGCTTGAAGATGATATTCAAAAACACACTTCTCAGTCATCTATGTCCAAATTATAATTTTGCTTTCCCATCTAGGTTCCTAAGAGTAAAATTTTGGAGTCTACTTAAATAGCAATAGATATTGGATTCCGCCATATTGATTCTGCTTATGTGTACAAAAATGAAAAAGAGATAGGACAGGCTATTCGAAGAAAGATTGCAGATGGTGTTGTGAAGAGAGAAGACATATTCCTCACTACAAAGGTATTGTGTGTGTAGTAGGCCGGTATATGAATTAATGAAATGTGATGTAAAGAATCTAAAATTATATTACTGCCTTGCTAGCTGGTGAAATGTATTTTTTGGTATAACATTTATACACACATATATTTAATATAAGGCTTGGTTTAAATCACAGAGAACCACAGGCTTCTTGTTTTCTACACATGTATGGCTTTCAAATCCTTTTCTTTCCTGAGCCCAGGCTCAATACAGCATGATTCAGTCTTATCTGTGATCTCAGAAATAGCCTTGATCAATTTTGGTTTTCTTTATACCTTGGGCAGCTTAGAAAATCCTGAACATTTAGAATATTAAACATTTTATTTCCTACTGAAAATAAGAAAACATCAGAGTTCATGGACTGTTAAACAAAATCTATCCAATTCATGAAAATTTGTGCCCACTGGTTATTAAATGTCCATAGCATATTTCCCATGATTTATATTAATGAACATATGCTAACGTATTTCCGGGGACTTGAGAGGATGGGATGCTTATAGAAATTTAGATTTATAGCATCTACGTATCATTCAGAGATTTGAGCATTATGACTGGATAAATTTTACCCCTTTAGTAGTGTCTTTACCGTATTAATCGGATTAACTAAGAGTAACCAGTAATATTCTGAAGTTCACATAGATAATTCAGATCAAATAACTCAACTGAAATAAATAGTATGCCCCGTGGTTATTGTTTTCTACTCATTACAAAATTTCTCAATTGTTATTATTTTTAACTAAGACAATGCCCATTCTTTAACCCTGCAGCTTTGGTGTACATTCCATCGATCAGAACTGGTCAAAGTTGGCTTAGAAAGATCATTGAAAAACTTTCAACTAGATTATGTTGACCTCTATCTTATTCATTACCCAATGTCAATTAAGGTATGTCATTTGTATCATGTAGCCTAATTAAATTTGTCTATATAAATGAGAGATGGTGTTGTGCACAACTTATTTTGTGGATGTTTACTTTCCTATTTCCAATAGATTTCTAAGACCGCTGAAATGGGTGGGATGCATGTATTTACTGAGATTTCTATAACAAGTGCTTTCATTACAGCCATCAGAGGAGATATATACAATAAATGAAAATGGAAAAATATTATTTGAGACAGTAGATCTCTGTGCTACCTGGGAGGTGAGTACATGAAGGGGAGACCTCAGAGAAACCCAAAAGAGAGAGTCTGGCCATGTTTTCACTTATGAGAATGGAATATGGCCCCTTGAGTCTGGGGAGCATCTTGTGTTCACAGGTGCTTTCCTGAAGTAGTGGAACAGAATACATAACTGAGTATAGAGAAGTAGAAGTGAAGACCAGAGTATAATTGGAAGAGTACTCTCTGCAATCTCATACACGGGTGTCTTTTAATAAAATCTTCCCCCTCCAACTCCTTCTCACCAGCACTGTCCCCCAAACTCATGTACTCCACTTTAAACCCACTGAGTCCACTCAGTACTGCTTGTATGTTCAGGAGTGATGTACTGTAAGATGGGCACCTTATCAGAAGCTGAACAGGATGAAAACTGATTCTCCCTCCTCTTGCACCCATCAGTTGACAATAGTTCCTCAGCTAGGAGTTGTAGTCTGTGAGCACCATCTGATCCATGTTGAAGATGCTTTCTTTTTTCCAATGTACAACTTTGGCTAATTTGTTGAAAAGCAGGTGTCCATAGAAGTATGGATTTACATCTGGGTGTTCAATTGGATGTCATTGACCAACCTGTCTGTTTTTATGCTGATACATTAAGATTTTTATTACTATAGCTTTGTAGCAGAGCTTGAGATCAGAGATGGTGATACTTCTGGAAGTTCTTTTATTGTACAGGATTGAACTGCAAGCTGCCACCTACACTAAATATTTTCCTTTATGATAGTTGCCATGATGTCTCTTCTCAGCAATAGAAACCCTAATTAAGACAGGAGTTGGTACCAGGGACTGGAGTATTGCTGTGATAGGCCTGACCATGTTTTTGTTTGGAAGAATGTTGCCTAGAGATCATTCTTGTGATATTTTGGTGAAAAAAGTGACTGCCTTCTGCCCTTGTCTGAAGTGTCTGCCTGAGGCTAAAGTGAAGAGTTTTGGATTAATTCTGTTGGCAGAGGAAATCTCAAAACAGCCTAGTATAGATTCTGTTGTATGGTTAATAGTAGTAACTCTAATGAAGATTTATAACAAAAAGGAGCAAGCTGTGCAGGGTAAATTGCAAAATGTAAATTTTGAGGAGAAAAAAGAGTACCAAAAAATGGAGTAGCACTAAATTCTGTGTTCAAAGAGATAAACAGATTAACAAATGGAATAAAGAGAGTGGTGACCTCAGGACAGGATCCTACCCTGCTAAATTTCCAATTTGTGAAAAGAAACTAAAGAAAAGCTTAGAGCTGGGTGTGGTGAGGCACACCTTTAATCCCAGAACTGGGAAAAGGGAGGCTGGCAGATCTCTGAGTTGGATGCCACCCTGGTCTAGGGAGCAAGTTCACGGATGTTTTATGTCAATAATTTTTTAGATTTAATATTTTCTTTGACCAATGTTTCTATTTCTTCTATTGTGTCAATGTCTGAGGTTCTCTCTTCCAGCTCTTGTATTCTGTTGGTGATACTTGCGTCTGTAGTTCCTGTTCACTTACCTATATTTTCCATTTCCAGAATTCCTTCAGTTTGTTTTCTTTATTGTTTCTATTTCCATTTTCAGTTCTTGAACAGACTTGAAAATTCATTTCTGTCTACTGTTTGTTTTTACTGGTTTTCTAGACATTCTTTAAGAAATTCATTAATTTCTTCCTTTTTTTTTAGTCTTTTCCTTGATTTCTTTAAAGGTTTATTCATTTCCTCTTTAAGGACCTCTATTATAATCATAAAGTTGGTTTTAAGGTCATTTTCATATGGTTTGGCTATGATGGAATATTTAGGGCTTGCTGTGGTCGAATGTCTGGGCTCTGGTGGTAGCTTAGTTGCTGGGCTGTTTGTGTTCTTATACTTATATTTAGACATCTGGAGTTATTATTGGTTTAGGTGCCAAATCTTGCATTTGTCCTTGTTGAATGAATGTTTTCTTCCTTGGTTTCTATTTCCTCTCTGGTCTTCTGACTGCCATGGCTTGTGGCTGGGTAGAGTCTCCACCCATGTTGGGGGATGGACTTCTGATGGCCTGAATGACCTCTGGTCTAGCAGGTGGTTGCTGTCCCAGTTTGCGACTGAAATTCTGGCTATGTGTGTGGCCACCAATCTGGCCTGGGGGCTTCTTGGGTTCAGGATGCTGGTTTGGCTTCTGGTGGCATAGGAGATTCCACCAGAGGTGTGGGACAGGATAAGGTGACAAGATGAGAACGAGAACCTAGGGTTATCTCATAACACATTTTTAAATGGGTTTGTTTGTTTTCTTTTAGTTCAGTTTTTTAAGTACTTTGTAGTACTTCATGTTTAGGGTTTTTTGTTTGTTTTTGTTTGCTTTTGTTTTTTTAGTATACATTGCCATTTCTAGACAGTTCTTTTAACAGTTCCATTTTTCATTCATATTAACCAAATGTCTTTGTTAGGGTTTCTATTTCTGTGATAAAACACCATGGCCAAAAGAAACTTGAAGAGGGAAAGGTTTATTTCAGCTTATAGTTTCACATCACAGTCAATCACTGAGTGAAGTCAGGAAAACTCAAACAGGTAGGAACCTAATGGCAGGAATTGAATCAGAGACCATGGAAGAGTGTTGCTTACTGGCTCGCTTGCCTTATTGTACCATCCAGGAACACCCTCCAAGGGATAGCACCACCCACAATAGGCTGAGGTTCCCCCTCCTCATCAATCACTAATTAAGAAAATATCCTATACATTCACCTATATGCAAATCTTAGGGAGACATTTTTTCAATTGAGAGCCCTTCTTCCCAAATGGCTCTAGTTTGTGTCAATGTGATATAGAACTTGCTAATACAGTTTATAAATGTATATATGGCCCTAAACAATTCCTCCTTCCCTAGGCCATGGAGAAGTGCAAGGATGCAGGACTTGTCAAGTCCATCAGGTGTCCAACTTTAACCGCAGACTGTTAGAGATGATCCTGAACAAGCCAAGGCTCAAGTACAAGCCTGTGTGCAACCAGGTGAGAACCCTCAAGCCTCTTTTTCTGTTCTTCATGGTCTTCTTTCTGTCATACAGCAGGTAACCATTCCTTCCCACTTCTCATTCATCTCAGATTTATAGAATACAAGATTCTCACAGCAGTGTCTTTGTCTCAGAGCACATCGCAGATTCTCAATTGTATCTCTTCTTGATGGTGTCTTAGTAACGATGGCAGTATGATATTAGTGCCCAATGAATATAAAAATCTGCGGATATGAATGTGACCTCAGAGCCAAAAGCATAGTTCCTGACTGGATGCTTGCTATAAAAGGACCCAGGTTAGACAGACGAGTTACCTGCTTACAGTGGTTTTAGTGGTAGACGAAGTCCACTCACAGAACACAAGCTGACTTTGTTCCTGCCCACATCTTAGTTGTCATCTCTTTTGTGTCTTCTGCAATCAAATCAACCATTTACCATTTATGCACATGTGTCTTCTGTTCTAATTTACTTTTCAATAACTTTCAACCAGGGAATAAGGGTCACTGATATGAAATCAATTTATAAAAGAAATTAGCCATGCTACTTTCTGTAATCCCAATGTCATGTTGCACATATTTTTCTGTTTAAGTTCTGTTCACTTTTCATATTTATTTTTCATATTAATATTGACACTTTGGGGGCTAGAGAGATGGAACAAAAGTTAAGAGTGTTTGCTGCTCTTCTAAAGCCTTGATTGATCTAATACCTTCTACCCTTAAAGGATACCAATATACACTTGTACACAAACACATATACACACACAAACACACACTGACACAGTAAAAACTATTTTATTAAATAGAATTTCTTATAGTACAATATATTTCTATATTGTCCATCTATAGGTAGAATGTCATCCTTATCTGAACCAGAGCAAGCTATTGGATTTCTGCAAGTCAAAAGATATTGTTCTGGTTGCTTATGGAGCCCTGGGATATCAGCGTCCTAAAACCTGGTAATAAGCAGAACTTTTTTTTTTTTTGTTTTTTGTTTTTCGAGACAGGGTTTCTCTGTGTAGCTTTGCGCCTTTTCCTGGAACTCACTTGGTAGCCCAGGCTGGCCTCGAACTCACAGAGATCCGCCTGGCTCTGCCTCCCGAGTGCTGGGCTTAAAGGCGTGCGCCACCACCGCCTGGCCAAGCAGAACATTTTTTTTTTTTGAGATTATGATTTAATGGTAACATTTTCCCTTTCTTCCTCCTAACCACCCATATGTCCCTCTTACTTTTCTTCAAATTCATTGCCTCTGTTTTCACTAATTGTTATTGCAAGCATATATATATATATGCATCCTGTTTAGCCCATATAATGTTGCCTATATATTTTCAGAGCTGACTGTTTGACACTGGACAACCAATTAGTGTGCTCTTCCCTGGAGAAGGCCACCTCTCCTGTTCCCAGTTTTCCTCAGTTCTTTGTGTAGAGTTGAGGCCTTGTGGGCTTTTCTTCATCTATTTTGACATATTCATTGGTGCTATGCTTGTTCAACTCATGTTTGGACAGTCATATTGATGAGGCTTCATGGATGTAGCTCCTGATGTTACTAGGAGACACAATTTCACAACAGGCTTCCTGATCTGGCGCTTATAATCTTCTGCCTCCTCTTCTGCACTACTCCCTGTGCTGCAGGTAGGTTAAGGAGTGTTTTGCAGATGTATCTGTAGAGACTAGGCTCCACAATTCTGGGTTTTGCTTGTGGTTTTCTATAGTGGTCTCTGTCTGTTACAAAGAGAAGTTTCTTTGATGAGGGGTGAAGACTACACTTATTTGTGTGTATAAGGACAAATGTTTAGATTGTTGTTAAAGATTATGCAGTTTTAGTAAAGTAGTGGTTGCAAGTTCTCCCCCAACATCCATGACTTCATTGTCACTGAGTAGTTGGCTAGGTTTCAAGTACCAGGCAAGGTGCCCCTCTTGTTGAATGGAGGATCTTAAGTGTAATTAGAGAGTTATTGGTTACTACTAAGGTATGTGTGGGACTACTGCACCCTCATTGCATCATGTTGGTCACTGATGTGGTTCATAGGTATCATATAAGCACAAGTTTTCTTTCTATAATCCTCTCTTTATATAGCTTCACTCTGAACTGATTCAGGAAGACAGGAAAATTTGCATCTTAGAAAGTCTCCTCAAAGTACTGAGCTTCTAGTCAAGGGAAAAAATATGATGATCTCTTGTCTAGAGCAATATCTTGATGTGTTTGGATGTCCCCTAAGAAACCAAACACTCAGCTTCAGTATTTCTGCTTTTCTTTTTAGGGTAGACCAGAATGCCCCATTTCTTTTGAATGATCCAGTTCTTTGTGCCATGGCCAAAAAGCCTAATTGAAGTCCAGCACAGATTGCCCTTCGCTACCAGGTGCAGCGTGGGGTCATTGCCTTGGCTCATAGTTATGAAGAGAATGAGATGAAGGAGAACATTCAGGTAATGTGGGGAGCTATGGATATCTAGAACCCTGGGGGTGGTAATATACTGTGTGCCCCAATATATTGTGTACCCTAATAAACTTATCTGGGGATCAGAGGACAGAGCCAGCCACTAGATTAGATATAGAGGCCAGACAGTGATGGCACACACCCTTAATCCTATCACTCAGGAGACAGAGATCTGTCTGGATCTCTGTGAGTTCAAGGCCACACTGGAAACAGAGCCAGGCAGTGATGGCACACACTTTTAATCCCAGGACTTGAGATCTCATGTCTTTGCTTGGGAAGGACACATGCCTTTAATCCCAGGAAGTAATATGGCAGGACACAGAAAGGTATATAAGACATGAAGACAAAGGAACTCACTCTTTATTGGTGGAGGATTTTGTAGGGGTAAGAACTAGTGGCTTGCTCTCTGCTTATCTGATCTTTCAGCTTTTACCCCAGTATCTGACTCTGGGTTCTCTATTAATAATACCTTTTAAGATTTGTGTTACACCTGGGTATTCTTCCTCACCCATAAGTTTCTTTGGAAACCTCTGTAAAATTTTTGCCAAATCATTGTCTGTAGCATTTCCTGTGCATGTGAGATTTCAAGTGTGATTTTAAAGAACTGCTAACAGAACACAAAACTGAATGTTTACAAATGTGGTCATTTCCACAAATATCAATAAATGCTAGAATACTCTCACAAGTCATGGATCTAGGTGCAAGGCATTCATTGCATTGATCTTTGTACTTTAGTCTAAATTTGAAATTTTCTGTACTTTTAATAACATATTCCTTCTTTTTTATTATT
The DNA here is from genome assembly GCF_949786415.1 of Peromyscus eremicus. Lineage (NCBI taxonomy): Eukaryota > Metazoa > Chordata > Mammalia > Rodentia > Cricetidae > Peromyscus > Peromyscus eremicus. The sequence goes on along the minus strand of NC_081420.1, from coordinate 54,984,627 downwards.
ATTTATTTTTTTGTTTTTTTGAGACAGGGTTTCTCTGTGTAACAGCCCTAATTTTCCTGGACCTTACTCTGTACACCAGGCTGGCCTCAAACTCACAGAGATCCACCAGCCTCTATCTCCTGAATTCTGGGATTAAATGCTTTCTAATTTATTTTAATAAATTATTTTTTATTAAAATTTTCATACAATATATTTTTGGTATTCTTCTTCCTCCACTACCCCTCTCAAATAGTAGAGAAAACATTGTCTGATAGAGAACACAGAGATTTAGTTTCCATCACTAAGTAAGACATTACAAATGACATCTTTACCTTATGAAATGGAGCATCTCTATTGAGCAATTTTTATTATGTAAATTATTATGGTTATCTTTTACATTCCTCTAAATTTTCACATAATTTAGTGCTTATGTGCTTATTCATTTTTAATGAATGTCAGTTAACACTTTGTTAATTTAATTGATTGATGATCTTTGTATTTTCTACATGAGACCTTTTTGTTTTTTTCATGAAAGTCATTTTGAGGTTAAAAGAAAAGTCACATATTTAGAGAATGAAGTATTTTTCAAGCCAGTTCTTTTGTCCTAAGACACCATTTGTATTTGGACATCTCCTAGCTTAAATTTTATTTAAAGGAAAATTGGTAGATTAACTTCTATGTTTAAAACTATTTTCTTGATTCTTCAGAACTTTTAAGTACATGGTAATGTAATGTAGTAATTGAGTGATTAATGTAATGTAGTCATTGAGTGATGCCATCTTTGTTTCTTCTGCAGCCATGTTTGAGTCTCCTCAGGTAGTACAGTTTGAATATATCTCATCTCAAAGCTCATAGATCTTTGCAGAAGAGATTGCAGAAAGATAGTAAGATCTAGGTAGGGGTGGCTGATAACATGAAGAAAATAGTGTTTTCCAAACACAACAAGGCAGAGGTGCATTGAACTCATAGTGATTGTAACAACATACACAAGCTATTTACAAGCTCCAGCTAGACAAACTTCTAGCAAGAAGGGGTAAGGTGTAAATGTAATAACACCCCTAGCTGAGGAGCCATTGGTATATCTGATAGCTACTGAGAGGAGAGTCACTTTCCTTTAATGATGTAACCACTTATAGCCAACCACATACTAGGACTATCTCAATACCAAAAGTAAGTGGGCAGTACAAAACAGACTCCATGGAGAAAGATGAAAATGAAGAAGTAATCTCTCAGATGTAGGAGAAGGAATGAGAGGATAGAGAAAATGGTAAGGGGAGGAGCCAAGGAATGAATATGCTCAAAATACATTGTGTGAAATTCTCGATGTGTTCAAAAGCAGAAAAGACATCCCTACTACAAGTAAAATCCACACAAGGTTGGTAATGTTCTTGACTGCCCAAACCACTTTCATTTCTAACACTATCATGGTTAGCAGTCTCGAATAGAGGAAGTGCCATGCCCAAAATAATCAACAAGTGATGGAAATGGAACTTGATAAATGTATATGTGGATTCTTGTTCCTTCTAAATATGTGGTGGACTTAAAGAATAAAGTTATTACTGGTCCTCTGAAAGGAAGTGGGTAAAGTAGAGAATTCACTAGACTGGAAGTAAATTTCTTCCTATATCATCTGCAGCCACCAAGCTATGTCAAGGGACTAGTTTATGTTCTTCATTTCATTAAGACATAAGGAAATATCCAAAAGACATTAGCAAAAGATATGCAACAGGACTTCAATATTGGGCAAAATGGTGTAAATTCATGTTACGATTTAGTTCAGCAATACAGCCTCAGCCTTGGTGAACCACTAAGGGGCTTTCACCTGGAAGATCAGGAGAGGAAGACGGGATTCAGGGTTATTGTCGTAATTTCATGCTAAAAGGAAAGATTCTAACCTTCTTAAAATAACTGAAAAGCGTGAGTTCATTTTACATTTTTGTTCCTTAGCAAACCAACAGAATTTCAAAACATGATCCTAATTTAGATCTCAGAGCTTTAGATTTGACTGTAATTAGTTCATGATTGCAATAGCTGTGACTTAACAGCA